>NC_057863.1:220689406-221889406 GCF_019393635.1 Dromiciops gliroides
AGCCCTGGATTCAGGAGGATCTGGCCTCAGACACTTGACACTTACTAGCTGTGTGACCCTGGACAAGTCACTTAACCCTCATTGCCCCACACAAAACAAACAAACAAACAAAAAAGGAAGGCTGGAAGCCTATAATAATTGGTGTAACAGTTTAACCAGGGGAGGTAGAGCCAGTGAAGGTGAGCAGGGAGGAAAGAAGAGGACAAAAGCAGGAGGACAGGGTGAGCCAAGGAGTGGTAGCTGACCAGCATTGGTTGCAGGTCATTTGCAGAGAACCCAAACAAGGGAAGGCAAAGCTTCTGCATTTGGACCTAAAACCAATTAGCCAAACGGCTAGCACACTCAATGAGGAAGAATCATAAGTCATCCGGAGCTCCAGATTTATGAGCCGTATAGCCGTATCTGGAACCCGGTCAGGCAGAATTGTAGCAGGGCACAGATACAGCCCTCATAATCCTGCCTTCTTGGTAGCACTGAAAGCCACAGCAGGAAACAGGGCTAACTCAGCACAAGATCAAGGGAGCTGGAAAGGACCAATGCAATCTCTACATCCCACTGGGACCTGTTAAGAACCCAGCAGAGGATGGAACCAGCTCACACTCTATTGGAAAGAAAGGGACTGGCCAAGGCCAGATCCCACAGGAAACAACTGGGAGAATGAGACGAAAGGAGGAAGTGGGGCAGAGGGCAGGGCCTAATACCAACCACACCATCTGGATTGATAGATGAAGCAGAAGCTTCCAGACTACAGGGAGGACAGGAACAATCTATCTAAGGCATAAAGAATTTAGGGCACAAAATTTCAAACAGAGAATTGGGCATAGAAATATGTGTAAGCAAAAGAAAAAAAAAGAAAGGAAGGGAAAGAAGAGGAAAGAAGGAGAAAGGAGGGGAGGGGAGGGGAAGGAAGGGAAAAAAGAGAAAAAGGGAAAAAAAAAGAGGGTTGACCTAAATTATTTCTGAGTCTTAGGACTTTAAATCCTATTAACCTAAACTGATTTTCTATAATTCAAGGCCCCATTTATTCATTTGCAACACCTCTGGAATGGATACCCACCATTTTAAATTTTGCTTAGTTACAGGGAATGGGTATCTAGATGGCACAGTGGATAGAACACCAGGCCTAGAGTCAGGACGGTCTGAGTTCAAATCCAGCCTCAACATTTACTAGCTGTGTGACTCTGAGAAAGTCACTTAGTCCAGTTTACCTCAGTTTCCTCATCTGTAAAATGAACTGGAGAAGAAAATGGCAAATCATTCCAATATTTTTGCCAAGAAAGTTCACAACTCCTCTACATGGTGTTTGAGAATAGCTATGGCTTATTATAAAATTATAAAAGTTATAGATTTAAAGCTTGGAGGGAACTTACTGGTAGCCATATAGTACTTAAGACAGACGGCATAATAGATAATGTGCTAGACTCGGAGACAGGAAGACCTTAGTTGAAATCCAGCCTCAGACATTTACTAACTGTATGACTTTAAGCAAGTCACTAGTCCACTGTCTGCCTCAGTTTCCTTATCTGTAAAATGGGGATAAATAATGACACCTACCCCCCCCAGAGCTGTTGTGAGGACAGAAGTAGATAACATTTGTGAAGTGCTTCTAAAACCTTAGTGCTCTATGGATCTCTTTACTATTGTTATTATCATATAATCCAAACTTCTCATCTTAAAATGAGAAGGATGAATAGTCTGGCAGATGGATGGGGTGACCCTACCCTCTGTCTCAGCCCCTACTTTCTACCTCCTCCTGTTGAGACACTCATTGTTCTGAGGGGTGGGGCATGGCTATACCCTGTCTCCCTCTGTGGGGATCCATGAGAGATATTTCTGTCCCCTGATTCCCTTCTGATAAGCAAAGTACAGGATCTGGTACAGGTCTCCAAATTTAGGGCTTGAGAATCTTTTTCAAAATGATTGCCAGCTACAGAACTATTTGTGGGAATTCAAACGGGCTTCTCTGGCCTGGATACTGGATATACTGGGCAGAGAAGGGTTTTTTGTTTTTTTAATTTTTCATTATGATCAATCTTTATGAATGTGTTTTCTGAGGTTTATGCAGCAATGCTGCTTTTTTCTACAACCTTTCATGTCACTATCTTAATAGGAAATGTTTGTTTAAATTTTCAGATCCCACCTTCAAACTGTTATTTAGGGTCTTGGGGATCAGAAATCATGCACTTTCTCAAAAGCTTTTCAGCTGGAGTACAACTAAGAAAACTCTAGAGAGAAGTAGCACAGAGAAGCCAGCCATCATCAGCTATAGCATGAACCTTTTTGATGTTTGGCCAAATTTCTAAGGCCTTCAACTTAACCTACCCCCTGAGACACACACACGCGTGCGCACACACACACACACACACACACACACACACACACACACACACACACACACACTGACTGATGAATGTCTTTGCTTAGGGATGCCTTGAGAATTCCACAGAAGCATGTTTTTGCTTCCAGAAAGAAACCATGAGTGAAATTTGGCCTGTGGCAGGATCTTCCTTTTAAGGAACAACCGCGATTAGTGCAGCCAAAATAACAGAATATTAAGAACATTTTTCAAAATGATATGAAAATCATACTTTTTTTCAAAAAGCCTGCTGAGTTCCCACCGAACACAACTCTTTATGAAGTATTTATTCACCAGTGCTTTGTGGGCAACATAGTTAATTTCCATATTAACAATGAAAGTGTGGTATAGTTGCTTCTATCCAAGGATGCTATTTAGCACTTTAGCATTAATTTCTAATTAACTGCTAATGTTTTCTTATGTTTTTATGAGCTCATCTATGTCAATATTTAATTCTTAATCTGCACTGGTCCCTGTAGTGAAATGACTCAATATGTTTTCCTCTTTATGGATAGGTGGTAATAATTGGATTAAAAGGGAAATGCTGTAGAGTATGCATTATGTAGGTATGTGTATGTGTCTTGGGGAGCAAGTGTGAATACTAATGTAACAAGGACGTCCTTTAAAATATGCTTCTGGCAGTGTGCTAACCCTATGCTGAAAGGACCTGCTATTTTGGAATGAGATAGCAAAGTCTGAATGGTCACTTCCTCCTTCCCTACACTGTGACAGAAGCTATACTAGTTAAAAGAGAGAGCTTCCAACCAACAGTTTCTTTGATTCTCCAGGTACTCTCATGTGACTCTATGATGTTCAGTTTGTCCCTCCCCATGCCAACTTCGTGGCAATCTTGCCCATGTGATACCTAGTAGAGTGGGGGCCTCACACTTGGGTCCCTGGCTACCTTTTCTCCTTTCCTGTTTATTCTTTTTGATCTCAGGCTAATGAGTATATATCCTGAGATTGACATGTCCAGCCTTGGAAGTAACTGAGTTAATTCATAAAATCTAAAAGTCATGAATCCTATGATGTCACAGCAGAATATTAAGATGGGAGCAATCTCTGGTATTTACTCCAAGTGTTCTTAGAGAAGATAACTCCCAACAAGTTCATTGGACCAAGCCTGGCCCATTTCACCAACAAAAACAGTGTGAGTTGTTTGGACAGTACAGTGTCAAGTTGAAATGAAAAATTCCTAAGTAGTAGTTCTGCAAAATGCATCTATGTTCTGATGAAATATGTGAGCCCACCAACACAATGTAACAGGGAGAGAGGGGGGAGGGAGGATGGAAGGAAGGAAGGAAGGAAGGAAGGAAGGAAGGAAGGAAGGAAGGAAGGAAGGAAGGAAGGAAGGAAGGAAGGAAGGAAGGAGGGAGGGAAGGAAAGGAGGAAAGAAGGAAGGAAGGAAAGAAGGAAGGAAGGGAGGGAGGGAGGGAGGAAGGAAGGAAAGAAGGAAGGAATAGAGGGAGGGAGGAAGGAAGGAAAAATGTGAATTCTAATAATTGATTTGGATGCTATAGGATACTATTTTGTCCAAATTGAAGCTGGGTAAAAACTATTATTCCCACTATAGGTTTCAAAATAGAAATTGAAGGATACAAAAACATTTGCTTCACAGTGTGGAATGTCAGTGGCCAGGACAAGCTCCAACCCCTATGGCACTGTTACTTCCAGAATATACAAGGACTGATTTTTGTGGTTGCCAGTAATGATAGAGAAGGAGTGAACAAGACCTGAGAAGAACTGAGGCGAATGTTGGCAGATCTCAGAGATGCTATCTTTTTACAGTTTGCTAACAAAGAGGATTTCCAATGCCATGAATGCAGCTGAAATCACAGAAGAACTTGGACTGCATTCTCTACATTGCAGAAATTGATCCCTCCGAGCCACCTGTGTCACTAGTGGGGAGGGGCTCTATGAAGGCCTGGACTCGTTGTTCGATCAGCCCCAAAAGCAGAACTGAAACAACAAAAGTTCTTCCTCCCTCTTTCTGTCTCTTCCTCTTCACCCTTTGCTTCACTCTCATGAGGCAAACTATGCTACTTTGAGGTATGGAGTACTGGAAGCTGTTCTTTCCTATCTCTTGTCACAACACGTGATGAACCATCCTGTAAATGAGGCAAAAACAGACCTAAAAACAGGTTTCTTATGTAATGTAAATAGTTTATGTTTCCAGTGGGACAGTTTCTGGCATTTCTATGTAATTTTACTCAGCTTTTTAAATTATTGTTATTGTTTTAAAAAAATCAATTAATCTTTGATTACTGAGAAGAGGTTTTTAAGTGCATTGACACTTGGGTTGCTGAGAGTTAACATGCAGCAGCATAGCTGAATGCTACTCCTACCAGCTTGTGAACTCTGTGTGTAGATCCATTTTGATGGCTGGTTTTTAACCTGAAAGGCTGGCACAGTGGATAGAGCACCAGGCCTAAAGTCAAGAAGACTCATCTTCCTGATTCAAATCTGGCTTTAGACACTTCCCAGCTGTATGACCCTGGACAAGTCACTTAACCCTGTTTCCCTCAATTAACTCAACTGTAAAATGGGCCAGAGAAAGAAATGGCAAAACCACTCCAGTAGCTCCACCAAGAAAACCCCAAATGGGGTCACAAAAAGTCAAACATAACTGAAAAGTGACGGAATGACAACATATTTTAACCTGAACTCAAGATACTTTTGGGGGTGGGGCGTGGGGGTGGGAGGAGGGGCAATGAGGGTTAAGTGACCTGCCCAGGGTCAAACAACTAGTAAGTGTCAACTATCTGAGGTCAGATTCAAACTCAGGTCCTACTGAATCCAGGGCTGATGCTTTATCCACTGAGCCACCTAGCTGCCCCCTCAAGATATTTTTTTTAAATAGCAAGAAAAATTAAAAATAAAAAAACAAATAAAACACTTCAGTACATAGAAGGGAAAAAGTATGTTTCGTGTTGGTGCTGCAGTAACAACTTGAATATCAGACCATTGCAATTGACTGTGATTTCTCATGTGAAACTTGAGAAATGATGATAAAAGTCAAATTTTGCATGGTTAAAAGAGAGATCCATGTAATGCCATGTCTTTGGATCTTTGCATATTTCATAGAGCTTGCCCTTGTATTTGTGCTCACATGGATGGTTATTAGAAAACAAACAAAGAAGCAGACTTTGAGGTTGTGGTTCAAAGCAGGCTGCATGTTGAGAGCCATTTATAACCAGACTTCTCCCCCACAAACACCCCCTGCAGTTCAGGTCAATCTGTAATTTGTTCTCCATCATGCTTGAATAACTCTTAGGAAGGAAAAAAAGATGGCTGGTTATAAACATTGAGAAGAGATTCTTGACATTTTTGGGGAACAAAAAAACCCAGCCTTTTAATTTTGGTCAAGTGAATATTGCTTCTGCTTTAAACCATTACAGAAACCTCTCTGCAGTAAATACAGTCTATGTTAGTTCCAAAAGTCAGTTGGAGATATTTCAAAGACTAAGGCTAGAACATTAGGTATTTCTCTATGAGGTCAAGATTTTGAAAGAAAATGAACCGAGCAATAGAGCTTCATTCCATTCTAGAAGTATCCAGTCCTGTTTTGGAATAATACCCCTATCTATATATGTGTGAAATGTCATTTGCTCTTGTTGTTCAGTCATGTCCAACCCTTCGTGACCACAATTGAGATTTTCTTAGCAAAGATACTTGAGTGGTTTGTCGTTTCCTTCTCCAGCTGATTTTACAGATGAGGAAACTGAGGCAAACAAGGTTAAGTGGCATGCCCAGGGTCACACAGCTTAGTGAGTGTCTGAACCCAGATATGGACTCAGGTCCTCCTGACTTCAAAATCTATCTACTGTGCCACCCTGGTGCCCTGAAATGTCGTTTACCAACTCCTCATAGTACAAGGGTGTGATTTGCAATCTGAAAACATTTTTTTCTTTTTTTTTCTTTTGTATTTTGATAAACACTGAAGAAACTGGAACTGTTCAACTTTATCTCAGGGAAAACTCAGAATTCTTTTGTCTGGTGTTGTAGAAACCCTTACTGCTTTCAGTCCACAATTAGTAATCAACTGTTTTGTGTATTTGTTTTTCAGTTTTCATTCTGACAAACAAGCACTATAATTAGAGCTATTAGAATTTTTAAAAAGAATTTATAAAATAGCCATCTGAGAGCCTATGTGGTATACTAAATAGAATGCTGCTTTTTGGATCATGAAGAATTGAGTTCGAATTATAACTCAGACATTTATTAATTATGTAACCATGCACAAGTCTCATGATTTCCTTGTGTGTAAAACAGAGATAATAATAGCATCTATCTGTAAAACAGAGAATATAATAACATCTACCTTATGAGGATAAAATGAAAAATGAGATATGTAAGTTGTTCTGAAAATTTTAAAGCCCTATATAAATATGACGACATTATATATAAAATAAGAACTATATGTGGCTAATCTGTTCACACAGCTGTCATGCATTTATAAACATATGGGTCTACATATACATATATGCGTATCTGGGTATGTATGCGTATACCTGTATATGTACATGTACTTGTATGTGTGTTACTGTTCATTCATTTCAGTCATGTCTAACCATGACCACATTTGGGATTTTCTTGACAAAGATACTGAAGTGGTTTGATATTTCCTTCTCTAGCTTATTTTACAGATGAGCAAACTGAGGCAAACAGGGTGAAGTGACCAGTAAGTGAAACCAGATTTGAATTCAGGAAGATGAATCTTCCTGACTCTAGGCCCAGTTACTTTATCTACTATGCCACCTGGCTGCCCCATATGTATGTAAGTATAAATTCTCGGGGGCAGCTAGGTGGCACAGTGGATAAAGCACTGGCCCTGGATTCAGGAAGACCTAAGTTCAAATTCGGCCTCAGACACTTGACACTTCCTAGCTGTGTGACCCTGGGTAGTTCACTTATCCCTCATTGCCCCACCCCAAAGATAAATAAATAAAATAAAAAAACAAACAAACAAAACAATAATGTAAATATAAAAAGCAACACCAAAAGTCAACTCGAATGCTTTGAAATTATAATGACCAGCTTTGGTTCCACAGGAGACATATAAGAATGTGCCTAACTACCTGCATTGCAAGAGTGTCTCACTTGAAAGATGGCAGAGGAAAGGCAGTGAGCTCTGAACTCATGACATGATCGCTCCAAAAAACATCCAAATAACGCCATAGGAAAATGCCCGGAGCAGCAAAACCCACAGAAGAATGTGCTGAAATCATCTTCCAACCAAGGACAGCTTTGAAAGTCAGAAGGAGGGAGCTGCTGTGCTGAGACAGGAGTGGAGCCCAACCCCACAGTCACCCTGACACAGATCCAGTCCCAGGAAGGCCTCACCAGAGAAGGAGACCCCCAGAGCCTCTGAATCAGCTGAAGCACCAGTGTTGTCTGGAACTAAGCTCACAGTCTGGTGAGAGGGCTGAGCCCTGGGCAGGGGGGAGACTACTGGGGTCTATGCTGGTGCTGAGGCGGAAGTTGGGTTTTTCACCCCTGCTGAGAACCAGGAGGTAGGCTTGTGTAACAGTGGCACAGGTAGGGGAGTAGCACAGGCTTGTCAGAGCTGACAACCACAACACACAAAGCTGGTTGATTAGCAAGTTGGTCTGGGGTCATCTACAGACCAGGGAACAGGCCAGATGAGTGAAGAACCTGCTCTTCTTTGAATCATACCACCTGGGACCTTCTGAAGCTTGGGATAGTGCAGCCTAAAAACAGTGCCCCACTTTAAGGAGCTAAAAGTCAAGTAAAAGAAAGGCAAGATGAACAGATAGAGAAAGGTGAGGACCATAGAAAGTTTCTTCAGTAACAAGGAAGACCACGGGGCACCCTCAGAGGAAGATGTCAATGTAAGGGCCTCTATATCTAAAGCTTCCAAGAAAAATGTGAATTGGTCTCAGGCCATAGAAGCACTCAAAATAGAATTTGAAGATAAAATTAGAGAGTTAGAGGTTGTTTTGTTTTACTATACCAAAAGGAGAGAGGCAGGGACATTATAGGAAATAATGGTTATGTGAAAATAAAGATATCAATATTTTTTTTAAAAATTAGTGCCCATAATGAAAAATAAAACTCTAAAAATAAAAAGAAAGAACAAGAAAACTCTAAAATAATGACTGAGTAGCATAGATTTTTAGAATAAGTACTTTTATTGAATGAATGAAGTACTTATTATACATTTACCATGTGCAAAGCATAGTGCTAAATGAAGAAGATATGAATGGAAAACTAAGCCAGTCCCTACTCTTTTTTTTCTTTGCAGGGGTATGGGGGTTAAGTGACTTGCCCAGGGTCACACAGCTAGTAAGTGTCAAGTGTCTGAGGCCGGGTTTGAACTCAGGTACTCCTGAATCCAGGGCCGGTGCTTTATCCACTTTGCCACCTAGCTGCCCCCGCCAGTCCCTACTCTTAAGGAGTTCACATTCTAATGGGGAAGACAATACACATGTCAGGTTACAGCTTCAAGTTAAATGGAAAGGTCCCATGGTCTTTAAGGTACAGGAGCAAAGCTGATGTTAATGCCTCTTCTTTAATGTTATTTCCATCAATCAACTCATAATAGTTCCTGATGTTGAATTATTTGACACTGACTTGGTGCCAAGCATATTCATTTCTATGTTTTCATCTTCAGGAGCAGTTGCTAGCCTATATCTCCCACAGGGGTTTCTTCCCAAGATCACAGCAAAAGGGAACCGGGCTGGAAGAATTCCTGTCCCCAAGGTTTTGGAGTTTGGAGTTATGGGCTGTTTCTATCAGAGTCTAAGGGAAGATGGTAGGCAAGGTAGTGAAAGTGATTTGACTTGGTTAACAGAATCTGTGTCTTCTCTCACCCTGAGGGAGCTTCAGTACTTTAGCTAGGCTGGCTTAATTTCCCTATGTGTAACAGTAGATTGACCCCCTTCTCCAAAAGAGTTACTTCCCCAGATGATGGCTATCCAGGCTTACTAGAATCAAGAATGGTGGTCTGGTGGATGCTGCCACTCACCAAACTCCTGTGTCTGTTTGCCCATTGATGATATGAACATTAAATTTCCAAACCTTTCCTAAACCCTCTTAATTCTAGTGTCTTCCCTCTGATGATTATCTCCGATTTATCCTATTATCTTGTCTTATTTATCTTTATATCTTATATAACTTATTTGTACATAGTTATTTTCATATTGTCTCCCCATTAGATTGCAAACCACTTTTGCCTTTCCTTGTATCTCCTTAAAATGCTTGTTGATTGACTTCTTAATTCCATTAGTTTTTTAGCAGCTTTTTTACAAAGCTGACTTATATTGCAACAATACCATTTAAAGGGGGATTATTAAGTACCTACTATATACTAGGCACTATGGTAGGCACTGAGAAATGAAAAATAAAAAAAGAATGTTTGTTCTTAAGGTGCTTACATTCCATGAGGCACTAAAATAAGAATAAGAAAAATTAGCATATACTACTGTACATAATAATTTGCAAGGACACTAGAGGGGATGAAATTGTGCTTAAGTAATTTTATTTATATAGTATTCATATCATCTTCTCGTTATGTCCAGTCTCTCTCATTTAGTACTTGTGTGCAGAACTTTACATTTGTCCCTATAAAATTTTATTTTTATATGCGCAATTCATCATTCCCTGTTTTTTTAAGATCTTGTGTCTGTCAACATTAACTAACCATTCCAAAGTTCTGTCATCTGGAGATGTGAATAAGATCAATATATCCATCTAATTAAACGATTTAATTATTGAAAAAATTGTACAATATTTACAAAAATATAAATTGCCTAGATTAATTGAAGGGCGAATATAGAATACTTAAATCATTTGATTTTAGGAAAAGAAATTGTACAAGCCATCAGTGAGCTCCCTAAGAAAAAACCCCATGACCAGATGGATTTACAATGAATTCTGCCCAACATTTAATGAAAAATTAATCCCAAAACTACATAAACTATTTTAAAAATAGGTAAAGAAGAAGTCCTACCCAATTTCTTTTATGATACAATTATGATTTTGATATATACAAAGCAAAAACAGAGAAAGAAAACTATAGATCAATTTCCTTAATGATTATTAATGCAAAAAATTTAAATATAATAATAGCAAGAAGATCACAGTAATATGTTAACAATAATTACTCTTTTACAAGCTGGCATTTATACACAGTTGTTTTTCTTTTGTTTGTTTGTAATAAACATTTTTATTTATAGTTTGGGGTTCCAATTTTTATAACTCCTTCCCTCTCTCCCTCCCCTCCCCACTCCTCTCTCCCTGAGGTGGCAAGCAATCAGATATGGGTTGTACATGTATAATTATGTAAAACATTACCATATTAGTCATTTTTTATAAGAAAACTCAATTAAAAAAATGAACAAAAGTGAAAAACGTTATGCTTCAGTCTATTCCATCAATATCAGTTCTTTCTTTGGAGATGGATAGTATGTTTCATCAATAGTCCTTTGGGATTGTCTTGGATCTTGTATTGTTGGGAATAGTCAAGTCATTCATAGTTCTTCATCAAACAATATTGCTGTCTCTGTACACAATGTTCTCTTGGTTCTGCTCACTTTACTATACATCATTTCATACATGTGTTTCCAGCCCTTTCTGAAGTCATTCTGCTTGTCATTTCTTATAGTACAAGAATATTCCATCACCATCGTATACCATAGTCTGTTTAGCCATTCCCCAATTGATGGTCATCCCTTTGATTTTCAGTTCTTAGCCACCACAAAAAGAGCTGCTATATTTTTTGTACAACTAGGTCGTTTTATCTTTTCTGGGATGTCTTTGGGATATAAACCCAACAGTGGTATTGCCAGATCAAAGGGTATGCACAGTTCTATAGCAGGGTTGTTTTGATATTAAGAAAACTATAATCATAATTGACCATATCTATAACAAAAATTACATGATTACCTCAGTAGATCCAGAAAATACTTTTGACAAAACACAACAGCCATTCCTATTGAAATACTAAAAAGCATAGGAATCAATGGAGTCTTAAAATGAAAAGTAGTGCCTATCTAAAACCAAGAGCAAGCTTTTCTATAATGGCAATAAACTCAAAGTCTTCCCAATAAGCTTAGGAGTAAAACAAGGATATGCATTGTCATTGCTATTATTCAGTATTCTTTTAGAAATGCTACCTATAATAATAAGACAAGAAAAATAAATTGGAGGAATAAAAATAGGCAGTGAAGAAATTGAACTATCACTCTTTGCTGGTGATATGATGGTATATTTAAAGGACCCTACAGAATCAACTAAAAACTGAGTTGAAACAATTAACAAGTTTAGCAAAGTTGAAGGATATAAAATAATATCAGCATCTCTATATATTACCAACAAAACCCAGCAGGAAGAGATATATTGAGAAATTCCATTTAAAATCATTATAGACGATATAAAATACTTGAGTCTCTACTTGCCAAGACAAACACAATTACAGAGCACTTTTCACACAAATAAAGATAAATATAAACAATTAAAGAAATACTTATTGCTCATGGTCAGACTCTATTTTATAGAGCTAGAAAAATAGTAAGAAAATTCATCTTGAGGGATAAAAGGTTAAGAATATCAGGGAAATTAATAAAAGAAAATATAAAGGAAGATGGCCAGGCAGTGCCAGATATCAAACTATATTACAAAGTGGTAATCATCACAACAATTTGGTACTGGCTAAGAAATAAAGTGGTGGATCAGTGCAATAGATTAGGTACAAAATACACAGTAGTAAATGACCATAGTGATTTAGTGTTTGATAAACCCAAAGATCCAAGTTTTGGAGGTTAAGAACTCACTATGTGACAAAAATTGATGGCAAAATTAGAAAGCAGCTTGGAAGAAACTAGGCACAGCCCAGCATCTCACACCATATACCAAGATAAGATCAAAATGGATAAATGATTTAGAAATAAAGGGTGATATCATAAGTAAATTTGGAGAGCATGGGAAGTAAAATGGATGTTTTGATTACATTAAATTAAAAAGGCATTACACAAAACTAATGCAGTCCAAATTAGAAGGAAACAGGAAAACAGGAGGAAATTTTACAACAAATTTCTCTGATACAGGCCTCATTTCTTAAATACAGAAAGAAATGAGCCAATTTTATAAAAATATGAGTCATTCTCCAATTGATAAATCATCAAATAATATGTACATGTATTTTTAGAAGAATAAATCAAAACTAACAATAGTCTCTTGAAAAATACTCTAAGTCACTACTGGTTAGAGAAATACAAATCAAAACAATTATAATATACCACCTCACACTTATCATATTGGCTAACATGACAGAAAAGGAAAAAATAAGAAATGCTCCAGGATCTTGGCCAACCATCTACCATGCCTGGAATGGACTTCTTCCTCTTAGAATCCCTCACCAACTTCAAAGTTCAAACCATGAGCCACCACCAGATCTTCCCAAATGCTAGTGCCTCCCCCTCCTATTTACTCATGTAATTACTTTGTATGCATTTATATGCAAACCTGTTGTCTCTGTAGTTTGTACACTTTTTAAGGAAAGAGACTGTTTCATACTGTTGTAGTATGACAGTTAACAGTCACACTATTGACATGTTCATGGTTGTCTTTGTAGTCATAGTGCCTAGCCTATAAGCATTTAGCAAATGTTTGTTTATTTATCAATTGCCAGTAGCTTGTCTTTAAGAATACCATAAGAGGGGGCGGCTAGGTGGCATAAAGCACCGGCCCTGGATTCAGGAGTACCTGAGTTCAAATCCGGCCTCAGGCACTTGACACTTACCAGCTGTGTGACCCTGGGCAAGTCACTTAACCCCCACTGCCCTGCCAAAAAAAAAAAAAAAAAGAATACCATAAGAGATTTTGTTAAAGAACTGATAAAAATCAAGTTACACAGAATTGACCACAATTTCCTACTCTAATAATCTGGCAATTGTATGAAATCACAAATTGAATGAAATTGGTTTGCTCTTACTCATCCTGAGTGAGACCTCAAACCATGGATTCTTGGATTTGACAATGATCATTTTATTGAGTCATAATTGTAATGCATATAGTCTAGTCTTCTCTCTGACAAGGACAGCAAAGTCCTGCTCTGTGGACTGGGACTGTGGGACTATGGAGTTCTTCACAACACAATTCTTCAGGCTAATAGATTATACTGTAAAACAGATTGGACTTAGTTGACATAAGGTATTAACAGACTGATGGGTAATAGGATTGTGATGGAGGTAATGGGTTTAATCATAATAATTTTGGAAATTTAAGAGAAATAGTCATACTATCTACATTTTCTGGATGAACTAAGGTAAAACTGTTTAGAAATGTCTTATTGGTCAAAGAATTTGTATGTGTATATGTATATGTATATATATATATATATATATATATATATATATATATATATGTTTAACTATCTAGAGGGATTTGGAGGGGGCAGCTAAATGGTGCAGTGGATAAAGTGCTGTGCCTAGAGTCAAGAAGATTCATTTTCCTGAGTTCAAATCTAGGTTCAGACACTTACTAATAGTATGGCACTGGGCAAGTCACTTAACCCTGTTTGCCTCAGTTCTTAATCTGTAAAAATGAGTGGGAGAAGGAAATGGCAAACCACTCAAGTATCTTTGCCAAGAAAACCCCTAAAAAGGGGTCACAAAGAGTCAGGCACAACTCAACAATAACAGCAACAACAACAGCAAGGATTCTTTTTTAAAAATGTGAATGAAAAACCAAGAGGACCTGGAAAATATTCCTTTTATGTGTTTTATGGGAAAATAAGCCAAACACAGTATATAGGGAAAAGAGTTTGTTCAGGAAACAGTTATGCCAAGAAAGATAAATTAAAAAGTAAGAGAGAGAAGGAAAAAGAGAGAGAAAAAGAGAGATATCCTAATAATGAAAAGTCAATAATAACCTAGGAATAGGTTTGATAAGGTATAAAAAGAGGCCACCATTACTATGAGGTAGACATACCAAGAGCTACCTCATCACAAAATGAGATGGTAATAATCACATGCCTCAGAACCTGAGGCTCATGAAACTTCAGGGATATGAAGGGAATTCAGGAATCAGAGGCAGAAATTACAGAGAACTGGGAATAATTAATGTATGGAGGAGGAGGTAAGATCTTTGATTGGCAATGAGTTACAAATTGAGGGAGAGATGTGATGGAAAAATAAATAAATCCTGTCTTGCTGAGAAGAAGGGGCTACCTCTTGACCATTATTTTTATTGATCAAAGATTTAATTTTTTTAAATTTTTTGCATTTTCTTCTTCATATCTGTAGATTATACTATATTGACACTTACCTAGTGGATGAGTACTATGGGGATTAATATTTTTGTTTTTGTTTTTGTCCTGCATTCTACTTGGGAATCATAAGGATAGGAACTGTATTTGTGATTTAATTAGTTCAGGGAACATGAGCAGAATTCTTCTACCAATGCAAGATCAGCACCTTATCTGCAATATATAGTCTTTGGGCGTTGTCTAAATCAATAAGAGGGTAAGTGACTTGCCCAATATCACACAGGTAGTATGAATCAGAGGCAGGATTTGAACACAGGTCTTCCTAGCTTTCATTCTCTTTTGTACTACTATGTTAACAGAAAAAAAAGTAGGGAGTTTGGGAAAAAAATTTTTATTTATTGGTTGATGCTAAGTAGAATCAAGTCTAGTAGTGTCACAGAGAAAATCCAGGGTTATATTTATAATGTGTCTTAATTTAAATTTAAATTGATTTAAATTAAACATAATTTAAATTTAAATTTAAATCAGCTTAAATTTATATGAAGGTAATCAATTTTAAAAGCCTCTTGAAAAGTAATTGTAGGGGCAGCTAGATGGCACAGTGGTTAAGGCACCGGCCCTGGATTCAGGAGGACCTGAGTTCGGATCCGGCCTCGGACACTTGACACTTACTAGCTGTGTGACCCTGGGCAAGTCACTTAACCCCCATTGCCTAAAAAAAAAAAAAAAAAAAAAAAAAAGTAATTGTAATCATCTGACAGAGAGGTTATAGACTAAATGTGCAGAATGATAGACATTTTTTACATGACCAATATGGGAATTTATTTTGCTTGACTATGAATATTTGCTATAAGGGTTTAATTTAATTCTTTTTCTAGTGGCAGGTTGCAGAGAGAGAGGAAGGTGGGGAGTGAGGGAGAAAAACAAGTGCTTATTAATCAAAAATAAATTATAAGAAAATATTAAATTACATTATGTATACTGGGTAGTAGGAATGGAATTGATCAATGAAAAGCAGTAACAGAGGGGAAAGTGATAAAAACATTAAAATATGTGAATAATTTACATGCATTGAATAATTAATATATAATGAGTTAAGAGTCTTACAGGTCAGGCAGAAAGCCTAACAAGCTTCTAGAACATGGTTGGTGTTAAACAGAAAAATGACAATTAAACTTCACTGAGCAGAGCAACTTATTCTCATTCACCCAATAAAATTTTCAACACTGTATCTTTATCTCAGATCAGAGAATTCTGGACTCAAATTATTTTTCCTCTCACTTGGAAATAGTACCATTCTGAATTAGCAGACAAAGATAGATCAGGCCCATAAAATACATACATACATATATACAAATGAAGCATGCTCAAAAGCAACCATTTGCCAGATCTTTTGTTCTTATTCAATGCAAATTTTGTCCACTAACAAAGCTCATCTCTTCTCATAGATAGATACTGCATTTAAGTACTTGCTATGTGCCAAGCTTACTATGTGGGTGTATGGATATTCAAGGGGATCTAGCATCTCTGTTGTGAGGTCTTGCCAAGCCATTTCCAGGGCTACTCATCCACCTTTGGTAGCCCCTGCTACTCATAGGGCAGCTAGGTGGTATAGCGGATAAAGCATTTGCCCTGTGTGAAAATATTTTTAATTGACTGGCCCTAATTTTGGGGCTAAAACTGACTGGAGGACTAATCTGGGGACTTTTGACTAACTTGCTATCTGACTGCGTTTAATTTAATATGGGCCATTTATAAAATTCCACCACACTGCTCCACTCCCAAATTGATAAGCAAAATATTAAGAGGCCTCTTAACTAAATAATCAAAGCAGAATTTATTTATGAGATACTATTTAAAATTAAGAATACAGGGAAATAAAATGTACAACCTGACTCCATTGCGGCTTCTCTTTCCACTGCGTCTCTTTGGAACTTCTTTAATGCAATAAGGGCCTTAGCCGCCACTTGCCTTAGGGCACTCAGGTACTTTATTCTAACTCCGAACCCCTTTCATTTTGTAAATCCCCCTGTTTCTAACTTTCCTCTCCTTACTGCCACCGCTGAACTCCTGTGTTTCTCTCTCACTGACATTCTGTCTGTCTGCTTCGTCAGTCTGCCCTCTGCCGCCTTTGCCGCTCCTCTAATCTTGTCTGCCTCTCTTAATCTTGTCTGCCAGCCTTTCCTCCTTGCTCCTAGCCCTGAGTTACTGTTCATCTCGTCCCCCCATCTCCTTGTCTGAACCTCTTCTTAGCCTCTCTTGTCCATCCCCCGTCTGTCTTCTCCAACCTTTGCTGTCTCATCAGCTGCCCCTTGACCTCTTCTCCGTCCATCTCCTTGACCGCTCCTCCTCAGTCTAACCCCCAGGTCTATTTATATCGTTCTTTTCTCCACTCAAATCTCGTGGCTTCCTGTGCCCCCCACAGACCAAGCTAATCTGCCAGCCAGGGCTGTAGTTGGTGGGGGCGGGGTGCGCTCCAGCCTCACGTGCCTCAGCCCAGGCCCCAGCACAGGCCATGCCAGAACCCAGCATCTCTCAGATACCTCCGCTCAAGGTGGAGGGAGCTGGGGGCTTCTTCCCCCCAGCTGTCTGACCCGGCGTCTTGCACAGCCCACAGGGCTTTCTGGCTGAGCTGAAGCAGAGGGGGAGGGGCATTAGCACCTCCCACACAGAAGAGACCCTGAGGGCCTAAGGCTTTCTAATCTCAGCCTAAAGGTAGGGTCTCCAAATCAAAATCAATTTCCACACCTGAATTCAGGAGGACCTGAGTTCAAATCCGGCCTCAGATACCTGACACTTACTAGCTATGTGACCCTGGGAAAGTCACTTAACACTCATTGCCCTGAAAAAAAAAAAGGTATTAGGTATACCCTGGTACTCAACTCTAACCTGTGGCTCCAAGCAGCTGTAGCACGCACAGTAGTAACATCCTAATAAACCATCTTAGCAAATGAGCTAAACTAGGTTGAGGGTAACCTGCAGGCCACATGGTGAGTTAAGGGGTTGCCAACCCCAAGTGTGTGAAGACTTCCCCTGGTAGAATGGGCAGATGAGAAAAATTTATTCCAAAGGCCATGAAACTAGATGAAGTAGATACTATGGAGTGTTTGAAGCTTGGTCAGACATCAAAGATGCCAAATCATCCACCATATCCCAGGCCATTGGACTTTGATGACTCTGGAAGAGAGATTGAGGCTGACCACTCTGTGTAACTCTGCCTCACTTAAATCCAATTCACACATGAACCAAGATATCACCCTGTGATGTCACTGGTCCTCTTCACAATTAAGGGACAAACAACAATGTGTCAAGCACTGGGCTAAGCCCTGTACCTACAGCAAGATTGCCCTTGTCCTCAATGAGCTTACATTCTAACAAGGGAAGATGACCTACAAAGAGATGCTAAAAAGTGAAGGAGTGTTGGAAAGATGGGATCATGGTGAGGAATTACAAAGGAATGTTGTAGAGGCTTATGCCCCAAGAAGAAAAAGCAAAATCTCACACATCGCAGAGCAGGATGACCCGGGGCTTGAGTCCAAATTTCTGGTGGAGCAGAGATGTTTGGAGAGTAGGTTCATGTTGAAGAAACGATCCATCGTCATAACACTTCTCATCAGTTTTTGCATCCTTCTACATCCCAAGCATTGCAGGGTCAGTTTACTCTTGGAATTATTCATTGCTATAGCTAATGCTACCAGGGTAGGAGGAAGTAGAATGTAAAATCTCAAGACAGTGTCTAGTTTCACATTCTTCTGTATCCCAAGCACCCGGCCCCCACCTCAGCTCCTTGGATATATAAAGTGTGTGGAAATAAGAAAAAATAAAAACTGGAGGGAAGTTGTAAGAAAAAAGATTCTGTTGCTGCTGTCGAGTCAACTGAAGATTTTTCACTCCTTCTGGGTTTCTTTAATTCTATTGACAGCTAAGTGGCTTGGAGGGTAAGAACTCTGGACCTGGAGTCAGGAAATCTTGAGTTCAAGTTCCTTCTCAGATAGTTAATATCTGTGTGATCTGGGTCAGGTGACTCATATTCTTTTTCTTTTTCTTTTTTTGGTGAGGCAATTGGGGTTAAGTGACTTGCCCAGGGTCACACAGCTGGTAAGACTCATATTCTTTTAGCTTCGTTTTCTCATCTGTAAAATGGGGGTTAATATTAGCACCTACCTCCCAGGATGTTGTAAGGATCAGATTAGGTAATATATGTTAGCACTTTGCACACCTTAAAGCGCTATGTAAATGTCAGCTATCATTATTGATTGGATTACATATGAAATTAAATTTGATACAATAATACTTGTAGCATTTAGATCAATCCTAATCCAATCCAATAAACATTTAAGTGCCTGCATCTTGCCAGGCACTATACTAAAAGACGAGGATACAATTAATTAAAAGAAAGACAGTCCTTGCCTTCAGTAAGCTAAGAATCTAAAGGGAGAAAAAACACAAAAGGAAGCAGGAAGGTTGGGTGGAGGGGAATAGAACACAAAGGATTCCTGGTGTGGAGGCATCTTGTTCCATGAAACCAGGCAGGCAGTGGATGCAAAGTGAAGTTGAGAGTCCGGTTTCTGCCCTCGTCTATAAAGGCAGACTTTGAAAGAAGTTTGATGCTCCTGATAAAGGAAGTTGACAGTCTTGCTATACAATGTTCTGAAGACTATCGAGATTTTATAAAACTCCTTACTTCAGATTTAATAATAAATAAAAGATATATTAACCAAAATAAAAAATTCAGCAAGGAAAAAATTTACTATAAAGGCACACGAAAATAACTTGAGGTTATAGGGAGTAGAACTTAAATATTAAGTGAGAGCGTGGGGGAGCATTTGGAAAGAAACAAGCAATCATTAAGCACTTTTTATGTGCCAAGCACTGTGCTAAGCACTTTATTTATTTGTTTTTAATTTAATTTTACTTCTTTGTGGGGCAATGAGGGTTAAGTGACTTTCTCTAGGTCACACAGCTAGTAAGTGTCAAGTGTGTGAGGCCAGATTTGAACTCAGGTCCTCCTGAATCCAGGGCCGGGGCTTTATCCACTGTGCCACCTAGTTGCCCCCACTAAGCACTTTATAAATGTTACTTAATGTGATCTTGACAACAACTCTGGAATATGTTATTATTATTCCCATTTTATGTATTAAGAAACTAAGGTAAACGAGGTCACACTGCTAATGTCTGAAAGCAGATTAATATCAGGTTTTCCTGATTCCAGGCCCAGTGTTCTATTTACTATAACATCTAGTTGCCTCTATTGGGGGAGGAATATGGGGGGAGGGGGTTCCTAGGGCAGCTAGGTGATGCAGTGGATAGACCACTGGGCCTGGAGACAGGAAGACTCACCTTTCTGAGTTTGGACACTTACTAGCTGTGTCACTGCAGGCAAGTCACTTAACTCTGTTTGCCTCAGTTTCCTCATCTGTAAAATGAACTGGAGAAGGAAATGGCAAATCCCTCTACTTTCTTTGCCAAAAAAAACTCCAAATGGGGTGGTGAAGAGTCAGACATGACTGAAACAACTGAATGAGAAGAACAAAATGGGGGCTTCCTAGTCCTTTAGAAAGTATCCTTCATAAGGGGCAATCTAGTCCATCTAGTTCCATCTAATCAATCTGAAAGCTGGGCTTCAGGGCCTTCACTTTCACCTCTGGTTCAATATGACTTGCAAATACGACTTGCAAACTCCAACATCACAGTCCCTATTTCTGATTCTGTTGCATCATCAGTATTTCCCTTCTTGCCCCAAAGCAATATCAGAAAGAACACTGGACTTGAAGTCAAGAAGACCTGATCACAAGTCCCAGTTCTGTCATTTACTATATGTGTTACCTTAGGCAAGTCACTTAACATTTCATGGCCTAATTTCTTTTCTCATCTGTAAAATGAGAAAGAAGAACTAGATAATCCCCAAGTTTCCTTTTCAGCTCTATCATTCTGTAATTAGGTGAAAATAACCCCATGCTTTTGTTTTGTTTTGCTTTGTTTTACTTTATCTACAGATGTCCAGCCATTTTCATGAAACCAAAACCTTCCTTGAATAGTTTCTGCAAGTTCCAATCCTATAGTTGGAATGGGCCGTCTGGTATAACAGTTAAGGACATTGGGTCTCGGTTTGAGTCTTAGTTCTGCTTCTCCTTACATGTGTGATCTTGGCCAAGTCACTTCAATTATTTCCTCTACCTCTTCTCATTTGTTAAATGAGAAGGCCACGCCAAAGACCTGTAAAATCTGATCCTGATATTATCGTACATAAATAGATATCCTTTCTATAATATCCCTGACAAGGGACTATCAGTCTTCTACTTGGAGACCACCAAAGACTGTGGATGTCCTGAGGCAGCTCATTAGTCTTATAGAGAGCTATAATTGTTAGGAAGATCATTTTTGTTCTATTTTGTTTGTTCTTTTGAGCTAAAAGTTTTCTGGTTTCAATATCTTGCCTCAGTCTCACCCTAGAACTTCCCTCAGCACTTGGGGCCTCCTTACCCAAGAATATCCACTTTCAACTGGAGCATTTTTTTAACCTCGGAAGATCCTTCTGCCAAGTGAGTTCCTCCCAGGGCCTCCATTTTGAGGAAAGGCTCAGGCTTGCCAAACTTTACTCTTTCCCCAGCTGTGTTTCTGACTTTATCAAATTCTTACTCTCATATTTCCTCAGTGCCTATAGCCTCCTCACTCTGAAACATCCATCTACCCTAGTGGCCTTCTGATCCTGGAATATCTCTGTCCTTATCCAATGGTGAATTCCTCCTGAGGCCTTAATTTTGGGGAGATGCCCTGGTTGTGGGCCTCCCAACCAGGCATCTTACTTTCTGGATTTCAGTACCATGCCCTTGCATTGGTAACTCCTTTAAAATCAGAAGGAACATTAGAGGCCATTGAGTCCAACTTCATCATTTCAGAAATGAAGAACAAGGACCAAGAGAGATGTAATGACAGCTTATGGTCCCACAATTAGTAAATAGATAAGTCAGGAAGCATTCAAACCCAGGTCCTCGAATTCCAAAAACAAGGGCTTTTTTCCACAGGACTATGATGTAACTTCTCAAGGATGCTATCAGGTATGACCCATACATATTAGGGACTGGCTACAAGGATATATCAGCCATAGAGTATAAATCAATATGTCTTACTTTTGAAATGCCAAGGACTCTGCAACATTCATTCAGCAGAGCTCCATTTCCAATTTTATAGCTATCAATATCTATATATAGAGAGAGAAAGAGGTATATAGATCCATATTGATACACACACACACACACACACATATATATACATATATATATATGTAAACATAAATACATATACACATTTAAGTGTCAGGTTTGACCATTTAGAATGTGTGTGTGCATGTGTGTGTGTGTGTGTGTGTGTGCACTGACATTAACTGACCTAGTTCAAAACAAGCAAGGATGTGCCAGAGCCAGCTTGGACACTCAAGAGAGCAGATAGAGCAGACAGTTAAATTTTCAGTGTGAGCATTTTCACCTTGGAAATTGGCAAATTCTACAAATCAGCACTTGATTTACCATTTTGCAGCATGTCTAGAATTTAAAAAGTGAGGGATAAAATATCAATAATGCAGATTTTTAAAAATACAGTCTTTTGGACATAGCTTCTAATAAATGATTGTTGGCTTAGAAAGAACTGGGAAGCTATCCTGCTCTGTACATAAACTGTAGTTTTAGTATAATATTTACATGATAATAAGTAGGACACCTAAAAGGTATGGAATCACACTAATCACAAATGCTACATACCGCTCCTCAGTTCCCATGAATCTAATGGACAATTGGCTCCCTGTTACTCTTTCTGATTTTTCAGCTACCTAAATAAAATTCCTAGAAATATGGTACCCTGTTCTACTTAAAAATCATATTCAGACAGTACTTCTTACCTTCAGTATATAACACAATTCTATCATTCACCTTTTATAAAACAACTATTACCCCCAAAATGACTGTCCCTGTTCAAAGCCATGTTGTAACCTAGCTGTATTTTTTAAGTCTTTTGCTCTTTTTCTAAACACTTTTACTTTACATTTTTCTATATATTATCTTTGAAATAAATACATTAAATGTGTTGCATAGGTGGTAAAATACTATCAAATGGAGCTGAAATAATCTAAATAATCTTTTTTTTTTCAGGGCAATGAGGGTTAAGTGACTTGCCCAGGGTCGCACAGCTAGTAAGTGTCAAGTGTCTGAGGTCGTATTTGAATTCAGGTCCTCCTGAATTCAGGGCCAATGCTTTATCCACTGTGCCACCTAGCTACCCCCCTGGTAAGATTATCTTAATAATAATTTAACATATGTATTTTAAATGTAGATAACAATGGTACTGATGCTTTTGTTTTCAAATTCCCAAATCTATTTCTCTCTCTTTATCTAGTCTTCCACAGTTTTAACTATATGCTCTATATATTCAACTTCCAGATTTTTATTTCCAGCTTTGACTTCTCATTTGAGCTCCAGATCTACATTTCACTCTCCCTGTATTGTTGCTGTTCAGTCATTTTAGTCCTGTCTCACTTTTCATGAACCCATTTGGCATTTTCTTGGCAAAAATGCTCAAGTGGTTTGCCATTTCCTTCTCTAGCTCATTTTACAAATGAGGAAACTGAAGCAAGTAGAGTTAAGTGACTTGCTCAGGGTCAAACATGTAGTAAATATCTGAGTTCAGATTTGAACTTAGGAAGATGAATTTTCCTGATTCCAGGTCTGGCACTGTATCCACTGTGCCACCTAACTTCCCTCTCCCCATTCTTCCTATAAGACATCTCCACGTATCTCACCAGCACTTCAAATAAAACATATGAAAATAGAGCTTATTATTATTTTCTAATCACCTTAGAGGAGCCAACCTGGTATAGTAGATGCAGTGCTAGATTTTTTTTTTTTGTCATTAAGACTTGTTTTCAAAAAAAAAATTGACTTGTTTTCAAATCCTGCTTCATACACTGTCTGTATGACCCAGGTTAAGTCACTCAACTTCTCTAGGGCTCAATTTCCCCATCTGTAAAATGAGGATAGTAAACTGGAGTTACTTATAGGGTTGTTGTGCAGATAAATCAGTTACTCAACAAGCATTTATTAATATGCTATCATGTGCCAGATATTGTATGAGAGAGGCACTGGAAAAAATACTAAAATGATACAATCTCTGTCTGCAAATAGTATGATTATTCTATGGAGGTACAACATATTTGCAAAAAATAAATACTAGATATTAGAGGTTGTTGTTTTTTTTTTAATTTAGGTTCATTTAATTTTTAAAAAATTTTTCCGGGAGTGGATCCAAGATGGTAGAGGAAAAGCAGTGACTTTCTGGACCTCTCCCCACAATTCCTCCAAATAGTTCTAAATAATTCCATAAGACGATTCCTGGAGCAGCAGAACCCACAAAAGCACAGGGTGAGATAATTTTCCAGCCAGAAATGGCTTAGAAGGTCAGTGGGAAAGATCTGTTGTGCTGCAGTTATAGTAGAGCACAGCCCTGTGGCCATGCCATGCAGATTCAGCCCCAGGCAGGCTGCTCCAGAGTAGTATCTTGGCTGCTGCTGTGGATGCTTCTGGAACTCAGCCCACAGATAGTGAGAGGGTAAAGCACTTGGCCAGAGGAAGATTGTAGGCATCTCTGCTGTTGCTGAGGTGGGACTCTGTTATTTTGCCCCTGTTTGGAACCAGGAAGCAGTGTTGAGTGGTGACCCAGGTGGGGGAGGGTTCAGGCATGCCTGAGCTTGCAACCAAAGTGAAACAGGTTTCTGTTCTCAGATGCAGGCCTGTGATCACTTACATACCAGAGTACAGGCCAGGGAAGTGTAGAACATGGCTCTCCTTAAAATGAATCACATGGGACACCCTGAAGCTTGGGAGAGTGTGCCTTGGAAGCAGAGCCACTTTAAGAAGGAGTTAACAGTCAATAAATAAGCTGGCAAAATGAGCAGAAAGAAAAAGATGCTGACCCTAGAAAGTTTCTTTAGTGACAAAGAAGATCAAAATACACCCTCAGAAGAAGATAACAAAGTCAAAGTTCCTATATCCAAAGCTTCTAAGAAAAATATGAATTGGTCTTAGGCCATAGAAGTGCTCAAAAAGGATTTTGAAGATAAGGTTAGAGAGGTAGATGAAAAAATGAAAAGAGAAATCTGAGTGATTCAGTAAAGTCATGAAAAAAAGTCAAGAGCTTGAAAAGCCAAATGAAAAAGGAGATACAAAAGCTCTCTGAAAAGAATAATTGCTTAAGAATTAGGATTAAGCAGATGGAAGCTAATGACTTTATGAGAAATCAAGACACAATAAAAGAAAATGCAAATGAATGAAAAAATAGAGGGTAATGTGAAATATCTCCTTGGAAAAACAGCTGACCTGGAAAATAGATCCAGGAGAGATCATTTATCTTCCAAGAAATTGTCAAGGAAAATTGCCCTGATTTTCTAGAAACAGAAGGTAAAATAGAAACTGAAATAATCCAATGAATGACCTCCCAAATTAAAACTTCCAGGACTATTATAGCCAAATTCCAGAGATCCCAGGTCAAGGAGAAAATATTTCAAGCAGCCAGAAAGAAACAATTTAAGTACTGTGGAGCCACAGTCAGGATAACACAAGATCTAGTAGCTTCTGCATTCAACGAATGGAGGGAATGGAATATGATATTCTGTAGGGCAAAGGAATAGAGATTACAGCCAAGAATCACCTACCCAGCAAAACTGAGTATAATCTTTCAGGGGGAAAAATGGGAATTCAATGAAACAGGCCTGTCAGCATAGTGATTGTCAATCACGAGGGTTCTCTTCTGTTTCTTATTCATATTTTAGCCTCTTTTGTTCCTTTTAAGGTTGTGTTCCACTCCTAGAGTACAACATGCACTGTCCCAAGCTTCATTTGCTGGGGACTGGGGGCTGAGTCACTGACTTTCTGCTCTGAAGCATCAGCACCTTGCAGCTTGCTCACTGCATTGGAGTAGCCCAGCCTAGTTGGGCCTGTTGGGTAGGAGATACCCCAACTGGCAGATTGCCTTCTGCATTGGGGCTGGAGGTCTCACAACTGCCCTGTCATGCCACTAGCTTGCTGAGTTGGCACCTCAGGTCCTTAGCTACTGATCTGTACTGTGGATAAAAGCCTTTTGCTAGCTTGCCCAGACACCCTCTGCATTGAGCTGTACATCCCTTCTCTTCTAGCCAGATGAAACACATTTCCTTAAGACCTCCTAGGTTATCTTAAGTCTGAAAATTGTTTTGCTCTATTTTTTGGCAGGTTTTGTAGCTCCAGAATCTGTTGAGAGGCTTAATTTAATGTTGTTTCTGAGGGGAATTTGGGAGAGCTCAGGCAGCTTCCTGGTTTCACTCCTCCATTTTGACTCAGCCTCCAGAACTCTACTAAAAGGTTTATCCAATGGGGCAGATAAGTGGTGCATGGGCCCTGAAGTCAGTAGGACCTGAGTTCAAATCCAGCCTCAGACACAACGCTTACTAGCTGTGTGACCCTAGGCAAGTCACTTAACCCCAAATCCTCAATGATTTTGGTGGGGAATCATCAAAGTCTTTTTAGCATGGTAACACTTGAGCTGAACCTTGAAAAGAGGTTTTTTTAAGAGGCAGGTCAAGAGAGAGAGAGAGAGAGAGAGAGAGAGAGAGAGAGAGAGAGAGAGAGAGAGAGAGAGAATAGTCTTTTTTTTTCTTTTAGTGAGGCAATTGGGGTTAAGTGACTTGTCCAGGGTCACACAACTAGTAAGTATTAAGTGTGGGAGGCCGGATTTGAACTCAGGTACTCCTGACTCCAGAGCCGGTGCTCTATCCACTGCACCAGCTAGCTGCCCCAAGAGAGAATATTCTAAGTATGTTGGACAGCCTGTGTAAGGGATATTTACAAAGGTTATTTATAAAGTACAGTAAGCATTGTTAGTTTAGCTGGAATGTAGTAATATATTAGTAATATATTCATACATGAAACACATAAAGAATATTTTCATACATAGAATATGTGAGAAATATCTTCTCGTATAGAATATATGATTAGCTGCCTGAAAAGATAGAATGGAGTTAGATTATACAGTTTTAAATGCCAAACTGAACCAAAAATGTATTTTCATAAATAATTAATAAATGTTTTAATGTTAATAAATTATTTCTGAGCATTTAATTGATCTTCAAAAATATCCTATGATACTTCAGATTACTATCTCCATTTTACTAAAACGTAATTGTAAGCCACTTCACAATTGTGAAATTTCTTGAACAGAGAAATCATAGTCATATCCAAGATTTAAGAATCTCAAGATCAAATGAATTAATGTATGTAAAGCACTTTACAAATCTTCAAGTTCTCTGTAGATGTCAGTCATTAAAAATTAATATCATTTTATTATTTTCCATAAATTTGCTCTTCCTTGTGACTTCAGTATTTCTGTCAGTAATTCACCCAGTTTTCCATCATCAAAATCTCAAAGCTAGCCTTTTCTTTACCCTTTACTCCCCTCACTACCACAATGTTAATAGAACCAATCAACTTGACTTCCCAAATTTTGTATATATCTATCTTTTCCCTTCTCACTGTTCCCACAGAATATTCATCATTTTCACCCTCTGAGTACAATGGCCTCCCAACAGATATCTTCTTGACTCCACTCTCCCTAATTCTCCCCATCCTCTTAATACAAATCCTTCATACAAATGCCAAACTGTTCTTTATCCATACATCTCACCATGTCACTCCTCTGCTCAAAAGAATTTACTGTTACCTGATGAGCCAAGTATAAGTTCTTATTTACCTAATATTCCAGGTGTTATGGGCCCAAACCCACTTATATTCATGTCCTGAATTCAGAGTCTAATTTGTGAACTATCCTCCATTTTTTCGATTTCAGAGGCTCAGAATATATAAAAAATGCTAATTCACGTGAATTATTCGAGGACAGAACTATGCACATGTTCATACAATTATAGATTTAGAGCTAAAAGTTACCTTAGAAGGCTTCAAGTCCAACTTCCTTTTTGTACAGATGAGGTTAAATAATTCATCCAAAGTCACATAGCAAATGTCTGAAGTGTGATTTGAACCCAAGTATTCCTGATTCATCACATCACTAATTTATGACAGCTTTTCACTGTTTCCCCAAAATGGTTTCATTATGTAGGAAGGCATAACTATATAGATGCTTACACCTTCTCTCATATTTTTTGAGGGTAGGGAATATTCCATATGTGTTTCTATATCCCTTGTACCTATCACAGTGATCTATAAATAATAGATTATTTTAAAATTGTTGAATGCACTGACCACTAATTTTTCCAGTTTCTATGATCACCCTAGCATTCACTCTCTCCATACAATTTGAAGTTAAACCTCTGTCTTGAACACACTCACATTCATCCAATAGGCTCTCTCCTCTCCCTTTCACTCACACATACCTCAGGAGGAACCTCACTTTAGAAGACCAATACTCATCAGAGGCACAAAAATTACTAATGTAAGAATCAAATAAGAAAAAGAAAATAAATAATTTTACAACTAAGAGAATGTTTATCTTATTTGTATGGGATATATTGTATAAGATAGGCGAATATCTGTATTCCCAGATAGTCTGTTTTTTGTTGGTCACTAGTTCATTCAGTCAGACTCTTTGTGACCCAATGGACCATAGCATACCAGGCCTTTCTATCCTCCACTATCTTCCAAAGTCTGGTCCCAAGTTCATATTCATTGTTTCTATCTATCCATCTCATCCTCTGCTGTCTCCTTCTCCTTTTGCCTTCAATCTTTCCCAACATCAGGGTCTTTTCCAGTGAGTCCCATCTTCTCATTATGTGATCAAAATATTTAAACTTCAATTTCAGTATTTGACTTTCCAGTGAATTGCCTGAATTTCTGTTAAGTATTGACTGATTTAATCATTTTGCTGTCTAGGGGATTCTCAAAATCCTTCTCTAGCACTTCTATCCAAAAGCATCCATTCTGCACCCCTCAGCTTTCCTCATAGTCCACCTCTCACAGTCATCTATTCCTACTGGAAAAAACATAGCTTGACTATATGGACCTTTGTCAGTAAGGTGAGAGCTCTGCTTTTTAGTATGCTGTCCAGATTTGCCACAATTTTCCTTCCAAGGAGCAAGTGTCTTTTAATATCGTGGCTGTAGTCACCATCTGCAGTGATCTCTGTATACACCTAAATTATGGTAGACAATTGTCATGGTGTGAAGGGGACAAAAGTGAATTGATGGTGGAATATGACTGCTTGGGTAAAGCTGCCGGTTTGGAGGTGAGATCCCAGGTTTCCCGTCTGTGTGAACAAGCTCAGTTCCCCTGTAGTTCTTGGTCCTGCTCCAAGGTCCTTCTGGATGAGCACTTGGGGCTTTTCCAAGTGAGTTTAAATTGCTTCCCTTCCCCCTTCCTGCCTCTCTGCCAAAGGCTAAAGGTGAAATCCTCCTTCCTCCAAGAACATTCAAACTGCCCTCAACCCCTGACACAGAGTGAAGAAGGACAGGGGCCCTGCCTCCTCATGATTTTTTTTTCCAGCCATGTGGGAGCCCTCGGGGGCTGCCTTGGCTGATTTGGTACTAAGCCTTTGGCAGAATTTGTAGAGTCCTCCATATGGAGTATTTTCTCTCCAAAAGCAGGATAAGGCAGAAATGGCCCTTTTCCCTCCCTCTCTCAAGGCTTTGGATAAGAACAAGTATATAGAAGAGACATAATAAAACAAGGATGGAATAAGCATTTATATAGCACATTACAAATATTAGAATCTCACAACATGAAGTAGATGTTATTATTGTCCCTGTTTCAGAGTTGAGGAAACTGAAGCAAACAGAAATCAAGTGATTTACTTAGGGTCACACAGCTTGTAAGTAAGTGTCTGAGGCAATATTTGAACTCAGGTCTTCTTTATTCCAGGCCCAGTCCTCTATCCATTGCTCTACCTAGCTATTTATGTTGGACTTTAAGGTTTACAAAACATTTTACATATGTTAACTCATTCAGTCCTTACTCTAACCCTGGGACGTGAATGCTATTATTATCTTCATTTTATATATTGTGGTTACTGTTTATCCTTCTCTCTCTCTCTCATTTTTGCGGAGCAATGAGGGTTAAGTGACTTGCCCAGAGTCACACAGCTAGTGAGTGTCAAGTGTCTGAGGCCAGATTTGAACTCAGGTCCTCCTGAATCCAGGGCCAGTGCTCTATCCACTGCACCACCTAGCTGCGCCGCCCCCCCCCCCCCCCCCCCCCCCCCCGCCATGCTTCATTCTCAAAGAGGAACAATGGCATCACAAGGTTGTGAGGAAACTGAGAATGTGAAGTTCCTGGTCCAAGGTCACACAGGGAGTAAAAATGTACAAGGAAGTATTTGAATTGAGGTCTTTTTAACTTAAAGTTCAACACTCTTTCCAATGGGCTATTTAACAAGACTTTGAAACCTCAAAAATTGTAAATTTGGATTTGAAAATATTTTTGCCTTCTTTGTTACTTCAAAGGAGATTTAGAAGTAATGGGTATACTCTGTTGAACTCTTTTTTTTTTTTTTTTAAGTGAGGCAATTGGGGTTAAGTGACTTGCCCAGGGTCACACAGCTAGTAAGTGTTAAGTGTCTGAGGGCGGATTTGAACTCAGGTACTCCTGACTCCAAGGCTGGTGCTCTATCCACTGCGCCACCTAGCTGCCCCTGTAATGGGTATACTCTGATAAGAGACAGATTTCAGCTCAATATAAAGAGCTGTTGAGAGGGAGCTTGGCTTAGAACAGGCAGGCCTCTGGCACATGCTCATTTTGTGACCAGTCTTACACTTTAGAAATATCATTTTAGCAGTTGTATGGAGGATGAATTGGAGAAGGAAGAGATTGATACAGAGAGACCAATTAAAAGACTATTTCGGTAATCCCTCGAAAGTTATAATGAGGGCCTGGCCTGGCCCTAGAATTATAACCCAAATGGTGTCTTGGCCCACAATATTAATCCAAATTTAGACAGTCATTTTTATTCTGTGCAGTTCAGTGTTCTGAAATTAAAATACTTCTGAAAAAGTGAATGGTATGAGCTAATTATTTTAATTCTTATTTCCAGTTTCTTTGTTGTTGTTCAGTCATGTCTGACTCTCTGTGATCCCATTTAGTGTTTTCTTGGCAAAGGTACTGGAATGGTTTGCCATTTCCTTCTCCAGTTAATTTCACAGATGAAGAAACTGAGGCAAACAGGGTTCAGTGACTTGCCCAGGGTCCCACAGCTAATAAGTGTCTGAGGGCAGATTTGAACTCAGGAAGATGAGTCTTCTTAACTCCTATCCCAGCAGTCTATCCATTGTGCCACCTAGCTGCCCCTTATTTCCATTTGTTTGCATATAATTGTTTGTTTGTTGTATCCTTCATTAGACTGAGAGCTCCTTGTTAGCACAGACTTTCTATTTTGCCTTCCTTTGTGTCTCTAGTGCTTATTACAGTGCTTGGTATATGGTATGTACTTTATTTATTGACTAACTATCTGATAAATCAGTTTGCCTCACATGGACCCATGAATTTGGAAATACATTTTAAATTAAATTGTTTAAATAGATAATGGCCCCAATAAACATATTTTTTTTAGGGACCTCAAACTCTAGGGTTACCTTTGTCCTGTAGATAGTAGTTTGCTTTGTTCATCACTCTACCCTCCCATCATGAGCTTATACCACTATTTTCCATAGACTCTTCACTCCAACCATATTTGATTATTCTTATCCCTAGAACATATCTTATGTTGTCTCACCTCAAGAACTCTGCTCATGCTGTTCCCTATACCTAGAGAGAGGTCATTTCCATTCTTCATTTTTAAATTTGTTGTCCATCCTTCTGAGCCTAAATCAAATACAATCTTTTCCATGACATCTTTCCTGAAGCCCCAGTCCACAGAAGCACTTCACCCTTAGATATCTCATAGTAGGGGGCAGCTAGGTGGCGCAGAGGATAAAGTACCGGTCCTGGATTCAGGAGGACCTGAGTTCAAATTCAGCCTCAGACACAGACACTTAACACTTACTAGCTGTGTGACCCTGGGCAAGTCACTTAACCCCAATTGCCCCCCCACACACAAAATAAATTGATGGAAAAATTAACATTTCCCTCCTTGAATGCAAAACATTTAGTGTTCACACCAACATGGTCTAACAAAAACAAACAATTGGCTACTTACTAAAAGAAACATTTAATCTTTGTAATTATCTTCAGACATTTCTCACTTTATAGACTTTTAAATTACTTTATCAAGATCTGTTTTGGAGAAAATTACTCAAAAGAACCTTGCCAGTTACGTAGAAAGGATGGGCTCAGCATATGTTGAGCAAGTAATTGTTATAAAGTTAATTTGTAATGGGAATCTGCTCTAATATAACAAAACCCAAATCATTAGAAATATCCACAGCAGAAGCAAAAGAACTGTGCTTTAAAATATGTATTATAAATAGATAGATCAATTAATTAGTTAATTAATTTATTAAAGAACTTGAACTAATGGCCACAACAAAGGGGAAAAATAATTACCACTTCATGCCTCATAACATTATTTAATTAAGTAAAATGATAATAAAACTATAGTCAGGCCATAGTCACATAATCTTAGCAATTTATGCTAAAAGGAAAAAAGGAACCCAACTAATAACTAGAAAAAGAAAAATTAGTGTTTTAATTTCTGTTGAATGTCACCAAATAAATTAGTATTAGATGCTGCCATGTTGACTTTCTATCTACTTAAAAAAATCATGAATTTTATAAATAAGAAAAAAGTATTTCGTCCCCATCACATGTCAAATTGGCTAATTGTGCTACCTATCATTAACAAATAACTGCTCTCACTGTAAGATGTATAGGGGATTCATATTTGGTTGAAGGGATGAATTAGATAACTTCAGAGATCACCTTAGCTCCTAAAATTCCATGCATTTTTACATCCTGAAAAACAAGAGTGATTTGTAATGCCCTAGGTAAACTCCTAATTGCTTCTCATAGTCATGACTTCTCTCTTCCTCCATGTTCCCCCAAATTGGATAAATTCACTAATAATCCTCTGTTTTTTCAACAGCCACAGTTACTAAAGACCTAGAAGAGAAAATCCTCAAAACTAAAGTGTTTGGCATTATCAAATGGTTCAACATTGGAAACAGATGTGATGTTATGAGTAAAAATGACATTAATGAAGATGCATCAAAGCATATTTTGCCACTCCACCCTGAGGACCATAGGACTTTTCCATATGACTTGCAGCTGAAACCTTTTATATGTGTCATTTCCCCATCAGAATGTGAGTTCTACCAGATTAGAGACTGTCTTTATTTTCCTATTTGTATCTCCAACATTAAGCACACAGCTTTCAACATAATAAGTTATTTTTTTCTTTTTTTTGGTGAGGCAATTGGGGTTAAGTGACTTGCCTAGGGTCACACAGCTAGAAAGTGTCAAGTGTCTGAGGCTGGATTTGAACTCAGGTCCTCCCGAATCCAGGGCCTGTGCTCTATCCACTGTGCCACCTAGCTGCCCCCATGTAATAAGTTATTAATAAATTCTTTTCATCTACTCATTTATACATTCATTTCAAGGAAAGGAAATCAATGTGAATGGACATCAGCTTTTAGAACTGATACTCACTGAATGAATTTCCTAGAACTAGTTTAAAATCTTGGACAATCAAAAGTCCATTTTTTTTTCTCTCTAGTTTATCAGTGTGATAAAATATTTTTCCCCTCAAATAACATCTATGTGTGAAGACAACATTTTAAAAATATTGAAAGAAGCAGGAAATGCAGAAGGACCCACTGAATTAAAGATTATGTTGGATGGAACTTACTACAAGCCAGAAATCATTTCTAATATAAATTCTTCATTCCAATTCAGCAAAAATTATTGAGGAACTATTAAACCACCATACCAAGTATTGAAGAGAATCCAAAGATGAGTAGAGCACTATTGCCAAGGAACTTACAAAGTACCAGGAAAAATAAGCCAAAGAAGTAGATGAGAGAAACATCTTAGATTTCATAGTTCTAATGAATTCCAAAATTAAATGTAATTAAAAAGAGAGTGGAAAAAGAATATGCTACTCTAGGTCAACTAATGCTTGTTTTGTAATGGAGATATATTGGGCTTTCTCTTTTTTTCCTTCATTATTTCTTCTATTAATTGTGGTGGTACTCAGCATTATAATAATAAAACAAAAACATACACTCATCAACAACTCATTTTAATTAATGAAAACATGGAGCATTAGAGACTGATTTATTAGTAAATTCTTCTACTAGACTGTAAGCTCAAAAAAAGAGAAAACTATAGTCTATAAGCTACTTAAGGTCAGAAAACCATTTTATATATCTTTGTACCCTTCACAACTCTTGACATTTTTTATTACAGGTTGGCTTTGATTTTGTTCATCCCTGAAGCTTCATGTATAGGAATTTTCTGGTTGAAGAAAACTCCTTTACCAATGCATAGTGTCATATTGTATAACGTATATAGTTTTAGAGACTAGTCTGAGGAAATTGAGAGGTTAAATGACATCCAAAATTATACATCTGGTAGGAATCAGAGGAAGAACATGATTATCCTCATACTAAGGCTGGTTTTTTATCCACTGTGCAAAGCTGCTTATCTTATAATACATAACAGGCCCTTAAATAGTTGTGTGTTTTTTTTTAAATTCCACTTAAGGGAAAATTTTACTAACTACTATTGTTATACCTTAGTAAAGACCTTTGCTAAAAGCTAATTAAGTTTATGGGCTGATTGATTGTTAATGGGAAGTCCACTGGTGGGGGCTCCTGAGATAAAATTAGAAACCCATCCCCTTCTGGTTACCCTCAGAATGCTGAGAGTAGTAAATAATCAACTTCCATGGCTCACAAGTAAGAGTTGTAGAGACAACTCCAGAAGAAGCACTACAATATCAGTGTCACTGCTCAAAGTTCCTCTATCCCTGCTCTTATAACTAAGACATTTTGGGAAATTTTCTGATGATCAACAAGGAATTACTACATTGACTGAGATCAAAAGTTTCATAGTCAACTTTAAAAATATCTGCTTTATTCCAAATCCTTCCTTATGGAAGATATGCAGACCAAAATAACATTAATTTTTCTTTTCCTCATTCCATAAATGACACAATTAACTTATATCCAATCCAAATATTTTAAATTAATCAGATACAATAGTGCGGTTGTCAAATCTGAAGGAAAAACCAGACCCAAAGTACACAAGTTTTAAAAAAAATCTATTTTCTGTAGGTCTTTCATCTACAACATCCCTTCACAATAGAGAAAAAGCAAGAGAGAAAAAAATCCTCCCTGCCTTGTTCTGTAACATGTGCCAAAAAAGAGTAAATGAAAAACTGAATTCAATGGTGTCTGTGCTTTGATAAATCCATCCTGGGAGTAAATAACATGCATTTAAAGGTCAAATGTAAGTCTTTTCACTCTGTTCTGCCACACAAAAAGCCATGATGGAAAAGAATAGCATTTCTATTTTCTGCCCTATCATTGGAACACAGCCCAACAGAACACCAAAACAAATGTGACTCAAGGAAGCCCCAAGGGTAATAAGAGACTTTATTCAATGCCTCCTCTAAGGAACCTTAAAGTAAGGCAGCTTCTTTCATATTTCCCTTGACCTCCATTATACTCCAAGGGGGAGAAAGGTACAAAATACACACCAATGTTCATGTACTGGGCTCCACATACACCATGATGATTACACTGAGACAAAAAATAAAATAGCATCTTTTCAAATGGAAAATTAAGGATGTGGCATGGTTTGTCTCAATGACTGAAGTAAGATCTCTGCAGACCTTACCCAAATGTAAAATGGAAACACTCTATGATCTTTTAATACTACTTCCATGTGGTAAGGTCCAGAGGAAATCCACCTTTTTGAATGAGGGACAACAAAACATATCAATATAAAAAGGACAAGTACTTAGACTCATAATTATGTTCAATACTAGCAATGGGTATGAGTTTAGTGGATGAAAGACATACTTATGGAAGAACCTCAGGTTCCCTAGAATGCCACCATCCCAGTCATAGTGCTATTGCATAATGGAATGAGCCCCAAACGGTGGAATGTGGGAGAAAAATGTCATTTTTTCTAATATTAACAGGGTGCTACTTCTTTAGCAGTTAAATGCTAATGCACACAGTTTCTCCAATGTATATTGTAGATAAGGAAAGTGCCAGATAATTTCAGATGTTTACAGATGTCTGTTCACGTTCATTTCAATCTCTCTTCCAAAAGGGCAAATTCCCTTGGTAAAGATTAACTTTCATGATTTTATCTGTGACATATAAGTGGAAATCTACATTAGCAATATATTGGGGTTAGTCCATAAATTGTATTCTTACTGAGCTCCATCTGCTCTCCAGTGTACTCCATGATTTTGCTTATCTAAAGGAACAGTTTCAAAATATAACAATCCAGAATTGGCTATATGTCACAATAAAGCACTAAAGAATTTTAGCACTAAATTTAGCACATAATTTGGCACTAAAGAAATTTAAACTAGCTACATCAGGATTGCTTTCCTGCCAAATACAAATGCCTAAACACCCACACTATTAATGAGTATCTGAATTAGAATTCTGATCATCTTCATTTTGAGGATTGAGTCCTGGGAAAATTTCTCTGGTTCTCCAATTGAGGGTTAGTATGCAAGTGCTTTGAGTGAAAACACATACACTAGTTATCAAACGTGATCCTAAATCTTAATACTCTAAAATATTGATGTTTATTTGAGAAAAAAATCTTACCTATAAAGCAGAATGACAATGTATTTTCATATTTTAAATTACTTGTTATATACCAATGTTACTCAATTTATTAACGTATATAAAATTTCATTCAATAAAATATATTGTATATTCTTCAATATAATGCATAATTACTCACAAACATATTTGTGCATGTATGTGTGTATTCATTCAGGTTACTTTACCATGATTTTTCAGTTTGGTTTTTCTCAGGGCAGAGTTATATTGAAATCCACATATTTAAGCCATAATTTTTTTTTGTTGTTGTTGTTTTTTGGTTTTTGGGTTTTTTTAGTGAGGCAATTGGGGTTAAGTGACTTGCCCAGAGTCACACAGCTAGTAAGTGTTAAGTGTCTGAGGTTGGATTTGAACTCAGGTACTCCTGACTCCAGGGCCGGTGCTCTATCCACTGCACCATCTAGCTGCCCCTTAAGCCATAATTATAACAATAACAGATATTAAGTCACCACTGCTCATAGAAAGTATTTACAATTTTACTCAGGGTTTCAGTGTATGCTGGATCCGTCTGAAAGTATGGAAGGAGAAAGCAAGTAGAAGGAAAATAAATTCAAATTTCAAAACAATATAAAAAGTTTTTTTTAGTTACATGGAACTTGAATTATGTTTAAGGTACCTATGAAAAGTTATTTTCCTTCCAATGCTTACTTTCTTAATTTAAGAACACAATTTCAGCACCAAGGAATTAGGAAGTAGCAAGGCTGACATCAGTGAATTAAGTCAGCACCATGGCAAAGAACAGTTCTAAAATATAGCTAAACTTTTGAGAGATATGTTGATTTCAGAGAAGGAGGTTGTAGTCATGAATGGAGGAAAAGGAAAAGTAGAATTGACTGTCATAAGTAATAGATTGGTTGCTATTGTAGAGCCTCTTCATTTTCTGGAGAATAATTCAGACTAAAATGACATTCAAGGATTTGGAAAGTACCAGCAATCAAAATAATATTTATAAAGCATAGCACTTAGTATGTCACTGCCTTGCTCAAGATTCTTTGGTGGCTCCTTACTGTCTCTAGGAAAAAATTCTTGGAATTTATTCCTCTAGGATCTTGTCTCTTGGAAGCATAAACTTGTTAAAACCTCACACAAGGGCTTTCCTAATACACAGAAATCATACTATTCTCCCCTTGACTTTGAAATTATTTTCTATATATTTTGTCTTTGCTTATTGAGCTCAGCCTTGAAAGCCTGAATCAAATGCCACCTTCTCTAGAAAAAACTCTCAAATTTGCCTTATATTGACTTTGCCTTTATCCCATATGTAGCTCTATATATACATAATGGCACTGCGAATGTAATGTAATTTTTGTTTTTTAATCTCCAGCACCTAACACATTACTTGGAACATTGTAGTCACTTAATAAATGTGTGTTGATTGAATTATTAAATGATGAATAATACAGTGACTCAACTGGTGAAGGTGGGAGAAAGAGGGCATTAGTGCACAACATTAGTCTGTGACCACAGGTGGCAGGTAGATTTACGCTAAATAAGTCGTTATTGACCCAAACAAAGCATGAATCCTACTCAAACTGAGATTCTGAAAAGGAGACAGAAGCAAGGCTTGCTTACCTCCTGGTCTCTAGCATGAGAATAATAGAATAGAACACTGTATGTTTTTGAATGTAGTGAAAGAGCGTTGAAGTTGGATTCAGAAGACTTAGAATTCTCGTTCACTAACCAGCTGTGGTGGAAAAAGCAAACTGATTAATCTCTAGGATGTTCATTTGACTCATTTGTCAAATAGAAATAAGAAACTTAAATCAAAAAATATGTGCCAGGCACTGTTCTAAGCACTAGGGGACACTAGGAAAGGTGAAACATGGAAAGGAAAAATGAAAGAAGCCTTTAATAGATGTCATAATACTAAATACTCATAAGGTCCAAGCTACATGGAATAAAAAACTCTCAAAATATAGAGACCTATCAGAATAAATCAATATCATGTGGAAACTGGATAAGGTACATATCATCCCCTTCTTCCTGTCCTCTATAGGAGTTGTGCCAGAGACAATGTTAGTAGCCTTCAGAAATAAGTTTGCAATCCAATTCTTTTATTCAGATCCAAAAAGTATTTATTTATTGATCTGAGCAATAGTCCACTGAACCCAAAATTTAAAAGAATAATAGCAGTATCCTGACTTGTTGCAGCACCATTTATGATTGAAAGCTTTGAACAAAGGTGAAGATTAGATTAATAAATTATTGGTATTATTATTAATCTATAAAGAATTTTATGATTTAAAAGGTGCTTCACATATTTTATCACATTTAATATGTAACTACTTAACAGAGTTGTTTTGAAAAAAATTAGGAAACATATGTGAAAGTACCATACAAATATTAAAAAATCCTTTTTTCAAAGGTTTGAGAGTGGTATAGAAATATATCAAGGAAGTAGGAAGGGAAGGGGATTAGAGAAAGGGGAGATGTTGATAGAAGTGAGGGTGGACTGGGGGGAGGTAGACAGAAGTAAAATACTTTTGAGGAGGGAAATGGTAAAAGTGGGGCTAAATAGGGGGGAATAGGATGTGGAAAATACACAGTAATCTTAACTGAAAATGTTTACAGCAAATGTCTCTGATAAGGGCCTCATTTCTAAAATACATAGAAAATGGAGTCAAGTTTCTAAGAATACAAGTAATTCTCCAATTGAAAAATAGTTAAAGGATATGAACAGTTTTCAGATGAAGAAATCAATATTATCTCTAGTTATATGAAAAGGCTCTAAATTGCTAATTGATTAGAGAAATGCAAATTAAAACAACTCTGATGTGTCATGTCATACCTATTAGAATAGATAAGACAAAAAAGGAAAATAACAAATATTAGAGGGGATATGGGAAAATTGGGACACGAAAGCACTGTTGGTGGGGTTGTGAACTGATTCAACCATTCTGGAGATTATTTGGAACTATTGCATTTGACCCAGCAATGAGTACTAGGTCGGTATGAGAGAGAGAGAAAAGAAGAAGAAGAAGAAGAAGAAGAAGAAGAAGAAGAAGAAGAAGAAGAAGAAGAAGAAGAAGAAGAAGAAGAAGAAGAAGAAGAAGAAGAAGAAGAAGAAGAAGAAGAAGAAGGAGAAGAAGAAGAAGAAGGAGAAGGAGAAGGGGAAGGAGAAGGAGAAGGGGAAGGGGAAGGGGAAGGGGAAGGGGAAGGGGAAGGGGAAGGGGAAGGGGAAGGGGAAGGGGAAGGAGAAGGAGAAGGAGAAGGAGGGAGGGAAGGAAGGAAGGAAAGAGAAAGAAAGAAACAAAGAAAGAATTGAAGGAAAAAGTAAGAAAGAAAAAAAGAAATAGGATAGCTAGGTGACACAGTGGATAAAACACTGACCCTGGATTCAGGAGGACCCAAGCTCAACGCAGGCCTGAGATACTTGACACTTACTAGCTATGTGACCCTGGGCAAGTCACTTAACCCCCATTGCCCTGCAAAAAAAATTTTTTTAAAGAAAGAAAAAAAGACCAATATGTACAAAAATATCTATAGTAGCTTTTTTGTGGTAGCATTGGAGAATGACTGAAAAAGTTGTGGTATATGCATGTAATGGAATATTATTGTGGTATAAGGAATGATGAGAAGGATGCTTTCAGAAAAACTTGGAAAGATTTATATAAACTAATGCAAAGTGAAGTGAGCAGAACCAGAAAAACAGTGTACACAGTAATAGCAATATTGTATGATGATCAACTGTGAATGATTTAGCTATTCTCAGGAATACAATGATCTGAAGGACTTATGTTGAAAAATGCTATCAACCTCCAGAGAAAGAACTGATGGAATGCAGATGGAAGCATACTTTTTTAAAGTTTTTTAAAATTTTTCTTGGGCTTTTTTTTGGGGGGGGGTCTGCATTTTTTTTCACAAAATAATATGTAAATTTATTTCGCATGACTGCACATGTACAACCCATATCAAATTATTTGCCTCCTTAATGAGGGGGAATGGGCAAGGAGGGAGAGAATTTGGAACTCAAAATTTTTTTTGAAAGTGAATATTCAAAATTGTTTTTACTTGTAATTGGAAAAATATTTTTAAAAAGAAAAAAGGTTTAGGAGGAGTCGCACAGTAATGGCTACCCATATTTTCTAGGCTACTGGAATTATTAAAAGCAAAGAGAAATAAATGGCCACCTTATCTGTGTTCCTCAGGAGTCTTCATTTATTTGGACATATCCTGGTATCTCCCTTATTGTGCTGACCTATACGAATTTGTTGTCGCTGCTGTATTTTCTTCTCCCAGTTGTGCTGTCACTGTTCTTGGCATATTACCCAATGCAGCATATTGGACTGTAGATTTTTTGATACAGGTAGAGTCTTTAATGATAAGACAAATAAAGCTCATGATTCATTTCTGATAAAGTAACTTATCTGAAATTTCACCCCATTACTCTAAGGGCATATTTGTGAACACCAGACCTAACAGTCATTTTTTTTTTCAAAAATAGTCTTTTTTTTAATGTTTTCTGTGACTGAAGAACTTCCACTTTTAACATAATCCATGACTTTTCCACAGATTTATATCTCACTTCCTCCAACTTTATTGGATTCCATCATTTCCTTGTAATTTTTTCACCACCACCACCACTTAGTTGAGGCTGGTGACTTTGCACAGCTCTACATCACGTAAATCCAATTCACTGCAAGTCATGACATCACCTCTCTATGCCATGGTAATCTTTGAGAATGAAGGAAAAACAACAACCACTATTCTTCAAGTAAGAGCTGCCCCTCTGGGAACCCAACTGGAAAGCTTCAGCTAGGCAATGCAACTCCTCCCTCTCCTTCCCCTGTCTGTATAGGGCATCAGACCCTTACCTGTGGGTGCTCTATCCAAAGGAATAAATTTTGACTGCTCAAACCTCACAAGATCTCTTGGGGTTTATGGCCCAGATTATTTTTAAGGACCACAGCCTTAACCACAAATCAATCTGACTCTAGAAGATTGGCCAACAATAGGTCCCAGCTCAAGCCTCACTGGCCATTAGTTGGCCTCTCAATAGCTCAGAGTGAGTCTAAATAGTAATTGTTTCTGTTTTGTCCAAAATCCGTGAGGGTCTTCCCCTCCCAGACTTCCTTCCTTCCTTCCTTCCTTCCTTCCTTCCTTCCTTCCTTCCTTCCTTCCTTCCTTCCTTTCTTACTTCCATCTTTCTCCATTTATTCATTTATTTTGACTAGGTAAAGGAGGCCACTCTTTGCCTCATTTCTTAATGAGCCTTAATCACTGAATGGGCATTGCCTCAGGCAAACTGAGACCTGGGAAAGACCAGGTCTCCCACTGCATCCAGGACCATCTCTAGTCATCCTCATGTACATCTTGCTACTGGACCCATTTGGTTCTGGAGGAGACAATGAGGCTGGTGACTTTGCAGAGCCCTTCCATACTTAAATCCATTTCACTGTAAGTCATAACATCACCTCCCCATGCTATGGTCCTCTTCAAGAATGGATTTTTTGGTGTTTTGGGTTTTTTGGGGGCAGGGCAATGAGGGTTAAGTGACTTGCCCAGGGTCACACAGCTAGTTTCAAGTGTCTGAGGCCAGATTTGAACTCAGGTCCTCCTGAATCCAGGGCCAGTGCTTTATCCACTGCACCACCTAGCTGTCCCCGGTCCTCTTCAAGAATGAAGGAGAGGGGCAGCCAGATGACGCAGTGGATAGAGCACCAGCCTGGATTCAGGAGGACCTGAATTCAAATCTGGCCTCAGACCCTTGACACTCACTAGTTGTGTGACCCTGGGCAAGTCACTTAACTCCAATTGCCTCACCCCCCAAAAAAATGAAGGACAAACAACAACAACTGGAGACAACATTTAAAACATCTTTGTGGTTAACACTTTGTACTCAGACTAAAATTCCATTAGTTCCCTATTGCCTTTATAAAATATACAATTCTCTCTTTGCCATTTAAAGCCCTTCACAACCCATTTCTATCCTTCTTTATGCTTTCTCCCCTTCTCATACTCTGTGGACAAATCAATTGGTCTTTTTGTTTTTTCTCATGTGAAAACTTTAAAATGCTTCAAGAAAAACATAAATTAAGATTATATATATTAGAGATTTCTTTATTGTTAGAAGGCATTCAAATCAATGAAAACAATTTGTGGAATAAACATATCGTGTAAGTTTGAGATTTCAAACTCTATCCTGGAAGGGCTGGTTTCTTATTGAAATAGTGTATTTGCCCAAAGACCATGCTCTGCACTCAGTAAATGCTTAATAACTCTTTGTTGCACTGAATTGACCTAAATTGAACTGCACTTAAGTAGTAAATTTGACATATATTGACATAATTGAAGAGATAATCATTGGAGACAGGAATAAAATCAGATTGTTTGTGGAACAGCAACAAATCTGTATCTGCAAAGTACTGGAAGGACATGTAACATACAATCTGTCCCCTACCCCAAGGTAATCACAACTACATTGTAAAAATTACTTCAGTACCTTGACAGTAAAATAGAATCACAATGGAAAGTGAACACTGGATGTATTTACTTTGTGTCTTGCTTGCGAAAATTATCCCCAAACTCCAAGGGAAGCTATAGCAGCTACAGATATAAAGTTTGAGAAAACAAAGGATTTGGGCTCACAAGAAATGTATACATTAGTGACTTAGCAAGGAAGTGGTATATTCTACAATTTGTATATTCTATAATTTTAGCAAGAAAAGTGAGTGGAGAATGACCAGAAAACAGAAAGTATCCTAAAGTTTTCAGCCATGTATGTATGTAAAATGTTGATCAGTGAAGGTATATCCAACATTAGGGCAGAAATGTTTAATTACACATTGATGCCTATGATGAAATATATGGAGAGAATGCCATGCACAACTTCAATGCAAGAGGAAATGACAAATGAAAAACTTTGTAAAAAGTCAAAGGAGAACAATGTGTTTTGAGGTGTTCTGGAAACATGAAAAGATGCTGTGAAGGTCATACAGCAAAGATAACTCACAACTGCCAAACTAACAGATTGGATTCCATGGGACCATAAATTGTTCATTAGGAAATGGAAAATAGTGAGGTTATCAAATGGTCTGTATATTTGGACAATCATAAAAGTGACTGTCACAGGGTAATTGTTTCTGGGACTTGGCAGAATTGCAGTCTTATGGTAATAAGCCAAAAGAGACCCAGGTAAGAATATGAAGTCCATGAAATATTGTAGTTGTATATTCTCTGTCACAAATGAATAAGCAATGCAGTGCAGAAGACACAGTGTTGAACTTGCAGCCATGGAACACGAGTTCAAATTCCACTTCGACTATGTCTTCATAATGTCAAAGAACTTCAATATCCTTATCTGTCATATGTTGAGAATAATTTTTACACTAGCTTCTTCACAGGGTTGTTGTAAGGAAATTCAATTCAATGAACAGGAATGTGCCTTATGACCCTTAAAAAAGTTATATACAGGTGAACTAGTAGTGTCAGTACAGAATATAACAAGAAATTGTTTAAGCTATAATACTAATTTATGTTGGGAAGAAAATAGAATCCTCTTTGCATGACCTAAAATAGGTTACTAAATAACATGTTATAGAGGAGACAGAGAAATTTCAAATCAAAGTACCTCACTTTAATCTTAATTTGAATATGTAATACCTGTATGACCTTAGGTAAGTCATTAAACTCTTTGGGCCTAAATTTCCACATCAGTAAAATGAAGTTGGATAAGATGATCTCTGAGGTACTTTACAACCCTAAATCCCACTATTCTCCCAATAAATAGCTGTGTTTTGTTACAAATCAATTTCACTATAAGAATGCAAGTCATTCCCCAATTGAAAAATAGTCAAAGGATATTATGAAAGGCAATATTCAAATGAAGAAATCAAAGCTATCTATTACCACATGAAAAAATGCTCTAAACCACTATTGATTAGAGAAATGCAAATTAACAAAACTCTGAGGTACCACCTCAAACCTATCAGATTGGCTAATATGACAAAAAAGGAAAATAATAAATGTTGGAGAAACTGTGGAAAAATTGGTGGAGTTGTGAAATGATCCAATCATTCTGGAGAGCAACTAGGAACTATGCTCAAAGGGCTATGGGACTGTTCATACCCTTTGACCCAGTAATACCACTACTAGGTCTGTATCCCAAAGAGATCATAAAAAAGGGGAAAGGATCCACATATACAAAAATATTTATAGCAGTTCTCTTTGTGGTGGCAAAGAATAAGAAATTGAGGGAATGCCCATCAATTGGGGAATGGCTGAACAAGTTGTGGTATAGGAATGTAATGGAATACTATTGTTCTGTAAGAAATGATGAGCAGGCAGATTTAAGAAAAGTCTGGAAAGACTTAAAGTGGACTGATGCTAAGTGAAGTGAGCAGAACCAGGAGAACATTGTACACAGTAACAGCAACATTTTGTGATGATCAACTGAGATAGACTTGCCTCTTCTCAGCAGTGCAATGATCCAAGCAATTCAAAAGAACTCATGGTGGAATATGTTTCCCACATCCAGAAAAAGGAACAGTGCATCCTGAATGCAGATTGATCCATACTGTTCCTACTTTTGTTTTTGTTTTCTTTTTTGAGGTTTTTCCCTTGTGTTCTGATTCTTCTTTCACAACATGACTAATGCAAAAATATGTTTAATGTGATTATACATATATAACCTATAACAGATTGCTTTCTGTCTTGGAAAGGGGGAGGGAAGGAGGAAGAGAGAAAAATGTGGAACTAAAAACCTTGTGAAAACAAATGTTGAAAACTATCTTTACATGTAACTGGAAAATAATAAAATGCTTTTATGATTTTAAAAAAAACAAACCAATTACAATTGGTTCAGTATAAAATAGGAGCATAGGTTTTCTTCTTGCTAATCTTCAGAGATGACATTCCAGTTCTCCCCTGCATGTGAGTAATACACTCCTTCTTTGTGTCCATTTCTTGCAATCCCTGTTCTCCTTGAAGATTAAGCTCAAAAGCTACCTCCTACTTGAGTGCTTTTCTGATGCCCACTGGTGCTAATGCTTCCTACCCCCTTTATCTAAAATTACCTCAGATATTTTTTGTATGTTCTTAAATGGTTATATGGGTTCAGGGAGGACTAACACCTCTGACATGAGGGCTTGCTGAGATCTTTTCAGGGCTGCTCATCCACTTCTTGTTGTCCACTTATCACCTAACTCTCACCTGTGGCTCCAAAAAGCTATAGCATATGCATTGGCCACACCCTGGTAAACCATCTCAGCAGAAGGGCTAAACCAAGTTGAGTTTAACTGGTCAACCATAAACTCCCTGGTGAGTTATGGGAGTGGCTACCCCAAGCATGTTAAGACTTCTCTCATGAATGGCAGGATAAGAGCAGTTTGTTCCAAAGGTCATGAAGCCAACTGAAGCAGGTACTGTGGAGCAGTTAGAGCTTGGTCAGACATCAAAGATGCCAAGGTCATCCATTGCATCCCAGGTCATCACCAGTCATTCTGACTTTCATCTTACCACTGGACTTTGATGACTCTGGAAGAGTGAGGCTGATGATTTTGTGCAATGCTGCCTCACTTAAATCTTATTCACATGCGAGTCAATCCATCAATTTGTGATAGCACTGGATAACCAACAACAATATATCTCCCCCAATAGAATGGACACTCCTTGAAGGCAGGGATTGTTTTCTTTTGGCCTTTCCTTCCCTGGAAACTAGCATAATACGTTTCTCATAGCTGCTGTTTATAAATGATACCAAACTGCTATCCTGAGTGTCCACTGCTGAAGATCCAGTTGCTTGCTTATCAAATGATCCCATGATTTCATTAGTGTAAGGGATTCCCAGTGAGGCAATGTCCTTTGCTAATATATATTAATACATACTATGCAATGAATAATGTAAGAGTTGCAAGAAGCACTAAGAGTTCCTTGACTAGTGTCACATACTCTTTATGTATCGCAGGTGGGGTTTGAAGTCACATCTCCCTGCTTCCAGGGCCAGATTTCTATCTGCTATGGCATTATGCTCCTCAAAATATTTTAATATAGCACAAACATTAATCCATGTGTAATGATTTTAACTTAATACTTTATGAAGGCAACAGAATGGGCTGGATAACCTCTGTGTCATATTCAGCCCTATAAACTGATGCCCTAGAGGCTGAGTTACAAATACAATAAAAAATTTCTGTTCCTATCACTCGCACCCATAAAGAATTGATTATGGGTTTCTTTGTCATATAAAATAAGCCTGTTATTAATTTGCTGTTGAGATAGTTTACTGATGATAAATGGGAATGATGCATTAGGAATATTATATAGATATTAGAATATTCTCCTGTTGTAGAGAATGATTTTGTTCATTCCTTCATCAGATAATTCTCTATCAGGCTTTCTTTTATGTTATTGACTTTGCTGGGGAGGGGGAAATGTAGAAAAATAAATAGGAGTGAAGTATTTGGAAAAGTATGGTGTCAGAGTGAGACAAATTCATCTTTACATTTTCAGATTTCAGTTTTGAGAATCAGAGCCACCAAAAGTCAACTAACCTGGATCTCTGAATTAAATTACCTTCCATCTATGTGAGAGCTCCAGGGAAATTTTTCTTTTCTTTCTAGACAATCCTAACTGAAGAGACTTTTCAGTGAAAACTGAAAAACTCACTGGAAATAGCCATTATTTACAAAGAAGAAAATAGCCCTTGACTCATTTGAACCAAAGCAAAAACTTAAATTTTCATAGTATAAATTCACAGAAAGAACTCAAGGCCTGGATCATTTTTTTCTTTCAGTTTTCACTAGTTTTGAGTGTTTTAATTCAAACTTATATCAGAATAAAGTTTAGGTACATAGTATGTGACATGCATCTCAGATGAATTATATTGTAGTAGAAGGAGCAATGGATTTGTTTGAGAAGTTCTGAGTTAAAATTCCTGCTTCTTCCATTTATTGGTCTCAGACACATACTACATGTGTGACCCTGGGCAAGTCACTTAATCCCAAAAATTTGGGAAATAACTAAACAAGTCATGGCATATGATTTTGATAGAATACTATTGTGTTCATCAGCAGGATAGTTTTAGAAAAACCCTTGGAAGACTTACATGAACTGAAGAAAAGTGAAATGAGCAGAACCAGGAGAAAATGGTATTATGCCACATGGGAGAGCAAAATCAAACTTTGATTCAGCTGATCTCTTTTAATCCCAGTTCATGGTATGGCAAAACATATTAACATATTCAATTTGGAACTGAATACCATTTGTATTAGTCTGGAAATTCAGGAACTTTTTGGAAGTGGCCAAAGTTAAACATACTGCAGTTTTCCCCTCCACCATTTACTAGTTAGGGCTTTCTAAATAGGTGATTTTGTGGTAAGCCAATGGTCATATCATAGAAATGAAAAACAGTTCACGTATAAAACTTACATATCTTAGTGGAATTTATTAAAAGATATTGGAGTTAGTGGCAAACAAATGAAGTTTGCCTCGGTTTTGTCATCTGTAAAATGAGCAGAAGGAGAAAATGGCAAACTACTCCAGTCTCTCTGCCAAGAAAATCCCAAATGGGTTCAAGAACAGCCAGACATGACCAAAATGATGCTTCCCCCACCCCCCAAAAAATTTACTAGATCACTTCTCTGGGCCTATTTCTTCAGCTGTAAAAAAAAGACAAGATTCAGCTAAGTGATCTCTAAGGTTTCTTCCAGTGCTGACAATCTAGCACTATCTTCTCAAAAGGAGAAAACGTGTTGGTTAATGAATTGCTTTAAAATTAGTAGATGTTGCAGAGGTGTGCTGGAGTCAGCTCAAACAGATTCAGTCAGGAAAGCTAATTGTTACATTTTCCAAATGAGCATTTACACATGAGAAATCAGCAAACTCTAAAAATCAGGGCTTTATTCATAGTTTTGTTGTTTTCCTAGACTTAAGAAAGAGATCGAGAAAATGTTAATGATGCAGATTAAATTTAGAAGTGTGTGATGCATACATTTTTGGTCGAGGAGCCTATGATTAAACATTTATTGCCATACTCTGGGATGTTGGCCATCTCACAATAGAATACTTCTATTTTACTTTATCAATTTTAAACCATGGATTGTTGATGCTGATTGCCTTCACCCATATGCGCAATGAAAAATTAATTACTACATGTAGATCTCATCTGCATGAATAAAAGCAATAAATATTTATTGGATTTTAATATGTGGTAGATCAGGGTTTCTTAAACCTTTTCCACTTATGATCCCTTTTTGCCCAAGAAATTTTTATGTGACCCTGGCTATATAGGTATATAAAATAGTTATACATAACCTTTTACTGTTGTCAAATTTTTGTGACCCTCCCCCTACACATTCAGTTATGTAACCCTTATGGGGTCAAGACCCACAGTTTACGGATATAGGTGCTACATATATAACCTACACCAGATTGCTTTCTGTCTTGGGGAGGAGGGAGGTAAGGGAGGATGGGAGTAAAATTTGGAAATAAAAATCCTATGAAAACGAATGCTGAAAACTATCCTTACATGTAACTGGAAAATAATAAAATATTTTTATTAAAAAAATAATAATGCATCTAGATTAACTGTGTACTTTTCAACTTCAGTCTTTGTACTGTAATATTTACATTATTTAAAATATAGTTAAATAAAAGCTATTCAGATATGAAAAAAAGAATATAGGTACTTGATGATAAATCTATAAATTAGAAAAAGCTATCAAAGTATGCAAAGTATACCTGAAGACATGATACTAGATATGAAGTCAGACCACTTGAATTTAATTCCTCTTTCTGAGATCTAAGGATCTTCTTCAAACAAGAAATTCCACTTCCTTTGAACCTCAGTTTCCTGATCTCTAAAATGGTAATAATTTTTTTGTTCCCTACCTAATATAAATCAATAAATAGACATTTATTTAGTGAATATTATTTACCAAGTTCTAGGGATACCAAGAAAGCACAAGACAGTCTGTTCTCAAAGAGCTCTCGGTTTAATGGGTAAAAAAATAATAAGCAAAAAGCTATGAACAAAAAAATTCTATGCAGGATAACTTAGAGATAATCAAAAGAGGATTCAATTATATATTAGCCCTTTAGATATAACATATAATATATTTATGTATATTTGCACTGTATATAAGCACTTTAAATTATAAAATTATATATAAATAAGTAAGCTATTATTTCCCAGTACATTGGACAAAACATCTGAATCCTGTCACAATGAGAATCACTACTTCCATTTAAATTCTGCATCTTCCACTTACTATCCATGTGACCTTGAACAATTCATTCAATCTCCCTGGGTCTTAGTTTCTTCATATGTAAAAAATGAGAGCATTGGTCTAGATGACTACTAACATACAGATATATTACACTATGATTCCATGAACTATCAAAATATTTCTAATTTATAATATCAATAATCTCATTATTATGGAATATATGATAACTTTTAGGAAGAAAATAGGTGAGCATGTAAGAGGGTAAAAATAATTACATAAATGTGTTATGCCTGACCTCATATATCCATGACCCCTGAAGAAGGCACCCACTAAATCTTTAAGATGCTCTGATAAGGACCCATGCTCTGTGCTCCCTAGAAACAGGGGTGTTTACAACTTGGGTGTACCCATACTAATTATCAGTATCCCCAGTGGAGAGTTGGAGAGGGATCTTAGGACTGTACCCACTAATATTGTTCACTAGAATGAAGAGTGTCAGGTTGGTCTAGAAATGGCAGCCTGGTAATGCCTCTGATGATAATCCAGAGTCTAATGAAAATAAGTATGAACTTGGAGTCAGTAATGCTTTGGCTTGATTTTTTGCCTTTGACGCTTATTAGCTGTATGAACATGGACAAGTCAAATCTTTTTTGAGACTCAGTTTCCTTATTTTAAAAATAAAAATAAAAGTACCTCTCCTGCAGATTTGTTGGGAGGATCATATATGACCAAATCAGTATAGAGCTCTGCAAAACTAAAAGTGCTATATGATAACTATGGAAATTATTATTATTATTATTATTATTATTATTATTATTATTATTATTATTATTCACTTAGAAAGTTAACACTGGCCCTTCTTAGTTACCGTAGTGTAGCAGTATCAAAATAGAGTATGGGCCACTAAACCATATGCAAACATCTCTCAGGAGAGCATATTGACTTAGAAAACCACATATTACCATTTTCTACATTCCATTGCATTCTTCTTTACTTTGTTAAAAACAAATTTCTCAATTACTTTTTTTTTTCAGGGCAATGAGGGTTAAGTGACTTGCCCAAGGTCACACAGCTAGTAGGTATCAAGTGTCTGAGGCCGGATTTGAACTCAGGTCCTCCTGAATCCAGGACCAGTGCTTTATACACTTTGCCACCTAGCTGCCCCCTCTCAATTACATTTTAAACTGATTCTCACTGCACTGGGAAGGACTGAAGAAATCATGTTTGATACCACTACCCTAGAGCATCTTTGGTCAGAAATGGAAAGGAGAGTTATAATCACAAAAATATGAAGAAAAAGTCTCCATGGATAGTTAACAGTTCATCCTAATAAACTCATTGAGAAGCAGTGTGGTATAGTAGATAGAGCTATGGCCTTAGCAGGAAGACCTGGGTTCAAATTCTACCTCAGGTGCTTACTAGACTATATCATTTTCTAGACTATTTCCTGGACAAGATATTTAACTTTTTCTGGGATTCAGTTTCCTCCTCCATATGTGAAGAGGATGAACTCAATGATGTCTAAGGTTTCTTCCTATTTTAAGTCGATGATCCTGTGCATACATATAACTGTGCATGGAATATGTGTGTGTACTCCCATATACATGTATATACACATATGTGTGTATATATGCATATACATATATTTTTTTTATTTCTACATTTATGCTATTTTGAATCTGTAGAAAATAACTGCAACATTGAATAGAAAAATAAAAAAACTTACTAGGCTTCAATTAGTTTACAGAAATTCTTGACTTATGCTTAGATTTTTTTAAAAAATGAAAATAATCATATTTATTTGAAAAAGCATATAAAATCAACAAATTACTGAAGTGTAAGACTAACTGAAGTGATTTCTGCTAAAAGAGGTTGGCTTGTTGGTGGTGAGGGCATTTAATAAAAGGTAATTTAGTACCATGATATTATGCCACTTCAGAAGTGTGCGTAGCTTTCCAGTAATAAAACCCAGAATATAATAAGCATAGAAGTTGCAGCTGCTGTTCCCTATTACTATCCAATTCATCTATCTCAGTGCCTGGAGCAGTTCAACAAGACCAAGGGAAACAACATTACCCTCTTTATTATTTATAACCCTTTTCCCCCCTCTTCAGATAAAACAGCAACACCATAAACAGTTTCCATGGAAACTCGAGGAAGTCACAAATTATTATGGGTTTGGAAGTCTATACATTTGTGACTGCAAGGGATTGATGTACAAAACTACCCAAATGTGGACTATAATATTGAGATAGTTAATGTGCCTTGACCTATAGATGGTATAGATCTTACTTATCCAATGCAGCAGAAAAAACTTTCATCTGTCCGGAAATAAAGCCCATTGTATATATCTGTATACAATGGGCTTTATAAATATAAACAATGGGCTTTATTTCTGGACAGATGACACTTTGGGTAAGTGCATTAGGTAAACCCTAGCTTCTTATACTGTGGGTCTCAAAAAAATTGGCAAAGTACAAGGTTACATGTACCTATTTTATATACCTATATACTTGGGATCATGTAAAAATTTCTCAGGTAAAAAGATTTTAAGAATCCCTGGGTTAATTTAAACAAGATTTATTGTATAGATCTGTATTTAAGTGGTGAAGTAGATAGGGTGCTGGGCCTAGAGTCAGGAACACCTGAGTTCAAATAATCCTCCTTTTACTATGAGTTCTAAGCCAGCCTCAGACACTTACTACCTGTGTCATCCTGGGTAAGTCACTTAACACTGCTTGCTCCAGTTTTCTCATCTTTGAAATGAGCTGGAGAAGGAGATGGCAAACCACTCCAGTATCTTTGCCAAGAAAATTTCAAATGAAGACTTGAAGAGTCAGACACAACAACATATATGTATGTGTGCACTGTGCATATGTGTATATGTATGTATGTGTGTAGGTATATATATGCATGATACATATAATACATGTGTATATGTATAATATGCTGATTAGAGTTGCTATGGAAAATCAGTGTATGTATATTTATATATACATTTGTATGTAAATACACATAAATATAAAAACAAATATGCAAATAAGTGCATATGCATATATACTTGTATATAGAAATATATGCATGTGTGCAAATATGTCTGTGCATATACATATAGGTATTATGTTGTTTCTATATAAATATATATACATAGATACATACATACATACATGATATTCTGTTGCCCAGTTCAATATACATATTACTGCTAAGTTTCCTATAGTGACCTTAGTCATTGTAGCCTGTTGTGAAGGAAGACATAGTATGAATCTAGAACTCACTGATAAAAAAAAAAATTTATGTGAGATTTATTTGTATAGAGACATCTATGCCCTACTTTCAGAGAACTTGGTAAATAAAATTCTGAACTTATGAAAGATATATGAGAGAAGGAGTTTTCCAGTTTTGAAAGATTTCTTCATTTCACAGAAGGATTCACCCTGGGGTTCCTTTAAATACTGAGTCCCCAAAGTGCATCAAGGAGTTTTATAGATCATTAACCATTTGACTGAGAAATTTGGATGTGAAAGAAGAAAATCCCAGAGATGATGTTTGGTCTTTACTTGGCATATTAGTCCTTTCAGAAATTAAGATTTAGCATCCCCAAACAAATTCTGTAAAGCAGCTAAAAACATGATTCAATTTTCAGGGCAATGGCGAGGCACACAGTGGGTGTGAGGTCATAACACATTGCCAACAAAGGAAAAATATCATAAAGGATGTCATGGAAGTGATGTATATCCTGAAAAAAAGATGAGCCATTCCAAAAATGAAAGCAAGGGATAACTTATGGACCAACTGAGGCATGTGCTTCATTTGCATACACCAATTGCAAAGGAGCTAGAGGGAAGGCCCTGGCACACATTGGGGGAACTCCCTATTTTACTTATGATTTATGAGATCACATGAAAAAGGGTCACATAGAATGAGAAGCTGTGGATGACTTTCAAGTTGTACCACTGGAGATGACATCTATCGTAATGAGCTCACAAACTGACAGTCTTGCAGCTTAGTAGAAATTCATGCATATATGACTTTTTAGGAAAATACCCACTAAATAAAGTAATATGTATTTGCATACATATATGCATGTAGATAGATAGATAGATGGATGGATGGATGGATGGATGGATACATACATACATACACATATACATGTACATTATATATACAGAAACTGTTGGTGAGCCTAAAGTTGGGAAGACCTGAGTTCAAATTCTGCCTGAGACCCTTACTACCTCTGTGACCCTGAGCAAGTCACTTAATCTCTTTGTCTCAGTGGTCACATCCAGGGCTATTGTGAGGATCAAATCAGATACAAATTGTAAAATATTTAGTACAGTACTTGCCACATAGTGCCATATTAGTGGTTATTATTATTGGCAGCTAGGTTGCATAGTGGATAGAATGCCAGACATAAAGTCAGGAAGATTCCTCTTGCTGAGTTAAAATCTGACCCCAGACACTTATTATTTGTGTGATCCTGGGCAAGTCATTTAACGCTGTTTGCCTCAGTTTCTTTATCTGTAAAATGAGCTGGAGAAGGAAATGGCAAACCACTCTAGTATCTTTTCCAAGAAAACTCCAAATGGGGTCACCAAGAGTTGGACATGAATGAACAGAAATAAATTATTATTATTATTATTATTACTACTTCCTTCTTGAATTCATCAAATAGTATATAGGTATATAAGGGAATGGGAGTAGGAGTGGATCTGTGATTTCTTTGGTATAAGGAAGTCCTTTGGAAACTCTACTAATGTAAGTGGGTAACTTCTCTGAAGTTCACAGTCTTTTTCTTTATTTAGCATTTTATTTTTCCCCAATTATATGTAAAATACAATTTTAACATCTGTTTTTTAAAACTTTGTGTTCCAAATTCTTTCCCTTCCTTCCTCTCCACCCCACCTTTGAGAAGGCAAGTAATTCAATATAAGTTATACACGTGTAGTAATGTAATACATTTCCGTATTTGTCAGGTTGTAAAAGAAAACAGACCAAAAAACTCAAGAAAAAAAGTTAAAAAAAATATGCTTCAATCTGTATTCAGACACTATCAGTTCTTTCTCTGGGGATGGATAGTATTTTTCATCATAAGCCCTTCAGAGTTGTCTTGGATCATTGCATTACTGAGAATATCTGTCATTCACAGCTGATCATCCCACAATATTGCTGTTAATTTGTACACAGTACATTTCACTTTGCATCAGCTCATGTAAGTCCAGGTTTTTCTGCTCATCATTTCTTATAGCGCAATATTATCCCCTCATAATCACATACCACAAGATGGACATCCCCCTCATTTTCCAATTCTTTGCCACCAGAAAAGAGCTGCTTATCAATATTTTTGTACATATAGGTCCCTTTCCTTTTTGATATTTATCTCTTTTTGGATACAGACATAGTAATGGTATAGCTAAGTCAAAGAGTATACATGGTTTTATAGCCCTTTAGGCATAGTTACAAATTGCTCTACAAAATTGTTGAATCAGTTTACAATTCCACCAACAGTGCACTAATGTCTCATTTCCCCCATATCCCCTACATTATTTGTCATTTTTCTCTGCTGTCTTGTTGTTCAATCCAATAGGAATGAGGTAGTACCCCAAAATTATTTTGACTTACATCTTTCCAATCAATAGTGAGTTAGAGCATTTTATATGATTATAGATAGCTTTGATTACTTCATCTGAAAACTGTTCATATCTTTTGATAATTTATCAAATTGAGGAATGGCTTTTATTTTAACAAAATTGACTCAGTTCTCTATATGTTTGAGAAATGAGGCTTTTATAAGACAAACTTGCTTCAAAATTGTTTTTACAGTTACTATTGCTATATTTCCCTCCCCATACCATTCATTCTTTTCTCAAAAGTGTTCTGTGAAGCTCAGTCTTAAAGAATTACATAGGACACTGAGAAGTTGTAACTTCCCAGGGTGACATAGTATATATCAGAGATGGGACATTCAGGGAGTGGTGCTCTATTGGTTACCCAGAGGTATCAACTCATAGTCCAAAACAGATTAAAATATAATTGGGAAATATTGGACAAAAATATACAATACAACTTAAATGATGTTAATTTGTGGTTTTCAGAGTCAAATGCAGCCAGCAGATATCTGTTTCAAGTTTGACAACACTGCTTTATATCATGCTGTCTTTAATGTATATATAGATATGTGTTTGTGTTTCATTCATTTCAATCATGTCTGATTCTGTTTTACCCCTTTTGGGTTTTCTTGGCAAAGATATTGGAATGGCTTGCCATTTCCTTCTGTAGTTCATTTTTAAAATGAGGAAACTGAAGATGGCAGAGAGGCTATGACTCCCACAAGCTCCAAATAAACCTGTCCATTCATTCCCAAATAATGCCATTTAAAAAAAAAAAGAGAGCAGACTAATGCACATAAGAAAATAGTGAGACTATTTTTCAGCAAAAGATGTCAATTGTGATCACCTGCTGATCTGGCTGAGCAGCTCAGTGCACAGTCCAGACCCACCCAGGAACAGACAGTGCTTCCAGCTCCTCAGAGTCTTCAGCACCAGCAGCTTCTGAGGCTTGGCTCAAGGACTGGTGAGGGGGTTCAGCAGTAGGCTGGGGTAAAGTGGCTGCAGACTCTGCTGGAGTTAGGGTGAAGTGCCCTGGTTCTAAACCACTGGGCTGAATTGAGTGGTGGTGGCCCAGTGGGGGAGGGGCACAGGCACACCAAGCTTCCTACCATAGAGAATCAGATTTCAATCAGACTTCTGTTTCCAGGTCAAAGAGAAAGTGGCTGTGGTTACTCACAGGTCAGGAATACTGAGAAAAAGCCCAGTCACCCCCTGGGTCATGCTGTAGCTCAGAACAGTGTGTCCTGGAAGCAGTGCTATACTTTAAGAAGGAGTTAAAAGCCAAGAAATAGGTGGCCAAGATGAGCAGGCCATCAAAAACTTCTTTGGGGGAAAGGTAGAACAGAATACAACCTTAGAAGAAGAAAATAATAAAAAGGCAAAACTCCAACATCCAAAGCTTCCAAGAAAAATATTAATTGGTCTCAAGCCATGAAAGCATTCAAAAGGGACTTTGAAGAGAAAGTAGGAGAGATAGAATGAAAATTTAGAGAGATGGGGGAAAGAATGGAAAGAGAAATGAGAACAATGCAGGAAAGTCATGAGAAAAAAGTCAACAGTTTGAAAAGCCATATGGGAAAGGAAATAGAAAAGCTCTCTCAAGAAAATAATTGCCTAAGAATTAGGATTGAATAAATGGAAGCTAGTGACTTTATGAAAAACCAAGACACAGTAATGCAAATCTAACTGAAAAAAAAAATAGAGGACGATATGAAATATCTCTTTGGAAAAACAGCTGACCTGGAAAATAAATCCAGGAGAGATATTTTGAAAATCACTGGACTATCTGAAAGGCATGATCAAAAAAAGAACATAGACATCATCTTTCAAGAAATTACCAAGTAAAATTGCCCTGATATTCTAGAAGCAGAAGGTAAAATAGAAATTGAAAGAATCCACCAATCACCTCCTTAAAGAGATACCAAAAGGAAAACCTCCAGGAATATTGTTGCCAAATTCCAGAGATCCCAGGTCAAGGAGAAAATATTGCAAGCAGCTAGACAAAGGAATTCAAATACTGTAGAGCTACAGTAAGGATAAAACAAGATCTAGCAGCATCTATATTAAAGGACTGGAGGGCATGTAATATGATATAACAGAGGGCAAAGGAACTGGGACTACAGCCAAGAATCATGTATCCAGAAAAACTGGCTATAATCTTTCAGGGGGGAAATGGGACTTCAATGAAAAAGAGGACTTTCAGGCATTCATGATGAAAAGACATGAACTGAATAGAAAATTTGACTTTCAAATACAAGACCCTCAAGAAGTATAAAAATGTAAGCAGGAAAAAGAAATCATGAGGGATATTAAAATATTAAACTGTTTAAATTCCTACATGGGAAAATAATACTCCTAACTCATAGGATCGTTCTCTGTATTAGGGCAACTGAAAGGAATATACTTAGAGGGCACAGGTGTGAACTGAATATGAAGGGACGGTATCTATAAAGAATTTATTTTTTGTTTATCCTTGTTTTTTGTGGAACAGGCAGGGTGGGATGGCTTATGTCTGGGGCCCGATGTGGACTCAGGGCCTCCTGGGTCCAGGACTGGTGCTTTGTCCACTGTGTCACCTAGCTGACCCATGATGACATCTTCAAAATAAAGTTAAGGGGTAAGAGGAATGCACTGGAAGAAAGGGAAAGGGAGAGGCAGATTGGGGAAAAGTAGTTCACATAAAAGAAATAAGAAAAAGCTTATGGATTAGAGGGGAAGATAGGGAAAGACCGGGGATATGAGTGAGCCTAACTCTCATCAGAATTGGCTCAAAGAGAGAATAACATACACACTCAAGAGGGGAATGTAATATATCTTGCCCTGTGGGAAAGTGAGAGGGGAAGGGGATAAGGGGGGGGGGTGGGGGGAGAGAGGCAAGGGAAGGAAGAGTAAATTGGGGGAAGAGGCAGTAAGAAGCAAAACACTTTTGAGGAAGGATAGGGTGAAGGAAGATAGATAATAGAGTAAATATCAAGGGGAGGAATTAAGATGGAAGGTAATACAGTTAACAATAGTAACTGTGAAAGAAGTGATGAGCAGGATGCTATCAGAAGGACATATGAAAAATGCAAACCATCAACAGAGATAGAACTGATGGTATGTAAATACAGATTGAAGTATAATTTTATTTGTGAGCTCCTCTTTCTAAAGGTATTTTGTCTATTTTCTTTCACAGCCTGACTAATGAGAAGATGTTTTGCATAACTGAACATGTGTGACTTATACTGAATTGCTGAATTTCATAGGGAAGGATGAGGAGAGAAAGAAGATGAAAATTTGGAACACAAAGTTTTAAAAAGTCAATTGAAAAGTAATGATGAGCAGGAGTTCAGAGAAATCTGGAAAGACTTAACATGAATTGATGCTGACTGAGAGGAGCAGAACCAGGAGAACATTGTATACACTAACAGCAACATTGTGTGATGAACAATGGTGATGGACTTCACTCTTTTTAGCAATGCAATGGTCCAAAACAATTTCAAAGAACTTCATGATGGAAAATGTTCTCAACATCCAGAAAAAAAGAACTGTGATTTATGAATGCAGATTGAACCATACTGTTTCTGCTTTGGGGCTGTTTTTTTTCCTCCTTTTTTGAGGTTTTTCCCCTGTGCTCTGACTCTTCTGTCACAATATGACTAATGCAAAAACATGTGATTGCATATATATAACCCTTATTAGATTGCTTTCTGTCTTGGAGAGGACAGAGGGAAGGGAGGATGGGAGAAAAATTTGGAACTGAAAATCCTGTGAAAACAAATGTTGAAAACTATCCCTATATGTAACTGGAAAATAATAAAATACTGAACAAGTGAAAAAAATGAGCAAACTAAGGTAAACAGGGTTAAATGACTTGGCCAGGGTCACACAGTTAGTAAGTATATTAGACAAGTTTTTAACTCTGGTCTTCTTGACTCTAGACCCAGCACTCTATCCACTATACCACTTAGCTGCCCTGTGTGTGTGTGTGTGTGTGTATACATATATATACACACACACATACACACACATATATATACATGTATATATATACATACACACATATATGCATGTATGTATATATGTATATAAATGTATATATATGCATACACATATATATTATATGGTTCTCTAATTAGAACTAAAAGATTGTAATTTTCTTGGATTAGAATGAGATGGGGAATGTCATGATTCTGAGGTCTTGTCTATTAATGACTTAGGAACCATAAATTATACTGATGTACTCTGTGCTAGATGGAGATGGATAGAGTTGGGCTGCTGTTTGGGAAATAGAATGCTAAATGTCTAGACATAATGCCATCTTCAACAACATCTGCCTACTCCTTCAGTGATAATGTCTTATTTATAGTTCTGTATAAATAACATAGGCTTCTTCACCACACCTAATTTGAATTTGGGTTTGTGTGAACATGCCTTTTCTTACAACTTATTGGCAATTATGTCTGTCACCCAAATCAGTCTAGGATATAACTGATCTAACTGTTCTCCTTCCCAAACTGTTTTAGAACTATAAGAAAAACTTAGTATGGTAACAGAAAACTGGAAATGGGGGCCCATGAATTGAGGAAAGGTCAAACACACTGTGTGACTCCTCAACTGAAAATGCTTTCTCCAAAATTACTAGCGATCTTTTATTTGCTAAATCTGATGGGCTTTTTACTCAGTCCTTATAAAGTCAAATCATTATGCATTAATAAGCACCCACTATGCAGATACAAGAGCAGTTAGGTGGTGCAGTGAAAAGAGAGCAGGGCCTGGAGTCAAGAAGTTGTTCAATCATTTTTCAGCTATGTCTAACACTTCATGACCCCATTTGGGGATTCTAGGCAAAGATGCTGGAGTGGTTTGCCATTTCCTTCTCCAATTTGCTATTTCCTCCCAGGATCCAAGAAAACCTGAATCCAAATCTGTCCTCAGACACTTACTAGCTGTGTGACCCTGGGCAACTCACTTAACCTTATTTGCTTTAGTACTTCATCTATAAAATGAGTTGAAGAAAGAAATGGCAAATGACTTCAGTCTCTTTGCCAAGAAAACTCCAAATGGAGTCACAAAGAGTGAGACATCACTGATAGTTTGTGCAGGTCGGCCTCACTTAAATTGAATTCACTCACAAGTCAAGACATCACCTCCCATTGTCATTGTTCATCTTCAAAAACAAAGGAGGGGAAGCAGCTAGGTGGCACAGTGGATAAAGCACCTGCCCTGGATTCAGGAGGACCTGAGTTCAAATCTGGCCTCAGACATTTGACACTTATTAGCTGTGTGACCCTGGGCAAGTCACTTAACCCTCATTGCCCCCCCCCAAACAAAACAAAACAAAACAAAAAGATGAACAATAGCAACAAGGCACTGAATGAAATCACTAACTGAATCAATGCATGAGGATTTGGGGAGAGGGGGAACACTGTCATATCTAGGATAATCTGAATAATACCACTCCATACTTAAGGACAGCAAATGGGGGGAAATTGGAACACTGCTGAACTTAGAACAAGCATGGAGTAATTCCTTGGAAAGGGATACCCATCCCTCATGTTTAGAAATAGGAAGGACATCAAGGTCATGGTGAAATTTCCCATCACTCTATTTGCAAAGAGGGTCTGTGACTAGTGGTTTTCAAACAGCTGGAAGAGAATGGGAGACAGGAGTCAAAATCTAATGTCCCATTGTAGCAGTGGCAGAAGCATAGACAGGTAATTGAGCCATAAAAAGAGATAATAAACTGCAACAAGAGGAACTAATTGCTTCAGGACATCACTTCCAGCTAGGTCTCAAGCAGAGGGCCTCCATTATATGCCCCTGACCCTATGCAATTCCAAATTTTACTCAGTGATGAGGGTATATTTAGCCTACTTGTCAAGTTTATAGATGAGATAAAGCTTAGGAAGGTTAGCTAATATGTTGGCTGACAGTCAACATCAAGAAAGATCTTGACAGACAAGAACACTGGACTGAAAAAGATAAAATTTAATAGGAATAGCTATATAAAGCCCCACATGCTCATTCAATAAATTATCTACACAGGTACAGGATTGGAGAGGCTTGGCTAGATAATAATGTGCAGATCCAGGTATTTGAATAAGTGACTTGCCCAAGATCCTATAGCCAGTAGGAAACAGAGGCAACTTATTTTTTGCAGGGCAATGAGGGTTAAGTGACTTGCCCAGGGTCACACAGCTAGTAAGTATCAAGTGTCTGAGGCCGGGGTTTCAACTCGGGTCCTCCTAAATGAATCCAGGGCTAGTGCTCTATCCACTGTGCCACTTAGCTGCCTCCGAGTATTTTAATAAATCACAAGTGTGGAATGGAAGCTAAAAAGAATTCTAAACTGTAATCATAAGTATAGTGCTTAGAACAAAGGGAACTATAATCTCACTGTATTTGCTCTGGTCAAATCTCACCTACAGTGTTTTGCTCACACACAGATTATTTATGTTGAGAAAGGTATTGATGAAAAGGAGCTCATTTGAAGGAGCATCACCATGAGGATGAGGGTACTAGAGACTTTATCATTCAAGGATGGATTGGAAGAAAAGAAGAAGTTTATTTTGAAAGGAAAAAAATTTAAGGGCATAATGAGAGCTGTCTTCAAGTCTTTGAAAAGCTGTTAAGTAAATGAGGGATTAGACTTCTTCTGTTTATCCCCAAAGAGTAGAATTAGGAACAGCTCCTTAGAATTACCTTCAAGTGGAATGGTCTCCGTGAGAAAGCAATAGAGCCCCCATCACTGGTCTGAATGAGGAGTTAATGGTCAAAGATATTATGAAGGAAATTCTTGCTCAGGTAACAAACCAACTAGACTTGATGGTGTCTAAGGTCCCTTTCAATTCTGGGATAATAAGATCATAGATCTAAAGTTGTAAGACACCTCAGAGGCCATGCAGTCCAACACCTAAATTTTACAGAAAAAGAAACCGTGGGGCAGCTAGGTGGCACAGTGGTTAGAACACCGGCCCTGGATTCAGGAGGACCTGAATTCAAATCCGGCCTCAGACACTTGACACTTAGTAGCTGTGTGACTCTGGGCAAGTCAGTTAACCCCAATTGTTTCACCAAAACAACAACAACAACAACAATAACCAAAAACAAAACAAAACCCACAAGACCCAAGGAGACTAAATGGCTTGTTCAGGGTTATACAGCTACTGTCAGAGGAGGGATTTAAATCCAGGCCTACCTGATTCCAAGTCTAGCATTCTACTATGTCATACTATGTATGACATATATTGAAAAAATATATGTAAAGTAGTTTGGAAAGGGTTCTATCGCTTCCCTAGAAATGCCTAATTAATGAGTCAAAGCAAAAGAACCTGGGAAATGTGAAAGAAAATGGCAAAATGGGCCAATAGTTATGTTCTTTCACAATTTAGGACATATCAGTCATTTCAGTCCCGTAAATAAGTTGACAGCTGGAGACATTGTTCTGATATGACTGAAACTAACAAAAAGAAATAGAGATGAAAGGGGAGGAAGGAGCAACTCGACTCTGTTAGTTATGGTAACCAAGTTAATTTATGACCAGTCTTTGGCCACATCAGCTTGTTGTCTAAAACTCATCCATCCATATGCCTATTAGGACTTTGCTTTTGCTTTAGCTACTTAGTAAGTCATACATTTGTGAAATGACAGAAGTTTTTCTTCAGAAGATAGCAATATGGCCCTAGGAACTTGGCACTGGCAATAACTGGGCAATATCTAAACACCAGAAGGATCCAGAGGTGCTCATAATTTAACACAAATACAATTTAACAAACATTGATTAATATTTTACTATGTGAAAGACACTATACTAGGTGTTAGAGGTAAAAAGAAGTAAATGACAATCTCTGACTCCTTTTTACTCTACTGTGGCTGTGAGCATGTGAGATAAAACATCTATGTATAATCATTATAAGACCATGAATTGTCTTTTTTTTCTACTTTAAATATTTTTTCCAAACTTTAAAAAAATTATGTCCCAAATTCTCTCCTTCCTCCCTTCCCTTCCCTACCTCCCCTTTGAGAAGGCAATCAATTTAATATAGGTTATAAATGTGCAGGCATGCAAAACATATTTCCAGATTAGTCATGTTGTACAAGAAAACACAGACTAAAAAACAAAAACAAGAGTTTAAAAAAATATATATGCTTTGATCTGTAGACTCCAACAGTTTTTTCTCTGGAGCTGAATAGCATTTTTCATCATAAGTCCTTTGGAATTATCTTGGACCAGTGTATTGCTGTGAATAGCTAAGTCATTCACAGCTGATCATCATATAATAAATATTGCTGTTAATGTGTACAATGTTATCCTGGTTCTGCTGACTTAATTTGGTATCAATTCATATAAGTATTTCTAGGTTTTTCTTTTTTAATTATTTGTTGTATGCTGAACTTAAGAACTAAGGCAATCTTTCCATAACATAGTATATTAGAAAAATGATTGTATGTGAAACTCCAAATATATTATGTACAAATTCTTCTTCTTCTTCTTCTTCTTCTTCTTCTTCTTCTTCTTCTTCTTCTTCTTCTTCTTCTTCTTCTTCTTCTTCTTCTTCTTCTTCTTCTTCTTCTTCTTCTTCTTCTTCTTCTTTTTTTTAGCCACAAACGTTTATTTTATTTTCCAGTTACATGTAAGGGTAGTTTTCAACATTCATTTTCATAAGATTTAGAGTTCCAAATTTTTCTCCCTCCCTCCCTCCCTTTCCTCCCCACTCCACAAGATCGCAACCAGGTTATATATGTACAATTCACAAGTGGTCTTTTTATCAGTTCTTTCTATAGGGGTACATAGTAAGCTTCCTCATTAGTTCCTTGGGATTGTCTTGGATCATTGCACTGCTGAGAGTAGTTAAGTCATTCACAATTACTCATTGAACAATGCTGCTGTCCTTGAGGCAGCTCTTATGAGTTCAAGGTCCTTGAGCCTTTTCTGATGAGTGTAAAATTCATTTACTGCCCTGCTCCTCTCCCATCTCTTCCCCCACTCCATAAGCCTTTTCCTGTTTCTTTCATGTAGGATTTCACCTCTGCCCTTCCCCTTCCCCCAGTGAATTCCCTTCATCCCTCAATTTACCCTAAAGATGTCATCACCTAGCTAAGTGACACAGTGGACACAGCATCACCCCTGGACCCAGGGGGATCCCAGCCCAAACCCGGCCTCAGACACAAGACAGTCACCCACTGTACAACCCCAGGTATGTCCCCAGCTCCAATTTTTTTTATGGTTCTCTAGGGTCTTATATTTGAAAGTAAAATTTGCCATTCAGTTCAGATCTTTTCATCACAAATATCTGAAAGTCTTTTTCATTAAAGTCCAATTTTTTCCACTGAAAGATTATGCTGAGTTTTGCTGGGTAGGTGATTCTTAGTTGTAATCCCATTTCCTTTGCCCTCTGGAATATCATATTCCATGTCCTCCAGTCCTTTAATGTAAAAGCTGCTAGATCTTGTGCTATCCTGACTGGGGCTCCACAGTACTTGAATTCTTTCTTTTTGGCAGCTTGCAATAAACTTGGCTATAATATTCCTAGGATTTTTCCTTTTGGGATATCTTTCTGGAAGTGATCGGTGGATTCTTTCAATTTCTATTTTAGCTTTTTCTTCTAGAATTTCAGGGCAATTTTCCCTGAGAATATCTTGGAAGATGGTGTCTAAGTTCTTTCCTTGATCATGGTTTTCAGGTAGACCAATAAATTTTCAAATGATCTCTCCTGGGCCTATTTTCCAGGTCGGCAGTTTTTCCCAGAAGATATTTCACATTGCCCTCTATTTTTTTATTCATTTGGATTTGCTTTATTGTGTCTTGGTTTCTCATAAAGTCACTGGCTTCCATTTGTTCAATCCTCATTCTTAGGCAATTATTTTCATCAGAGAGCATTTGTACCTCCTTTTCCATTTGGCCAATTTGACTTTTCAAGCTGCTGACTTTTTTCTCATGTCTTTCCTGCATCACCCTCATTTCTCTTTCCATTTTTTCATCTACCTCGCTAACTTTATCTTCAAAGTCCTTTTTGAGCACCTCTATGGCCTGAGACCAATTCATATTTTTCTTGGAAGCTTTAGATATAGGGGCCTTGATGTTGACATCTTCCTCTGAGGGTGCCCCTTGGTCTTCCTTGTTACTGAAGAAACTTTCTATGGTCCTCACCTTTCTCTGTTGGCTCATCTTGCCTTTCTTTTACTTGCCTTTTAGCTCCTTAAAGTGGGGCATTGTTTCCAGGCTGTAGTATCCCAAGCTTAAGAAGTCCCAGGTGGTATGACTTAAGGAGGAGCAGATTCTTCATTTGCCTGGACTGTTCCCTGGTCTGTAGATGACCCCAGACCAACTTGCTAATCAACCAGCTTTGTGTCTTGTGGTTGTTAGCTCTGATGAACCTGTGCCCCTCCCCCACCTGGGCCACTGCTACTCAAGCCTACCTCCTGGTTCTCAGCAGGGTTGTAAAATCCAAGTTCTGCCTTAGCACCAGCATAGACCCCTGTAGTCTCCCCCCTGCCCAGGGCCAGCCCACTCACCAGACTGTGAGCTTAGTTACAGACAACACTGGCACTTCAGCTGATTCAGAGACTCTAGGGGTCTGCTTTTCTGTTGAGGCCTTCCTGGGACTGGATCTGTGTCAGGATGACTGTGGGGTTGGGCTTGACTACTGTATTAGCACAGCAGCTCCCTCCTTCTGGCCTTCCAAGCCATTCTTGGTTAGAAGATGATTTCAGCACATTCTTCTGTGAGTTTTGCTGCTCTGGGCATTTTCCTATGGCATTATTTGGATGTTTTTTTGGAGTGATCATCTATTCTTTTTAAATATATAATAACAACTGTGATTTTCCTTTTCTATCATATGAGCCAATGTGTTAGGTGGGAGTTGGTACTTCAGAGTTGTTTTAATTTGCCTTTCTCTATTCAATAGTGATTGAGAGCATTTTTTATATGACTATAAATATAGAGATAGAGATAGAGATATAGACTTTGATTTTGTCTTCTGAAAATTGCCTTTCTATGTTCTTTGACCATGGATCAATTAGGGAATGGCTTGTATTCTTAGGAATCTAACTCCATTCTTTATATATTGGAGAAATGAGGCCTTATCAGAGAAACTTGATATAAAAATTTTCCCTAGTTTTCTATTTTCCTTCCAAGCTTAGCTGCATTGCTTTTGTTTGTGCTAAAAGTCTTTAATTTCATGTAATCAAAACTATCAGGCCAGCTAGGTGGCGCGGTGGATAGAGCACCAGCCCTGGAGTCAGGAGTACCTGGGTTCAAATCCAGCCTCAGACACTTAACACTTACTAGCTGTGTGACCCTGGGCCAGTCACTTAACCCCAATTGCCTCACTTAACAAACAAACAAACAAACAAAAACCAACAACTATCCATTTTACTTCTCATAATGCTCTCTATCTATTTTTTGGTCATAAATTCTTCCTTTAACCATAGATCTGACAGGTAAACTATTCCATGCTTCTCTAATTTGCCTATATTATTACCCTTTATGTCTAAATCATATATACATCTTGATTTTATCTTGGTATATGTTGTAAGATGTTAATATCTTGTATTTTTACTGACAATTCTCTATACGTGGAATTCTTTCCTTTTTCATCTCCCTCCTGGTGTCCCTTAGTTTCTTCAAGTCTCATCTAAAATTTTCACCTTCTCCAAGGAGCCTCTTCTGGTCTTCTTTAATCTTAGGGCTTTCTCTAGTAGGTCATTTCCAATTTATTACATATATAATGTTATATATTATATTACACACAATAACATGCTGTATATTATTATAACATTAAATATAACAATATATAACATAATATTAGCCATATAACACAATATAATGTTATGTTATTTCTAATATGTTAATATTCTATTTAATTTTATGATTATAATATAATGATTATAATATAAGATGCAATCTATTGTTCACACACACATATATAATACCCTCTTTACATTTTTGTTTGCATGTTATTTCCTGCATTACTCTGTGTTACTCTGCATTACAGAGCAAGGACTGCTTATTTTTGCCTTTCTTTGTATATGTGCTTGGCATATAGTAGGCACTTGAGAAATGCCTGTTACTTGACTATAGTACAAAGGTTTTTGAGAAAGAAAAAATATTAACAATTAGAGAAAGGTTTCATGGAGGAGAGACACCTGAGTCAAACATGGAAAGAATATTTTGAAAAGTGTTGACTATCACAGGATTATAGATTTATAGCCAGAAGGGGTCTCAGTTGCCATTTAGTCCAATCTTTCATTTTACAGATGGGGAAACTGAGGCTGGTCGAGGTTACGTGATTTGCCTAAGATCACACAGCTGTAAGAACAGTGAATTATTGAATATCAGCACTTCATGACTTCAAGCACAGCTCTCTGTCCTCTGTGCCATCTAGCTTAGAGTCATGGAAGGGGGTTGAATAAAGGAAGGAGAAGGCATGTCAACTTCTTTTTGTTGTTCAGTCATTTCAGTCATGTCTGATTCTTCATGACCCCATTTGGGGTTTTCTTGACCAAGATACTGAAATGGTTTGCCACTTCCTTCTCCAGTCCATTTTATAGATGAGGAACTGAGGCAAACAGTAAGTCACTTGGCCAGGGTCACATAGCTAGTAAGTGTCTGAGGCCAGATTTGAACCCAGGAAGATGAGTCTTCCTGATTTCAGGCCCAGCACTTTGTCCTCTGTGCCACCTTGCAGCAATGTAAGGTGAATGTTCAGGGAAGAGTTAATAGTTCAATTTGACTGGAATGTAGAATTGATGAAAAGCAATAATAAGAAATAAGGCTGGAAATGCAGGTTGCCCTTGCAGAAGATCTTAGAGAGAAAACTGGAAGTTCTTGCTTAATCTTTGAGGTGATAAAGAATCAATGAAAGGTTTTGGTTGCTTTTCAAATTTCTTTTAAAAGATGAAATGGCAGATTTCTGTCCTAAGAGGATGATTTTGGCAGCTTCATGGAAAAATAATTGGAGAATGGAGAGACTGTAGTCAGGGAGATCAATTAGGGAGGTAACTGTATTAGTCCAGATGAAAGAGGATGAGGATCTAAACCACAGAGGTGTAATTGTCAACTTACAGGACTTGGCAACTGATTGTATGTGAGGGATGAGGGAGAAAAAGAAAATAAGGATGACTCTGAGGTCACAAACAATAGTGCCTGGGAAAATAGTGGCACCCTCCTCAAATACAAGGAAGTATGTAAGAGGGAAAGTTGAAGAAGGAAGATGTCATTTGGACATATTTTGAGAATATAGTGAGAAATCTGGGGAAATATGTCCAGGTTCAATGAGGTACAATGGAAATAAGTGACCTTGGAATGAGAAGACCTGGGTTTGAATCCCAGTTCTGCCCCTTGGCATACATATGACCCTGGACAAATCATATAAAATCGGTGGCCTTCTCTGTGGAGTCAAGATGGTGGAGGAAAGGCAATAACCTCTTGGAGCTCCGCACATGCCCACACCAAAAACCTCCAAATAAGGGGCAGCTAGGTGACACAGTGGATAGAGCACTGATCCTGTATTCAGGAGGACCTGAGTTCAAATCCGGCCTCAGACACTTGACACTCAGTAGCTCTGTGATCCTGGGCAAGTCACTTGACCCCAAAGTGTGTGTGGGGGGAACCAAAACCTCCAAATAATGCCATAAGACAATTCCTGAAGCAGCAAAACCCATAAAAGGATGGGGTGAGATCATTTTCCAGCCAAAGACAGCTTAGAATGTCAGCAGGAAAGGTCTGTTGTACTGGAGTGGGAGCAAAGCAGAGCCCCAGGCTGGCCACGCCAGAGAAAGAGACCCCTGGAGCCTCTGAATCAGCTGCAGCATCAATGTCTTCTGGAACTAAGCTCACAATCTGTTGAGAGGGCTGAGCAGTTAGCCAGGGGGAGATTACATGGGTCTCTGCTGGTGATGAGGTGGAACTTGGTTGCATGACCCGTGATGGGAATGGGGAAGCAGTCTTGAGTGTCAGTCGAGGTTGGGGAGGGGCACAGGCTTGCCTGGAGCTAACAACCATAGTGACACAGAATCTTGTTTCTGAATTAAAGAGCAAGTAGAACTGGGATTATTTACAGACCAGATCACAGGCCTGGGGAGTGGAAAACCTGCCTCTCCTTAAATAGTACCACATTGGATCCCCTGAAGCTTGGGACAGTGCATCCTAGAAGCAGTGCCCTACTTAAGAAGGAGTTAAAAGTCAATAATTAGGCTGTGAAAATGAGCACACAGAAAAAGATGTGTACTACAGAAAGTTTCTTTGGTGACAGGGAATATTGAGGTACACCCTCAGAAGAGAATACCAAGGTCAGGGCTTCTACATCCAAAGCTTCCAAGAAAAAATATTAATTGAACTCTGGCCATAGAAGTGCTCAAAAAGGACACTGAAAGTAAAGTAAGAGAGGTAAAGGGGAAAAATATAAAGAGAAATGAGAGTAATACAGGAAAATCATGAAAAAAAGTCAACAGCTTGAAAATCCAAATTGGCCAAATGGAAGCTAATGACTTTATGATAAATCAAGACACAACAAAGCAAATCCAAATGAATGAAAAAATAAAGGGCAATATGAAATATATCCTTGGAGAACAGCTGACCTGGAAAATAGATCCAGGAGAGATAATTTGAAAATTATTCAACTACCTGAAAATCATGATCAAAAAAATTGCCCTGATATTCTAGAACAAGAATGTAAAATAGACATTGAAAGAATCCACCAATCGCCTCCTGAAAGAGAATCCAAAAGGAAAACTCCAAGAAATATTATAGCCAAATTCCAGAGCTCCCATGTCAAGGAGAAAATATTGCAAGCAGTCAGAAAGAAATAATTCTAGTACTGTGGAGCCACAGTCAAGATAGCACAAGATATAGCAGTTTCTATATTAAAGGATCAGAGGGCATGGAATATTATATTCCAGAGGGCAAGGGAATTGAGATTACAACCAAGAATCAGCTACTCAGCAAAACTGTGTATGATCTTTCAGGGAGAAAAACGGGACTTCAATGAAAAAGAGGACTTTCAGGCATTTGTGATGAAAAGACCTGAAGTGAATAGAAAATTTGACTTTCAAATACAAGACCCTTGAGAAGCATAAAAGATAAGCAGGAAAAAGAAATCATGAGGGATTTTACAAGGTTAAACTGTTTACATTTCTACATGGGAAGATGATATGTCTAACTCATAAGAACTTTCTGATTATTTTTTTTAAGTGACTTGCCCAAGGTCACACAACTATTAAGTTTCAAGTGTCTGAGGCCAGATTTGAACTCAGGTCCTCCTGAATCCACTGTGCCACCTAGCTGCCCCTGAACTTTCTGATTATTAGGGCAGATGACAGGAATAAATTTAGACAGAGGCCACAGATGGGAATTGATTATGAACAGATGATATCTATAAAGAATTTATTTTTTTATCATTTTTTGTGGGGCAGTCAGAGTTGAGTGGCATGCCCAGGGTTGAGCAGCTGGTAAATGTCTTGTGTCTGAGGCTGGATTCTGGCTCAGGTCCTCCTGGGTGCAGAGCAGGTGCTTTGTCCACTGTGTCACCTAGCTGCCCCATGATGACATCTTTAAAATAAAATTAAGGGGTGAGAAGATTGCACTGGGAGAAAGGGAAGGGGAGAGGTGGAATAGGGTAAAGTATCTCACATAAAAGAAGCAAGAAAAAGCTTATGGAGTGGAGGGAAAGATGGGGGAGGAGCAGGGGAGTGAATGAGCCTTACATTCATTAGGATTGACTCAAAGAAGAAACAACATACACACTCAAGTGGGTATAGTAATATATCTTGCCCTGTGGGAAAGTAGGAGGGGAAGGGAATTAGGGGAGAGGTGTGAAGGAAGAGAGGGCAGATTAGGGGAGGGGCTGTCAGAAGCAAAACACTTTTGAGGAGGGATAGGGTGAAAGAAAATAGAAAATAGGTTAAATATGCGGAAGGAATAGGGTGGAGAAAAACACTTAGCAATAATAACTGAAAAAATTTTGAAGTAGAGGCAAGAGTAATGTAAGATGATGGTGATATTTGACTGAATTGATTGATTGACTGATTGATGGATCGATTGATGGATTGATGATGATTGGATGAAGATGGGAATTGACTGATGAGGATTGATTGAATGGCACTTCTTTGCTGAGCTATTGTGAAGAAAATTCTTTGTCAGGTATAAGGTACTATATAAATGTTATTTATTACTATTGTTTATTGTAAGGAAATCTCTTTAAAGTACTATATAAATGTAGTTTACTATAAAAAATGGTGAGCAAGATGCTATCAGAAAAACCTGAAAAGACTTACATGAGCTGATGCAAAGTGAAATGTACTGTATACAAAATAGCAGCAATATTGTAAGATGATCTCCTGTGAATGACAGTTATTTTCAGCAATGCAATGATCCAAGACAACTCTGAAGGCCATTTGAAAAATGCAGTCCATCTACAGAGAAAGAACTTATGGTATCTGAATATTGATGGAATGATATTTTTCTTGTTGTTGTTAGTTCCTTTTTCTAAAGTTATTTTGTCTGATATGTTTTGCACAACTGTACATGTATAACATATTGAATTGCTTGAGTTATTAAGGGGGTAGGGAGGGAGGAACAGAATTTGCAATACAAAGTTTTGAAAATCAATATTACAATTTGGTTTTACATCTAAGGCAGTGAAAAATTCTAAATAAATAAATAATCTGTGGCCTTCCATTTCCTCATCTATGAATGAAATAGTTTCTAATGGCTTTTACAGCTCTGGATCTATGATCTACTTCTGGCAATATAGATATTGATGTTATGCTCTAAAATGACCATTAAATCCATAGGAGCATGGTATGCCCAAGAGAATATAGTTAGAGAAAAGAGTTCGGGACAGATTGTCAGGTGACTATGAATTTTAGTGGATTAGTGACTAATGTTAATATAGCAAGGAAACTGAGTCAGGCTTAGGAGTAGTGAGAGTCGATTTTAGACACAGAGAATACCTGAACAAAGGAATAAAAAAAATTAGCCAAGTAGGAGGGAAAAGAGCCCAAAGAGAGTAGAGAGAATAAGAAGGTGGAATCCTTATAGTTCAGAGTAACTTTGTTGCATAAACTCTATTATAGGCAGTGGTATGCTGGTAAACATCTGACAACTAGCTCTCTGGAAAAATTGTATGCCTGACACACTTTTAAGTTGAATCTGCATGACTAACATTTTATTCCTCACTTTATTAACTATGTTCAATTAATAAAAAAAATCAAACCTTGATTTATCACCTTTGTCTATTTCCAAGGTGTAAATGCTTACACTGCAAATTTAACTATCAGTTCTCTCTCAGCCTAGTTGAAATTATTTAGGCATACCCCTGTTTATAGGGATACATGAGCAACTAACTTGTAAGCTTGGCTGGCTTTTGAACTTTTCACATTTTAGTAAAACATTATGCTTCAAACATCTGAAGTCTAAGGGGTGAAAGAATAGTATAAGATAGTTAAAGTCTTGTTCTTCATAATAACAAGCTAGATCCACCTCAGCTCACTCAGATGACAGTGGGTGTTATAATTTAGTTCTTGGAGTGACTAGAGTGGTGAAGATCTGACATAATACATACACTTTGTCATTGGTGGTGGCGGTGATGTTGGTCTTGGTGTTGTTATTCAGTAGTTCAGCTATGTACAACTCTTCATGACCCCATGGACCATAGCATGCCAGACCTTTCTATCCTCTACTGTCTCCCAAAGTTTATCCAAGTTCATGTTCACTGTTTCCATGACAATATCTATCTCATCCTCTGCCATCCCCTTTTCCTTTGGCCTGTCTTCTCATTATGTGGTGAAAGTATTTAAGCATTAGCTTTAGCATTTGACCTTTCAGTGAGCAGCCTGAATTAATTTATTTAAGTAATGACTGCTTTGTTCTCCTTGCTATCCAAGGAACTCACAAAAGTCTTCTCTTGAACCATAGTTACATGTAAATAAATACATGTAAACTAAGCCATAAAATTTTAACTATTTATTAAGCATCTACTATGTACCATCTAATATTCTAGGCAAAGGGGGAAGGAAGACAAAAATGAACTATCCTCTGTCCTCAAAGGAATTATATTCTATCTGGGTAGAGAAAATGTGCACATTTGAGCATGTACACAGTATGAGAACAAAGAAATGTGGGGAGAGAAGGAAGAGGCTAGTGAATCAACAAGTTGAGATAGCACCCTTGTATTGAGGACACAATAGGGTAAAGATATCAGCAACATAGAAGGGTGAGGGGCATCATGAGAGGAAAAATAAATGTTTTGGTTTGAGAAAAATTTAGAAACCTAGTACATACATGTAGAGCTGGGAAAAGTTAAGGCAACCAAGGCCTCACTCCCCCCAAAAAAAGGAAAAACAAAGGAAAGAGGTATTAGCTGATACCCAAAGTAAATTGCCAAAATCAGAAGAAGAGTTTGGGGAGGGGGTGTGGCAGCTAGGTGGCACAGTGGATAGGACACCAGCCCTAGAGTCAGGAAGACCTGAGTTCAAACCCAGCCTTGTACACTTACTAACTGTGTGATCCTGAACAATTAAGTAACTTAACCCCAATTGCCTAAAAATAAATCAATAATGAGATTTTAGGGACTTCAGGGTTCCATTCGGATTAATCATTTGGAAGTTAAATTTTGTTATCAGCCCTCTGAATAAAATTTAACTATGTATCTCACCATATAAAAATTAACACTTTCATATTGGAAAGAATCTGTAAAGAATAATACTTTCATATCAGGAAAAACCTGCTAATCATTATTGTAGTCGCATCACTTATTGATTCAACCACATACATAGGCTTCCTATTATTAGCAAATATGGTAGGACCAAAATAAGGTAGAAACTTCTTAGGCTTGGCAGTTGAGGCCCTCCATGACCCTACCTACCTATTCCAAATCATCTTGTTCAATTTTCTTTCAGGTACTCTATATTACAGCCAAACTAGACTTTTCACTGTTTCCTAGTCATGTTCTAGCTTCATCCATCATCATATCTTTGATTATACCATCTTCCATTTGGGGGTAGGAAGGTAGATTTCACACCCAACACCTCAACACATACACACACACACACACACAAATTCTCTCCTATTTAATTCCTTCATAGCATATTTGTTTTAGAACTGAAAGGGGCCTTAAAAGTCCTCTAGTTGAGATGTGCTCACAGCTGGCGAGTAACTGAAAAAACTCCTGGAGTACAACCTGAGTGATAATAAAATATAATTGGGAGGGGCAGCTAGGTGGCGCAGTGGATAAAGCACAGGCCCTGGATTCAGGACACCCTGAGTTCAAATCCGGCCTCAGACACTTGACACTTAACTAGCTGTGTGACCCTGGGCAAGTCACTTAACCCTCATTGCCCTGCCCCCCCCCAAAAATACATATATATATATATACACATATATATAATTGGGAAATGTTTATAAAAATACAACATAAATAAAATTAATTTGTGTTTTTTTTTAAGTCAATATGTGGCCCTCAAGGATCTGTTTCTATTTTAGTTTGACAGCACTACTCTAATTTAACTTAGTCATTTTACAAATGAGAAAACAGACCACATAAAGGTTAAGTGGCTTTCCCAAAGTCACATACATAGGAAGCAAAGTCAGAATTTGAATGTGGATTAGCTGATTTCATATTCATTTCTCTTTCCAGTACATCATGCTGCCTGTCTGTGACACAAAGATTGGGAAGGATCCTCCCCCTCCTTCAAGGCCTAGCTCAATGCCCTGCTACCATCCCTATGAAATCTTTCCAGATTGCATCCACAATAGAGCCCTGTTCATCTTTGCATCCAATAGTGCTTAGCCCATAATAGTTGGTCAATAAATATGTGTAACAGAAAGAGTGTTTGATGTGTATTCAGAAGATCTGTTTAAAGACCTAATTCTGCCACTTACTATCTATTTGACTTTGAGCAAGTGATTTCATCTCTTGTGAATTCAGTTTCAACATCTATAAAGTCAGACAGTTGTTATGAATGGTTTGGGCTCTGTGATGTACTGAAATTGGCGAATTCTACAAAAGAGCCTAATTTATTGTTTTGTTGATTGTCTAGATTTAAGAAGATGATGGGGAAAATTAAATGTAGATTAAACTTAAAAGTGCATTGTACATTAATTTTTTATCAGAGAGCCATCATGATTCCTTCCTGGACTGGACCTAGTTTGCTAAATTTCCCTCCAATTCTAAAATCTTGTAATAAGTGCATAAACAGCCTCATTCATACCAACCTGTCTTTCATTTAAGAGACTTAAACATAGGGTCATAGGGTCATAGATTGAGCTCTCTGAAGGTCCTCAGAGCTCATTTTATAGATGAAGACACAGAGGGTAAGCAATTTGCACAAGGTGCCATAAATTTGTCAGAGTTTGAATTTGAATCCAAGTCCTCGGATTCCAAATTCATCAGTTTTCCCCCCTGACCTTTGTAGCTCCTCTAACAAGTAATGCCTAGATAATTCAAAAGAATTAATCAGCAGTCTTGTAGGGGTAAGTTTTGGTGGGAAAAATCTTATTAATGCTTTTCAAATCAAACTTGCCAATGTGTAAAAGCAAGCCTGCCCAGTAAGCTGGGTAAATGGTTGTTTAATATATGCATGCAGCTGAATTTTATGTAGCTGAAAAGAGGCAAGGGCCAGTTAATCCAATTCTCTAATATTGGAGATTTAACCCTTGTTCCAAAGCTCTTTGGCATAGGAGTCTCTCCTTATTGGTAGAGATGAATGCCCAGCCCTATGTAAAGGGCAGGGTGCAGTTGGTGAGAGTACAAAAGCTCCAGTTTTCAGTCTTCTGGTTTCTTTAAGCTTTGAGTCAGTTAAGATGCTTCTGGCTTCAAGAGGTAAAGTGTACAATGCCAATACTACTTCAGGATGCTGAAGGAAGGATTCTGGGGAGACATGAGAGGACTTGGCAGTCTCCATCATGTCCCTATTCCCTAGATTGGTACGCTAGAGACTTCTGGAAATTTCCCCTTGGATGAGATCCAGAATTCATTCTCTTGCCTGAGCTGAGATATCTCACACCCAATGGGAGGACTTCTTCACTCTATATTGTCTGGTAGATATTCTCCTATGTATACCTTCTCTGATTTCTGTATGGCTACAATTTGGATCAATGAGTTTCCTTCTTATATTGCTATGTGTCTTCGTTTTGGAACTGGTATTTGGTAGGAAAGGTATCAAGATTTGGATATAAAGCTTGGGGTCAGCCTTCCCCCACACCTATCCCCTCCACCCCACCACCCCATCCCCTACCAATAATCACAATGATCAAAAGTTGGATTGAACTTGACCACATCCCTTAGACCCATACAATTTAAGAGAGCAAATGATATAATTCTAGCCTAGGACCCCCTGTCTCTGAAGAGGGCAAAGTGGCCTCTAGTCCCAACTTCTTCTTCCTCCTGCTGGAATAAATTAAAGTCTTCCTTGGAGAAAGGTAGGGGGAGAGGAAGTCAGAAATTCTATCTCCCTTTGAACTATACAACAAACATTCTCATGCTACTGGCTGTGGGATAGCCCTCACCACATGTGGGCTCACTACAAAGATTTATTTTTAAAGGCCAATAGAATTCAAGTGATTTGCCCAGGGTAACACAGCTTTTTAATGACTGAGCCAAATCTAGAAAGTGTCATCTCCAGATCAGGAGTCCTCCAGTGCTCTTTCCTCTAAACTTCCCTCCTTGTCTCATGTTCAATAAATGTTTGTTGGATTTCCTGAATTGAATTTCAGCAGGGATTCATCTCTCCTAATGACCATCTGTCTGATTTCAGAGAAAACAGTGATTTCAGGGAAGCTACCATCACCACTACCCCTCATTGTGTATGACCCTTTGCATGTCCAAACAAGTGCCTCTGGTCAACTCTATTATTAATGAAATTTTTTAAGCCCAGTAAATGTATTCAATGCCTTGTGAAAGCAGTGTTCTTAGCCTGAGGAGCTCTCAGTCTAAGACATAGTACAACTTTGTTATATCATATTCCCAAGAAACCAGGGAAAACAAAGGGCAGAGAGAGAAAAAAAGTGTACAGAAAAAGCCATGAAAAAAGAATAAAAAAAGACATTTATTAATAAATTGGGTCAAGCTAAGAAAATAAAGCACCAAATAACCATCCTACTAAGCTGGAATGGCACAGCACTTATGTAAACAAGATCTTTACCTTGGTTAGGCATTAAAATCCAAAGAGGACTCCATTCCCTGACACATGCCACGTCCCACTTCATTTTATTTTCCCTTATTCTTTATTCCTTTTGCTTCCTGTTAAGACGCGTCCCATTCAAGAGCTCATCAACCGTCTCTTGAGCTAAATTGCCTGTAGTGAATCTGTTTGCCAGAGGTTCAGTGCCTTAAGGTTCTCAAGCAAACAAACTACAGGCCAAGACCTCTGTGGTTATTTTCCAACAGACTCAACTCTGGCCTAAAAGGGAGAGAGAAATACTTTTATCTGGGGATGAGAACTCTCCACTTTACATGAAAATAAGGATTCTTCATCTGGAAAGTGAATTTCTTATTATTGATTCAAGAACCAAACTCATCTGTCCTGCACACTGTTTTTAAAATTATTTTTTCAGACTTTAATCTACTCTCATCCTGCCCTTGTGCAAAAGCTTTCAATGGCTCCCTATTACCTAATAAATAAAGTTCAAACCTCTCAGTCTTGCTTTCAAGGCCCTCTGACTCTGGCCTTAGCATTCCCTTATGGTCTTATTTTTTAATTCTCCCCTGTATGTTCTACTGATTCACTATATCCCGTTCTTGTAATAAATGCTCTTGTTGGTTGTTCAACCTTCATTCTCAAAAAGGACCAATGATATCATCAGTAACTAAAGGCTAGGTAAGAATTAAGACAAAAGATGGTCTAAGTTAGCATCATAAAACTATCAACCTGGAAAGGCAAAGACCCCTAGAGTTTCTGGCCAGAACATAAAACAATTACTATTTACATTCATTCCAAGCCATCAAAACCTAATCAATGAGCTGGGGCAGCTAGGTGGCGCAGTGGATAGAGCAGCAGCCCTGGAGTCAAGAGAACTTGAATTCAAATCCGGCCTCAGACACTTGACACTTACTAGCTGTGTGACCCTGGGCAAGTCACAACCCCAATTGCCTCATCAAAAAAAAAAAAGAAAAGAAAAGAAAAGAAAACCTAATCAATGAGCTACTGAGGCTTGGGTTGGAGGCTATTATTGGCCATTCAATGAACCAGTGTGATTTTGGGTTTAAAAGAGCTCCATTTGAAACACAATAGGTTTTTTAAAAGCCTGTTTTATCAGAGCTATATTTCAAGAAATCATAAATGAAACACCACAGGACAAAAAGTAAATTGTCCTGGCTTTCTGAAAAAGGGTGGGGGGGATAGAAAAAATAGAGGTTTTTTTTTCAATTTAAAAACAAAATTAAAAATCTAGACACCCCCCCCACTCAAAAATGCCATAAAAATTGTTGTCATTGTTGTTTACCCTTAATTCTCAGAGGACCAATGACATCATTATGAAGGTGATGTCATGACTTAAATGTGAATTGAATTTAAGTGAAGAAAATATATGCAAAGTTGTCAGCCTCACTCTTCCTTCCAGTCATCAAAGTCCAGTGGCAAGAAAAAAATCAAGACCTATATGCTCCCACCAAGCTAGACTACTCATTGTTTCTTAAACTCAACAAATCATTTTTTTCTACTTTTGCTCTAGTCATTGCCTAAGTGGATCTCTCCCCATTCCACCCCTCCTCCCATCTTTCCATCATTGAAATCCTTACCATCCCTCAAGACCCTACTTTTATCTTTGCTTCAAGCTGGAAGTGACCTTTAGTTTGATGTGGGATGGAATTAGGGTCAAATTATGTGTGAATCTTCCCAAAAGAATTATAAGACTCAGTGACTCAGTTTCCCAAGTTTTATTGCAATAGTGTGAGTGAACACAGGGAGAGACCAGAAAAGTGGAAAGGTATCTCTTGAATAGGGAAAGAAAATATAGTTATATTTATAGTATGGATAAAATGATTATCAGTCTCATTATAATAATCTCCACCTAAGGGAGGTACAGGGGAGGGTTTATCCTAATTTGGAGTTCCTGGGGTCGTAAGCCAACCCCCCGAGGAGGGTACCTTTTTCCTTGGAGGTGTGTTTTGGGGGTTTACATGTCATAAGGTGAATTTAGGGACAAATTTGGCCTTTTCTGCACTTGTCTCTTTCTGATTCCCATGTCCAGTTTCAAAATATCTTCATCAGTAGAATATCTTTATCAGTAGAATTTCTATATCCTGTCAGTATATCATTGTTATTATCAAAGTCTTTATGACCTGCCTCTCTATGTTCTTGTTATGGGTGCTGATTTATGTGGGTAAGAGAACCTAGGCCCTGACTCATTTCCCAGATCTTAATTTATCCATTAACTGGGGTCTGAATCCCTTTTAGATCTAGTATCTGAATTAGAGCTTGGGTTTTAGGTTTTTCTCTTAACCCCTTTTTTGCCTCCTATACCAAGTTGATTATACTTATATTATTCAAATATCATAATCTAATGCATAATAAGTATTTATATTTAATCATCCTACTATGTATGATTATGTTTTAGAGTTGAAAGGGGCTATCCAGGACCATCCCAGAAATTTATAGATGAGAAAAATTGAGGCTCAGTGAAGGTTCAGTGATTTGTCAGTGGTCATACAGGGAATAAATAATTGAAGTGGAATTTCAGCCCAGATCTAGAAGGGAACTTAGAAGACATGTAGTGCACTTCTCTGGTTTTTAAGTTAAGAAAGTGGAACCTAGGGAATGATGTAAGTGATTTGCCCAAGGTAACACAGGTAGAAGTAGCAGAACAAGGATTGGGGCTCAGGTCCTCTGACTCCAAATTCAACATTCTTTCAATTGTACTACATTCTTGGTCTAGTGCTGTCTCCAGAGACAGGGCTTATTCTTTGTTGTTGTTTAGTAGTTTCTGACTCTTTGTGACCCCATTTGGGGTTTCTTGGCAGAGATACTGGAATGGTTTGCCATTTCGATCTCCAATTAATTTGAGGCAAACAGAGTTAAGTGACTTGCCCAGGGTCATAGAGCTAATAAGTGTCTGAAGACAGATTTTATCTCAGTAAGATGAGTCATCCTGACTCCAGGCCCAGTACTCTATCCACCGTGCCAACTGTATCACAGAACTTCTATGAGAGATTATGCCTGACCTCAAGAATGGGTCCAATTTCCTTATTTTACTAATGAGAAAACTGACTCCCTGAGAGGTGAAGTGATTGTGTAAGGTCAGGCAAGTAACCAGAGAGAGAGCTAGGATTCCATTCTTTTTCCACTACACATAGAGCTCAATAAACATTTAAAAGATATTTTGAATTGAATATTAAATTTATGTTTGTAAGTATGTATGCATGGATATGCACATGTACAGAGGATATGTTGGACAGCTAGGTGGCACAGTAGATAGAGTGGCAGACCTGAAGTCAGGAAGACTCATCTTCATAAATTCAAATCTGGCCTCAGACACATACAACTGTGTGACCCTGGACAAGTCACTTAACCCTGTTTGCCTCAGTTTCCTCATCTATCAAATGAGCTGGTGAAGGAAATGGAAAACCACTCTGATATCTTTGCCAAGGAACAACAACAACAAAAAGAAAAAAATCTCAAATGGGATCACGAAGAGTCAAATGTGACCGAAAAGCAACTGAATAGCTGAAATAGAGGATGTGTTACACTGGCATGGATGGTTATCTTTTCTCCTCATTAAAGTAAATTGTCTGCATGGTGTAATTGGAGGGGCTCTAAGAAAGTTCTGCATTCAAAAATGTCACCATCACCCCAAGCCTAAAAATTCACTATTCATAATTAAATTGTGCTAAGTGTTATCTTCTTCTCTCATTCTTTTTGAATTTAAATGTTCTGCAAAGTAATAGCTTTAGATCCTTAACACCACAGAAAAAGCATTCTTAATCCAGGGTCTCTGTGCATGTGTCTGTCTTTTAAAATTTTTTTTTCTTTTTTTGTGTGTGTGAGGCAATTAGGGTTAAGTGACTTGCCCAGCGTCACACAGCCAGTAAATGTTAAGTGTCTGAGGCCGGATTTTAACTCAGGTACTCCTGACTTCAGGGCCCGTGCTCTATCTACTGCAGCACCTAGCTGCCTAAAAAATATTTTATCAACACGTATTTGTTTTGATACAACAGACCACCACCAACAACAACAACGACAGCAAAACACTGCAATTCTTCCTCCCACCAAGGTACATTTCTCAAAATGTCATTTGTAAGTACTGCTTTTGTACTTTGTAAATTTGAAAAATGTACTTTAAGGTAGTTTGGCAAAACTACCTAACAGCTGATTACATTGATAGTATTAATGGGTTTGACTATATGTCACAAGTTTTTTTCTAATCCAGTCCAATAAATATTTATTAAGAATATAAAATGTTCCAGTCACTACGCTAAGTATTAGGGATATAATTAACTTTTTTAAAAGACAGTTTGGGGCAGCTAGGTGGCACAGTGGGTAGAGCACTAGCCCTGGATTCAGGAGGACCTGAGTTAAAATCCGGCCTCAGACACTTGACATTTACTGGCTGTGTGACCCTGGGCAAGTCACTTAACCCCAATTGCCCCACAAAAAAAGGACAGTTCAAAAGGGAGAGACAACCACAAAAGGAGGCAGAAAAGGCAAAGGGGATTGGACACAAGGGGTTACCAGGGTGAGGGCATCTTGTTCAATGGAGTTAAAGTGAGGCAAGGCAGCAGATGCAAACTACAGGGAGCTGAGTGAAATTTCTGACCTCTATAAAAGAAGGTATTGGGAGGAGTTTGGTGCTCCACCCTCCAGCCCTCCAAACATAAGAGAGAAAAGATTGAGATAGGTAGAGTCATTCAAGGTTTGAGTTAGCTGCATGGTGGTGAGTTTAGAAGTGATGAGCTTATCCTGAGAAAAACATCTTGCTCTGTGGAATTGAAACCAGAAAGAGTAGCAGATGAAACATGGAGCTTCTAGACATTAGGCTCCAAGATGGCACAAAATATGGTCATCTAAAGTTTGAATGTCCTCCAGGATCTAGAACTATTCTCTGAAGTAAGGAGGTACTTAATAAATTATTAGTGATTTTCAACTTAATTGAGTTGAATTGAATTGCTAAATTTGAAAAGGTTGATGGGAGGCATGACTAGATCATAAATTAGAAAAGGCATCATTCTCTCAGTATACTATACAATACACAGAGTTTGACGATCATGGAACAAGAAGTGAGACTTTTCCTGAATTGAAATCCTGAAAGGTAACCCAACAAACAAGCTGCTGAAATGTAATAGAGATGATTCAAGCCTGTATCTGTGGAAGTCTGATTGTATTTGTCATCAATTGATATCTACATCCTCTTGTCTTTCTTCCTGTTTTACAGAATGTGGGAGAAGTGACAAACAGAAGAAAAAACACCTTTCTATAGAATTAGAACAAAAAATATCCATAAAATGAAAGACCAATAAAAATCAGTGAATAGAAGGCCAGAGAGAAAGCACTTTTCAATATTATATTTTTTAAAAAAAAGCTAATATTTGGAAACAATTCTGATGACCTCCTCATATAAATTTTTTTTCTTCAGGTCAATGAGGGTTAAGTGACTTGCCCAAGGTCACACAAGTAGTAAGTGTCAAGTGTCTAAGGTCGGATTTGAACTCAGGACCTCCTGAATCCAGCGCCAGTGCTTTATTCATTGCACCCCCTAGCTGGCCCCATATACAAATTTTAAAGAGGAAAACTAGCATTAATTCATAAGGATTAGGGAGGAATCACACAGGCTCTATACAGTAAATGTATACCGAACAAAAATGATTCAAGCAGGTAGTCTGATGCAGTGTGTGGAGAACTAAACCTGAAATTAAGGAGACATGGGTTCAAATTGTGTCTCAAGCACTTGCTAGCTGTTTGATGCTTAGCAAGACATTTAACTTTTCTAGGGCTCAATTTCCTCATCTGTAAAATGAGATGGTTGGAATCATTCCTCTGAGGTCCCTCTCAGCTCTAAATCTGATCTTAAAAAGAGGGGTTGGGGAGGGAAGAAGTAGATAGAATTATAGACTATGGGTTGAGGCCACTCACAAAGTAAAGCATAATGGTAAGAGATATAATTTAGTTCCAAAATTATGTCATAATTTATAACATTTACACTTTCTCATGGATTTCACAGTGTATGTGTTTTTTAAATCAACATGTGATTTCAGTTTCCCATTTCCTCATTTTCCATGAGGTTTATTTATTATGGTTCAGGACATGATACATGTTAAAATTCCTCAGTACCCATATCATAATTAGTGGTTGCTATGATAAGGAGGTATCCATTGATTTTATTCACCTTTACCTTTTTCTCTTCTCCTTGGGGGTGACTTTTTTTTTTTAGGGAGGCATTTGGGGTTAAGTGACTTACCCAGGGTCACATAGCTAGTAAGTGTTAAGTGTCTGAGGCCGGATTTGAACTCAGGTCCTCCTGAATCCAGGACCTATGCTCTATCCACTGCGCCACCTAGCTGCCCCCGGGGGTGACTTTTTTATGAGTCATTTTTTCAGCCTTTTCCCCTTAGGAAGTGATTTTGCTTTCGAATCAGGCTCACAAAAATGATGGACACCTGTTTAAAAGTGAAGCAGGCATGTTTCTGACCCAGCCATTCCTGCTGACTCACTTAGCTAAGGAAACCCTGGTGAAAGTGTTATCTCTGATCTAAGCAGTTATAAGAATAAACCAACTACTCTTCTCTTGCTCCAAACCCCCAGCCCAATATTGCATTATGGCAAAATATTCTATATTTAAATCACTCATTCTTCTCCGAGGTGCTCCAGTAAGGCTCTCTGAATCCTGCATTCAAACAATAATATACACATTTTAGCAATAAAGGTGGTTTGGCAGTTTTATCAGATTTATAGCCTTAGGAGACAAAGTAAGAATTTAAATACAGAAGAGGAAGTAAACCTTTAAGAGACAAAGGAAAGATGCCTTAAGCCCTGTCTGGGAGACAAGAGGCTCATGTCTTCTCTAGAGAAAAGGAAAGGGAAGAAGAAAAATGGAGGCTCATGGCCTTAGGTTTGAAATCCAAATGGATTTCAGAAGCACAGAATTCTTCCAGATAGCTCTTCTTCAAGATTCTCTCACACTGCCTTAGATTGATAGGCTTTGAGTTCTTCTGGATGATCTACCAAGTGCCACAATCTTCAATGCCTTTCCCTCTGGTGTTTCCCTGGTCAAAGTGACTTATTCTCCCTAAAACATGCTTGGTCAAAGCAACAAAGGAACGTTTCAGACCCCCTGGAATATACCCCTTTTGAGTTCTATAGACTTTAAACCTCCACTGCAGGTTTCAGGATCACTAGAGCATCCCTAGTCATATAGCATGGACTTCCAAAGCATTCCTGGGCCAGTCCTCATGGGGCATGGACTTGACCTTATAAAAGCTTCCCTGGAGGGAGTCCTCTTCTAGTACCTGTAGGTTTTAGTTTATCTTTTCATGTTGTCTTTGTCTACATGGAGTAGGTTAGTTTCTCTTTAGATTTACGGGCCATTTGACCTGGTGCCCTTTTCAGATCTTTGCTGAAGTATATGATGAAAAACTGGATTCTTCCACAATCCTTCATGCCATCGCTTTAACCAGAATTGCATTTACTTCTTTATAATATATGTAGAAGTGGCAAATAGAATTTATTAGTTCTTCTTATTAGAACTTATTCTTGATAAGATTCTGGGCAAAATGTTTGGACAAGTTGCCAATATTTTTTTTTTTTTTTTTAGTGAGGCAATTGGGGTTAAGTGACTTGCCCAGGGTCACACAGCTAGTAAGTGTTAAGTGTCTGAGGCCAGATTTGAACTCAGGTACTCCTGACTCCAGGGCCGGTGCTCTATCCACTGCGCCACCTAGCTGCCCCAAGTTGCCAATATATTAATGAATGGATCCTTGGAAAGAGGTGGCCAAGTCATTTTAGAATTCAAGATAAATCTAGTCAATCAATGGGAGACACTGGCACAGGATGGCCCAGCAGGGTGTGTCTGCATCAAAGAAGGCACTCTGCTTTATGAGCAAAGCATAATTGCAGTAGCTCGAAAGATATGTGAGATACACAAATTTAAAGACATCTCCACTTCAAATGTTCAGGTGGACTACTTGTGACTGACTTATGATAGAGCCTTCTGAACTCATATTGGTTTGATTAGCTATAGTTGGATACACTGTACTGTGACCCCAACAAAGTGTTGTCAATTTGGTCTTCTTTAAGAATGAAGGATAACATCGATGAATTAGGCATGCAACTAAAAAAGCTAGAAAAAGAAAAAATTTAAAATCACCAACTAAATACTAAATTAGAAATCCTGAAAATCAAAGGAGAAATTAATAAAATTAAAAGCAAGAAAACTATAGAATTAATTAATTAAACTAAGAGCTGGTTTTATGAAAAAAATTGATAAGCCATTGGTTAATTTGATTAAAAGAAAGAAGAAAAACAAATTAGCAGTATCAAAAATGAAAGGGGTGATTTCACCACCAACGAAGTGGAAATTAAAGCAATAATTAGGAGCTATTTTGCCCAACTGTATGCCAATAAATTTGACAATTTAAATGAAATGGATGAATATTTAAAAAAATACAAATACAAGTTAACTGAAGAGGGAATAAAATCCTTAAATAGGCCCATTTCAGAAAAAGAAATTGAACAAGTCATCAATGAACTTCCTAAGAAAAAATCTCCAGGGCCGGATGGGTTTACAAGTGAATTCTCCCAAACACTTAAAGAACAATTAATTCCTATACTATACAAACTATTTGGAAAAATAGGTGAAGAAAGAGTTCTACCAAACTCCTTTACACCAGGAATGCAAGGCTGGTTCAACATTAGAAAAACTATAAATATAATCAACCACATCAATAACAAAACTAACCAAAATCATACGATTATCTCAATAGATGCAGAGTACGCTTTTGACAAAATACAGTCACTTATTCCTAATAAATACACTAGAGAGCATAGGAATAGGTGGAGCTTTCCTTAAAATAATAAGCAGTATCTACCTAAAACCATCAGCAAACATTATATGTAGTGGGGATAAGTTAGAGGCATTCCCAATAAGATCAGGGGTGAAACAGGGATGTCCATTATCACCTCTATTATTTAATATTGTATTATAAATGTTAGCTATAGCAATGAGAGAAGAAAAAGGAATTAAAGGAATTAGAATAGGCAAGGAGGAAACAAAACTTTGACTCTTTGGAGATGATATGATGGTATACTTAGAGAATACTAAAGAATCAACTAAAAAACTGCTTGAAACAATTAACAACTTTAGCAAAGTTGCAGGATATAAAATAAACACACATAAATCATCAGCATTTCTATACATGACCAACAAAGCTCAGCAGCAAGAGATAGAAAGAGAAATTTCATTTAAAGTAACGGTAGACAATATAAAATACTTGGGAGACTACCTGCCAAGACAAATCCAGGAACTCTATGAACACAATTACAAAACACTTTTCACACAAATCAAATCAGATCTAAATAATTGGAAAAATATGAATTGCTCATGGATAGGCTGAGCTAATATAATAAAATGACAATTCTACCTCAATTAATTTACCTATTCGGTGCCATACCAATCAGACTACCAAAAATTATTTTATAGAGCTAGAAAAAATAATTTTAAAATTATCTGGAAAAACAAAAAGTCAAGAATATCAAGGGAATTAATGGAAAAAAAAGGCACAGGAAGGTAGGCTAGCCATACCAAATTTGAGGCTATACTATAAAGCGGCAGTCATCAAAACGATGTGGAACTGGCTAAGAAATAGAGTGGTAGATCAATGGAATAGGTTAGGCACAGGAAACACAGTTGTAAATGACTATCGTAAATCTACTGTGGGATAAGGAACTCAATATTTGACAAAAACTGCTGGGAAAATTGAAAGATAGTATGGCAGAAACTAGGAATAGACCAATATCTTACACCTTATACAAAAATAAGGTCAAAATGGGTTCAAGATTTAGGCATAAAGGGTAATACCATAAATAAATTAGGAGAGGAAGGAATAGTTTACCTCTCAGATCTATGGAAAGGAAAACAATTTATGTCCAAACAAGAGATAGAGAATATTATGAAAAGCAAGATGGAAGACTTTGATTACATTAAATTAAAAAGCTTTTGTACAAACAGAAGCAATGCATCTAAAATTAGAAGGGAGGCAGAAAACTGGGAAACAATTTTTACGGCCAGCATTTCTGATAAGGGCCTCATTTCTAAAATATATCAGGAACTAAATCAAATTTTAAGAATCCAAGTCATTCCCCAATTGAGAAATGGTCAAAGGATATGAACAGGTAGTTTTCTGATGAAGTCAAAGCTATCTATTGTCATATGAAAAAATGCTCTAAATCACTATTGATCAGAGAAATGCAAATTAAAGCAACTTTGAGGTACCATCTCACACCTATGAGATTGGCTAATATGACAAAAAAAATAATAAATGTTGGAGAAGCTGTGGAAAAATTGGAACACTAATGCATTGTTGGTGGAGCTGTGAACTAATCTAGTCATTCTGGAGAGCGATTTGGAACTATGCCCAAAGGGCTATGGGACTGTTCATACCCTTTGACTCAGTGGTACCCCTGCTAGGTCTGTATCCCAAAGAGATCATAGAAAAGGGAAAAGGACCCACATGTACAAAAATATTTATAACAACTCTTTATGTGGTGGCAAAAAAATTGGAAATCGAGGGAATGCCCATCAATACGGGAATGGCTAAACAAATTGTGGTATATGAATGTAATGGAATACTATTGAGCTATAAGAAACAATGAGCAGGAGGAGTTCAGAGAAACCTGGAAGGATTTATATGAACTGATGCTGACTGAGAGGAGCAGAACCAGGAGAACATTGTACACAGTAACATCAACATTGTACGATGAAAAATGGGGATAGACTTGGCTCTTCTGATCAGTACAACAATCCAAAACAGTTTCAAAGAACTCATGGTAGAAAATATTCTCAACATCCAGAAAAAAGAACTGTGAATCATGAATGCAGATTGAATCATACTGTTTCTACTTTTGGACTTTTTTCCCCTTCTTGTTTAAGGTTTTTCCCTCGTGCTCTGATTCTTCTTTCACAAGATGACTAATGTAGAAATATGTTTGATGTGACTGTACATTTTCAACCTATATCAGACTGCTTTCTGTCTTGGGGAGGAGGGAGGGAAAGGAGAAAAGAAAAATTTGGAACCAAAAATCCAGTGTAAACAAATGTTGAAAACTAACCTTATATGTAATATGTAACTGGAAAATAATAAAATTTTCAAATTTAAAAGTTTTTTAAATTGAAAAAATAAAAGAATGAAGGACAACAACTACTATTGAGCAACTAACATGTGCCAGCTTAAGAGGCAGCTGGATGGCTCAGTGAATCACGAACTGGGCCTGGAGTCAGAAAAACCTAAATTCAAATCCAGCCTCAGACACTTTCCAAACTGTTTGACCCTGGGCAAATCACTTAATCTGTGTTTACCTTAATCCACTGGAGCGGGAAATGGCAAACCACTCCAGTATCTTTGCCAAGAGAATCCCATTGACATTATGGCCCATGGAGTTATGAAGAGTCAAACATGACTGAATGACAACACCATGGTTCAGGCATTATGCAAGCAAAAAAGAAGCAAATGGCAGTGCCTGCTTGCAAAGAGCTCACAATCTAATAGACAACAAACAAATGTGTACAAACAAGCTATATAAAAGATAAATAGGGGGGGGCTAGGTGGCACAGTGGATAAAGCACCGACCCTGGATTCAGGAGTTCCTGAGTTCAAATCCGGCCTCAGACACTTGACACTTACTAGCTGTGTGACCCTGGGCAAGTCACTTAACCCCCATTGCCCCGCAAAAAACAAAAACAAAAAAAGATAAATAGAAAAAAATTAACAGAAGGAAAGTGCTAGAAATTAGAGGGGCTCGGAAAAACTTCTCATAGGAAATGGAATTTGAGTTGGAATTCAAAAGAAGCCAGGGAAGCCATTGGGAAGAGCTCTTCCTAGCATAAAAAGCATGGTGGATGACCAGGAAAAAATGAATTTATGCTCTATTGCAAGGCTTCTTAAACTTTTTCCACTCTGGATTCCTTTTTGACCAAGAAATTTTTATGGGACCTCACATATATAGGTATATAAAATAGGTATACATAACCTTTTACTGTTGTCCAATTTTTTGCAACTCCCACATTCAGTTACATGACCCCATTTGGGAGAGGGGGGGGTCACAGTTTAAGAAGCTTTGTCCTATTGAATTTTTATTTATCTTACATTTTAATCAGATTCAGGCCACATTAGAGGGAGTTGCCGGCAATGCAGTAAAGGACTATATGTTTGATACTTCTAATCTAAGATGCCATCAGTTCTCAAAGGACCACCAGGGTACTCCAAGTTCTTTTCAGAGTATCTGCGAGGTATAATCTATTTTCATAATAATACTAAGGCATTTTAATTTCTAATATGGTGAATATTGATAGCTATAATTCACATGACCAAAAAAGCTCTTTGAAGGGTCCTCAATAATTTTTAAGAGTGTAAAAAGTCTTGAGAAGAAAAGCCTACTATGTGCCAGGCATTGTGCTAAGGACTTTACAAATATTATCTCATTTTTTAATGAAAACATTTTATTTAATATTATCATCATCGCATTATTATTAACTTTCTGTACTCTAGTCTCAGACTACTTTCCTTCCCCCAATCCTCTCTTCTTTTCTACCTCTTTTTAAAATAATAAACATTTTTATTTAAAGTTTTGAGTTCCAAATTTTATTCCTCCTTCTCTCTCTCTTCCCTGAGGCAGTAAGCAATCAAATATAGGGTATCCATGTGCAATTATGTAAAACATTACCATATTAGTCATTTTGTATAAGAACATTTGAATAAAAGAAAGTGAAAGATAGAATGCTTCAGTCTGTGTTCAATCAATATCAGTTTTTTCTTTGGACGTGGGTAGCATGCTTCATCATTAGTCCTTTGGAATTGTCTCTGATCATTGTATTGCTGAGAATAGTTAAGCCATTCACAGTCCATCATCAAACAGTAATGCTGCCACTGTGCACAATGTTCTCCTGGTTCTGCTCACTTCAGTGCACATCAGTTAATATTATCTCATTTGATCCTCACAACAACCTAGGAAGGTAGTTGCTATTATCCCCATTTTATAGTTGGAGAAACTGATAACAGTTCAATGACTTGCCCAGGGTCACACAGCTTGAAAGGGTCTGTGACCAGACTTGGTTCTGTGACCAAAAAGTTTGAGAATTGTTACTTTGGACAATTCTCTAACCAAAAGTTTGAGGAAAGGTATTACTGACATGGTTGGAAGTTTCTTCACCAAAAACTCCCTATATCAATAAAATCAGAGGTCCTTGTTCTATCCCCTATGTATCTTTTCCTGCAATATTCTTTTGTGCAATAAACAGGTGCTTCACCAGGGACAGATGGTAAGATCCATAACAATCTTTCATTTGGGCAATCCTATCATTAGAAACTGAGTTGGGGATGAGGGGCAGCTAGGTGGCACAGTGGATAAAGCACTGGCCCTGGAGTCAGGAAGACCTGAGTTCAAATCTAGCTTCAGACACTTGACATGTACTAGCTTGTGACCCTGGGCATGTCACTTAACCCTCATTGCCCCATGTGGGGACTAATTTTTAATTGGGGAGTGCTAGCTAAGTGGCTCGCCACAATATTGGGGCAAGGAAGGAGACTGGCAGCTTCCCTCAAAACTGAACAAGATTTATTTTAACAAGAACGAACTTTTAAAAAACACAAACAGGATCAGTAGGATCAAGGGAAAGGAAATAAAATGGGGAAAGGGAAATTATAATACCTGAAAAAATACCACCACCCAGGAATCAGCTGAAAATACGCAGCAGAACGCCTGTCGCTTTCCAGCTTCCACCTAGAATGCCCAATTCTCCTCCCCCAAACCTAGAAACACCCCACACAGCCCCAGCCAATGGGATGGTTGCTCTGACAGTCACATGACTGCCCTCACTAGGCTTCCAATCATTATAATTTTGCCAGGCCCATGTAGGTGTTGGCAAGTGGTGATGATGTGAGATGCCAGAGCCCTGGCAAGGGCTACAACCAGTGGGTAGAGCACCGTGTGGTTTGTGGAGCCCCAGGCCCATACGCCACTGAGGCATAAAAACCTCAAATAACAATTAATTCTTTACACCCACAAAATTAATTAATTAATTAATTAATTAAAATTAAATTTTAAAAAACAGAAAGTGATTTGGGGAACAAATCAAGGTTATCATTCAACTCAACATAAGCAATGAAAAGTGAAGACCTTCTGGCTGTTTTATCATTAGCAAATCCCGCTTAGTCAAGACAATTGAGCAGATGCCCATGCTAACAGTGTCTCCTGGCAGTGCATTGGCCTAGTAAATTTAGAGTGACCATGGTATATACACAGTCACAAAAGGATGACAAAAGACATGTATGTATGGGGCTATGCATATAGACACATCACTTGGAATTTCCTGGGAAGGAGATGATTCTTTTATTGGGTTCTTTCCTTGTCTTTCATAAGTGTAAGTATTATTCTTGACATTATGGACTTAGATTCAAGAAGACAAGTTTGAATCCCACTTGAGAATTTTCTGACCCTGTGATCACTCTGCAAGTTGATTAACCCCTCTGAGCCTAAATTGGCTCAACTATAAAATAAGGCTAATAATAGCACCTGCCTATCAGTTGTTGTTTTTTCTGAGAATCAAATGAGATAATATAAAAACTATAAACCTTAAAGCACTATGTGAATGTACTGAATATTTTATTTTATTTTCTTATCTCATTTGATGAAGTTTAGATGGCAACCACCCTAGTTCAAGTCACTATCCTGTTTTACATTTTTCATAATTAATTTTCTATGGAATATTGTGCAGGTGGATAAAATATCTGTTCTTTGTAGTTGAATAAAAGTATTAAAGAGTAAACTCACCTTCAGTAGTCTCTGTGAAAACATCCTCTGTACAAGTCTCTCATAGAAGACAGGATGACGGCAAAGATGCATACTTCATTTTGTTGCCACATGATTTTAACTTTATAGGCTGATAGATATAATGCTGACAGGGGCCTCATGGATCATCTAATTCAATCTCATTTTAAAAATAAGGAATGGAGGTGAAATAGCTTATCCAAAATGGTAAATAACAGAAGTGGTATTTGAACCCAGGACCTTTGATATCAGAGCTAATACCATGTCATGACACTCCCTATTTGCCAGTTGTCAGAATTATTTTTAATTATTTTTATAACAATTTTTATAATAATTTTAAATTATTTTTATTCATGTTGTCTATTATTATTATTATTATTTTATCATCTCATCATCACCACCAGCACCATCATCAACTACAACATAGCATCCTCCCATGAGGAACTGATTTTACCATTCACTCAATCCCTGGGACAATTAATCCATTCAGCTTTAGAATGCCAGGCCTAGGGTTAAGCCATCTTAATTGGAGAATAAGTGAGTATAAATTACCCTAGCCTACTATATCTAGGCATCCTCAGACTAGACTACATTTCACATTCCAATCAGCCATTCACCCTGGCCATCTTGTCATCATCTATTCCTCTACCCATCAACTCCCTCTCCCTCTTTACCTTTTGCTCTGGGCTGAGTGATCAAATCAATAATGCCATTGCTTCTGAAAAGAGCATGTTAATGGGCTGCCCTATAGATGGACTCATCATCCCTGTAACTTGCTAGAACAAAACTCTCTTACCTGGAAAACATTCCTTATATGTATTCTCCCTCTACCAGAACATAAACTCCTTGTGGGCAAGGACTGTTTCAGTTTTCTATTTATATTTCCAGGGCTTAGCGTTGTAGCTGACACAAAAAAGTAAGTTCTTAATAAATACTTTTCATTCATTTACTCATTCTACAAACCAGTTCCCTCTTACACTCTTTCTCTTTTCCTGATATTAATTAACACTGGAAGGGAGTCCATGTTCTCTCAGAAACAATCCATAATTCAGTGTCCTTCAGTGACAGTGATAAGAGCTTTTCAGAAGAGCTTTGTACCGAATGACTTAAAATGAAAGGACATGGTGTAGCCTTTTCGTTAAGAGGTTTCCAATATATTAAAATACATTTTTTCTTCTTTTTTTAAATTCAATTTGTGATTATCTTGGTGTATGGAGCTCCCAGTGAGGATCTTACTCTATAAAAATCAGCCCCTTCTCTGCCAAATTAGAGACTGGACTTGGGACACTGAGAGGTTAAGTGATTTATCTATCATCACAAAGGCAATTTGTGCCAGAGAGGGGATTCAGGCCAGATATCTATCCACTATGCCAAACAAAAAATCATGCAATCAAGTGGCCAAAACAATGAATGCATAAATTCCACCCAATAGACTGCCCAAGCTGGTCCTAAAATGCAAAAGTATTCTGATGGAGGGAAGCAACTCTATTTGCAGATATTCACTAGCTATTAGGGAGTGTGGGGTATTCAGGAAGTACTACCACTTTGGTTTGGAGGGCTTGCTGAGCCCTTTTCAGGGCGACTCATCCACCTTCAGTGTCTAGCTGGCACTCAACTTTCACCTGTGACGACATTGGCAGGCAGGCTAAACTAGGTCGAGGGCAACCAATAGGTGGGTCTCAAACCCATTAGTGAGTTAGGAGGATGTCTATCCCAAGCACTCAAAGATTTCCTCTGGTGGAATGGGCAGACAAGAACAATCTGCTTTAATGGCCATAAGGCCATTAAAGCAGGTGGTGTGGAGTACTTAGAGTTTGGTCGGACATTGAAGATACCAAGGTCATTCCCTGCATCTTGGGCCATTGCCAGTTCTCCAATTTTTGTCTTGCCACTGGACTTCAATAACTCTGGAAGAGAGAGCGAGGCTGACAACTTCATGCAACTCTGCCTCACTTTAATTCATACATAAGGCAGATATCACCCTGTGATGTCATTGGTCTTCTTCAAAAATGAAGGACGAGGGTGGCTAGGTGGTGCAGTGGATAAAGCACGGGCCCTGGATTCAGGAGTACCTGAGTTCAAATCTGGCCTCAGACACTTGACACTTACTAGCTGTGTGACCCTGGGCAAGTCACTTAACTCCCATAGCTCCACTAAAAAAAAAAAATGAAGGACGGGCAGCTAGGTGACACAGTAGATAGAGCACTGGCCGTGGAGTCAGGAGGACCTGAGTTCAAATCCAGCCTCAGAAATTTGGCGTGTACTAGCTGTATGACCTTAGGCAAGTCACTTAACCCCAATTACCTCACCACTCCCCAAAGAAAAATGAAGAACAAACAACACCTTTCTGATCTCCAACCAATTATTCAACTACTCTGGACTTCAGTTTCCTAATCTATAAAACGAAAGAGTTGAACTTGATGGCCTCTAAGGTGTTTTCTAGTTTTAAATCTATGATTCTGTGTTGGTTAATTTTTACTTAGAAAGGCAAGGTGACTGTGTAAGGAAGGTCCTCTTTAACTTGGGGTTGGGGTGGGAGGTTACCCAGAAGAATTGCTTCACAGAAAGATTCTATCTGGAAGACTGTCTGATATATCAATTAATTCTTCTTGAGTCTATATAGGTGCTATTTACATATACCATCCTACCCTCAAATCAAGGTTGATATTGATGAGACCAATGGGTGGGGGAAAAAATAAAACTTTTGAGTTCTATTTAAAATTAAGAAGGAAGGAGAAAGAGAATTCCATGATCTCTTACCTTGGGAGATCCCAAAGGCTCTACAAGCTTTCTGCAGAGCTAACTGAGGAAGATCAGAAAGAGAAGTGAGTCAGAAAAGAGAGAGCAATAACTAAGAGAATATAAGTCACATATGTTCCCAATTGTAGGGGGAGAGTTATAAAAGGGAATTCTATAACTCTATACTTTTTTATTTTGTTGTGATTTTATTCCCCTGAAGCACAGAGTAGTACAATCTTTGTCTTAGAAAAGTTTGGGCTGTTGAGAGTTGGGGAATTCTGAGAAAATAAGCCACTTCCTTCCTCATGGCTAGTAAGAATCTCAAGAAATTAAGGAAAAGTGGTGGTATCCAAGGACTTGATAGTATTAAAAAGAATGGAATTACAGAGCATGCCCCATGGTACTATGAGTCCTTTATTTGGCTTTTAAATCTCTTCATAACCTTACCCCTTCCTACCTTTCCAGTCCTTTCTTCTTTTCTTTATAACTTTCTACCTCCTCCTCCTCCTCCTTCTCTTCTTCTATCTATACCCACTCTCTGATCTGACCAGTGTAATGGAAGATTTATTTGTAGATGTTTTATACAATGATATTTTTTCTTTGCCCTACATAAAAACAAAAGCCTCAATTTATTTTTCTCACTCCATCTAACACACCTTTTGATTCTCCATCAAACTGGCAGAGCACATTCCAAAGTTAGTTACTGAAATGTAATATTCAAAGGAAATTCACTTCCAAGTTACCTTGAACTATATCACAGTCACCTCCCTCTCCATAGCACATCCATTGACTAAGTGAGTAGGGTGTTCATTTATTACATTTCATGATATATGGCATGACACAGCAACTTGTAAATCAATCCAGCCCACGTGTTAGATGAAGGGGAGGGGAAAAGTGTGAAGGTTACATATTACCCCTCTCTTTGGATCTGTAGCTTCACAAAATGATTGATGGGGATAATGAACAGCAAGCATCAAGAGAGGGATGGGTGATCCCTGAGATGTGCCCAGCACAGAAATCATTCTTGTGAGAATCACAGTGTACCTGGATTTGGAATGTTTTCTGAATAACATTAAGCCAGCCAGCCAGAGCAGTGGCTCATGCAAGCTGGGCTTCAGGGGAGAAAAGCCTTCGATGGCATCACAGCCTGTCATCCCCACTGAGTATCACTCCCTGTGTTAATGTGGAAGAGCCCCAGGGAGGGAGGGGGAAGGAGGAGCAGAAAAAGGAAAGCAGAAAAAATAGGGGAAAAACTGAAGAAATAGCTAATTAAAATATGGCAACTGAAGTGGAGCTAACTTCTGTTCCATTAAGGATATTTTTAGAAGCACGATGCTAATATTTCATCCCTCAAAGTGCCCGCCGATCTCACCCGCAAAAGAAAAATCTCCAGGCATCTCCCTAAAACTGGACTTTTGCCAAAATCTCCCCTCCTCTTGTTTAGGCCATGGGCTGGATGCTCGATGTGCTGTATCTGATATTTGAAAACTTGATCAGTGTTTACTGCCTGTATCTTCAGGCTGCCATTATGTTCGTATAATTTTTCTCTTCGCAAGCAGATTTCCCATTTACCGATGAGCACTGAATTAAGCCCACAACTTAACAGGGCAGTAAATAAATGCATTGGCTGGAAAAAGGTCTGTATTTATTAGCTTCCTATGGAGACTATTTTGTAAAGAAATGGAAAACGTATTTAAGATGTATTCCATTTATAGTCATTTAATGTTTTGAAAACTGTGTTTATTGATTTTTGTTCATGTGAAAAGGTTACCTCAGCCTATTATCAGTGCTGAATGTTCAATTGCTGAGTGTATTTTGCTTTTCTTCTAGTCCAATGAAACCCTTTATTAAAATACATTCTTACTGTGGGCAGATAAGTTTATAGATGAAATATGATGAGATCCCTATAATCTCTTTGTGCTATTTGCTTGCCCTTCAAGTCAGCCCATACTGTTATCACACATTGTTCCCTTAGCTCCTGGAGTAAGTTTTGGTTATTGTTTCACAAGTCAAGATAACCTCTTGAAGCAAGGAACTTATAGAGAATAATAAGAACATTATTAAACTCTATCATTTGTGTGCCCTTTCATTTCCCTTGTTCCATTGCATACATCCACATTACAACAGCATTATCAAAGTAATAATGATAGCTGACATTTACATAGAACTTTAAGGACTGCCTAGCACCTTACATACATTATCTCATTTGATTCTCACAGAAGTGAGAAATAGATACTGTTATCAATCCCATTTTACAGATGAGAAAACGGAAATACAAAATCTAAGTGACTACCGTCATGCAAATTTTGCACAGATTTTGAGTATTGGAGACAAAATTCAAAGACAGCCCCTAGGGATCAAGTAGTAGCAGATAGGATATGGAATCAAGCTTCCAATATCACCTGAGACACTTAGTAGCTGTGTAACCCCAAGGAAACCATTTAATTTCTCTGGGCTTCACTTAGGTTTAGATGTGATCATCTCTAAACTCCCATTCTAGTGTTCAATTTCTGATTTCTTAACTCCTGAGTCAAAGTATTCGAGAATCTGAATCAGATGTTACCATTTTCATGTAGAGCAGAGGGACCCTTACTTAGGCTCTCTAAGGATAATGCTTAGATGTTGTTCTTGTCCTTTGTTTTCACAGAGAACCAGGGGCATCACAGGGTGATGCCTTGACTCTCAAGTGAATCAGATTTAAGTGAAGCAGAGTTGAACAAAGTCCTCAGCCCCCCTCTCTCTTCCTGAGTCATTGAAGGCCAGGAGAAAGACAAAAAGCAAGATGACTGGTGGTGGCCAGGAATGCAGTAAATGACCATGGTGTCTTCAGTGTCTGTCTGATCAAGCTCGAAGCCCTCCACAGCACCTGCTTCATCTGCTTTCATGGCCACTGGAACAAATTGTTCTCATCTGCCCATTCTACCAGGAGAAGTCTTTACATGCTTGGGGTAGACATCCCCCGAACTCACCAATGGGTTTTAGGGTAACCTCAACTTGGTTTAGCCAAGATGGTTTTACCAGGTGTGGCTGCTGTGCATGCTATGACTTCTTGGATCCATAGGGGAGGGACTCAGCATTTCATCCATTTGGATACTTTCTCAGGTGATGATAATACCATATAGGGCACTTTATAGTTTGAAAATTTCTTTACATTATTTGAATTGTGTTTCACATCAACCCTGGAGGTAAGTATTACTTGGTATCATTATACCCATTTTACATATGAGGAAACCAAAAGCAGTTAAGTGACTTGCCCAGTTGGACAGCTAGTAAATAGCAGTAGCAGAATTTAAACTCAAGTATTTATTCCTGGCTTAAAATCCAGCATTTTGTCCATTATGCCATAGGATACACTTATATCAAAACCCTTCCACACCTGGTGCAACCTTGTGTGATTCTTTATCTATATCTTCTTGCTATATAGTCTTAATTGAGGACCTAACCAACCACTAGATACCTCTGTAATTTTTTTAAGACATCTTGAGAGTACCAGTGTACTACTTAAGCTGTCTCTCTTTCATGTCTCATTCTTACATGACTGACTCATCTTCATTTCCACATACTGTGAAACTGTCTTCAGTGATGTAGCTAATGCTACTTCTCACATATAGGTGATGGTTGGATATATGTTCCAGACAGCTTACATCTAAAAATGGTGTTTGATAGCATTGTAAAACATTTTACAAAGTAATTATTTACTACATGCTTATTGACTAACTGACATCTCACTGAAACCTTGTAATAACTTTGGAAGATATGCTACTTATCTCCATTTTACAGATGACAAAACCAAGGCAGACAAAGTTTATGGCTTGCTCAGTGATGGCATTCTATAATTTTTTTTTCAGGGCAATGAGGGTTAAGTGACTTGTCCAAGGTCACACAGCTAGTAAGTGTCAAGTGTCTGAGTCCAGATTTAAACTCAACTACTCCTGAATCCAGGGCCAGTGCTTTATCCACTACACCACCTAGCTGCCCCAGCATTCTATAATTTGTAACAAGGATGCCATGGTACTACAAACTATGGGCTGATACTATTTTGGGGGAAAATAAACAAGCAATAAAAATAAATAATCCATGTTAAGGAAATAAAAATTAGTTGTTAAGGAGATGATATTTCTCCATTCCCAGAAATTTGGCGTCATTGGAAGCACTGTTCAGTTCTGCAAATATAATGAAATCCAATCTCCACCCACCACTCAATCCAAGATATAGATAGGAAAGAGCTCACTAAGTTGTCCCTCTTACTGCATGTCATAATCAGGCAATCATATGTTATTCATATATTATAGGATCCAAGCTGGAAAGGATCTCCCAGGCCATATAGCCCAATCCCATCATTATATTGATGAAGAAACTGAGGTGCAGAAAGGTCAGTGATTTGCCCACAGTCACAAAGGTAATAAGAGGCAGAGGCAGGAATCAAACCCATGTCCTTGGCCTCCAAACCCATCACTCTTTCCACTTCACAAATTTGAGAAGATGGAGGATCAGGGACATCACAAAATCATAAAATCTGAGAGTTGAAAAGTCCAAGGATTTCTTTCATGGTTTCCCTTCCCTTCCCTTCCCTTGCCCCTAAATAAACTACCATCTTATTTTAACTGCTTTTGTGTGCAAGAGGGTGTAATTCTTTAAATAGGACTTCCTAAGAACCCCATTTTCCCCCATGACATTATGTTTCCATGGACTTTTATTCTATGTAATTTTATTGCATTATGGTCTGAAAAGAATACATTTAATATTTATTTTTCTACTTTGGTTGTGAGGTGTGTATGCTTTAATATATGGTCAGTTTTTGTGAAGATGCCATGTACCATGGAAATATATTCCTTTCTATGCCCATTTAATTTTCTCCAAAGGTAGATCATATGTAACTTTTCTAAAATTCTCTTAATCTCCTTAATTTCTTTCTTGTTTATTTTATGGTTAGGTTTATCTAGTTCTACGAAGGAGAAGTTGAGGTCTCTATTTTTATAGTGTTACTATTTAATCCTGTAACTCAGTTTTCCTTTAAGACTTTGCATCCTATGCTATATGGTATATATATATATATATATATATATATATATATGTGTGTGTGTGTGTGTGTGTGTGTGTGTGTGTGTGTGTGTGTTTAACATTAACATTACTTCATTATCTCTAGAACCTTTTACAAAAATGTAGATTCCCTAATTATCTCTTTTAATTAGGCCTATTTTAGCATTTGCTTTGTTTGAGATCATGATTGCTACCCTTTATTTTTTAAAAAATATTAACTGTAGCACAATAGATTCTGTTCCATCCCTTTATTTTTACTGTGTGTCTCTTTGTGTTTCAAGTGTGTTTCTAATAAACAATATATTGTTGGATTATGCTTTTATAATCCATTCTGCTTATCATCTTTTGTTTTTTGAGTGAGTACATCCCATTCACAACCACAGTTATTACTGTGTATTTTCTTCCATCTTATTTTCCCCTGATTATCCTCTTCCTCTCTATATTTACCCTGTCCCTTCTTACAAGTCTGTTTTATTTCTGAACATTGCCTCCCTTCATTTGTCCTCCCTTCTATCAATACTCACTGCTTCCCTTATCCTCTTCCCCTCCTAATTCCTTATAGGGTAAGATAGATTTCCATATTCAGTTGAGTAAGTATGGTATTCCTTCTTTGAATCAATTACAACATTGCTTACCACCACCACCACTCTCATTTTTACTCCACTGTAAAAGCTCTTTCCACTTCTTATATAAGATAATTTTCCCCATTCTACCTCTCCCTTCCCCCTTCTCTGAGTGCCTCCCTCTCTCTATCACCCTTTCATTTCTTTAATCATCCCCTCATAGTCAACTCACACCCATGCTTTCTGGTTATGTATACCTTTTCTAACTGCCCCAATAATGATAAAGTTCTTATGAGTTACAAGGTTCATTTTCCTATGTAGGAATATAAGCAATATAAACTTATTGAATCCCTTATGATTTCTCTTTCATGTTTATCTTTTTATGCTCCTCTTGAGACTTGTGTTTAAAGTCGAATTATCTATTCAGCTCTGGTATTTTCATTAGGAATGCTTAAAAGTCCTCCATTTCATTAAATATCCATTTTCCCCCTTAAGGATTATACTCAGGTTTTCTGGGTACCTAATTCTTATTTATAGTCCTAGGCTCTTTTGCCTTCTGGAATATCATATTTTAAGCCCTCTGATCTTTAATATTGAAGCTTCTAAATCTTGTGAGATGCTGACTATGACTCTATGATATTTAAATCATTTCTTTCTGTTGGCTTGAAGTATTTCTCCTTGACTTGGGAGTTGGAACTTAGCTATAATTTTCCTGAGAGTTTTCATTTTGGAATCTCTTTTAGAAGGTTATTGGTGGATTCTTTCAATTTCTATTTTACCCTCTTGTTCTAGGATATTAGGATAGTTTTCCTTTATAATTTCTTGAAGTTTTATGTCTAGGTTCTTTTTTTTTAAATCATAACTTTAAGGTACTCCAATAATTCTTAAATTCTCTCTCCTCTATTTTACAGTTAAGCTATTTTTCCAATATGATATCTCACATTTTCTTCCATTTAGCTTCAAACTGCACAATCCTAATTTTTAAGGAATTATTTTTTTAATGAACTTTTTTTACCTCTTTTACCATTTGGCCATTTCTGTTTTGTAAGGTGTTATTTTCTTCAGTATTTTTTGTGCTTCTTTTACAAGCTGTTGACTCTCTCTCTCTCTCTCTCTCTCTCTCTCTCTCTCTCTCTCTCTCTCTCTCTCTCTCTCTCCCTCTCTCTCTCTCTCTCTCCCTCTCTCCCTCTCTCTCTCTCTCTCTCTCCCTCTCTCTCTCTCTCTCCCTCTCTCTCTCTCTCTCCCTCTCTCTCTCTCTCTCTCTCTCTCTTCTTTGGTGGGGCAATAAGCATCAAGTGACTTATCCAGGGTCACACAGTAAGTGTCAAGTGTCTGATTCTGGATTTTAACTCAGGCCCTCCTAAATCCAGGGCCAGTGCTTTATCCACTGTGCCACCTAGCTGCCCCCTTTGACTCTCTTTTTATCATTTTCTTGCATGACTCTCATTTCTTTTGCCAATTTTTCTTCTATCTCCCTTATTTGATTTTTTTTTAGTGAGGCAATTGGGGCCAAGTGACTCGCCTAGGGTCACACAGCTAGTAAGTGTTAAGTGTCTGAGGCCGGATTTGAACTCAGGTACTCCTGACTCCAGGGCCAGTGCTCTATCCACTGCGCCACCTAGCTGCCTCTCTTATTTGATTTTGAAAAGCCTTTTCAAGCTCTTTTGGGAATTTTTGTTGAGCTTATGTCCAAATTGCATTTTTCTTTGAGGGTTTTGTTGTTGTTGTTGTTTGTTTAGGGGGTTTGGGGAGGTTTTTTGGTAGCTATTTTAACATCATTGTCTTCTTCTGAGTTTGTGTCTTTTGTTCCTGACACTATGGTAATTTGTTATGGTGAGGTTCATTGTTCATTGTTTACTCACTTTTGGCCTATTTCTTGACTTTTGTTTTGTTTTGTTTTGTTTTGTTTTTAGTGAGGCAATTGGGGGGTTAAGTGACTTGCCCAGGGTCACACAGCTAGTAAGTGTTAAGTGTCTGAGGCCGGATTTGAACTCAGGTACTCCTGACTCCAGGGCCGGTGCTCTATCCACTGTGCCATCTATCTGCCCCCCTATTTCTTGACTTTTAATGTTATTTTAAATTTGGGCTCTGCTCCTGGGGTAGAGGTGATACTGTCCCAAGCTTCAGGTTTTTCATGCTGCTGCTCTAAGAGCTAGGAGTTCTGAGGTTCTATAAGTTTTTAATGTTTCAAAGGTAGTATGACCTAATGTGAAGTCTAATCACTGCTCTCCTGGCCTGTGCTCTGGTATTTATCCAAGAAGGTACCTTGTTTCCCTGCAGCTGGAATCACTAGTGCTCTTTTCTGCCCTAGAATCAGTGCAGTTTCTCCCTTTTGAACTACCACAAACACTCTTCTCTACCCTGCACCTGTGATCAAGGATCCTGTTCCCTGGCACCCACTCATCTTTGCTCTTGAACTTCAACCCAGAACTGCATCTGGGTAATATAACAGGGTCCTGGACCCAGTGTCAGCAATGGGCTCCCTGTAATTTCTTTCTGATGAGTTGTCTGACCCTCTTATAGTCTGTGGGCTGAGAGCTCCCAAAGCTGCTGGTGCCACTAATGCAGCCATCTCCATAGCCTACTGCTGACTTGCTGGGGCTCAGCCTGTGCTGTTTTGTGCTTTATACTCGACAACCACTTATGTGAGACATACATTTTCTACCAACCTCCTATGATGTTTTGGGCTGGAAAATTGTTTCATTCTGCTTTTTTGTTGATTCTGCCAATCCAGAATTCTACTGGAGATGCTATTTATAAGTTGTTTGGAGGGGAATTTGGGAGAGTTAAGGTGAGTTTTTGCCTCTGCTCCATCATCTTGGCTTCACCTTGGTTGTTAAAAATTTACCAACATATCCCTTTGTGGAAATTTATTTTGATTCAGGGACCCTACCTTTAGGCTGAGATTAGAAAGCCTTAGGCCCTCAGGGTCTCTCACCCTCCTCCTCAGCTTCAGCTGAGCGAAAAAGCCCCGTGGGCTATACAAGACGCCAGGTCAGACAACTGGGGGGGAAAAAAAGCCCCCAGCTCCCTCCGACCTGAGCGGAGCTTTCTGAAGGATAGCCTGTGCTGAGGCATGAGGCTTGAGAGCACCCCCCCCCCTCCCCACCAGCTGCAGCTCTGGCTGGCGGATTAGCTTGATCTGTGGGGGAGAAGGAAGCCCTGAGATTTGAGTGGAGAGAAGAAAAGGTGTATATATAGACCTGGGAGTTAGACAGGAGGGGGACCAAAAGGAAGACTCGAGGATGGACTAGATAGAGGGACTAGAGGGGTGGCTAAAGGGGAGCGCGGACAAGGACGGAGCAGAAGACAGACTGACCGGGAGGCAGCGGAGAGCACAGAAGCAGGTCAGCACAGGGTACAGGTTGGAGAAAGTGAAGATTAAGAGGAGTTAGAAGAAAATAGCTGACCAGGGAAAGTGTATCATGCCCTGAGGCCAGAGGCAGCTAAGGCCCTTATTGTATTCAAAAAGTTCAAAGCGCAGGTGGCAGGTGCGAAAGAGACCCAGGAAAGCAGTCAGGTTGTACACTTTATTTCCCTGTATTCCTAATTTGAAATAGTATCTCATAAATAAACTCTGCTTGGATTATTTAGTTAAGAGGCGTCTTAATCCTGTGCTTATCAATGTGGGAGTGGAGCAGTGTGGTGGAACTTTATAAACGGCCCACATTAAATTAACGAAGTCAGATAGCCAAATAGTCAACAGTCCCCAGTTTAGTCATCCATAGCATCAGTCCCCCAAAATTAGCCCTAGTTAACAAAATATTTCAACACCTTATTGAAAGTATCTTTAGCCGACCCCTAGGCCAAGCCATACATGAGAGGAATTCCCACTCGAACATTCCTGACATGTGGCTTTCCAGCATTGTTTCTCTAGTGCAGGTAGATGAATATCTTTCATGTTGTTGTGAATTCCACTGAGGAACTTTTGTAGTGCCCCAAGGTCCAATATAGTTGATAAGTTTTACTTATGAAATGGAGTATTTGGAAAATTTTCATTATTCAAGCCATCACTTAAAGTTGGGCACTTGAGGCAAGTTTCACATACTGTGTCCAAAGAAAGTACATAAAATGGTTCTTCAGATCTAGTTTAAGAATAAGAGGGAAGATAATCTAGGATTCAAGGACCAAAGTAAGGAGAAATTTCAGTGATTCCCCAGTGTGGAAAATCATGAGTTTACTGTAGAGGGGACTGCTACTAAAGGGACTAAAGGAACAGTATGGATTGAGCTGTGATTATTTCATCACAGAGCCAAGCAGGAGCTCAAGTAGGGTAAGGTATGGTAGGATGGTCTAACACCGCCCCCCCCCTCGCCACACACACACAGAGGGATGTTTGTCGTATATCTGGTAGCTTCCTATTTTAATTAAGTAAAACAGGAACTAAATTCAATTGGTTCTAAGCAGCTAAAGGAATCTTTACACCCTCAAAGTTTTGGTACCCTGGAACAAGTCCAAGTCTCTCAGACCTAGTTGTATCTCTTTTCATGTCTGGGCTTCCCCCATCTTGCACTCACAGGTTGAGTCTCCCAAGGGATGACTTTCCCAGATTCAAATGGCTCTGTAAATCTATACCCCTAAAACTATAAACACTGGGCAGGGGAGGGGTCTTTATCTTTAATATGCTAAAGGACACAGTTACATCAAAGCAAAGGCATTTACTGAAATGACATGGCAAGAATAGTAATGATAAAACATAGACATCTGGGGGAATAATGGATGGAAAACTGGACTTGAAATCAGCAAGGCCTAAATTAAAACATTCCCTCAAATACTTAATGGTGTTTTTCCCTAGAGAAGTCACTTAACCTTTGTTGGCTTTGGGTTTCTCATCTATAAAATGAGGATAAGAATAGTACCTACCTCCCAGGGTTGTGAGACTCAAATTAGATAATATACATAAAGTGCTCAAAAAACCTGAAAGCACTATATAAAGGCCAATTTTTATTATCATCTTCCTTAGAAACTTGGTATACACTTTCCAACAAATATGTCAGTGAAAAGAATGGACACATACAAAGTTCACAAGTAAAACAGAACATGTATAGGAACACATGTAACCAAGGCAACCTACATGTCTGGTACAAAGAATTAGGTTTAGATCTCAGGCTACTGAATTTGTGACCTTGGCAAAAATCTCTCTTAGCCTCAGTTTCCTTGTCTGTTAAATGGGAGGTTTGACTTAATGTCTATAATTCTCTGCCAATTCTAGCAACCTATATATTTTCACTAAAGCACTTGTCTGCTCTAGAACACAACTTTCTTAACAAACACTCCAGGTCAGTTTGTACTAGACATGCTGTTTTCTCTCTAACAATAGCTTATTATACCACCCCTCTATCCCACCTCCCACCAATGTTTCATCTGTTGTGTGAGTAAAAGCCAATTTATACCAAGTACCACTGAAGGGAATATAAGAATCTATGTATAACCCATATTTCTTTCTGGTCTTTCATTAGGCAAACAGGTTTCATTTCCTTTGATTTAATTCTAGCTCCCTGTTCATAAGTTGTTCAAATGTTTCAGTGACCTCCAAAATGAAGACTGGGAATCTACTCCCAGTAGGAAGAATCTACTCCCAGATACAGTGGAGTAAGAGATTATGTGAACCCATACCATATGTCCTCAGAACTTTGCAAATACTTAAGGTTGTGAGACATAGTTTTCAATCAAGTCATTATCTATAATAGCAAGAAGAAAAATTCAAAACATGATAAGTCAACATAGAAATAATCTCTGTATAAAAATAAAAGAAAACTTTGAATTATACTGCTGATATTTAAAATCTTTTTCAGTCATGTTTGACTCTCCATGACCCCATATGGGGTTTTCTTGGCAGCAATACTAGAGGCCATTGCCTTTTCCTTCTCCAGTTCATTTTATAGATGAGGAACTGAGGCAAATGAGGTTAAGTGACTTGCCCAAGGTCACACAGCTAGTAAATGTCTTGGGCAAGATTTGAACTCATTAAGGTTAATATTCCTGACTCCAGCCCCAGCATTCTCTCCACTGTACCATCTAGTTCCCCCAAATAATCTTCTAACTATATGGCTAATATTTAAGATTTAAAAGTGACTTTTTGTTATTAGGATTATAGATTTAGATCTGGATGACACTGCATGGTTCATTCAGTGCTATCCCTTTATTTTATTTTAATAGAAGAGGAGGTCCAGGGAGTTCGAAATCTTACAAGTAATAAATGGCTGAACCATAAGTTGAATCTAGTTTCACTGACTCCAAATCTGATACACTTTCAACTGTATTCTCTCCTTTTTTGTCTGTCCTCTCTCCTCTCCTCCTTTTCAGTTCACCAAGATATATGTCAAAAGTAATTTAACTTCTGTGTTGTTTAAAATCTAAATTGTGGGTTCTAATTTGCCCCCCCCCAGTGTTGGGGGGAAGCTAGCTAAAATAACTGATAAATTCAACAAGATTTTAGACTTTTAAAGATTTATTAAAATATATATTATAAGTTAATGAAGAGAGAGATTGAGAACAGATTCCTTATAGCATGGAAATCCTAGCTCAGATCTAATTCAGTATAGCCAGAGAGAAAGAAAGCAATTTCCTTTCCTAGCATCCCATATGGAATATCTCACCACCAAGCAGGTGTCCAAACAACTAAGAGGGGTACCCCCTGTTCTCCATCTACCACCACGCTCGTTTCCCAGACGAAAAGGGGCCAATCCTCAATGTTTTCTCCCAGAAGCCATCTGTGAAACAGGAAGCAGGGCTGTCCACACACACGGCTCCAAGCTAATTGGCTTTTAGATTTGATTGACATGACTACAGGTGGTTCTATAGACGTCACTTCCTGATGCCAAGTCACATGCTTTCTCCTCAGGGCACAGTTGCCCTAGTTCCCATTATTTTATCACACTTATAAATTCCATTTCCTTCAATTAAATGCTGTAAGGTAGTATGTGGTACTATGCATTATTTTATATACACGCAAAAAGGTTTAGTGTTTTGTTTTGTTTTTTTAACAGATTTTGGTTCCCAAAATGGGAATTCTGTTTTTTGTTGTTTATAGGATCATGAAATCAGAGGGACCTTGAAATGTCCCTCCCATTAAACAGGGTAATACCTAAGCTAGGCCAGACAGATGAGAGAGGAACTTGCATTCAAAAAAGAGAATATTCACTTCTGAATTTGGAACACATACTTTTTTTTAGAAATTTCTTAACTTGCCAAATCACATTATAGATGACAAATGTGGGTCAGAGTTTTAATGGCCCACATACATTACCAGATGGCTTTTCTTCCATGTGAGCCAAAAACATATTTCCCCATCCATTCTCCTTTGTCTAGCATGTTAAAGTGGAAGAGCACTGGCCTTGAAGTCCGTAGATCCAGGTTCAAATGTCATCTCTGATGCTTACTGCCTGGGTGACTTTGGACAAGTTACTTCCCCTCCCTAGGCCTCAGTTTTCTCATCTGTAAAAAGGCCTCTGCCTTTCAAGTCTATATCTATGACCCTATGATCACATTCCAAATAAAATGATATTGCATATGTTTTAAGGTTAGATCTGAGAATCTGCAAATTGCTTCCTTAATAAGGAAACAGGACAAGCTACTGTTTATTGCAGTAAAAGAAACACAAATAATCCTTGCTTTTCTGTCCTTGTGTGCTCCTAGGAACTCTTCTAAAGGTGATCATCATAAAGTAGATTTCATTTTTCCCATATTTCCTAGACTTTAATGCAACTAGATCCTGATTCGTGTGAATAAGAAATTCCTTGAAGTGGTCATTTACACTTTATGAAGTTTTAATTGTGCAAAATATGGTCATTGGTTCTAGCCCAATGGAAATGGGCAGTACAAATTAAAATAATGCTATCACTTCAGGGGATTCATTATTTGCACAAATGGGGAACTAGTTTAAATGGATCCATGAGTTCATCAATGATGGTATTTCTTATCCTGGTACATATCAAAATCGATTCTCATCCAGCGCCATTCTGGCAATAGTGTGCTATAAGAATATAAAATCGTGCCTGCCTATCCAAATGGCTCATACTGCTTAGGACAGTAAATGCACATTTTATTTGTAGCAGCAGGGGTAGTCCAGCTACTCTGATAATGGCTTAGACTCATCAGTTCTTTAAGCCTTAGGCTGATGCTGACAGCAGGCAGAGGGAGATGACATCAGATGCAAGAATGAATGGGAATTTTGAAGGAGGAAAAAAAAAAGGGCCTAAGAGACCTAATAGAGACTGAGATCCATTCCCCTCCCCTTGCACCCCTTCCCTAGAGGATCTTGAAATTACATTAGTAACAGGCAGGCAAAACACCGTAGGAATTAATTAGTCTTTGGAGCATTTGATAGTCTCTCAACTTGAATCCTGGGGTTGCAGGGACAGGAAAGGGAACAAGTAGGGCCTTAAGCAGTGTTGCCAGCACTGTGGAAGAACCCATGAAGAACAATCCTGTCTTCCTATCTTCCAGTGTACCTGAAACCTTGAGGACCAGTTTCTACACTAATCTAGTCATGAGAAAACTGTCCAGTTCCCATTTTGTTGAGAAAAGGAAAGATAATGAATTCTTCCATTTTCATGCTATGGCTGAGAGACTGAAGAGACAGGAGATGGACTTGAACTTTTTAAAAGTTTCTGTTGAGGATTAAATATGAGGAGCAATCTATATTAAATGTGGTTAATACTTCTGCTTTTACTATGCAGTTGCTTATCAAATTAAACTTTGTGTATAAATCATGACCTTGAATGAAGGCTGATAAATGAAACAAAAAAAAGGGAGGGAAAGAAGGGACTGTGCAAATACATGGAAGCCAAACCAAAGACTGAATGAGATCTATTCCTAAATATGAATCTGGAAAGTGATAGAAACATAGGAGTAGAAAGATGGTTTGGGAAATTGACAGCCATACTCTTCCTGGTTCCTATTGATTAGAGGTTACTGACTAGAAATTACTCTGGGGCTACTATTCTGGAAATTTAAACATGGAGAAGATTTGCAGATTTTGTGTGATCTACTATTCCAATATAAGTGGCCTAAAGATACGTCTTTTCTGTGGATTTTTAAAACCATTTCTCTATTTCTAGATTGTACTGACAGCTCTCAAAAGTTATTTTTTTATATTATCTTCTTGCTTCATTGTGACTCAAATATTATGCCATTTCTGTGTTGCTATGGTGTCTGTGGTCACTGATCACTGTTGTCTGGATGTATGATCAAGTACTCAAATTCATTTTACTGTTGTATACATTTTAGGCCAAAGTAATCAAAGTGGCTTTGTGTCATTGGTGTTCAACAGAGGACTTGAACGCTTATAGATTCCTGGTTTTAGTAATGACTAGTGACTTTGGGGACAAAGTTATTGAAAATATATTTTATGGTGCTGTGAACAATTTAGGAAGCTGTGAAGTTGTTATGAAAGCATACGAGATAAAGCTCTGTGTTCTTTAAATTAGCTGAAGCAGTGTTACATTTCAACATCCCTTGAGAAATAAAAATTGGAAAGAATATCTGGAAATTGTTTACTAGACCTCCCACTAAGTACAAAAAGACATTAAGAAAGTTCAAAACCATCATGGAAAAGGGGAGATCAACTGAATGTAGAATAAGTAAGACATCTGTTTGGAGAAAATTCCCCAGAAGCAATTGGAGCCAGAGATAAGACTTTATTCCTGCCAGTATAAGGGTAAGGAATTCAATACACCAAGTTAAGAATTTTCTCAGACTTGCATATAAACCTAATCAGGTAGCCTTTTGAATCCTAAATAGGGTATGCCATTGTGTGTCACCTCAAGCACCATGAATATTATGTTACTGTAGTAGAGGCAAGAGAATGATTTGAAGCATTTGAAAAAAGTTAATAGAAAACCACAAAGGAGCAACCTAAAATCTTTTATGTAGTCTGAAATCATAGCTCTCTGGAATTCCAGTAAAGATTAGAAAGGCAATATGTTGGCAAGGACCAGTTTATCAATATCTATGAGCTAAGAAGAGTAGAAACCTATGGAGAATCTAAGGAGGAGTGAAGGCTAAAGACATCCATGCTGTCAGTCAGGCTGTCCCAAGGGGCTAGTGCATTTCTAGATGAAAGGGATTTTATGGTATACCTATCTGCACTCGTGAAAGAATAAGAAAGCAAATTGGATGTGGCCAGTTGTTACAGAAAGTGAAAGTATTTGAGTAAAAGTTAGAAATCAGAGAAAATATCAACCATCTCTAAAAATAGAATATTAGTAGAGCAGTACACTAGAGTGATGAATTTATAACCTCTGAGTTTGAGGTCCAATTCCAGTTCCAGTGTGATATTGAATACATAACATTATATCTCTAGACCTCAGGACATCTATAAAATGAGGAGATTGGATGAGATGGCCTCAAAGGTCTTTTCCATTTCTAAATCCTGTGGTTGTCTCATGTATAAGTCATGAATCAACGAAGTAGAGAAATAGCCTTGGCATCAGGAAAGCCTTGAGTTCAAATTCTCTCTCTGACACAAGTTCATACTTAACCTTTCAGTGTCGCTAAGTAATTCTCTAAGACCGGAAGTTATACACAAGTTGCATCACTAAAGGGAGTTTCATAATAGAGTTCGCTCACTAACAAAATCAAAGGCCTAATCTCATGCTAGAAAAGAAATAATCAAATAGGTCATTGAAATCATAATAAGAGATCATCTCTGGATAATTAGATTCAAAGGTAGGAACTCATGGAAAATCTGCTGGGGAAAAAAACGGAACAACAAGCAGAACCACTGCTCTTAGAAAGACAAAGAGTAAAAGGAGCAGGGGTCATAGTAATCAAATGCCAGAATACCCCCAGGTGATGCCAAAGGAGAACTGTATTCCATTAAGACTGTGAACTAGATGGACAAGTCAGTACTGACTGTATTTGAGAAAAAAAAAATCAGACTTGGTGCAGAAAGATCCAGATGAAGATAGGCTCTCAGACATTGAAAAAGAGAAATACAGTGGACCAGATCAGCATGCCACAAACTCAATATGTCTTAGCCTAGTTGCTAGGAAGCCAGAATTTCTCATTGTTGAAGCAGTAGAAGAGTACCTATCAGATTTCCACAAACAAGGAAGGACTTCATCTGCCTAGCAGAATTCTACCCATTTGAGAACGTGCTTCAAGGGATCTTGTTGGACAGTTGAGAGAAGGAAGGGAGGAGAGGCTTCCACCCTCCAGTGGTTCATGGAGAAGTTTGTTGGGACATGAACTGCCTACAGATATTCATATGGCTGAATGTTATCATCATCTTTAGAAAGATGATGAAAGAGCACCATCATCACCACTGCTAGCATCACCACCACCATCATCATTATCATGATGGAGTTTCCAGTTAAGGATATAGACTTTTTCTTTTGGTGAAGGGCAATGGGGGTTAAGTGACTTGCCCAGGGTCACACAGCTAGTTAAGTGTCAAGTGTTTGAGGTCGAATTTGAACTCAGGTACTCCTGAATCCAGGGCCGGTGCTTTATCTACTGCACCACCTAGCTGCCCCCAGGATATAGACTATTTATTGCCTACAGAAATTGTTGGGGGGAAAGTTAGTTTTGATATGCATTGGCTTCCTCAAACAAGATACTCCATCTCCCAACTCTGAACATTTTCATTAGCTGTTCCCTAGGCTTGGAATACTCTCCTTCCTCCTCTCTTCTAACTTCCTTGACTTTCTTCAAGTCCCAGCTAAAATCCCAATTTCTACAGGAAGTCTTTCCCCATCCTCTTTAATTCTAGTGTTTCCCTTACATTCATTATTTCCAATTTAACCTGCATCTTGTTTGTTGCTGGTTAGTCATTTTTCAATCATATCCAGCTCTTTATGACCCTATTTTGGGTTTTCTTGGCAAAGACACTAGAGTTGTGTGCCATTTCCTTCTCCAGTTCATTTTAAGATGAGAGAGCTGAAGCAAACAGGGCTAAGTGACTTGTCCAGGGTCACGCAGCTAGTAAGTGTCTGAAGCCAGGTTTGAACTCAGCAAAATGAGTCTTTTGGACTCATTGCCCAGCATTCTACCCATTGTACCACTCAGGTGCTTTGCCTAATACATAGTAAGCACTTAATAGATGCCTATTGACTGACTGACTGAATTATAATTGACAAGTAACATGTGAATGGAGCTAATTTCAAGTATGGAATAACAATGAGCCATTGACTTGTCTTGACCAGTGTTGAGCCAAATGCTCCCTTTCAGAGATAAATAGCAGTATTAGCTAACTATGAGTTCCACATACACTGTCAGCCATGAAAGACTAAAGTGGAAGTAGATGCCCTGCCCTGTAGGCCACATAAGTATGGAACTGTGGTAATACACATTGAAGGGGTGAGAGAATTCAGAGAGCCAGGCCTCTATGACAAAATTGCGGATATGTCTGATTCTTCCACCAAATGGTGTCATCGGAGGATGTGAATTTTGTAGTAAAGAATCATTTCTTCTCTCTAAGGCTTTTTGAATAACTACTTTCAAGAGCAGATGTGTGATGAAGAACTGGCTGCAAGAAGAAATACAAGTCAAGATGCAAAGGAATGACCCTTGGGCACTCAACCTTTGCTCTGCAAAGGGTATCCTGTTGTCTCAAGAGCGGAAGAAGTTGAGGGCAGCTAGGTGGCACAGTGGAGTCAGGAGGACCTGAGTTCAAATCCAGCCTCAGGTACTTAACACTTACTAGCTGTGTGACCCTGGGCAAGTCATTTAACTCCAATTGCTTCACCAAAAAGGCAAACAAAAAAACAAACAAGAGTGGAAGAAGTTGAAGCTTTGCAATGGAATACTGTTTTTAACAGGAAGTAGCTGGTGCCAGCCAAGCATTTTGCTCATTGGCCATTAAAATGCCTGGTGAGAGTGTTGGATAATCGGATCAAGAGAACACTGGATCTGTACAAAATAGATTCTTCTAGTCCAAAGTAGTAACAAATTTCTGTAATAAGTTTTAGACTTGTGCCCAATATGTTTAATGAATGTCTTAACAAACAACTGTGCAAGTAGTAGAAAGCATTAAAGAGCTTTCTAAAGGTGGCGTATGATCCTCACAACAATCCTGGCATTTTGGAACTATTATTTTCCTCATGCTAGTGATGAGGAGACTGAGGTTGAGAGATTAGGTGACTTGTCTATGATCATGTAGGAAATGTCTGAGTCAGGATTTGAACTCAGGTCTTCCTAACTCCAGGTCCAATGCTCTATCCCTTCTACCACCAGCTTCCTATCTCAAAATAAGCAGATAATTAGCAATAATATTCTGGTAGAAATATTTATCTATAGTTCCCCTGCCAGGATGCCTTCTGATCAAGTTAGAGACTTGGAGAGCAAACTAGTTAAGGAGGTGTTGGTTTCGGCAGGAATCAAGAAATCTAAAACTACAACATACCACCCTCAGGAAACCCCAAAGGCTGAGCATTTTAACCACACACTATTGAACAGTCTGGGATTTTGAGGCTTGAGAAAAAGGCTCACTTGAGTCAGCATGCATCATTTCTAGTGAATGCTAGCAATATTGCCAAGAGTAGCTATGGCCTGAAAAAAAGCTCATTGGACTTAGTTCACTGGTGCCTCAGTACAATTCATCCTGCTTCCTCTTTTGTGAAGTGGTGGCTGAGGAGATGGTGGGATTTACTATGGCTGATAAACCTAAGGAAAGAATCAACACTGCAAATAATGATCACATTAATTTGAAGGTTGGCAGGGCAAGGTGGTTCTGTGATACAAATAGACAATTAAGTTCCCACAACTTAGTAAACTAATGAAAGCCTAATGTGAATGCAAGGGTTTGTCAATGAGACAGACCAGATTACAATTTTATATTCAGCTAATCAATGAAACTGACTCACCTGTACAGTTAGAAATGGAGAGCGAAGACATAATTGGTACATTCCAGCAGCAGACAGAACACTTTCTAAAAAGAGAAAAATGACAGAAAGAGAAGAATTTCAAACTTACTCCAGAATTGTGCTCCCAAGGAAAACAATACATAAACAATTAGAAAGTCAAGATTTGGTTCACTATATCCTGACTACTACAAAATGATTTTCTTCCTCATTAGCTTCCCTTCCCTCATTTCTTTATCGTAATATGAAGTAAATAGTGAACATGCATAGGCAAAATGCATTTTAAACTAAATGGCTAAAGGCATGTTTTGATCAACATTAAACTGATACGGAGAAAGGGGAAAGAAACAAAAAACAAATTGATCCTGTGAAAACCTATCTTTTCTCCATTAGTAGAATGTTCATTTAACTTTAATCTTTATATTATTTTTGTTATTTTGTTCTCACTATTTATCCACACACATGCCACACAAAACACACACACACACACAAAATCCTTGTATTCTTTGCTTGGATAGATAATTTCATTTTATCAAAACTAAGGATGATTTTATAAATTTTTTTGTACACAGTTATTACATTTAGGGAAATAGCTGAATTTCAGTGGTGATATATGACTATAAAGAAAAAGATCCTGGATACTTTTTTACATCAAGCCAAGCATCTTGTTGTTTAAATAAACATATTGTTTAATTCTTTTAGAAAGATGGTCATTCTGAGGTACCACCTCACACCCATCAAATTGGCTAATATGACAAAAAAGGAAAATAATAAATGTTGGAGAAGCTGTGGAAAAATTAGAACACTAATGCATTGTTGGTGGAGTTGTGAGCTGATCCAACCATTCTGGAGAGCAATTTGAAACTATGCCCCTGTGTATACCCTTTGGCCCAGTAATACCACTACTAGGTCTGTATCCCAAAGAGATCATAAAAAAGGACCCACATGTACAAAAATATTTATAGCAGTTTTCTTTGCGATGGCAAAGAATTGGAAACCATGGGAATGTCCATCAATTGGGGAATGGCTAAACAAGTTGTGGTATAGGAATATAATGGAATACTATTGTGCTGTAAGAAATGATGAGCAGGCAGATTTCAGAAAGACCTAAGTGGACTGATGCTGAGTGAAGTGAGCAGAACCAGGAGAACATTGTACACAGTAACAGCAACACTATGTGATGATCAACTGTGATAGACTTGGCTCTTCTCAGCAGTGCAATGATCCAAGACAATTCCAAAGAACTCATGATGGAAAATGTTCTCCACATCCAGAAAAAAGAACTGTGGATTCTGAATGTAGTTTGAACATACTGTTTCTATTTTTGGTTGTTTTTTTTTTTCTTTATTGAGGTTTTTCCCTTGTGTTCTGATTCTTCTTTCACAACATGACTAATGCAGAAATATATTTAATGTAATTGTACATATATAACCTATATCAGATTGCTTTCTGTCTTGGGGAGGGAAAAGGGAAGAGAGGGAAGGAGAAAAAATTTGGAACTACAAATTTTATGTAAACAAATGTTGAAAACTATCTTTCCATGTAACTGGAAAATGATATAATACTTTTATGATAAAAAAAGATGGTCATTGGTGAACTTAGAGTAATTTCAGTTGAGTGGTAGAAGAAGGAGTTTGATCAGAAGGGAGTGAGGTGGTAAGAAAGTAGAAGTATTGACTGATGTGGGATGGAATTAGGGGTCAAATTGATTGTGAGTCATCCCAAAAGAATTACAAGACTCAGAGACTCAGTTTCCCAAGTTTTATTGCAATATTGTGGGTGACCACAGGGAGAGAACCAGAATAGTGGAAAGGTAACTCTCAAATAAGGAAAGGAAAGACAGTTATATTTATAGTATGGATAAATTGATTTATCAGTCTCATTATAATAATCTCCACCTTGGGGAGGTACAAGGGAGGGCCTGTCCTACTCATTATAATATTCTCCACCTTGGGGTATTACAGGGGAGTGCTTATCCTAATTTGGAGTTCCTGGGGTCCTAAGCCAACTCCCGAGGTGGGTACCTTTTTCAGTGGAGGTCTGTTTTGGGGGTTTCAATATCATAAGGTGAATCTGGGGACAAATTTGGCCTTTTCTGCACATTTCTCTTTCTGGTTCCCATGACTAGTTTCAAAACATAATCATTTTCATTTCTGGTCTGAATTTCTATGGGCTGTCAATTCCTTTTTTGTCTTCAGGTCTCCATGGCCTATGTCCCTCTGTTCCTGTTATGGGTACTGATTTATGTGGGCACGAGAACCTAGCATAACTTATCTATTAAGTGGGGTCTAACTCCCTTTTAGAGCTAATATCTGAATTAGAGCTTGGGTCTTAGGTTTTTCTATTAATCCCTTTTTGCCTCCTACATCATTGACTATTTAATTTTTTAAAAATTAGTAGTAAAAGCAAAGAATGAGACTGATTGTGAAATATATCAAGATGGGGTGTGGGTAAGACCTGAGCATAGTGGTAGACTGATGAGAATAAGCTAATGGAGAACCAGAATCCCAGAGAGATAGGAAACAACCACTGGAGCAAGGCACTAGAGGAGGCTGCCTGAGGGGGTGGGGGTAATAAAAGGAGCAGATAAAGGGATTACCATAGTAAATAGTAGGATTATCTCTTCTGAGTTAGAAGAGGAAGAAAGTGGGTAGTAATGCCACTCTAAAGAATCTCTAATAAACTACATCCAATCTTTTCATTGAGATTAGGTCATGGGTCAAAGGGGGTGTGGGGGGGCAGGGGGAGAGGTATTGGTGCAGAGAAGAGAGACAACTTTGGTATATATCCTTCATAACAATAGTGAACACATTTGGCAAGGATATATTTCCTTGTTCTATGCTTTGCTTGATATTGATACCCATAGGATTATGGAACAAAGTAATCTCCATAGTTATATCTATCAATGAATGTTGTTGGTCAGCAAGCAATCATTAATCACTTAATATGTGCCAAAAACTGTTTGATCTTAACATAGGGTAAGGATATGCTTTAATGAAAGAGAGTTTTTAAGGCTTCAGTTGGTTCTCTGGCAAAAAGGATTTTGTTGTTTTCCAAAAATAATAAACATGGTAGGACTTTGGATTCTCTAAACGGTACTTTTTTTGTGCCCACTGAGTCCATCAAAAAATATCTTGGACAGGTTTTGGGAAAGCAAAGTGAGTTTGGAATCAGAAATAAACAATGTATCATGTTTAGGAAATAGCATGCGTTTTCAATTATTCTCTGCTTCTATCTAATATAAAATCTATATTTTTAAATAATGTTTTTATTTATAATATACATAATATAATAATTTATAATATATAGCACTTATAATGCTATATCATAGGGAATTATGAAGCTTCTCTATTTTAGGCACTAAAAACAAATTTTATAGATTTAAGAAGGCTGCAAGCACAGGAAATAGCATAAAATATGAACTATTAAGGACATGTGACAACCAGAAAAAAGATGTGGGTCAGTCATATAGCAAGATGGAAGTCAACTTGAATGTTATATTGGCATCCAAAAAAGTGGATATCAATGGGACATCCAAGACATGTCCCAAAAGTCTTAATGAATTCAATTTAAGTTTTAATAAGCTTATAAATTTCTTATAGTTTTTCCCTTTTGTTCTGATTCTTCTTTCACATGACTAATATGGAAATATGTTTAACATGGTTGTACATATATAACCTTTATCAGATTGCTTGCTGACTTGGGGAGGGGAGAGGGAAGGAAGGGAGGGGGAAAAATGTGTAACTCAAAATCTTACAAGAATGAATATTGAAAACTATTTTTACATGTACATAAAAAAAGAAAAGAAAACACAATTAAGTGAAAAATAATAAGCTTATAAATACACTCAGCATCAGCAAGCTTATTCCACCACCTTGATACACCTTACAATCTAGCTCATTGTTTCACTCTTCTCCTTTACTGCTAATTCTCTTGGGGAAAAAAATTCTATAACTAATACTTCTAATTTCTTATCACCTATCTTCACATCACTCCCTTCTTATCAGACTCCTATTTCCAACTGGGGCCACCAATAACCTTTTTTTTTTTTTTGGTGAGGCAATTGGGGTTAAGTGACTTGCCCAGGGTCACACAGCTAGTAAGTGTTAAGTGTCTGAGGTCGGATTTGAACTCAGGTCCTCCTGAATCGAGGGCCAGTGCTCTATCCACTGTGCCACCTAGCTGCCCTGCTAATAACCTTCTAATGGACAAACCCAATGGGCTTTACAAAATAAAAAAAAACTAACTGCAACCAAGATTTTTGGGACACACTGTATTTATAAAAAAGAGACATAGGAAAAGTCTGCAGTATGTTGGGTAAACTCTGAAGGGTTTGTGGAAACATATGGACAAGAATTCAGAGAACTAGGAGGCATAGATAGATGGTGATCTGGGCTGGTGGAGAAAGTACCTTATGCCAGCGAGATCTCAAATTCAACAGAGTAATGGAGTAAGAGCATTACTGGCAAGCTATCAGTAAAGACTTCCATTCACTTAAATTACCAATGTCCTCTACTGGCAGTTTTTCAAAAAGATTAGCAGAATTAAACAGTGAATAAAAGAAAAGAATAAATTAGAGAAAAGCTCCCTCTTTTCAGTTTCAGGGTCTTGGAATAAATACTAATTAATTTTAAAAAAACTGAATAGTGGGCTCAACTACAAATTTTTTTCAGAACCTTTTCAGAGGATCATTATTTACTTACAATGCAGCATCAGGCTTTGAGCAGAAGTTAGAGCTTCTACTTTTACAGAAAAGATCATAGATTAAGACCTGACTGTGACTTTAGAGGTCACTTATTCCAACCACATCATTTTGCATACAAGGAAACTGAGGCCCAGAGAGGTTTGGTGATTTACCCCATAGCACAGTAATAGTAGTACAGTAAATATTCATCTAGGTGGTACAATGGATAGAGTGCTGGGTCTGGGGTCAGGAAAACTCCTCTTCCTGAGTTAAAATCTGGCCTCAGACACTTACTAGTTGTGTGACTCTGGGCAAGTCACTTAACCCTGTTTGCCTCAGTTTCCTCACCTGTAAAATGAGCTGAAGAAGGAAATGGCAAACCACTCCAGGATTTTTGTCAAGACAACTCCAATTGGAGTCACAAAGAGTCAGACACCCCTGAAAAACGACTGAACAACAAAAGTATAGTATGTGGCAGAGCCAGGCATCAAACTCAGCTAATTTAGTCTGACTACAGGCTATTAAATGATGCCATTCTCTAGGACCTGCCCAATTAAGGTCCAAGGACAAGAATAGCTAATAATTTAGGAGACACTCATCTGAAGGAAGGTAGAGGAACTAGGAATAGAAGGGAGATTCCTTCCCATTTCAAAAGAGCATATGACCAAAAAGCTTTAAGGCACTAAGAATGCAAAAGCTACTGCTAACTGGGAAAGTATGTTGACTTCAGATAAAAGGAACTACATGAATGCAAATAGCATTATTGGAGGGCATTTGACTGAATATCAAATGCAAATTACTCCAGCTACTATTGACACAAAATGTTGTACAGCATCCTGCGACAGAAAATCAGAATCCTCAAGCTATCTCCCCATGAAACCTGCTTACACTTTTCTGAAATCCAAAAGTGGGAAAGGACAGAAAGTGCTTCCAGGCATATTCACCAGCTGTTAGGAAGTCACACAAGAGACCTACGTGTGCTTAGAGTTCTTTGGCCCCCAAACCCTTAAAGCACCATACTGTCCCTTCTGCCCCACTCCCTCCTAAAAATTAAAAAAAAAAAAAAACCCAACAGCAACAACAAAACAACATAGTCATCACCATCCCAGAAGCAGGAATATAATCAATTCTTTTATTTCCTCACTGTGTGGTTCCAATTTTTCAATGGATTAAATTAGCATCTGCCCCATATGTGAGGCTCATTCATTCACAATCTGTCACTCCATCCCTCCGAGGGCAGGCAGTAAATTTCGGATGGCAACCTTCCATGCCACTCCATCCATTCATAAAATATCAAAGGTTCCCAGCATGCCTGAATGGTTTACTCTGATCAGAACCCTCCCACACCCAGGGGCTTGAGGCCTTTGTATTCCTGTTCTGCCTTCTTTGGAAGACTTAAGCATGTTCAAGAAGACAAGCCCTCCTTTGGGGAAAGGTTCTTAAATATAATCAAATCTGCTTATGTGTCACAGATACTAAAGTACAAAATTGTTGTTAATGAATTTAAATGGCTTTCCCTTTTGTTTAAGTGGCGTGCTCTAATTGATTTGACCTGCTTTATGGGGACGATTGTCAAGGCATGACCGAGTACTAATTGCTCCTAATGAGGCAATATTTTTAAGAAGCTCTTTTTGAATGCCACCACTCCTGGTCCTCAGCTTCCTTTTTTTCCTTAGGCGGTGAAGGGGGAAGGAGATAGAGAAGATGCTCACAGGTTCCTTGCTCCTAAAAACTGCAACTTCTCTAGCCATAGGAGTCATCCTGTCAAGTGAGGGCAAATTCGTTAACATTTCAAAAGGACAATCAGGCTGGATGAGTAACAATAGCAGAAAACACACTGAGGCAATATAGCTCTTAAGGAAATGAACTACAATGCGGCTGCATCACTGGAAATTATATTCACGAAGATTTCCACAGGCTCTGACGATTTCCCAACATGCATTTCATCCACTGAGGGATGGGAGAGGATTCCTCTGCTGATGACAGTTCCTTTTATAGTGCTCTAGCTCTTGTTTCATTCTCTCAGACTTCTCAGAAATAAAGGAGGGGGGAGGAGGGAGGACGAGGAGGGGGCACTTTTTTTAAAAGCAGCAACTGATAAAGTACACTCATCTCATAAAATAAAGGAGCAAAGTTAGGTATATACTAGCTAATAAGCAGTGTGGAGTCACAGAATGTATATCACATAAGACTAAATTAATAATTTAATGTTAGATTATTATAATTGGGAAATGACCTGAATTGGACAGCATTTTCCCTGTTTTTAACTAGAAATTAGTACTCCTAATTTTTCCTGGTATTTTCATGATGTTCTTTCTTGATCTTTCCTTGAGAGAAGCCTTTAGTTAAAAACAGAAAGAAAAAGGCAATATCCCCATAAAAATGCATTTTATTAACTTCTAGTCAGTTTAATTTTAAAAGAAAATGGAATAAAGGGTACTTATGATTCATATTTTTTTTTAAATTGCCTCATGTCTAGGATTACTTGAGCATTTTAAAGCATTTTAATAGTACATGTAGCTGGGAAGCTGCTTCACCTTAATTTTCCTTTCTTTTTAAACGATATCTTCATTTTCTTGTGCCCTTGTCAGACTTGTGCTCATAAGTGTCATGAGCTATGACACCTGTCCAAATCTGTCACCAAAGATGCTGCTTTTTACCTTAGTTCTCTCTCATTCACTCCCTCCCTCTTTCTCTGCTTTCCATGGTGATATTTAGAAGAGCATTATGACTGGGAGCTTTGTGAAGAGGTGACTTAGAAAGAAAGGGAAGCTGGTCAGCTCCTTCACCTTACTCTATTCACATTCTGCTACAGATCCAACCTGCTTCCTGCTTTCTCCCACCTAAGATCCTCTTGGCTTCTGCATACAGCTTCCTGAAATGAGTATTTATCTGAACACTGCAATTATAAGGCTCCTGCACCAATGCTCCAAGCTCTCTCCTCTTGACTATATCCCTTTATTATACTCTCCAGCTTCTCTTTACTACCTCCTATCTTCCTTACTGGGTAATTCCACAAAGTTCCCTACCTGGTCAAATCTCACCAAACATATTCAACTTGACTCATTCCAAGCAAGTCCCAGAATCTCAGAAGATTACAGGTGAATGGAGTCTCATAGATAACCACAAATAAATATTTCATGTCTCGATAGGAGCTTGTTGAAGCTAGCCTAAAATGACTCAAGAAAGCCAGTTAATTTTTCAGTGTAACTATTTTTCAGAAATAGTCAAGCGCTTCAAATCAGGGCTTGATTTACTGTTTTGCTAATTTAAGAAAGTGAAGGAAAAAATTTTAATGATGCAGATTAAACTTTATATGTCGCATGTACATTTTTTCCCCTGGAGATCTGGTTGTTAAACATTTAACAGCATATCCTTGTTCTGCTACATACTCAACAAATGTGATACAGCATTTGCCTGATAACCTCCAATGAACAACAGCCCACTACCTCCAGAAGCAAACTGTTTTTACTTTAGCATAGCTCTAATTATCAGTAACTTTTTCTTTACATCAAGCCAAAATTTTCTCTTTACAACTTGCACCTATCACTCCTACTTCTGGCCTCTGGGGACAAGCAGGAACAAGTTGAATTCCTTATTCAGGTGACAGACCTTCAAATATTGAAGACAGATTTCACATCACCACATCTCTCCTCGAGGCTAAATGTCCCCAATTCCAACAGCATGAAATTGAGGTCCTTCGCCATCATTTTTGCCATGCTCAGCTCATCAATGTCCTTCCTAAAGTGTGGTGCCCAGGACTAAATATAAATCCTCCATTTGTGGATGGACCAGAGTAGAATACAGCAGGATCTTCTTAGAAGTGCTTTTGTTAATATAGCCTAAGATGGCATTTGTTTTTATGGAAACCATATCACATGTTGACGCACATTGAGCTTTTGATCCATTAAAACCCCCAGATAATTTTTTTTTCAGATATACCACCCCCCATATTGTAGTTGTGTAGCTGCAGTGTCCTAGCTTGTCCAAATCTTTTGTATCTTGACTTTTTCATCCAGCAAGTTAATGTTCCTGCCTAGCTTTGTGTTATCTGCAAGTCTGATAAGTATACCATCTCTAAGCAAGCCTTCATCCAAGAAATGGATAAAAATGTTAAACAGCCCAGGGCCCAGCATGGATCCCTGGGGCCTTCCACTAGAGCACTTCTTCCAACTTGGCATTGAACCATCAATCCTACTCTTTGGATTTAGGTATTCATTTCCAAATTGATTTAATTGTATTGTCATTTCACTCACATTTCTCCATTGTTCATACAAAAATAGCATAAGAGATTTTGTCAAATACTCTGCAAATGTAAGTAAACTTTGGATATAGTTTCCTTTTTTTCCCCCTGATCTGCCAGTCTAGTTACCCTACCCCAAAATAAATAAATAAATAAGATGATAGTCTGGCATGATCTATTTCTTTTATGAAGCCAGGCCAATTCTTGGTGACCACGTTTTATTTTCTAGCTGTTCACTAACCATCCCTTTAACAATATGTTCCAGAATTTTCCAGGAATTGAAATCAAGACCTATAGTATGTATGGTCTATTCTCCTTCCTCTAAAAAATAAATAGAAAGAAATAAAAATTAGTGCATTGGCCTTTCTCTAATTCTGTGGTACTTCTCCAATTTTCCATTTTACCTCAAACATCATTGGCAGTATCCCAGCAATCATATCTCTAGATGTAGCTGATCAGGGCCCATGACATGAAGTCATTAAAGGTAGCTAGGTGGTGCCCAATATTATCTCCTCACTTTTATTAGGTATCAACTCCTGGCTAATTAATTTTGTTCTGTCCTTATCAACCAAAATAATAGGAGATAATAGGATATAATAACACAATATTATATACAATAATAATACAATGATATAAATACAATGCTATATAATTACACATTATATATAATAATGTTATTTATATATAATTATATAAGTAATTCTCCTTGGTAGAAAAAAATACAAAGGCAAAATCAGAACTGAAGCATTTCACCTCTCTATCATTCATTATCACATTCCTATCTTCTCCAAGCAGCAGTCCTTTACCTTCTTTGATTCTTTCCTTTTCTCCCTTGGTGTGGCTTTAAAAATTCTCTTTGGGGGCAGCTAGATGGTGCAGTGGATAGAGCACCTGCCCTGGATTCAGGAGTACCTGAGGTCAAATCTGGCCTCAGACACTTAACACTTCCTAGCTGTGTGACCCTGGGCAAGTCACTTAACCCCAATTGCCTCACCAAAAAAAAAAAAAATTATCTTTGTTTTTCTTAGCTTTGCTTTCCAAACTCAGCTCATTCCGAGTTACAGAACATTTTGCATTATTCTTACACAATAGTACTAGGAAGATTAAAAATATGAGACATAGCTTCTGGATGATTTAAACATTTTATTAATAGACCAGAAGGTTATTAATAAAAGGAGGTGTATCTCATAAAATAAAAGGATGTTTCTCTCAGACCAAATACCCCTAATGCTGGTGGGGTCTCAGTTTATATACTTTTCTAACTGTAGGAGATCCATCACATAGTAGTCATATCTAATTGGCTGACATGATTTGGAGGCATGTTACATTAAAATTAAGTCGGGGGATGCTTGACTAAAGTCATTCAATTCTTGGGGAAGGGGACATCAGAAAAAAATGTAGGAGTCCCCTCTTCCCCCCCTCCCCCCATTCAAGCTGATCAGGGCAAAATAGTTTCCACCTAGGTGTGGTTTCTGCAATCAGTCCTTCAGCTATCTAGACAAAAGTATCTGTCTCCACCCAAGATTCTTTGTAAGTTTGGGTTGCGTTTGATGCAGATGAACAAACTAGACCTTGTAGTGGGGCAGGAGAAAGGATTAAGAAAGAAGGGGAGATCACTAGGGAGATATTGATTATTAATAATTATTTCTCACAGTATCATAGTGTTGTGTTCATTATTCATTGCCTACTCTTACTTCCAAATCGTGTGTATGCCTTATTAAAATCATAGTTGACTTATAAGTCACCTCTTCAGTTGTATTTCAATCATGGACATTTGCCCCATAAAGTATCCATGATAACAATAGATAAAAATTGCTAATTTGTGTTATTTCTAGTTTATCTTGTTTCTCATACTTTGAGTATTTGTATATAGGTGAAGGTGGGAATTTTTATTTTTGTATTATTGGTTATTAGATTTTTTTTGTCTCACCAGTGAATTATTAGCTTTGTAACCTTCAAAAATTATTTAATCTTTCTGAGATTTTCTTTCTGTAAGATAGATATAATAATATGTTAATTACTATCTCATAGGGTGGTTGGAACAATTAAATCTCACAATAACTGACATTTTAATAATGCAATATTTACAAAGCATATGACATGCATTATCTCATTTAACATCTCTATGAGGTAAGTTTAGTTATAGTCAGAGGTGATATGAACCAATATTCAACCTCCTATTTCTATCTCTACTGTCTGTCCCAGACCTACATGTGGGAGAAAATGTAGCAGACTCTGGAGCCAAAAAACTGAGTTCAAATTACTATCATTTAAAATTTGTGAGATCTTGGGCATGTCAATTAACTTGTCTGGGGCCCAATTTCCTCATCTAAAAAAAGGGATTTCAAGTAGATGATTTCTAGAGTTTCTTTTATAGGCAAATCTATTATCCTATAACTCCTGGAATAGACAACCTTTCTTTTTCTGTTTCAAAGTCTTTTAGCTCCCTCAGCCCCTCAGTAAACTCCTGGGTTTTTATAAGAGAAATATTTTATTTTGGTTACTTAGTAAATGCTACATTCTAACTGACTGACTGACATCTGCCCTGGTCTCATTTTCAAGGCAAGGCTAACTGTCAGGACCTCAGGCCAAAGTCTGATCTAGTCAGTCAGAAAACAAGCATTTATTAATCAGATATTATTTGCCTGGCATTGTGCTAAGTACTGCATCAAGCCTCCTCCAAGTCAGATTACCAGCTCTATCTACTTCTCTAGGTTCTTTTTGATGACTATATACCACTCTTGTGGCTCTACAAGGAGTGGTTTTCCAGAATCCTATAATTCTAATTTTCTAATACCAAATATATATTATGCATACATTGAAATAGCATAATTTCCACTATGAATAGGTAACATTTTTTATTTGATCCTCTAATAGCTCTATGAGATAGCCCTATTTTACAGATCAGAAAACTGAGGCACAGAATGATAATGTGTCCATGTTCACACCTTCAGATGTAGAAAGGCTCTAAATCTACTACATCCAGATGCAGTGGTCTTTCTACAGTACCAGCCTAACTTAGAAAGAAGAAAGGCTTTTCTAGATAATATCACCTTCAGCTCTGTCTCATCAATCCATCTACTTCACCTCCTTTTCAATTCAGAAGCCTCATTCACTGAAGCCATCCTTGATAGGTACTGATGTTATGAAATCAATTGGCACCAAGGTATATGCACTTTTACATTTTGACAGTTCTGCATATATTCACCAGTGCAGATCACTCTCCATGGGAATGAGATAGAGAAAAAGACAGAGAAAGGGGGGAAGGAAGGAAAAAAGGAAGGAAGGAAGGAAGGAAGGAAGGAAGGAAGGAAGGAAGGAAGGAAGGAAGGAAGGAAGGAAGGAAGGAAGGAAGGAAGGAAGGAAGGAAGGAAGGAAGGAAGGAAGGAAGGAAGAAAAGCTATAAGAATCATTGCTGGTGAGAGAATATGAAGGGTCCGTGACTGGAGGATGTAAGAAGGCAAAGGGTCTTTTGTACAATACAAGTTTATCCAGCAATTTAAAAATTCACAGCCATGTCTTAACTTCCAGGATAAAACAACCATGGCTTTTAGCACCTCCAAGCCTGTGAACATCATTAGCATTTCCAACAAGAAATTAGGGTTGGTTCTACATTGTGACCATTAAAACTTAAATAGATGGGGCGGCTAGGTAGCACAGTGGATAAAGCACTGTCCTTAGATTCAGGAGGACCTGAGTTCAAATCCAGCCTCTGACACTTGACACTTAACTAGTTGTGTGACCCTAGGAAAGTCACTTAACCCTCATTGCCCTGCAAAAAAAACCCAAACAAAACAACAACAACAGCAACAACAACAAAAACTTAAATAGAGCCTAAATGGTGAAGGAAAAGAGGAAGTTGGATTTTAATAGGCTTTTGAAATTAAAATTAAAAATGATTACATATTTTTCTATTACTTGTGAAAGAAAAGAGAAGACATTTGTAATAAACAATATGAGAAATCCTATGAAAAACTTCTTTTTTTATGGTACAATGGGTCACATGAGAGGAATATTTAACTTGATTTTAACTCTTTTCCTGAAGCCCTGTCCTAAATCAAACTACCTAGATTAGGGTGATTGAAACAGTATGCATGTATTAGGGAAGCAGCTGTAGACAAGGATTTGCATATCATATGATGACATTTTATCAAGCCATCTGTCGAAGCTCTCTGATGGGTTTCAGGTTCCCCATTTTGGAGTTGGAAATGCATGCAAGTGATTTGTGTCTACTTATGTGATTGGATAGTTGTCCTGGTTAATATACCACCTGTCTTGGTTATCAGTCCTAATTAGCTTTCTTGATAGTAAAAATAAATAGATGGAAATCCATTTTTCCTTAAGCCAACACAGATTCTCTAGGTTTCATTTAAATGTCAAGTACTTCTTCTATTTCTATAATATCCTGTTGTAAATCAAAAATCTTCATCTTTCTAATCTTTCTTTCTCTTTATCATATGACTTAGAGTTGGAAAAAAAACTTGGAAATTCACCATGCTCATTTATTATGATTGGTAACACAAAAAATAAGAAAAAGAAACAGAACCAACATGCAGATTAGAGGTAAGAACCCATCTGAACTCTCTCAACATTCCCCTCCAGCAGTTTTTAAAATAGCTCTTCAAGTCAAGTTTTGGAGTGGCAGAGAAATAAAAGGTCAGAGTGAGACATTATTTTAGCCTAAGACAACTTAAGAAGTTGACCAGAGAGGTGACAATGAGGTGGGCATCAGCCTGCAGCACACATAACAGTAGTACTAGTAGCAGCAGCAGTTTGGGGAGCTGTCAGCCCAGAGACAAAAGGAGGATCAGATAACTGGTCAGAAAGAGATTATGGGACACTTTGCTGTCACTGATTGTCAACTCTCTTGCCTACTAACAGTTCTGTGTTGCTGTTCCAGAATGGAAAAGAGCATTTGAGGTCAGTCACAAAGAGGCAAGAGACCTGGTCACAGTCTCAAGGCAAAGAGGGTCACTATTATGTTCTGTTGCAGGGAAACAGGGGTCCTTCCTGGGTAAAGACCAGAACATAGACTAAGACAGCAGTGAACACACCTCTTCCCAGATTACACCACCTTGGAAATGCCAAAAACTTTGCAGACCCCCAAAACTAACTCTAAAAACAACAGCACAAAAATCCCTGAAGTGTAGGACAGCTTTTCCCACACCCAGCTAAGCAGAGGCCAACTTTAACACAAAGTTTGAAGTAGGGGAAAAATAGGCAGGGAAAATGAGCAAGCGATAACAAAATAACTTGACTATAAAAAGCTACTAAAGTGGCAGAGATGACTAATACATAAACTCAGAAGAAGACATTAATGTGAAAACCGCTACAACCAAAGCCTCAAAGATAAATTCTAATTGGACTGAAGCCCAACAAGAATTCCTGGAAGAGGTTTAGGTTTTGTTTGTTTTTGTTTTAAATTAGATATAAGAAGGGAGAGGGAAAATGGTGAAAGAAATGAGATTGACACAAGAAAATTATGAGAAAAAAATTTACAGCTTGGAAAAAGAATAAAAAATACTGAAGAAAATCATACCTTAAAAAAACAGAAATGGCCTAATGGAAAAGGAGATATTAAAAATCACTGAAGAAAATAATTCCTTAAAAAGCAGAATTGACCAAATTGAAAAATAAGTACAAAAGCTCACTGAGGAAAATAATTCCTTGAAAATTAGAATTGGACAAGTGGAAGCTAATGACTTCATGAAACATTAAGAAATAATAACATAAAGCCAAAAAAGGAAAAAAATGGAAGGGATTATTACATATCTCATTGGAAAAACAACTCACTTGGGAAAAAGATTAAGGAGAGATCATTTAAGAATTATTGGAATACCTAAAAACTATGATTTTTTTAAAAAAGCCTAAACAGCATATTCCAATAAACTATCAAGGAAAACTACCATTAATATCTTAGATTCAGAAGGTAAAACAGACATTGAAAGACTACAGTGAACACTTCCTGAAAGAGATCCCAAAATAAAATCTCCCAGGAATATTATAGCCAAATTCCAGAGCTCCTAGGTCAAGAAGAAAATATTGAAAATAGCTAAAAAAAAAAATCAAATATTATGGGGCCATCATCAGGATCACACAAAATTTAACAGCTTCCATGTTAAAGTGATGGAGGGTTTGGAATATGATATTCCAGAAGGCAAAAGGGCTAGGATTACAACCAAGAACAACCTACCTAATAAAACTGAGTACATTCCTTTGGGGGGAAAATAGATATTTCATGAAAAAGAGGATGTTAAAGCATTCCTGATGAAATCACCAGAACTGAATAAAAAATTTGACATACAAACACAAGACTAAAGAGAAAAATAAAAAGATAAACATGAAAGAGTAATCATAAGAAACTCAATAAAGTTAAACTTTATATTCCTATATGGGAAGATAATACATGTAATTTCTAAGAATTTTATCATTAACAGGGCAGTGATGAGGAGTCTACATAGGCAAAGGGCATGAATATGAGTCAGTTATGTTGGGTTGATATAAAAAATGAAGAATTGAAAAAGAGGCATGCACTGGGAGAAGAGGGAAGAAAGAGGTAGAATGGGGGAAATTTTTTCACATATAAGAGATGTGCAAGGAAGAGCATTTATTCATTCATTCATTCATTTATTTGTTTATTTTTGCAGGGCAATGAGGGTTAAGTGACTTGCCCAGGGTCATACAGCTAGTAAGTGTCAACTGTCTGATTGAGTTGGAAATGGGGGTGAGGGGGAATGTCAGGCAATAGTTGAATCTTACTCTCATCGGAATTGGTTCAAAAAAGGAAGGAAATACATATACTCAGGTATGTATAGAAATCTATTTTGCCTAACAAGAAAATAGGAGGGGACAAGGATAAGAATTAGGGGAGAGGAAGGAGAGGGGCATAAAAGAGAGGACAGATTAAGGGAGGAAGTAGTCAGAAGCAAAATATACTTTTAAGGAGGGATGGGATTAAAAGAGAGAGAATGATAAACAGAAGAAAATAGGATGCAAGGAAATACAGTTAGTAATCATAACTATGAACATGAATGATATGAGTTCATCCATAAAATGGAAGCAGATAGCAGAATGGAATAGAACCAAAATCCAACAATATGTTGTTTATAAGAGACACACTTAAAACAGAAAGATATAAATTTAAAATATCGAATTGGAGCAGAATCTATTATGTTTTGGTTGAAGTAAAAAAGGCAGGGTAGCAATCATGATTTCAGAGCGAAAGTAAAACTAGACCTAAAAGTTAATTAGGGGGGCAGCTAGGTGGCACAGCAGATAGAGCACTGGCCCTGGATTCAGGAGGACCTGAGTTCAAATCTAGCCTCAGACACTTAACACTTACTAGCTGTGTGACCCTGGGCAAGTCACTTAACCCCAATTGCCTTACCAAAAAAAAAAAAGTTAATTAGGGAAACTATAGTTGGCTAAAAGGTATCCTAGACAATGAAGTAATATCAAAAAATTTTACAGAAAATTTCTCTGATAAAGGCTTCATTTTTCAAATATATAGGGAACTGAGTCAAATTTATAAAAATAAAAGACACTCCCCAGTTGATAAATAGTCAAAGGAAATGAAGAGGAAACTTTCAGAAGAACCAATCAAAGCTATCTATAGTCGACTAAAAATGCTCTAAATGACTATTGATTAGAGCCCAATTAAAACAACTCTGAGTTACCCCCTAAAACATATCAGAAATGACAAGTGCTAGAGGTGATGGGGGAAAATAGATATACTAATTAATTGTTGGTGGAGTTGTGAATTTGTTCGACCATTCTGAAGAACAATTTGGAAGTATGCCCAAAAGGCTATCAAACTATGCATACCCTTTGACCCAACAATACCACTACTGGGTCTGTATTCCAAAGAGTTCAAGGAAAAAAGGAAAAGGACTTATATGTACAAAAGTATGTATATCAGCTTTTTGTGTGTGTGACCGCAAAGAATTGGAAATTGAGGGGATGGTCATCAATTGCAAAATGGCTAAACAATTTCTGCCAAATGATTGTAATGAAATACTATTGGGCTGTGGGAAATGATGAGAGGATTAGTTTCAGAAGGAAAAAAAAAAGATGGCAATACCTATATGAACTGATACAAAATGAAATGAAAAAGACAAAGAGATAATTGTACACAGTAACAGCAATGGCATATTGATGATCAACTGTGAAAGACTTAGCAACTCTGATCAGTACAATGATCCAAGAAAATTCCAGAAGGCTCATGTTGGAAAAACTGCTATTCATCTCCAGAGAGAGAACTGATGAACTCTGAGTGCAAATTGAAATATAGTTCTTTCACTTTTTTTTTTGTAATGTGCTAATGTGGAAATGTTTCACATGAAGAAAACTAAGAACTATTGGCTATTTCACTATTTAGTGAAAATACAAATGGTACTTAGAGGTGGTTTAGTGTGCTGGATATGATTCTGGGCTTAGAAACCCAGAGAGATTCATTTCAAATTCTGCTTATGACAATAGCTGTTCTGACCTTTGGTAAGTTATTTAACCTCTATGTGGTTAAAGAAATTTCTTGGGACTTATATGTTAAGCCATAAATTAGTTGCAATCCATGACCCCACAGTAATGAAAAGAAAATTAGAAAAAACACTGGTTTTAAAATGAGAAAACCTGGGTTCAAATCCTATCTCTGGGACTTATTAACTGTGTGACCTCACATAAGTGTCTTAACCTCTCTGGCCCAAGTTCCCTCATTTGTAAAATGAAGGTTTGGACTTGATGACCTATGAGATCTATTATCTATAATTTGTCAATAGATCCTTTCCTACTGGGTTATACCAGAGATCAGCAAACTAAAGTCTGAGTCACTTGTTTTTGTATGGACCCCCAGCTAAAAATGTTTTTGACATTTTAAAATAAAGTTTTGTTGTATTTTAAAATGTGAAAATCATTCTTAACTCTGACCCATACAAAAATAGACTTCAGAAGGGATTTAGTCCCCAGGCCCAAGTTTGCTGATCCCTGACATAAATGATAATTTTTAAAAATCTAATTCCACTTTTCTAAGGATGCTGGCTTTTGATTACCACTTTTGATTATCACTCCTGAGTTCCTAAATAACTGTGCTATATGAATTGTATTATTCTAACATTATAATATATTATGTATGTATGTATGTATAATGTGCTATATGAATTGTATTCTTCTTTTTTTTTCTTTTTTTTTGTGGGGAAATGACAGTTAAGTGACATGCCCAGGGTCACACAGCTAGTAAATGTCAAGTGTCTGAGGCTGGATTTGAACCCAGGTCCTCCTGCATCCAGGGCTGGTTCTTTATCCACTATGAATTATATTATTCTAAAGTTATAGTATGTTAGCTAAACTACATGAATGCATTGGTATACATGGATTGAATGGGCTAAATAAAAATATTTAGAAACTTTGTAGTATGAAGAACATTATCCTTATCTAGGCTGCACTTCTGATTCCTCTCAATAGGACTTTTTCCACCATGCCCTGGTACCTTCTTCCCAGGCACTCCCTTTTTGCAGCTCTCTTTTTATGTGTGGTCTTCCCCTGTTAGAATGTAAGCTCATCAAGGGCAAGGACTTTCTTTCTGCTTTTATTTGCATTCCCAACATTTATAACAGTGCCTGACATGTAATAAGTGCTAAGTTTACATACAATCATGCATGCTTGTTGAAGAACAAGCTCATTGAGTAAAAAAGAGGAAAAGGAATACATCCCATGATAATCTGTGACAATCCAAAGCCAAGTTGAAAGACATCAAAATGAGACACCTAGGTCGTGTAGTGGATAGAGTACCAGTCCTGGGTTCAGGAGGACCTGAGTTCAAATCTGCCTTTAGACACTTGACACTTACTAGCTGTGTGACCCTGGGCAAGTCATTTAACCCTCATTGCCCCACCCCACCCCCCAAAAATACATCAAAATATAAGAATATCTCAGGAATGTGAAAAATTAGATAATTTAGACCATAAGCTTATATTTATAAAGTATTTTAAGATGTACAAACTGCTTAACTTACATTATCCCATCTGAATTGCATAGAAACCCTATAACTATTATAATAATCATTTTGCTGATAAGAAAACTGTGTCTCAAAGAAGCTAAATGATTTTCCTAAGGTAACATAGTTCATGAGTGTCTGAGATAAGATTTGATATAATTTCTTCCTAATTCCAGGTCCAGTGTTGTCTTGCCTATATCACCCTGATTCTTTGATGCAGGTATGAGTAAATTGATTGAAAAAGCATTTTACCAATATATAAAAGATACACATAAAGGCATTTGTGAGTCATTGTATCCATAAAATTTGGAGTATCCATATATCTGAGAATTTGTCACCAGTTTAAAAAATTGTATAACTGGATCACTAGAGTACTCCTCTGAATAGGCAAGAAAAAGGAATACTGTGTGTGTTCAACCAGAGCCTATCAATGGACACTTATTGTTCATTGATAACACATAATAGGTGTGGGTGTGTAGCTCTTTGTATGTATAAGTATCTAGTGGTTAACAATTAACCCTTCTCTTTCTCACCATCTTCTAGAAATGAATCAAACATATTTTTAAAATCCAGCCTATGCATCAGGTGTCCTTTTGTATAAGTCAGATGATAAATAGATGGATAGATGAATAGATGGATGGATGGATGGATGGATGGGTGGATGGATAGACAAACAATAGACAGGTAGGTAGATAGACAAGTAGTAGACAAGTAGGAAGATTAATAGATGACAGGTAGATAGACAAGGAGACAAACAATCAGATAGACAGACTAGTAAAGAGGTAGATAGATAGATTGATAGATGACAGGTGGGGCAGCTAGGTGGCACAGTGGATAGAGCACCAGTCCTGGATTCAGGAGGACCTGAGTTCAAATCCGGACTCAGACACTTAACACTTACTAGCTGTGTGACCCTGGGCAAGTCACTTAACCCCAATTGCCCTGAGGAAAAAAAAGGGATAGATGACAGGTAGAAAAATAGACTAGTAAATAGATACATACATAGAGAGACAGGCGATTTATAGACAGACAAACAGTAGAATGAAAGATAGAGAAGGAGAGTTGGAGATGGAGATGCGCATAGATATATAATATATTGCAGACCAAAATTACAGTTTGAAGTTGCAATTTCAATATCTTAAACATCACAAAGTTCAAAGGAGGTTAAAAGGAAAGTAAAGAACAAAGCATCTGGGTAGACCGGTAGAAACTAAAAGGTAAGTGTCTCTTCTCTGAAGGTCTTTGGAGTCAGTCCCTTCTCCCTGTAGTCCATTCCCATTTCATGTTCAAGCAGCAAATCAACTGGTTTCAGACTTTTGGTTGTCTTAAAGGCAACACAAATCCTGTAATTCACCACAGTCTGATGATACTTGTATGTTTCAATTCTATAAATGACCATATTCACTTGTAGCCTACCTTGTCATTCCTGACACTATGATAGTAGTGTAAGGTACCGATGTAGCTCTACAACCTAAGGTGAGCCAATTCACCTTTCAAAAACAAGTTGAGCCCACAACTATTCATTAAATACTTACTATGAACCAGGCACTGTGCAAAGTACCTAGGATACAAAAAAGACAAAATCATGGTCCTCCTTAAGAAGCAAGGAGGGACAGCTACGTGGCACAGTGGCTAAAGCACTGGCCCTGGATTCAGGAGTTCCTGAGTTCAAATCTGGACTCACACTTTACACTTTCTAGCTCTGTGACTCTGGGCAAGTCACTTAACCCTCATTGCCCTGCAAAAAAAAAAAAAAAAGCAAGGAGAAAAGATATGGAAATAACTATCTTCATTTTTACAGAAGAAGAAATTAAGCCACACAGATGTGAAGTTCACACAGCTAGTAAGTATCCGAGACTAGATTTAGATTTAGTTCTTCTTCTACTGTGTTTCATCTATAGCGCTACCTAGCTGCTTTACTGGTAAGCGGCTACCTAGCAACTCTTCTGAGCTTGCAGACTAGAAAAGAAAAAATAAAGTGATATATAATTTAAGTTTTCTTCAGTCTAGCTAAAGCTTTTCTAGCCTTTTTCTGTAGAAGTATGTTAATTATTAAGGTAAAATCTAGCTTCCATGTACTATTTTCAGAGATATTCAGCAAAGGAGCACAAATTCAGGGCTAGAAGGGACTTTACAAATCAGAGAAACCAGCCCCCTCATTTTAGAAATAAGGAAAATAAGGCTAAGAGAGGTAGTATCTTCCTCAGGTCACAAAGTCTTTGAGAAATTGGGCTGAGATTTATTTCATCAGAAGTGCACTGAACTCAAATTCAGTTCTCTCTTCACTGCCCCATGCTTTTGTACCATTGCTGAAAAAGGATATTTTCTTACTTGCTAAATCTGAGGCCTTCTCTGGGTTTTAGAACATCACTATTGTCTTTGTTTACCTATTTGCTATGTTTGCTACAACTTTCCCTCAACAAAGTTTCACATTTCTCCAAGCCACAGATTTTGTATTTCTCATTGGAAAAGGAAGACAAAAAAGGGTTAACTGGTCACCAGCAGGGCATCCTTCACCTGAATTTTCCCTTCTCTCCTCTGACCACTGGACTACTCAGACCCTATTGAAGCAACCAGGCAGGAAGTGCCACCAGTAAGACTCTCCCTCTCCTCTCCCTTCCTCATTTCCCTCACCTACCCTGTTCTAGACTCCATGATTAGGCTGTGCATGAAGAGCAATGTGTCAGCTCACTCTACTTAGAAGAATGGGGAGTCACCAATTACGTGCTTTATAATGAGATGAGCCCTTACCATTTTCCATATTACTTTATAAGGTCTTCTGGAATTTGCTATCTGCCAGGTTGACAGGCCTTATAAACTTTTGGGCACTGTCATCTGACCTACTGTAATATAAGGACCCTGGACCCTGCAATCTGCCCTGCTATTGCATTCTTAGAACTTTCAGTCATTTCCATCAGCCCTACGGTTTAACCTAGAGATAGCCACGGAATGGGCAGCCAGATGGCATAGTGGATAGAGCACCAGGTGTGAAGTCAGAAAGATTAATTTTCCTGAGTTGAAATCTGGCTTCAGACACTTACTAACTGTATGACCCTGAACAAGTCACTAAAGCCTGTTTCCCTCAGTTTCCTCATCTAGAAAATGAGCTGTAGAAGGAAATGGGAAAGCATTCTACTATTTTTGCCAAGAAAACCTCAAATGGGGTCATGAAGAATCGGACATGATTTGAATGACTGAATAACACCCAAGGACTGTTTATCAACTGCTTTCTTATTGATGCAAATGTTAAAGACTCCTCTATGTTGTCTTCCAGCTAGGAGATTTGCATCTTTGCCTAGGCATTCTCTGCAAATGGGTGGCATGAGATCCCATAAGAATCATGTCAGGCCATTGAAAACCCACAACAAGCTGTAGCATGAAAGACATGGAAAGTTTAACAAAAGGGAGCTTTTAGTTATATTGAAGGAGAGAGGATACTCGAAGAAGGAAGATTACCTCAGATGTGATAATATTAAGAGATATTATCAGCTCCTATTTTGCTTCTATTCTCTCTGCCAAGGAAAATGACCTTCAGACTAGGGAGGAAAGGGAGAAACTTGTTGCCAGGGATTGAAGCTCAAGACAATTTAGAAACAGATAAGAAAGCACCTACTTGCCATCCATGAGTTCAAAGAGTCAAGTTCAGGTGAATTATTATAGAACTAAATTATAAAACTGAAAAAAATTATAAGGATGACTCATGTAATCTTTGTAATTTCAAGAAGAATAAGAGAGAAAATCATAGCCTAGGGATAAATAAATGTTTCCTATATTTTGAGTAGATATTTAAAATGACAGCTAGGGGGCACAGTGGATAGATCACTGGGCCTAGAGTCAGGAAGACCTAAATTCAAATTTAATCTCAGAGAAATACTAGCTACATAACTCTGAGCAAGTCATTTAACCTACACTTGCCTCAGTTTTTTTTCATATGTAAAATGAACTGGAGAAGGAAATGTCAAATATCTTCAATATCTATCTCTACCAAGAAAACCCCAGACTGAGTCATAAAGTTAGACACAACTGAACAACAATAATACTTAAAAATGGTAGGTTGGTGAAGTTCCCAAAGTAATTATATAACAGATATTTAAAGGGATAGTTTGTGTTTACTTAGAAAAGGAGGAAGTCATCACTAAGAGCTATTAGGCTAGGGTAAGAAACATGGGATACTTTATTATAGAGCTAGGATTAAATTTGGGCGAAGGAGAACTATGTCAATGGGAAACATCCTGAACAAGTATCATCCATAAGTACTTGTTGAGAATATATTTAGAGAGAAGCTTAATATTAAAGATGAGAGAGATAATTAGTGTTCACTAATTAGAAACCTCAAATTTTGTAAAAGTTAGACCTTGGGGACTCCTGATTAAGACGGAGACATGAAAGGTTCCAACAGAGCCCAGTTTTCCCTAAACACCCACCCCAACAATTAGCTAAAGGGAACTAAAAGGAAAAATAATCAAGAAGATCAAAAAGAAGCACCAGAAAGCTCTTCTATCCATCTGAGGACTACACAGGAAACCCACAGAAGAATATGGAAAAAATGACATGAAAGCCAGTGTGAGCTACAGTAAATGGGTTGTGAAGGCAGCATGATGTTGCCCCTGTACCGTCAGAGCCCTGGGTCATTGAGAAAGAAGAGAAGGGGAAACTAATCCAGCCTCTGGTATTATAGCACAAGGAGACAGAGCCAAACAGTATGTACCAAGTGTTGTGGCATTCCAAAAGGCAAGAAGTTAGGGTTTTCTGAACCATAGCAGTAGGCAGAGCTGGAAGAGCTCAAGGCAGTCTATAGGAAATGGGAGCTCTGTCAGGGGTCTAAAAAGAATGCACCAGTCAGAGATACAGCAGGAGTAGGGGACAGTACAGCATCCAAGCAGGCTGAATGGTGGGGAGGTGAGTTTGTGAAGGGAGGTGAGATTAGGTTCCAGCAACTCTTGGAGCAGATTCATCTCCACTGATTGGGGCAGGGCTGTTTACAGCAGGGGGGTGGAGTCAACCCTCAATTGAGGACTGTGTACATAGAAGGATAGAGACAACCTGGAGGCAGAAGCCTGAGATTATAACAGTGTGGGGCCCCCAGAACTGAAATGGCTTAGACATCTCTTGAAATTTCATCATCATGTGGCTAACTCAGTCATGGATACTCAACACCTTCCTTATTCCTTCAGCCTCCTCTCTTTCCTGATTGGAGGCCTGAAGGGTAGAGAATTCAACTCCTCACAAAGCCTTTATTTATAGAGGGCAGGATCTGGGGTATTCCCAATCCCCTTTCCAGCTTCCTTTTGTATATCACCTTCCCTCAAAAGGTCCTTCAGTGCAAAGACTGCTTTCTGTTTCTTATTTGTATCCCAAGAGCATAGCACAGGGCCTGACACATAGTAGGTGTTTAATAAATAATCTACAGGACAAAGAAGACTGATACAGAAAAAGCAGCTATAGCAAAATCAAGGAGGTATGGTTGAAGGGCCTAATGAGAGCAATCAAGAGATTGGGAATAGAGATTGAAATGTGTTCATCAAGGGTCCATAGCATGGGTTCTGGTAATATCAACGAATGGCCTAGTTGTACAATACAATTTCACCATGGGCCTTTTTTTATGCTTGGACACTACTTCCAAGTCCCCTTGTACCTGTGCAGTGATAGAGTCCTGCCAACAAGAGTTAATTGTAGATTCTCCAATTGAGAACTGGTCAAAGGATGCAAACAGTCACTTTTCAGATGAAGAAATTAAAACTATCTATAGCCATATGAAAAAATGTTCCCAATCACTACTGATTAGAGAAATGCAAATTAGAACTACTCTGAGGTACCGCCTCATACCTATCCAGTTGGCTAATATGACAAAAAAGGAAAACAATACGTGTTGGAGAAGATGTGGGAAAATTGGAACACTAATGCTCTGTTGGTGGAGTTGTGAACTGATCCAATCATTCTGGAGTACAATTTGGAACCATACCCAAAAGGCTATAAAATTGTGCATACCCTTTGACCCAGAAATATCACTACTCGCCTATATCCCAAAGAGATCATAAAAGGGGGGAAAGGACCCACATGTACAAAATATTTATAGCTGTTCTTTTTGTGGTAGAAAAGAATTGGAAAATGAGGGGATACTCAACAACTGGGGAATGGCTAAAGAAGTTGTTGTATGTGAATGTAATGGAATATTATTTTGCTATAAGAAATGATGAGCAGGCAGATTTCAGGAAAAACCTGGAAAGACTTACATGAATTGATGCTGAGTAAATGAGCAAAACCAAGAGAACATTGTACACAGTATCAACAACATTGTATGATGATCAACTGTGATAGATTTAGCTCTTCTCAGCAATACAATGATCCAAGACAATGACAAAAAACTCATGATGGAAAATACTCTCCACATCCAGAAAAAGAACTGCAGAGTCTGAATAAAGATTGAAGCATATTATTTTTATTTTTGTTGTTTATTTTGTTGTTGCTTCTTCTTTTTCTGTTTTTTCCTTCTGTTCTGATTCTTCTCTCATAATATGACTAATGTGGAAATATGTTTAACATGATTGTAATGTATAACCTATATTAGATTGCTTGCTAGCTTTGGAGTGGGGGGAAGGAAGGGAGGGAGAAAAATTTGGAACTCAAAATTTTACAATATTAATGTTTAAAAATATCTTTACTTGTAATTGGAAAAAATAAAATACTATTTTTAAAATGAGTTAATGGTAGAACAAGAACTAAAACTGAAGTTCATTTTTGGAAGGGTTCAACAAGGAAGGAGGCCTCCTAATTCAGTATCCTTGCCACTACAGCAAAAAACTACTGAAAAAGCTTTCTGACCAGATTTCAATTACTGGAAATATTCAAACAAGGACTAGATAAGCATTTTCTATTGATATTATAGATAGTTCCTGAAATGTATTTAGATTTGGAAGTAGTTGTCTAGACAGGACTAGACCAGTAAGGTTATTTCCAATTAGTGGTATTCTAGTAAATATTTAACAACTAAGTCTCCCAAAAGGGTGGGGTATGCATGACAAACTTCTAAATTTAATATGCATTATTAACATTATCCACATCTCTTCCTTAAGTCTACACCATCAATAAAAGAATAAATCAATCCCATTAGTTCAATATTTGTAGGGCTTGTTGATTTCCAATGTGTAAATTCTTGCACTGAAAATTTAACAATCAGCTCTCAAGAGCTGATTCAAGCTGACTCCTGTGCACCCCAGCTTCCAACTGTAATCTTCTATAATTCTATAATTTCACATTCTGATCTTTAAGCGGATGTTATAAGGAATTTTTAGAAACGCAAAGTCCTTTGAAAACATTTTTGATAAATATAAAGATAGTAACAACCTCATTTACTTAGCATCATAGGGGAATGAGATGTTCTATATAAATACATTTTCCAGAAAACTTACATTAATCATTCTGAACATTAAAACTTTATTTTTGGATGCAAATCTTTCTAAAATGCATTATGCACCTTTCTGCTTTTTTAAATAGATGATACTGAACATGGATAATTTAATCTTTCTTTGATGACTCAAGGACATCATGTCATGGACCAAGAAAGAGAGCTCTGCGGCTCCTTAGAACATCTTCGGATTTGTACCCAATCATAGAATCTGGGGCTTTGGAAGAGGCCCCAGAAATGATCTGGTCCAGCCCAGAGCTGTGCAGGAATCCCTTTTCCAGTATTTCTCAATAAGTGGTCATGTCAGTGACCTGGATATCTGCAAAGATAAGATTATGAAGATATGGGGTCTTAATATGAGTTGAAAATCTGGGGGAAACCCTGAGATAAGTCTACAAAAAATTTTAAGAGTTTTTAAAATTTTATTTATTTTCAGTAGCAAATTTATTTTTTTAAATAACTGGGTTAGTAGAATTTCAGAATAAATGACTGATTTCAGAAAGGAATGGCAGGGAGTATGGGAGGGAAGAAAGAGATGCTGATATAACAACTAAAAGATATAGGAATAGAAAGGATCCCTGAAATCTCTCCTTCCTACAGGAAGTCTTAGAGACAAACCTAGTCTTACAATGTCTAGTAAAAGACATTTCACAGTGTCCTTTGATAACCTCTTCTTGGGTATTATGTTTAGATCCCTTTTCATCCCTTGGATAAGGCATGGTATTGTAAATATATTAAATTATTTGATCAGAGCCTGGGTTCAAACCCAGAATTCAGATTCTCTTAATGAAGATACAAATGTACACACAGTACTTTAATCAGTATCCTAACTTGTCTATGAGATTGTAGAATTAAGTCAGGATTAAATATTTGTTCTCACAAAACTCATGTAATGATGGTCACTAACTACAATGAGATTTTTATTATCACTTAGTCCCTTTTCCAGGAAAACAATCTCTATAATTTGTTAACCTTACCCAGCTGACCCAGATGGAACTGAAAGACAATGAGGGGAGATATAAAGTTCCTCTATAGAACCTGTAGATGCATGGGGGTCACTGACATGGACAGGATGTATACCCACTGGAACTAGGAGAGAGTGGACATCAGACTTAAAAATGTAGCCAACATGGTGGAGGTAACAAAGACCTAGTAGGATGTGTGAGGAGTAAAGGCATAATTTCTTAGAGGCAACTAGGTGGCACAGTAGACAAGATTTTGGACCCGAAGTCAGGAAAGACCCAATTTCAAATCCAACCCTCAGATATTTACTAGCTGTGTGACCCTGTGCAAGTGACTTAACTTCTCTCTGTCTCAGTTTTCTTATATGTAAAGATAAAAATGAAACTAATAACAGAACCTACCTCCCAGAGTTGTTATATAGATAAAATGAGATATTATCTCATTTATATAAATGCTAGCTATTAAATAAATAAGCAAGATATTTTCACTATTTTCTATGAGGACAAAGGTCTATGGAATATAATGTAAGGGTGTTGTTAATGCTCTTATTCGGTCATTTCAGACTCTTTGTGACCCCATTTGGGATTTTCTTGGCAAAGATACTAGGGTGGTTTGCCATTTCCTTCTCCTGCTCATTTTACAAAAGAAAAATAGAGGCAAACAGGGTTACATGACTTGTCCAGGGAAACACAGTTAGTAAGTGTCTGAGGCCAGATTTTAACTCAGGCCACACACTCCAGCTACCAGATAAGGCACCACCTTGCTTCCAGGGTAAGGGTTTACTTTCCATCTTCAATCAATAGCAAAGGTCATCATCAATCACTATCTCACATAATCAATCAAAGGTACAAAATAGGTTCAAACAATTTGAGAGGAATGAACTTCTCTGATCTCTGGATGACAGCAGATGCACACAGGGCATACTTTGTGATTTACTGATGAGAATCAGTCTTGTCTTGTGCAGTTAGAGATTAAAACAAGCCAATCTGGAACTTTGGGCAGGGGTGTTTGAGTTTTTCTCCTCCCTCTCCCATTAACCAGATAATGACCTTGTGAATTTCCAAAGGTTGGAAGATTTGCACTTCCTATCAATACTGGTAGCAGCACCCCATTGCATCAGAGCCTGTAGCACCATCTCCCTGAGCATGCGTCAGACATCAGCATCTATAACAGGAGGTCAGAGACACATGTGAAGAAAACCAGCTTTCTGATTCTACAAGGGCTCCAACCCCAGAGCCTAGCACAAAGTAATGGCTCTAAAAAGGGACAATATGAGTTTTCCTCTGGCCACATGTGATATCTAAAGTTGACCTCATTCTTTCTAGGATCCTTGTATGTATAAGAAGAAAATATGTTTTTGGTTTGGGAGGTGAGGTGGAATGGTTTTATAATTATATTATTCTTATTCTTTCTCAGGAAATTTTGTTGAAATTCAGTCATTTTAGTTATGTCTGACTCTTTGTGACCCCTTTTGGGGTTTTCTTGGCAAAGATACTGGAGTCGTTTGCCATTTCCTTCTCCAGCTCATTTGACATATGAGGAAACTGAGGCAAACAGGGTGAAGTGACTTGCCCAGGGTCACATTGCTAGCAAGTGTCTGAAGCCAGATTTGAATTCATGAAGACAACTCTTCCTAACTTCAGGCCCAGAACTCTATATACTGTGCCACCTACCAATAAATGAACATTTGTAAAAGCTAATTAATGTCAACTAGTTGATCACTATTAAATAACATACCAGAATATAGCATGTGAGCTATAGTATTAGAAATTCCAAATCCTCAGGAATCTCCTTAGAACCCCGAGAAGAGAAGTAATATCTCCCCTCTTGGCAATGTAACTTAATAGTACAGTGTAAGCTGGAAGAATGACCCTAGAAGAAGGGCTACAGTAGGACACAGGAATATTTCTGGTCAAGATGGCTGCCTGATTGGGATGCAGAGAGCACAGCTTTCACCTAAAATTCCTCCACTAAACTGGTTGAATTTCACAACATGATGCTGCAGCCCTCACACTGAAACAGTCGATTCCAAGAAACTGTGAGATCCCTGACTCTCAAAGTTGTCCTGCTCTGAAGATCTGGTGCTCTGAACCTCAGTGATGAAGGGGGAGATGCAGTTGGAGCTAGGTACACAAACCCAGAGTGAGATGAAGAAAGTTTGACCACTCCATTCAGAAGCACATCACGTAGTTGGGCTCAACCCTGGCTCAAAGCTTCAACATAAGAATTAAATCTTGAAAGATAACTAACGTTTTTTAATTGCATGATAAATATTTTTTAATTGAAAGTCTAAAGATTCCTCAAAAGCAGAAGCAAGTAATTTTGTAAAAACCATAAGCAGAGGGTCAAAGCAGAGACAAGAACTACATAAGAGGACATGAAAGAAGAGACAAAAAAATAAAACTCTAGAGGAAAGAATTAGAAGTAGCTAAGAAGAAAAATTGGTAATCTTTAACTAAGAAATGGACTCCCTAAAATTATGACAAACAACAGTCAACCACTTAGCAAGAAATATTAGAACAAAACCAAAGACAGGAAAAAAAAAAGAAAACGGCAAGACACATATCAGAAACAATTCACCTCGAAAATAGGTCAAGGAAAGATAGTTTAAGAATCATTGGACTCCCTGAAAACCCTGATTTTTTAAAAGCCTGAACACTATTGCTCAAGAATCATAAATGACAACTTCTTAGATGTATTAGAATCAGAGGACAATAAAAAGATAAAAAGAATCCATCAGTGACCTCCTGAGAACTTCAAAAAGAAAAGTCCCAAGAATGTCATAGCCAAAATCAGAACTCTTATATCAAAGAAAAACTTCTGTGAGCATCCAGAAAAAAGCACTTCAAATAGCAATGCACCACAGTCATGATCACACAAAACCCAGAAGCTTCTACTATAAATGAGAGGAGATTTTGGAGCACAATATCCCAAAGGGCAAAAGAGGTAGACTTACAACCAAAAATCATTTACCTGGCCAAGTGGAGTTTAATCCTAAAGGGAAAAATAATTGATCTTTAATGAAATAGAGGGCTTTTAAATATTTCTGATGAAAATACTAGAGTATAGTAGGAATTCTGACATAAAAACAAGAATATGGAAAAATCTAGAAAGTTAAATTTATTTGAGAAGTTTGAAGGAGCTGTATGATCATGCAGTGCTAACATTCTATTAGGAGAGAAGAACCAAATGTCCCTGTAGAATAAGGTTTCCTATCTTGTTGTCCATGAATTTGCATAGATAGATAGATAGATACAGATATATACATATATATGTATATATATACTGATAACTGAACTTAAATTTAATTGGTTTCCTTTGTAATCTTATGTGTTCTTATTTATGCATTTAAAAATATAACTTTGAGAAGGTTTCACAAGATTGCCAAAGAGGTTCATGACATAAAACAGTTAAGAACCCAATGTTTTAGGAGCAGCTAGGTGGCACAATAGAAAGAGCACCGGCCCTGGATTCAGGAGGACCTGAGTTCAAATCCAGCCTCAGACACTTGACACTTACTAGCTGTGTGACCCTGGGTCACTTAACCCTCATTACCACCCCCCCCAAAAGGAACCCTATCTTTTGGATCTAATGTTTGCAAAGAATATTAAGAGAGGTAAGAAACAGGGGTCTTAGGAATGGATTGGTTCTGTTCTCAATATTTGAAGAGAGGAAAAAGAAGGGAGGAAAAGAGGAAGATATTAGTTTAGTGTAGAAAGGAAAAAGAATAGTATGATCCTTGCTATTTCTCCTAATTGAGGTACATAAGAGTATATGAACATGTAACAAGGGAAGAAGGAATGAGCATCAGATGAATCTCATTCATGACTGGGATAGATGGGGGTTAAATGCATACACACACACACATACATATACACGCACACAATCAACAGTACGGTGTAGAAATTAAACAAATACCACTGGGAAATAATTGGGTGGGAGTGGTTAAGAGGGAGTATATACCCAGGGAAGGAACAGACACAAAAATGACAAACTTTCTTATCCTGAAGAAGGGAAAAAATTAAAAGCAAGGATCTAAAATTCTTTGGAGTGCTTTAGATTGCTTCAGACAAGTAGAGAACAACAGAACAATTTGTGATATGTAAATGTAATAAAATATCATTGTGTCATAAGAAATTATTAATTTCAGAAAATCCTGAGTAATAAGAATCCTCAGGGCAGATTTAAAGCAGAACCACAAGAATGATTCATACAAGGACAGAAACATTGTAAAGAAAGGCAACTTTGGAAATCTTAAGAACTCTGATCAATGCAATCATCAACCAATGGAACATATTACCCAACTTTTTTTTTTTTTTTGTGAGGCAATAGGGGTTAAGTGACTTGCCCAGGGTCACACAGCTAGTAAGTGTCAAGGGTCTGAGGCCGGATTTGAACTCAGGTCCTCCTGAATCCAGGGCCTGTGCTCTATCCACTGCGCCACCTAGCTGCTCCTCCAACTTTTAATAAAGAGGTGATGGACATATGATGCAGAGACATAAATTTTGAACATGACCACTACATGGATATATTTTTCTTTACTATGCTTATTTGTTACTAGGCTTCCTCCCCTTTTTACCTCAGTTTTTAATAGGGAGAATTGGGGATCAGGAGGTTAATAAAAGTGATGTCAAAATAAAGAGGGCCATCAAAATATTTTTAATGCACAGAGGAGACCACAAGGCAGATTAGAAGTAAGCACAAACAAGTAGGGAAATTTCAGAAGTAATGTATAGAATTTATTAGATGCCACATTTTAGAAAAGCAAACAGTGTGAAATGGAGATGCACTTTTTTTTTGGAATTCTGGGTTTTTGTTCTACTGTTTAGGTGTAATTTGTGTGTGTGTGTGTGTCTGTTTATCTTTAAATTCAGAGTAAAAAGGTTTTTCAATAGTATAGGGAAACATTCAGATTTTTTTCAATAGTATAGGGAGGAGGCAGCTAGGTAGTGCAGTAGATAGAGCACTGGCCCTGGATTCAGGAAGACCTGAGTTCAGATCTGGCCTCAGACACTTGACACTTACTAGCTGTGTGACCCTGGGCAAGTCACTTAACCCCCCATTACCCTACCAAAAAAAATAGTATAGGGAAACATTCATGCTTTTTAAATAGTATGGGGAAACATTCAGATTTTTTTCAATAGTATGGGGAAACATTGAGATTTTTTTCTATAGTATGGGGAAACATTCAGAAATGGAAGCATCTTGGTCTCAAGTCACAGGTCATACCTTACTCTGCCACAACACGGACCCTGACTGTGATCTTTACCTATGGGGATAGTGTCAGAGAGCACGGATTCTTTAGGAAAAAGAATATTGGATGCCGGCCAGATTGAGCACCATGTGAAGCAGCAGCAGAAGATACCTTATTTGCCCTATAGTAGTTGGGTACTGCAGAGAACTTCAGAGAATGAAGGGAGACCCATGATGGTAGAAAAGACCTCCATGATAGGGAGAATCAAACCAGTGGCATCTGATAAAAGCTACAAAGAACAAGAACAGTGAGCTTTGGATCTCCATTCCATACTGTTTGTCTGCTTTTTTAAAGGATAAAATAAAATAAATTCTATACATTGCTTGTCTGTGCTTCCATCTGAACTTCCTTCTGTTCTCTTCTGTGCATTTTTTAAAGTGTTTTAATGGATCTCTTTTATTTATCATCCCTATTGCTAATCCCCTTCACCTGAAATGAAGCAGGACTGACACAGGTAGAGAAATGCTGCACTGTCAGAAGGGTCATCTTGGGGAAAGAAGACTAACTAGAGGGTGATTCTACATTCCCTATTGGATCCCTGCTATTGTAAACTGGTTACATTACATATTTTTCCCCAGAAGAATGAGCATATAGATAGAATCTCCTAAAATTATGTCTTTATTAATTGGATCTAGTGAAATCTATTAAGGGTGACAGATCTCAAACCCATTTGTGAGTAAAAGGGATGTCTAATCCAAGCATGTGAAGACTTCCCCTAGCGAAATGAGTGGATGACAATAATTTGTTCCAATGGACATGAAGGCAGCTGAAGCACGCACTGTGGAACCCTTACAGCTTGGTCAGATGTGGAAGACACCACTGCATCCTGGACTATCATCAGTCATCCTTACATCAGTCGTCCTTACTTTTGTCTTTCCACTGGATTTTGAAGACTCTCAAAGGGAGAGTGAGACTGATGCCTTTGTGCAACTCTGCCTCACTTGAATCCAATTCACGTGGAAATCTAGACATCACTCCATGATGTCACTGGCCCTCTTTGAAAATGAAGGATGGGGGCAGCTAGGTGGCGCAGTGGATAAAGCACTGGCCTTTATTTAGAAGGACCTGAGTTCAAATCCATCCTCAGACACCTGACACTTACTAGCTGTATGATCCTGGGCAAGTCACTTAACTCTCATTGCCCTGCAAAAAAGGAAAGAAAGAAAGAAAGAAAGAAAGAAAGAAAGAAAGAAAGAAAGAAAGAAAGAAAGAAAGAAAGAAAGAAAGAAAGAAAGAAAGAAAGAAAGAAAGAAAATGAAGGATAAAGATCAATAATATTCATACTTATGTAACCATAGTCATGATTGGCATATTCAGAAGTGGCCTTTATTTGTTTAACTTTAGGTTGTTCCTTTTGTAAAAGACTCCAGCTGAGTCATTAAGAATCAACCTACATCCCACCCCCCCCCAAAAAAAAAAATAAACCAACAATGCCTCTTAAAACTGAATTGCTCCTTACTGGATTGTGGTAGTAAAATCTTATACTCTCAGGATGGCAAAGGGAGCTGGAACCTTCAAACCATCTTCAAATACACCAGCTGCGAGTAGGGTAGATAAGACTTCTCTTTCAGAACCAGAAACACTACTGAGACCCTACTGGCAATGAGGTGATCAGCATACATGCTACCCTGATATCTTTTGTACCCTAGATCAGTTTGTATGTTAACAATAAACTCTACAGTTAGATCATCTGAGTTTGAGGTACTAACTGACTTTAAATCCTGGATTGGACTGACAGACCACCCAGAGGCAGGCCTCAAGTCTCGATGATGATGATGGCAATAATTAATACATAGAACTTTGGGGTTCTCAAAATATTTATACCTAATATCTCATTTGAGCAGTATCATCCTATAAAGGAAGCACTATGGGTTATTATCCCCATTATTATGAATGCAGGGACTCAAGCTCAGAGAAGGTAATGGATTTGATTTTTATTCTTCCATCTGCAAATAATTCTATTCAATACTTGAGCCTTGTGAACTATATTCTTCCAAGGGGGTGTTGATGGCAACACATTGAGTGATGTTGTAAAGGAAACTCTCAGTCTGGATGAGGGCAATAAACCATAAAAATGAGGAATTCCTCAGGGTATATGCAAACCCTTCAGATTCAGAAAAAGCTTCAGATACAAGGATTATAAATGTAACCTTAAACATTATATATATATACACCCACAGAAGTCAATTTCCAAGTTGACTAGATCCTTTGATTTAACTTAAAAGCCATGTCTTTTGAAAGAAATTTTTTTTCACTATTTGACAGTGTTGCACAAATTACAAGCCAACCAGATGTCTTCCTTTCTATATCTCATACCATATTGAACAATTATGAGATAAAATATTTGTTATGTGGGTATTTTGGTTAGTGATACAAATTGATTATATTTCAATTAAAGCCCCTCAAATACATCATTGCATTGACTACAAAATCTCAAAGGGACATTCAGGGTTCTCTTTTGAGTATGGTCCAGAGATCTGATATTTTGACCTCCTTCATTCTTCTTTGCCAATAGAATTCAGATGGACTCAAAGTAAAGCACTGGGATTTGTAACCAGTGGAAATGGGTTCAAATCTCTAGCTTTAAAAAGCCACATGTTACAGGGTATGACATTGAACTATTTTCTTAAGCTCCCTGACCCTCAGTTTCCTCATTCCTAAAATGATGAAGTTGATCTAAGATCCTTTCCATCCCTTGATCTAAGATCCCGTGATAAAATGCCAAATAATTAGAAGGGAATGAGAGCTTGGTCTGTGGGATACTGTGAAAGGAGTTTCCTTTCTCCCCGACTAAGATTCTCAGTTTGTACAGAAACAAACAAACAAAAACAAGCCCTTGGCTCATTTTCTCGATGGTATTTGCAAGTCATAAGGTAACATGCCAGTTGTTGCAGTAATTACTCTTTTGGGCTCCAACAGAGCACAATTCCTCTGGAGAAACAGACGTCACTCCTGGGCTGCTCATAAATGAAAATTCTTTGGGGGAGAGGGAAGAAGAAAAACCTTTGGTCTGACCTTCTCTTCCTTTGAACTTGGAGTTCAAAAATCAAGCAAGGGAAATACTAGGTAACATATCAAAATCCCCCCAAAACCATGAGGCTGTGTCTGGGGTTGGGGAATGGAAGAAGTTAGCAGGGAAGGAATAGAAGGGGAGAGGAGCAGGATAATAATCAGTCCTTCGATTTAAGAAGCAGTGGAAAATGTGGCCTGAAGACCCTTAAATGAGTTCTACTGAAAAAAGTAATTTGATATCCATTTGAAAATTTCTCATAGCTTTTAAAGCTAGCATTAAAAAAGAGAAAGAAAATAGGAATGAAATAGCATCTCATCTTGGTTTCTTTACATTTGAATTACCTAAATGGCCATTTGAGAGCTGCCTTTTAATGGAAACAATATGGGGGGGGGCGGACAACTCACTGAATCTGAAGACAGAGAAGCTACCTTCAAATCCTGGTTCTGCTACTACTTGCATTACCTTGGGCAAGTCACTTAATCCACCTAAGCCTCAATTTCCTATGAAATGAGGACATTGGGCAAGATTGCTTCCAGGTCTAGATATATGATCCTGAGATGGGTAAGAAAAGTTGGTGGTGGTGGTGATGGTGGTAATGTGTCATGTCTAACTCTTTGTGACCCCACGGTTTTCTTTGCAAAAATACTGGAGTGATTTGCCATTTCCTTTTCCAGCTCATTTTACAGGTGAGGAAACTGAGCCAAACAGGGTTAAGTGACTTACCCAGGGTAACACAGCTAGTAATTGTCTGAGGCAATATTTGAACTTAGGAAGATGAGTTTTCCTGACTCCAAGTCTGGTGATCTATCCCCTACACTACCTGGCTGCCCCTAAAGAAAACTTATATTTGTTTCATAATTTATGGCCTACCAATCATGTTACATATTTTATTTCATTTGATAATTGCAAACACCCTGTGAGATAAGTAATAATGATAGCCAGCATATGTAAGTATACATATGTCCATATATGTGTGTATATGTATATACATATACACACATTTGGTAGTGGTGTTACTGTTTAGTCACATCCAACTCTTCGTGTCATGACCCCATGGACCATACCATGCCAATACTATCCATGGGATTTTCTTGGCAAAGATGCCAAAGGGGCTTGCCATTCTCTTCTTCAGTAGATTATGGTAAACAGAAATTAAGTGACTTCCCCAGGGTCACATAGATAATGTCTTAGGTGAGATTTGAATTAAAGTCTTTTTTTGTTTGTTTGTTTTTTGTTTGTTTTTTTAGTGAGGCAATTGGGGTTAAGTGACTTGCCCAGGGTCACACAGCTAGTAAGTGTTAAGTGTCTGAGGCCAGATTTGAACTCAGGTACTCCTGACTCCAGGGCCGGTGCTCTATCCACTGCACCATCTAGCTGCCCCTGAATTAAAGTCTTTTTGATTCCAGACCTCTATCCACTGATCCACCTAGCTGCTTCTATAGACATACATCCATATGTGTGTGTGTGTGTGTGTATATATATATATATATATATATATATATATATATATGTGTGTGTGTGTGTGTGTGTGTGTGTGTGTTTGTTCATGTATGTGTGCATATTAGTTCTTTTAGTTTTACAAAGGAATTTACAATTTTTTTTTCTCATTTTTATCCTTACAATAACCCTGGAAGATAGGTGTTATTATCTCCATTTCACAGATCAGGGAAACTGAGGCAAGCATAGGTTAAGTGACTTGCCCAGTATCACAAAGTTAGTAAATGTCTGAGGCTGGATTTGGATTTAGGCCTTCCTGACTAGGTCTAGCACTCTATCCACAGTATCACCTAACTACTTCATAAATGCCAAAGTATAATACAAATATGCATACTTATCAAATATTTATGGGTCCTCATTTTATAGATAAGACAACTGAGGTTTTTAAATGGAAAGCAGATAGGGACAAATATTACTGGTTCCTTACTAGGGTAATTGGATGAGATCTAGAAAAAGCAGGCAGCATACAAAAGTCCTGAAGGTATTTGTTGTCTATCTATGAATGTTATTAGGAGCTAGGTGGCACAGTGGATAAGTGCTGGACTTGAAGTCAGGAAAACATCTTTCTCAGTTCAAATCTGGACTCAGACACAACAGCTGTGAGATCCTGAGCAAGACACTTAACTCTGTTTGCTTCATTTTTCTCATCTGTAAAATGATGTGAAGGAAATGAAAAACCATACCAGTAATAGGGTCACAAAGAGTCAGACATGACTGAAATGACTGAACAACAAAATGAATGTTTTTTTAATTTTTTTTAAATGAGGCAATTGGGGTTAAGTGACTTGCCCAGGATCACACAGCTAGTAAGTGTTAAGTGTCTGAGGCTGGATTTGAACTCAGGTCCTCCTGACTCCAGGGCCGGTGCTCTATCCACTGCACCACCTAGCTGCCCCAAAATGAATGTTATTATAGCCTTAGTTATGTGGTGGATGTTAGAGTTCGGTACACAAGAAGTTAAATGACCATAGCATGGTGTAGTAGAAGAAAATAAAATGTTCTGGCTTGAGTGTCAAAGACATGGGTTCAAATCCCTGTTCAGTCATTTATCCCTGTGTGATCTTGGGCAAGTCACCTGCTTTGGGCTATATATAGTTCCTTCAACTATAAAAATAATGAGGTTAGACTAGATAACCTCTAAGGTTCCTAGTGTTCCCTGAACACAGACCCATCATCACACATCTCCTCTCTTGGAGCCCATTTATAGCCCCCTTCTCTCACCCCAAGCACTGAAATCCCAGCGGGCTTATACATGAGAAAACCTGACACTTTTGAAAGACACCTTGGCATTCCTCTCATAATGCAGTCTCAAAGAACAGAATTCAGAAAACCTTCAAAATATGGGTGATTTAAATGATTTCCCCCTAAAAATAGCTACTTACACATGCCAAGTGAAAACTAAATGTACCTGTTTTTCCAACTAGGATATATATTGCATGTAAACATTTAAAGATGCACACCCTACATTAATTAAAGTTCCCGTGAAAATACCTACCAGCTGGAGATACTAAGTATTTTATAGAGTTGCTGGCATTATGATGAGAAAATAAAAATGTTCCTAAGTCAGCATGAGGCTATAGTGGTTATCCTAAGAAGGAAACAGAAATTTGAAAGCAGCAGGAATATGCAGGTGTGGAGACTGCATGCATACATCAACTTATGGGGATGCAAGTGAAATTGGTTAAATGTAGTTTTCTTGGCAGGGGGTAGAAGGGGGCAGGGTGGGAAGGGCTCCAAAATAAATCAATAAAAATTCTAGAAGAAAGATATTGTGTTCTAAAATTCCATTTGAAATGGACATTGTTATCTTCACTTGTACTAATGGCTAAAGGACACATGTATTTATGTCTATTGTCTATATAAGCATTATGCAAGGCAGCTAGGTGGTGCAGTGGATAAAACAATGGCCCTGGATTCAGGAGGACTTGAGTTCTAACTCGGCCTCAAACACTTGGTACTTACTAGCTGTGTGACCCTGGGCAAGGCATTTAACCCTCATTGCCCTGCAAAAATAAATAAATAAAAATAAAAATAAGCATTACACAATATAGAACATTTTTGGCAAAGGTGCATTTTCTAATGGCATCTATTAGAACACTGTGTAAAATGCAGATAGGAAATGAAAATTATATTAAAAGTCTAAATAGAACTCCCCTTCCCCTTAAGAAGAGGTGACTTTTTAACAGGATCCTAGAACTGGTTAATATTTCAGTAAAAGTCCTATATTCTGCCTTACTTATAGCTCCCATTTCATAGCTTCCATGATACTGCATTGAGGTGGTTCTCTTCTTAGCTCTCTGACCTCTCCTTTAAGTCTCCTTTGCTGCCTCTTCACTCTCTTCCTTCCCTCCCACCCTCACCAAGTATGGCTATCCAACATATTTTTATTTCAGTCATCTCTCCTCTAACCTCCCTTCCCTTCCCTTCCCTCTCTCTCCCCTCTCCTATGTGGCCCTGGACAAATCACTTTCTGTCTGCCTCAGTTTCCTTAACTGAAAAATCAAAATAATTTTAGCACCCACAATTGCTGTGAGGATAAGAGGAGATAATCATTGTAAAGCCATTAGCATTGTACCTGGCACACAGTAGGTACCACATAAATTCAGCTATTATTATTTGGAGTTGGAGAACTTGGGTTTAGACTATGGATCTGCCACTACTGTGTGATGTTGGGTGAGTAATTTAACCTCTCTAGACCTCAGTTCTCACCTATACAATAAAAGAATTAAGCTAGATGACCTCTGATGTCTTTCTCTGTCTCTACATCTATGATCTTATGATCAATATGAACAATACTTTACGACTATGTTGTAAGACACTGATACTCTTTGGAGCAAGGAGGTACAAAGTGCCATTTTCCTATACACTAAATATCCCCAAGCTACTATAATTTTGAAGTCTCATATTTGGTGTTCATGAGTTTTCCTTCTTCTCCCTCTCTGTTAGGTTGTCCATATCATCACTTTTTTGCTCCTGACAATGTGTTTGCCTGGAGCAGTGCTGCGATGCCTCTCTCCTTCTTTCCATTTTCTCACCTTTCACTTAATTTATTTCTGTGAGCTGAGAAAGTAGATAACCAAGCTTGTTAGATTTGATTCTAGAATAAAGAGCATATATAGGCTCTGAAAGGCTCTCCTATCAGATCGACTCGGTTCTATCTATTTTGGTAGCTCGGATCCTTTTTCAGGTTACTTATTTGTTCTTTGTGTTCCCCAAAGGGATAGCCAGTGGATCATCCATTCTCACTATGGGTAATTTTCTGATATTGAGGGAAAAATAAGTGAGTCTCCTAGAACATTGGGCAGCTGGGTGAAGCAGTGGACAAAACACTGGGCCTAGAGTGAAAGACTCATCTTCCTGAGTTCAAATCTGGCCTCATACGCTTACTAGCTGTGTGATCCTGGGTAAGTCACTTAACCCTGTCTGTCTCAGTTTCTTCATCTGTAAAATGAGTTGGAGAAGGAAATGGTAAACCACTCCAGTATCTTTGCCAAGAAAATCCCAAATAGGGTCATGAAGAGTCAGACAAAACTGAAACTACTCAACAACAATAACAACCTAGCACAAGGGTGTGTTAGGGCCAATATACTTTAAAAATCAGCAGACACGAAAAACCAGGACTTAATTTGTTTTGTTTTGTTTTTTGGTGTGTGTGTGTGTGTGTGTGTGTGTGTGTGTGTATGTTAATTTTTCAGATTTGAGAAAGTGATGGGAAATATCTAATAATGCAGAAGAAACATTAAAATGTGCCATGTATTCTCCTCCTCCTTCTTCTTTTTCTTCATCAGAAAACTGTTTGTTAAACATTTACCAACATACCCCTGGGTGGATCCCTATGGCAAACTTGTGGGAAAATACAGATAAGAGAGAAACAAAAAAGACAGGCATAGAGACTTTGCAAACTGCATCATTGCAACAAACATTCGAGTCAATGAATTCATTGATCCATTTGAATAGTTGAGTCTTTGTTCTTGGACATGTTCCAAATAGATGAAGTGATTGGAGAAGCAATACTATGATAAATGAGGGGTCTCTGTACTCTGTTTAGGCCTTATTCAGAGCAAATCATTTCTCATTTTCTTCTGCCAATAATATATCTTTTTAAAACAACAAATAATAAAATATGTCACATAACCAACCAGTGCCCAAAATGAGGAGGAATATTGTCATACCTTTTCAAGTGGCCAGAAATCATTCTACTACTTTTTAGCAATAAAGGCATATTCTATGGATAAGTTACCTGACTTCCTTATTTCTCCAATTGAAATGACATAAAAAACATTTAGTTTCTTTTTCCTCTTGCTTTAAGCACCAACCATGTGACCTCTTTTCTACCTTGTGCTAGAAAGGAAAAGAAATGGGTACCAAGGAACATATAAATCTGTTTGCAAATAATAGAAGCAATTCTTGTGCATAAGATCTACAAGTAATAATATGGCTAGCATATAGCATATGAAAGTGATTTGGCCTGATGTCAGTGATAGGTCCTGTCCCAGATGGCAGCAAACAGATATTAAAAAACCTTGCAGAGTGTTATTTCCATGTAACACCAATATCTAATCAGCTTCACAGACAATGTTAGGGAAAAGATAAATATGCCTGAGTGTTTGCCCCTATTATTTGTTCCTATCAATCTGGCTAACTGTAATTTCTTCTCGATTATTAGTTTGGCTATATCCTCTTTGGAAAAATACAGACTCACTCAAATTAATGCAGTTATTTGTTCTTGTACAACCTGACCATGAAAAATTTCCAGGAACAATATACACTAAAGAACGATGTACAAGCAGTATTTTTCTCTTCTCTCACTCCTTCACCCCAAATAAGGGTTTTATCTTTTGGCTTTTCTCTAGGCCAGGGGTGAACAACCCACAGGCTAAATCTGGCCATCACTTGTTTTGTTTTTACTGCCTGCAAGCTAAGAATGTCCTTTACATTTTAAAATACAACCAAATTTTATTTTAAAACGTAAAAACCAGTATTAGTTCACAAAGTTCCAGAAACAGGAAACAGGTAAACTGGATTTGACTCACAGGCTGTAGATTAAGGGTTCCTAATCTAGGCTTTACCCCAGGTCTTGTTAACTTGAGGTCTGTGAACACACACATCACACACATTCACACATGTATGTGCTTATGCGTATGTGTATGTGGCTTTGTATGAGTACATACATATATATCCATGTGTATTTATATATACATATATACTATACATTATATAGTATGAATTTATGAATTTAGATAATGAGATCACAGATTATATATATATATGTGTGTGTCTGTGTGTCTGTGTGTACATATAAATATGCGAATGAGTAAATTGATTTCCTTTAAAATCCAATGTATTTTATTGTATGGGCAGCTAGGTGGCACAGTGGATGGAGTGCTGCACCTGGAGTCAGGAGGACCTGAGTCATATCAGGCCTCCCACACTTACTGGATGTGTGAACCTGGGCAAGTCACTTAACTGTTTGCCTCATTTTCCTCACCTGTAAAAGGAGCTGGAGAAGTGGCAAACCACTTCAGCATCTTTGCCAAGAAAACCCCAAAAGAGGTCATGAAAAATTGGACACAACTAAACAACAATATTTTATTTCATGCATTTAAAAACATTATTCTGAGAAGGGGACCATAGGCTTCATCAGTCCACTAGAAGGATCCAGGACAAAAAAACACACAACACATTAATATCTCTGATTATACCTTTTCCAGATGTTCTAAGCAGACCTCATATTTTCTGAGAGCTTTAATACCTAAAGCAAGAACATGGCTTGGGCTCTTTAAGCCTGCTTCAACTTTAATTGGCATAGGCCATTTGGCCAGGACAGAATAGGTATTCCAAAAGGTCTTTTGACTAGCTAAAGTGGCCTATAGATCATAAATAATGTGAAAGTAATTCTTCTATTTGTTTTCTGGACTGAGCCTGTGGTTTCATTAATGTAGGTAACTTCCAGTGAAGAAACTCCTTCCACCAATTCAGCACCTGCTCTATAACTTTTGGTCTTAGAGAGTATCTGGGGACCCTGAAAGGTTAAATTACTTACTCAGAATGACACAGCCAGTTTCTCTCAGAAACAAGACTGGTATCCAGGTCTTTCTGACTCTGAGCTGCCTCTCCATGCTGCCTCCCTTTCTATGCTGCTGCTGTCCCTGCAAACTCCAAAATAACCTCGGTATAATAGCTACCTAACATTTATATAGAGCTTACTCTGTGCCAGGTACTGCGCTAAGCACTTTATTAATATTATCTCATTTGACCCTCACAACTACCCTGTGAGGTAGGTACTATTATTATCCCCATTTCTTTCTTCCTTCCTTCCTTCCTTCCTTCCTTCCTTCCTTCCTTCCTTCCTTCCTTCCTTCCTTCCTTCCTTCCTTCCTTCCTTCCTTCCTTCCTTCCTTCCTTCCTTCCTTCTTTCTTTCTTTCTTTCTTTCTTTCTTTCTTCTTTCTTTCTTTCTTTCTTTCTTTCTTTCTTTCTTTCTTTGCAGGTCAATGAGGGTTAAGTGACTTGCCCAGGGTCACACAGCTAGGAAGTATCAACTGTCTGAGGTTGGATTTGAACTCAGGTCCTCCTGAATCCAGGGCCAGTGCTTTTATCCACTGCACCATATAGCTGCCCCTATCCCCATTTTTCAGATGAAGAAACTGAGGCAAACAGAGATTTAGTGATTTACCTAAAGCCACATAGCTAATAAGTATCTGAGCACAGATCTGAATTCAGGTCTTCCTAACTCTAGTCATCGAACATCATCATTGTCATTGTTATCAACAACACCATCACCATCACCACCATGTTTAAATAACACTTTCAGTGGTCATTCCCTCTTTTTTTTTATTTTTTGCAGGGCAATGGGGGTTAAGTGACTTGCCCAGGGTCACACAGCTAGTAAATGTCAAGTGTCTGAGGCCAGATTTGAACTCAGGTCCTCCTGAATTCAGGGCTGGTGCTTTATCCACTGCGCCACCTAGCTGCCCCTGGTCATTCCCTCTTGATGGAGAATCTTCCATAAAAGATCTCCTGGATCATAGCAAAGCTCTTCTAATTCCCTATCTTTCCATGGGTCCATGAACTTGTCCACATGGGCATTCATTCCATGAGTGCATATTGCAAACTTCCCGTCCCTTCCACAAATCCACCACAGAAAATCTAGCTAACATGCCAGAGGCTTGTTTCTGAATCACTTAACATTTCATAAATACCAGGACAACACCCATGTTTGAACCATGGTCTTACTATATGTAGTTATCCATCTGGCACCGTCTTTCATGAAGTTTCTCTTACATGGTTCATCAATGATCATTTGTTGCACTTCTACTCACAACAATAATTATAAGAACCACAACAATAAAAACATTCATATAGCACTTTAAGATTTTCAAAGTGCTTTTAAAATGTTTTCTGGTTTGATCTTTATTATTATCCTCATTTTACAGATGAGGAAACTGAGGCAGGCAGAGGCTAAGTGACTTTCCCAGGTTCACATAGCTGAAATTGTGTGAGGCAGGACTTGAACTTACGTTTTCCCAACTCTGGTTCTAATGGACCATATGTCTTTCCCTTGCCTTTTTGGCGATCATAGTGCTCCATGATTCACAGATGTGAATGACTAGAAGAATATTAGAATTCACAGCCATCTGGGCAGTTTGTTGAATAGAATGCTGGGCCTAGAGTCAGGAAGACTCATTTTCCTGAGTTCAAATATGTCCTCAGACATTTACTAACTATATGACCTTAGGCCAGTCACTAAATCCTGTTTGCTTCAGTTTCCGTATCTGTAAAATGAGCTGGAAAAGAAATAGCAAACCACTACAGTATCTCTGTCAAGAAAACCCCAAAAGGGGTTACAAAGAATTGGACATGACTGAAAAACAACTGAACAAGAACAAAATTAGAATTCATTAGGTAGACCTAGGTAGCAAAGTGGATTGAGCCTTGAACTCACACCTGGGAAACCTGGAGTTCAAATTCTGCCTCAGAGTTACTAGCTGGAGTGATGGTAGACAAGTCAGCCTGGTAGATAGTACACAGTGGGTAGAACATAGGAGTCAAGAAGACCTGAGTTCAAATCTGGACCAGAGGGCAAATCACTTTTCATTTGTTTCAGTTTCCTCAACTTTTTAAAATGAGTATAATAATAGTACCCACTTTACAAGATTGTTATGAGGTGCAAATTGCTTAACACAATGCCTGGAACATAGTAGGTGCTTAGTGAATGCTTTTTCTTTTTCCCCTCTCTCAGCCTCAGTTTCTTCATCTGAAAAATAATTACATTGGGCTTGATTACTTTTAAGTTTTCTTCACTAAGTATGTGATTATTAAAAGTGCTAAATAAATTCTAAAATGTAATCCAACCACTTCTCCTTTTAAATTCTGGGTTGGCTATCAACAATGTCTATTTAAGTTATATACCACTACTTGGTCTGTTTCCAAAGATAATTAGAGGAAAAAGAAAAGAACTTACATATTTTAAAATGTTTATAGCATCTATCTTTGTGGTGGCAAAGAACTGGAATTTGCAGGGTTGCCCATCAATTGGGGAATGGCTGAACAAATTGTGATATATAATTTTGATGGAATACTACTCTGCTATAAGAAATGATGAGCCCAATGATTTTAGAAAAACATGGAAAGACTTGCAAGAAATAATGAAGAACTAAATGAGCAAAACCAAGGGAACATTATATACAATAGCAGCAATATTGTTTTAAGAATAACTTTGGGGGGCAGCTAGGTGGCACAGTGGATAAAGCACTGGCCCTGGATTCAGGAGGACCTGAGTTCAAATACGACCTCAGACACTTGACACTTACTAGCTGTGTGACCCTGGGCAAGTCACTTAAACCTCATTGCCCTGCAAAAAAAAAAAAAAAAAGAATAACTTTGAGTGGATGTCATTTTGACTATTATGAATACCCAAATTAACTATAAAATTCATATGAAAGAAAGATGCTATCTGTATCCAGAGAAAGAACTGAGAAATAGATGTATAGATTATTTTACATTTATATGTATGTGTATTTATATATTATCTGTATCTACATCTGCATCTGCACCTGCACCTGAATTTAAAACTACATCTATATCTATATCTATCTATCTATTTGATACCTATTTGTGTCTATCTAATGGTAACCATTTCTAGGGCAGGGATGAGGGGGAAAAAAAGAAATTTACATGAAAAGTTTGTTGTACATTTGAAAGGAATAGCAAGTTGTACATAGTAGATTTACAGCTTCATATGCAATTATCTTTTTTACTGTACTATGCTATGTGTAACGATTGGAGTGACGCCACCTGCTGGAGAGTTACTGTAGGAAAGCTCCGCCATAAGGAGAAGGCATCTGAGGGCAAGCCATGTGGTCAGTTCCTTGGCGTCAGGAAGTGAAGTTTGCTCGTGGGTACTATCTATCAAAGTTGCTAACCAATTAGCTTAGAGCTGTGTGTGCATGTGGACAGGATGTTCCCAGTTTCACAGGAGGCTTCTGTGAAGAAGAAGGAAGCGTTGGGCCCTTTTGATTCGTGACCTCACCATGGCAGGTCAGATGATGGGGTCTCTTAGAAATAGTTAGATTTTTACCTTTCTCTCTGATCATTAGATCCTACTGCTCTTTAATAAATGCTTAAAAGTCTAAACTCTTGCTAAAACTTATAATTTATTGGCGACCACTCATTAGATATTTTAGATAGTATAGCTAGAATTTTAGCAACTTTACGTATGGAAAGGTTTGTCTTATTCCACAAATTAAAAAAATTTTTAATTTTAAGTTAAATAGGCTAATGGACCATCTTTTCAAATGCACATATGAGCCCATAGGGACTCTTCATCTGTAGAAAAAAATATTATTCCCTTTTTTACTTTTTAGCTTTCATGACAGTGAAAGACATTTAATTGGCACATGTCTCTCTGTTTTATGCCTCACTTACTCAGGAGATTAAAGGGGGAAAAGTCCTCTAGATACAATTGCATTGATTAAGGAACTTTATAGGATCTTAGCCAATGCCTAGGAATCATCCTTACAGATGTGGTCACCTTCACTGACATAATTAACCGAAGGGCACAGAGGATGCCAAGATGCTACTACTGATTTCTCATTTATAAAAAAGCATTAGCCCTGGTAGAGCACCATCATTCCTTATATTAAGGTAAAATCATTGCCCCTAATTCTGTCCTCTGGAGGAAAGCAAACATTCCACAATCTTTTCATCTCTTCCATATGACATTCCATTGAAAGCCAAAGGGCTACATGCTTTATATACATTTCAAAGCCTAAATCTGAAACATGACCATCAACCATGATCTGCTTGAGTCAGTCTTACTTGTGGTAGCTAGCTGTTAGTCTTGGGTAACTGCTTCCAGAAAACCTGAGGGTTAAGTAAGATGATGCTGCAACCAGCTACAAGAAACTGAAAGCCAGGAACAAACCATCCATTTAATTAGGATACCAGCTAACTGAAGGACAGTTGATTAATAGAAAGAAAAATGCCAGGTTTACTACAGATTGTGAAAGGGAAAAAGACAGCATGAGGATGGGGGAGAGTTAACACGCGGAGAAAGAGTAACTCCAGGAAGAAGGCAAATAAAGAGAGGAAACAGTCTGAGTCGGCTTCCAAATACAAAACTCATAAAATGCCTATCAGGGAGTCTGAAATCAAAGCCAGAACAGATGTTGCTTATTCTGAGGATAGGGTTTGAAAGCTAGAGTCAAGAAGAGCCCATACTGTAGAGGCAGTTTAACAACCAAGGTCAAATCAAAAAACAAAACACAAAGCACAACTTGGATGGTAGAGCCAGTTCATAGAAGTGGGTCAATCAGATGCAGCATGTTTTGGTGGGGTTCTAGGTCTATACAGTTTGCTTCTCAACCTTTCAAAGTGGCAGGGTCACCTCTATTGTCTGAGTTTCATTGGGATTTAAGTGACTTTTTACTGAGGGGAGTTCCTTAGGATTTACACACACACACTTACACACGCATGCATAAGTGTGTGTTTATATGTGTACATGTATGTGAGTGCATGTGTATAGATTTTTTTCCAGACACACAGATACGGATCAACAATAGTAGCAACACTTTATAAGAGAGGTGAATATACCTCCCTTAGTCACTGAATCTAGAGCTGGAATTTACCAGTGTCCAACCCCTTCACTGTACAGAGAAGAAAAATGAAGCAAATTATTAGAGTGACTGTGATATAGTTAATTAGTGGCAGAAACGGGAATAGAACCAAGTTCCCGCTGTCATTTAAGTTAAATCATGTATCCTTCCTTTCTGTTAACAATTGATGGAAAATATAAAAATAGAAAATGGCATTTCCTATCAGCCATGCTCAAGCCATTAGGCATTTTTGCTTAATTATTTCCAGGGAATATATTCAGCAGGCAAGTATGTTTGGGTGTTTCTCTGGAAGTATCTGTTGTATGGAAATAAAAATGTATAATACTTTGAATTCTTCATTTTATTTTATTTTTCAATTAAAAAGCATTCATTTTCTCTCTTCCTGCCAATTATAACATATCCTTTAAAAAATCTAATCTTTCTTTTATCATACCACTATAATTATATAACGTTTTCATGGAAAATATATTACATATATTATATATTGATATTATGCATATACACACATATATATACATATTCTACATGCATACATATATGTGGGTATATATCTCTATCTCTATCTTTATCTCTATATATGGATGAGGCAGTTCTCCCTATGAATGAGGAAATTCTCCATATGAATGAAATCACAAGTTTACACCAACCTCCAAAGTACTCAAGAAGAACGTCTGGCTAGAATAATATCAATTTGCCACACTTTCAGTAGTTCTGGTCTAGGGGTAGGATAGGTGCCTTTGTATGTAAACAGACCGCATGTATAAATTAAGTGCTTCCATACTGAAGAATTTGTGTTTCCATAGATACTCTGTAGCTATCATGAATTCATCACTACCTATCCTCTTTTATTTACATTTTAACTTGTGCTTTCCACCACATAAAACCAGTTTAAAAATGTAATCTTTCTGCAATCAGGTTGAGTGGATGCTGAGAAGTTATCACGAGATTTTTGACAATGAAATTCATAGACCTAATGAAATTGACCATAGACTGTGTGGCCCAAAGGATGACAATCGTTAATTATCATTACATTTCTCATTTGTACATACAACAGGGAAGGAAATTCAGGACTAATTCAGACATTTAAAATAAGTTGAATAAAAATAATAGACTCCACCCCTAATGTTTTGTCGATAAAATCAGAAAGTTACTGGAAAGAGTGTTGAATTAGGAAGTGATGACATTGAAAAGTAGATTATTCCAGAAATACAAACTATTTCTTAGTTGTACTTAAATTCACCTCAGTATAATAAACACATTCATCCCTCATTAATTCAGAACCCACTAATTTGAAATTTATGATAATTATGACAGGGAATGACTTGACATTTTCATTCCTAACTGGAAAAAGGACTTTCTAAACCAATTAATCATGAAAAAAAAAAAGATTGCTTGGGAGATGTCTCATGATAACAAACTATTTGAGAAATTTAGAAGTAACAATTTACATATAAACCATTAATATGCTAATTACAGAGATTTCTTATCTAAACTTACAAAATGTTGCCTGAGTCAGATTCACTTCCTGAAGCATAATGTCATAAAACTGTATTTCTTTTTAAACTATTACATAATTCCTGCATATTTCTATTTCAGCACTTCAAAGGATATGTGATTTTGTGATATGAGTACTCTTTTCAACAATGTAGATCACCACCCCTCTACACTGGCCTATTATATAGGACCCTTGTTCCTATTTCACCATAAATCTCCCTTGGGGATCACTACAACTTTCTGTTAATCTTGATATTGCACGAATACTAAAGAAGCCTAGAGATTATCTATCTGTTAGCTATTCTCGTGTTGACATGTGACCAGCCTTTTTTTTTTTTTCCTGGCCATACATTTCTCTGATAAAATCCCTTGTGCTGCCTCTCTTGAACAATTCCTCATTTCTAATGCTCTTATTTCTTATTTGAACTCACAGTCACACAAGATTACTAGAAGAATTCAGGAGAGATCTGGTGGTAGGATAATTGTGTGGGAGTTGTCTAAATATAATGATATAGCTCTTGGGCAACATGAATAGATATGAGCTGAGGTCTGACCACACATTAATTGTAGTAGGACCATGCCTAAATCATCTCTAGCTTGCTATCTAGAGGGAGGGGGAGGCAAGGTCTGGCTAAAATTATATCTATTCATTACCTTTTCAATATCTCTGGTCTTTGTTGTTCTTCAGGTCATCTCAGTCATGTCTAACTCTTCATGACCCCATTTTTGAGTTTTCTTGTCAAAGGTACTGAAATGGTTTTCTGTTTCCTTCTCCACTGAGTCAAACTGAGGCAAGCAGCCTTGCCCAGGTTCACACAGCTGGTAAGTATGTGAGGCTGGATTTGAACTCAGAAAAATGAGTCTTCTTGATTCCAAGCCCAGCACTCTATCCACTGTGCCACCTAACTGTCAACCTCTAGTCTAGGACTATAGCAGATTCAGAACAAAAGCCACTTCCCTGATTACTCTAAAAAGAGAAGTAGTCTTTACTTTACATGTATGCCAACTTAGCCCCTTCCTATCAAAAATTAGTTACACAAAAGACCATCACAAATTGAGTAGCAAGTAAACCCACTTATCCAAGCAATGCAGCAAACATTAATTGGAGAAGTACTTCCGATTAAAAAACAGCAGAAAACGAACAAGAATAAATGAGTTCTTCAGCTGGGAACAAGATAAGATCTCAACTCAAAGCAAAGAAGAGGACATGATTTCATCAGGGGAGGTCTTCTTTTAGCAGTTTCTAGAAGAGTAGACCCTAGAGATCTACACTACATATACATGGTCAGTTCTCATATAGTTTGACATTCAAAATTTTTTTTTCTCTCCAACACTTTCTTGGAGCCCCCTTTTCCACATATCTTTCAAAAAAATGTCTGGAACCAACCCAAGTTCTTGATGTAAACACATATAGGATCACACTCAGAGTCGTCTCCACCATCAGGGGTCACATTTCCTTCCCTATAAGCAGCTGTACATAAGGCTTGGGTAGAAATGGGGTTACATTGGGGTCAGTAAAAAAATTAGTACTTTCCCAAAGGTAGTACACCCCTCATTTCTCCTCTTATTTCATTCTGGTCCCAGCTTATCATCTATTTGCAGTTTTTGTCTGAAATTTGTATACGAATGGTCTATTGGCTGTTCGTCCAACTATGTATCTTAAAATGCACAAACATTTTTCCTGTGTAGATAGATCAAACTCTTTTGAGGGATAATGCAATTTATTTAGGGGGCTATACAATTATCAGCAAAATATCTACTGTTACAATTATTTGGCTCCGTGTGACCAAATCCCTGTTGGTGTTGCCATATAGTATAGCTGTATGCATGTGATTCTGCTTTCTGTGAAACATAGCGATACTTGTATTAGCTTATGGAGTACCAATTTTCTGTAAATCTTCAAACCTTGATCCTTGCCCTAACCAAAGCCATGAGGTCAAATAAAGCAAGCAGTAAGTATATATTTCAAATAATTCATACACTCTCCAGTGTTGCAGACTGTGCTATCACAGAATTAAGCTGAATTGCTCGGGTTTTACTTGATCAGAGATGTTGCCTATGTATTTGACAAGATTAGCCTTCTCCTAAGGAGATGACTAAAAAAGATCTGAGTTCACCTTAAATGCACAAGACTGGTATGAGCTTTGCCCTTGTCCATAGGCCAAACCATCCCAGTGATATTTTGTATGTAAGAAAAGAATTTCATTGTGACTAACTCCCTGCCATGAAATGATACCTACAGTTTTTTTGCCAATAAGTTTTTTAACCAAAGTTAGGAATATAGGAAGTATTTGATTGTGTTTGACACTTTAGGCATTAGTCTCTCTGGGAATTGATTAAAATTCATAACTGTTATTGTGATATGCTCTAGAATAAGATTGATGTGTGAATTCAGGAACTCCTCTTAATTTATAACTATTGTCATTATGGCGAGTGATTAAATACCCTTAGGTGCTTCAAAATAAGCGGGAAGATTTAGAATTGCATCAATATCATGATGAATTTGAAATAAATCATTTATTTCCAACTGATAAGTGTGGAAAAGGCTTCTAAAATAATATATTATCACTTATTTTCCATCATTCATACATTCATTCAGCAAAAATATTTATTGAAAATCTATAATTTTCTGGCAGTGAGGTGGTATAGTGGATAATGCTAGGCCTGGAGTCAAGAAACTTCATAGTCATAAGTTCAAACCTGGCCTCAGACATTTACTAGCTGTGTCACCCTGAACAAGTCACTTAATCTTGTTTGCTTCAGTTTCTTCATCTGTAAAATAATCTGGAGAAGGAAAAATCGAGCCACTCCAGTATCATTGCCAAGAAAACCCCAAATGGGGTCAAAGAGAGTCTGACATGGCTGAAATGACTGAACAACAAAAACTATATAGCATGGATACAATCTTGGGTGCTGTAGAAAACAGAGAATCTGCATAAAGAGTCTGTCTTCAAGGGACTTACAATCTACTTGAGGCAACAACACACACACACACACACACATACACACAATGCAAATCAAAACACAACATATCTGATTCCAGTCTACCTGAGTGATAAAGAAAACAAACACTGTAGATTTTCAGAGAAAAGAAACACAGTGGGATAGAATTTTCATGAAAGACTTCATGGAGATGGTGAAACTTAACTTAGGCCTTGAAAATATATGACTTGGGTATCATTTGCTTTTTTACATATATGGACACATACAGGGATAGTGTGGGAGATGTTGGAAAGGAGTAGAAATCAAGTGGAAAAGAAAGATGGTTCAGGGAGGGGGTCAGAGAGGAAAGTCCAACTGTCTATCTATCATCTAAATGGGTGATGCCTCAGGCAAACTGAGACCTGGGAAAGACCTTTGCTTAAAAAGGCCAAGGTCTCCCAGTGCATGCAGGGCCATCACTAGTTGTCCTGATATATATCTAGCACTGGACACTGATGACCCTGGAGGAGAAAGTGAGACTGGGGACTTTGTACAGCCCTGCATTACTTAAATCCAATTAACTTTCAGGGTTTTGGTTTTTGTTGTTGTCGTTGTTGTTGTTGTTGTTGTTTTGTTTTTGCAGGGCAATGGTGGTTAAGTGACTTGCCCAGGGTCACACAGCTAGTAAGTGTTAAGTGACTGAGGTCAGATTTGAACTCAGGTCCCCCTGAATTCAGGGCCAGTGCTTTATCCACTGCACCACCTAGGTGCTCCCCCAATTCATTTTCAAGTCAAAACATCACCACTGATATCATTGGTCCTCTTCCAGATGAAGGACAAACAACAACATCTATCCATGCATCCATTCACTTATTTATTGGTTTATTGATTGATTGGTTGATCTATTTATCTATTTTTTTATCCATTTTGTTTTTGATTATTTATTTATTTTTATGTATTCACTGATGTATTTAATGAACTAGTGGCTCACACATGACTTCTTTTGGGAAGAGAAGAATACTACTTCTTGACATTAATCAGCAGTGGCTGTGCAAGAGTTTAACAACTTTATCAACTCATGTGGAACACATTCTGACACTGGCAGACATAAAGCACAGTGCAGCCAGGGCCAGAATTTAAGCCCCTTTCGGGGTAGCCTACCTAGGCCGCAATGGCCATAAGTTTTTTCCTGTGTTTGTTCCTTCAACTCCAAATGCATTTTTGTTTGTTTTTTGTGAGGCAATGAGGGTTAAGTGACTTGCCCAGGGTCACACAGCTAGTAAGTGTCAAGTATCTGAGGCCGGATTTCAACTCAGGTCCTCCTGAATCCAGGGCTGGTGCTTTATCCACTGTGCTACCTGGCTGTCCCACTCCAAATGCATTTTTAAGTGTCTATTATGTTTGAGGCATTATTCTGGGCACTGGGGGAGGGGGTATAAAAAAAATGGGCCTTGCCTTCAAAGAGCTTACATTCCATGGGAGGAAGACATGTTTACAGATAATTAAATACAAAATATATACAACAATTATAGAGTAATAGTGGGGAGGGGAGGAATGAAGCTTTAATACCTGGAATGACTAGGAAAGGCTTCTTACAGGAGGTAACTTGAACTCAGCCTTGAGTAGAGTAATGTGTTCCAAGAGAAAGAAGTGAAGAGGGAAAGCATTCAAGGTATGGGAACAACACAGCCTGTGCCTTTGTGATCAAAGAATAATTGTAGGGGCAGCTAGGTGGCACAGTGAATAAAGCACCAGCCCTGGATTCAGAAGGACCTGAGTTCAAATCTGGCCTCAGACACTTGACACTAGCTGTGTGACCCTGGACAAGTCACTTGACCCTCAATTGCCCCGAAGCAAAAAAAAATAAAAAGAATAATTGTGTCAGTAACAACAGCATTATGTATTGATCAACTGTGATAGACTTGACTCTTCTCAGCAATACAATGGTCCAAGATAGTTCCAAAGGACTCATGATGGAAAATGCTCTCCAAATCCAAAAGAAAAGAACTATGGAATCTAGTTGCAGATTGAACAATACTATCTCTATTTTTTTTTTTGTTTTTCCTTTTTGCTCTGATTCTTCTTTCACAGAATGACTAATGCAGAAATATATTTAATGTGATTGTACCTATATCGGATTGCTTGCTGTCTTGGGGAGGGAGGGAGAAAAAATTGAAACTAGAAATCTTATAAAAACGAATGTTGCAAACTATCTCTACAGGCAACTGGAAAATAATACAATACTTTTATGGAATAAAAGAATAATTGTGTCCATTTTACCCCTATAGCCATGTTTGTTCACATGACAGGGGGAAATATATTTGTGTATATATGCATACAGATATATATGTATATGTGTATGTGTGTGCATGTGTATATATACACACATATATACAGAGAGAGAGAGAGAGAGAGAGAGAGAGAGAGAGAGAGATGAGGGTTTAACATACTAAGTCTGATAACTAGACTCCCAAATTAAACTATGGTTTCTAGGAAGGATACACAGCCTTATAATGGGAGATCATTAAGAGAAAAGGTTGGAAAAAAGAAAGGATATCTGAGTCAGAGAAGAAATATACCGTGTAACTGAAACCAACAAAAATGAAGGCACCGTGAGCCTCCTAGAGGAATGGGAGTTCCTTGAGAGCAAAACCTATTTTTGCCTTTCTTTGTAACCCCATCATTTAACACCCTGCCTGGCACATAGTAAGCACTTAATATATGCTTATTGGGTGACTGAGGACAAGGATGAGCAGCCTAAAGAAAACCTTCCCAAGAGGAGTTTAAGGGTAGTTTACAAAGTAGACAATGCTACCAGATAGTTTCCTTCAGGAATCACTCAATAAGAATTATTATCAATATAATCAATAACCTGAGGAAATTTTATCATATTATAATATGTAAATGGTAAGTCCAGCCAACTCACTGTGGAATTGGCCGGGAATGGGGGGTGGGGGAATTAAATTGTATGTAACTGTTTCTTACTCCCATGAATGGCTTAACCAAAGGACCTGACTATTCTTCCTTGTATGGCTTGGTTCATTAGTCTATCATAGTTCAGTGAGAATGCCCCTTAAGAACATCCAACTCTGTTTGCTCTATTGGTTCATACTGAGTAAGCAACCTTCTGATCATTGATCAAGGTTTCCATATAAAGGATATGATATATTAAGAAAAGTAGTTGAAATTTTAACTAAGAATGGTTGACAAGATATATGTTTTAGTCTTAGCTTCATCACTTTTTTAGCAGTATAACTTGAATCTTCAGCTTCTTCCTCTATAAATAAAGTCAAGATAAGGAGGTGGTAGCTATTGTTAAGCACCACCAGGTGCCTCTCTGTACTTGTGCATTCATCCTGGACAAAACATCATTCTGGGGCCATGAGGAGAGGCAAGAGAAGTGATGTAGACAGTCATGCTTGTCTGTCTCTTTCCTCTGCTTTCTTCAACTAGGAGATCATATGTTACACCCAAAGCTTATCTGATCCTTAAAATTTGATTCATATCTGTTTAATTAATATTGAATACTGACTAAGGAAAAAGTTTTGATTTATCATAGCAGCTTCTGATTTGTGTGACTAATTGTTACGAATGGAAATTTAGAGAGAAGGTCAATGACTAGTAGGATGTACAAAAGAGAGGAAGAAAGGACAATAACAACAACAAAAATCCACTAAAATTGTTCAGCTCTGGGCTCTGGGACTATATGACAGAAAGAAACTTATTGAGTTTTGAATATTTTATAACTCCCCCAAAAAAAGCAGGGGAAAAAGATCAAACCTTATGAATCTATATCTGCATCCCTAGGCAAGCCTGAGACATAAGCAAGCTGTTTTAAAGGGCGAAAAAAGAAGCTTGGTAAGCATGAGCTGCTTCCATCAGAGGCATTTAGCCACAGGCAATTCCATTTTTCCATTGTTCTCTCCCAGCAGGTTAAAACTGAAGCCCATTTGCTCCTGAGTGAGGGGAAAAGTGAAAGCATTGACTAAGGGAAAGTCAGCCCCTGGAATGGATGTAGGAAAAATTTGGGAAAGAATGGCTCCATCCAAGAGAAAATAACTCATTTTCCTGTTAAATCAAAACCTTCTGATCCCAGCCTCTGACACAAAAGTATTCCAGTTTTCATGGGAATACATCCCCTCTTCCACAGCATATGCATGAGTTATTCATTAATCAATTAGAAGTGGGACACAACTCATTTTCAGATGAGCTTGAATCCATTGAGATTTGAAATCTGCAGAAGTAGGAAATCAAACCTGAAAACTATGGTGATAAAGATTTACCACAGCCCCTAGGAAGCTCAGCCAGTCAAACTTTTCTTTCCCCACTATTACTACAACCATCAATTCTGCATTTTTCAAAGTTGCTGAAAAAGTGATTTGACAACATTCTTCAGAGGAAGACCTAGGCAGAATATTTGATATAGAATCATGCAATGGGGCAAGAACTTGGTTCAGTCACATAACCTTCTTTGCTTGTCAGATTACTATAAAGAACCAAGTAAATATGCTTTAGTACTTTCAGGCATACAATATTTCATTGATTGGGGTTCTTTCTTAGCTGAAGCATGTAGAAGACATTCACCCCTTTATAGATAATCGCTGGATCCACATTTGAAGCCCTTCCCATTTGGTAGATCCTAACAGAACTTTTGCCTGCATAGCCTTTCAAAACCCAGAACCAATTTTATGCTACAATGCAATATTGGCATATTACTTTAGTGGACGAATTTAATTATAAACATATAAATAAGTAGATTCAGGCTAGACCTGTGATTTCACAGGTAGGGAAAACTCTGAATCTAGAAAGGTCGGTAGATAAAGCACTGGACCTGGAGTCAGGAAGATCTGAATTCAAATCCTGCTTCAGATTCTTTCACTGTGTGACCCTGGGCAAGACACTTAACATCTGTCTGCCTCAGTTTCCTCTTCTCTGTAATAGAGAAGATTTCTATCTTTTTCCTCATTTGCAAAATGAGGTAGAGTAGGAAGTAGCAAAAAAACTCCATTATCTTTGCTAAAAAAAAAAAATACCAAAAAAGGTCATTAAGAGTTGGACATGACTGAAACAATTGAACAACAGACAATAACATAATAGATATAACTTTAATACATACCTCTCAGACTTGTGAAGATAAAACAAAATAATATATATAAAGAGCTTTGTAAATCTTAAAGCACCGCATAAATAGTATTGTTATCATTATTACTAACAGTGCAGAATGGCACCTTCTCTGCCAACTTACCGTCTTAGATAACAGTTATCCAGAGCACGAAGAGATAAAGTGATTTGCACAGTATCTCACAGCCAAGTATATGTTACAGATGAGAACTGAACTCAGGATTTCCTGGCTCTGAGGCCAGATTTCTAGCTACTATTGCCTTTCATATATGAATATATAAATTTAGGGGCAGCTAGGTGGCACAGTGGATAAAGCACTATCTCTGCACTGTCAGGAGGACCTGAATTCAAATCTCACCTCAGACATTTACTAACTGTGTGAACCTGAACAAGTCACTTAACCCCAATTAACCCTGAAGATCAGGGCCATTTCCAGTCATCTTGCCACTGGACCTAGATGGCTCTGGAGGAGAGAGTGAGGTTGGTGACAGCTCTCCTTCACTTAAATCTAATTCAGTGCTAGTCATGACATCAGCTCGATGTCATGGCCCTCTTCAAGAATGAAGGACAAACAACAAGAATATAAATATAGGGACAGCTAAGTGGTGCAGTGGATAGAGCACTGACCCTGTAGTCAGGAGTACCTGAGTTCAAATCCGACCTCAGACACTTAACACTTACTTAGCTGTGTGACCCTGGGCAAGTCACTTAACCCTAATTGCCTCACTAAAAAAAAAAAAAAGAAAAAAAAAGAAAGAACATAAATATAAATGTAACCCTTATGCCAAAGGCATTCTCATGACACAGCTACTTTGGAGGTTTTTTTTTTCCCCCCGCATTTTACTATCATATACAGGTCTGCCTAGGAACACTGGGAAAATTCATGTATAGTACTCATCGATATACTGGAACCCACCCCACAATTCATAATATTCATAGAAAATTGCATTATTTGTAGTGATACTGATCATAGGTAACATAGAAGTTTGATGTTTACCATGTATTTTACATTTATGATCTGAAAACGAAGTTCTTGAATGAAGAACCAAGAGACCTAAAGATTAAATAAATCCATAGAGTCACAAAGAGTATGATATTTGAGGATGTCTCTATTGAATTTCCCCCACACACAAAAATGTTCTATCACAATTCACTGTTTCCCAACCATGGCTGAGAAAAGGACAGGAGCAGTCTAGCATTTTTCTTTCTCTCTCTGTCTCTCTGTCTCTGGCTCTGGCTCTCTGGCTCTGGCTCTCTGGCTCTGGCTCTGGCTGTGGCTCTATCTCTGGCTCTATCTCTGGCTCTGGCTCTGGCTCTGGCTCTCTCTGCCTCTCTGTCTCTCTCTGTGTCTCTGTCTCTGTCTCTTTGTCTCTGTCTGCCTCCCTGTCTCTCTCTGCCTCTCTGTCTCTGTCTGTCTCTGTCTCTGTCTCTCTGTCTCTCTCTGTGTCTCTGTCTCTCTCTTTCTCTCTCTCTCTCTCCCCTCTAACTTCTAGCTATTTCTATTGACTCCACTTCATAGCTACTTGGATCATCAGTTTCTCAAGCTACATTAAGTTGAGTCTCTTTAGACTTCTCCAATTTTGTGATTCTCCCAAATGGAAGGTGAGGATAAAACCCCCATAGTCTTCCTTGTCTATCCTCTTTTTAAATCTACAGTTTTCCCTTTTCTTTTCTTACTTGTTATTATACCCAGTCATCATAATGCAGACCTTCAGGCAAAAAGACCATTCATCTGAGTGAGTGGAAATGAGAAAAAAGGTCCCAGAATATAAGATATAATTATTTGCATGGGTTGGGGTAGGGAGGGAGGAATAGATGATCTGTGACCAATTCATCTTACTAACTACCTTTGATTGAATTTTATCTACCAACTGACTGTGAGCTCCTAGAGGGTGGGGATGATCTTTTGCCTATTGTTGTATTCCTAGTGCTTAGCATTGTGCCTGGCACATAGCAGGGGTTTAATAAATATTCAAGGGAGTTTTAGGAATAGTTGAAGGGTCAGAGAAACATCTTCCAGTCAGGAATAGCTACAAACAGTCAATAACCCACAGGAGGAAGTAATTTCAAGGATTATGATCCCTGAACAGAGAAGAGAAACACTCATGGATTCTAGGGCAGCTACAAAAAGGAGCAGACCCAGGGAAGCCAGCTGAGCAACCTGCCCTGCAAAAGCACTGCAACCAGAGGAGAACCATGGAACACTCCATGAGGAGGGAAAAGACAGTGAGGAACGGAGGTACCAAAGGACCACCTTGCCTTGACCATGTGTATTCCCTATGTGGGTGCCTCACTACCATTATGTTCCAAATTTGTGCCTGCTCTTCTGGAGGATGTGTGTATTTATGGGAAAGCATGCCCAGGATTGAAGGGGTTTGTAGCTATTATTCTTTCTATGCTTACTGTGCATAATAATCCCTACCCCTGTGCAGTCTAGGCTAGTTTTGACTCAAAAGATATTGAGACATTCTTAGAGATTTGGTTGGCTCAGGGGACCAAGGGCTCGGACTGCTGACATCATTTGCTCTTCAACAAAACATTCCAGGAGGAATTGGAGGGGTTCTCAGATATTTGGCTAAGGAATTTTGATGAGTGCTTTGCTCAGCTGAATCAACCCAAAGTATTTTTGCTGCCTCTCCTTGTTGAATATACTATTATGGCTAAGTAAATTTTCTTTTGTTAACTATTGAATGACCTAAAAGTGTCTTATTTTGTTCCAGTATCAAACCTAAATTATCAGAGGACTGGTCCAGAGCATCATTTTACTAAATGCCTTTTCTTTGATTTAATTGTATCTACTAACTGATTGTAAACTCCTTGAGGTCAGGGACTGTGTTCTGCCTGTTTTTGTATTCCCAGTACTTAGCACTGTGCCTGTGTACAGTGCCTATGCACTGTGCACATAGTACGGATTAATAAATGTTTATTGATTGATTAACAGATAAGGGGAAAGCTTGCCAATGAATGCCTTTAGGCTAGAGTTTGGTGAGGTCCATACCAGAGACCACCCTTTGAGCCTAAGGGAAGCAACTGCAGTCCAGTGGACCAACTCAAGACTATTAGTGCAAAGTTGGGGAGTTAACTTAGCAAGGTAAGATATTTGTTTGATTTTGTTTTGATTTTCTTCTTTAATCTTCAAGAATGTAAGGTGTTCCAAATGTTTTAGTGCAATCAAAGCTTATATTTGAAATATGACCTTTTTTACACCCTATAGTGAGTAACACAGGGCACAAGGAGACATGCCAAATTATAACCTTTCTGTGTCGAATTACACTGCATCATCATGACATGGTTTATCTTTCAGTAAGATTTATAGGCAGCATACCCAAATACTCAGTCTTGAACTACTTGGGAATAACCTTATAATGATGATGACATCATTGCTGATAATTTGATAGCATTTTTAAGGTTTGTGAAGGACTTTCCATACATTATTTCATTTGAGTCTAGCAATAAGCCTGGAAAGTAGTTACTATAGATAGACATAGATATAGGTATAGATTATATATAGATATAGATGATATGGATAGAGATAGGGATAGGTGATAAAGTTGTAGATAGAGATGATATAGATATGAATATTGATATGGAGAGAGAGACAAAGAGACAGAGAGACAGAGAGAGATGTTACCCAGAATCACATACCTGATAAGTAGCAAAAGCTAGATTCAAATGTATGTCTTTTTGACTCCAAATTCAGTGCTCTTTCTTGTAAAGAATTAATTGTTATTTGAGGTTTTTATGACCCCACCTTTTGGCTAGAATTTTAAAAAAAAACCTCAGAGCACTCACTGGTCTGGAGCTCTGCAAACTGCACGGTGTTCCACCCACTGGTTGTAGCCGTCGCCATGACGCTGGCACCTCACATCATCACCACTTGCTGACACCTACATGGACCTGGCAAAATTATGATTGGAAGCCCAGTGAGGGCAGTCATGTGACTGTCAGAGTGGCCAGCCAATTGGCTGGAAGGTGACAGGACGCTGCTGTGTATTCTCAGCTGATTCCTGGGTGGTGGTGTTGTTCAGGTTGTATAATTTCCCTTTCCCCATTTTATTTACTTTCCCTTAATCCTACTGATCCTGTTTGTGTTTTTAAAAGTTCTTGTTAAATAAATCCTGCTCTATTTTGAGGGAGGCTGTCGGTCTCCTTCCTTGCCCCAATATTGCGGCGAGCCTCCTAGCTAACAGTCCCCAATTAAAAATTGGTCCCTACATTCTACTTTACTTTAGACATAGTAGATAGTGCATTGAACTTGAAATCAAGAAGACCCACAATCAAATCCTGCCTCAGACATTTACTAGCTGAGTAAGTCTCTTAACCTCTTAGCCACAGTTTTCTCATATATAAAACAGGAATGCTAATAGCACTCACCTCAAAGGATCATTTGAGGATCAAATGAGATAACAAATACGGAGCTCTTCTCAACCGTCAAAGCACTATATAAATATTAGTTGTTATTCTGCTGACATAAATATCTTGGTACCTCTGTCAAAATGATAATGTCTTTTTATATGATATTTTATTTTTCCCCTATTATATTTTAAAATAATTTTTAAGCATTTGTGTGTGTTTTTTAAATTTTGAATTCCAAATTTTATTTCACCCTCTCTTCCTTTCCTCCCCACTCCCTGACACAGTAAACAACCAGATACAGGTTATACATGTGCAATCATAAAACATTTCCATATAAGTCATTTTATAAAATGATAATCTCTTGATCAGACCTTATATAATGTCTTGGGTGTTTCATTTTAGGAAAGATATGAGCAAACTACAACCTATCAAGAAGAGGAAACCAAGATGCTGAAGGGCCTCTAATTTATCCAGAAGAAGGAGTGTCCAGGTCACCTGGGAATTTTTAAACCAGTAAAGAGAAAATTTAAGAAGAGAAAGAACAGTAACCATATTCCAAGGTTGGAAAGGCTGTGATTTAAAAAGAGCAATTTGGCTTGTTGGGAAGAGAAACAATGTCTTCAAAAGTAAAATGAGATGACTCTTCTAGTACTATCAATAGTAGTAATAATAATAGCATTTATATAGCACCTCCTATATGTCAAGCACTTTACAATTATTATCTCATTCAATGCTCACAACCACCTTGGGAAGGTGGTATATTTCCCCTCAAAAGAACTCTTCAGGCCACATCTACATGACTACTTGTTAGATATGTTTTAAAGGGGATTCTTGGTTAGATGGGAGTTGGACTACCAGGCCCCTGAGCTCCCTTTCAACCTTGACATTCAGTAATTCTGTATGTGGAAAAATGAATTTACTCATGAAATCAGGGCTTTTATGTCAATGGTGTTAAGGTTAGCTCTAGAGAGCACTAAATGATGAACCTAGTTTGCCAATGAAATAAAGTCCAGGTAAGTCTTGAATACTAATGATTCACCATCTTTTACAACATGCTATTACTCATTTTATACACACAGTATTTGAGGGTTAGGACGCAGAAAGTGGAGCAATAAGGGAACAAGCACTTTTTCATTTCCTTTTATAGGCTACTTCATGAATGAGAAAGTGTGTTTCTCTTTAAGAGCAGAATAGCCCTTTCGTCTCTGTCAAGATAATAAGGCAATAAGCAGGAGAATTGTTCTCAAAGGACTGAAAGCCCTTTTATTCCCAGTAAACTGCCATTACTTATATCTGATACCAACTCTGTCCCTTAGCATCAAAATATTCATAGTAGTCTATACAAATGCTGGTGCACATTTTGTTACAAAAACATGCTTGACAAACGGAATGAAAGAGCAATTGTCTGCAAGAAGAAAGGCTAACTGGCAGGGATAATGGAGAAAGAACAGAATCATCAGAAAGTGGAAACATGAAAGAGTAGGACTAAAGGTATGAACCTATTATTAAGCACCTATAAATTCCTATGAAGAAAAATCAGGTTAAAAACAGATTTAGATTGTCTAAGTGGCCCAATTCCCAACTATTTCACATAACTATATATGCCCTACCCTAGCACATTCTTTATTTTTAAACAAGAATCTGTTGAAATGTTAAGAAATGAAAAGCATACAGGAACCAATAGATAAACATTTTTAAGCACCAACTGTGTACCAGGCCCTGTGTTAGGCACTTGGGATACAAATACAAAGAATGGGGCAATCCCTAACTCACAAGGTGCTGACATTCTGCTGGGGAAGATAACATGTATACATGTACACAAATACGTATAAATATATACACATATACATGCATATCTATTAAGTGTATATGTATATATTTCATATATACATGTATGTATATGTGTATGTATGTATATGTATTTAATAAACAAGTACAAAGAGACCAAATATAAATGAATACAAAATACTTAAGAGCAAGTGAAGGCACAGCACCAGCAGTTGGGGGAGGGGTCAGAAAAGTCTCCATGTAAAAGGTGGTACTTGAGTTCATCTTGAATGAAGAAAGGAATTCTATGAAGTAGAGGTAAGAAAGGTGCAAATTCAGGGGGAGCTAGATGGTGCAGTGGTTAAAGCACTGGCCCTGGATTCAGGAGGACCTGAGTTCAAATCCGGCCTCAGACATTTGACCCTTACTAGCTGTATGACCATGGGCAAGTCACTTAACCCCCATTGCCCTGCAAAAAAAGGTGCAAATTCCAAGTATGGGGGACAGTCTGGGATGAGAGATAAAGTATCAAGTGGGAGGAACAGAGGGAAGGCCAATTTTTCTGCCCTCAGAGTTGGGAAAGGGAATAATATCCAATGAGTCTTGAAAAATAATAGGTTGGGGACCAAATTGTTAAGGGCTTTGAAAGACAAATAAGAATTCAAATTTTATCGTGGAGAGGGTTAGGAGCCACTAGAGGAAGCTAGGAAGTACAGTGGGTAGGGCACAGGACTTAGAGTCAACAGACATAAGTTCAAATCCAGCCTTAGACAATTATTATCTGTGACCTAGTGCAAGTCACTTAGCCTCTGTCTGCTTCATTTTCCTCATCTGTAAAATGGTGATAATAATAACACCTACCTTCCCCCCTACCCTGGGTTGTTGTGAGAATCAATGAGATAATATTTGTAAAATGCTCAGAAAACTTTAAGTGTAATATAAATGCTAGCTAGCTAGTATTAGAGTTTCTTCAGTAGGGGATGAAGCATGGTCAGATTCGAAATTAAGGAAAATCACTTTGGCAGCTGCATCTAGAATGCTAGAGTCATTGTTTTTGGTTGTCCTTCATTCTCAAAGAGGGCCATGACATCAGGAGGTGTTGTCATGACTTTCAGTGAATTGGTTTTAAGTGAGACTGGGGCTGTGCAAAGTCACCAGCCTCACTCTCTTCTTCAGAGCCATGTGGCTCCAGTGGCAAGTAATATACATCAGGATGACTGGAGATGGATGTTTGAGGTAATTAGGGTTAAGTGACTTGCTCAAGGTCACACAGCTAGTAAGTGTCAAGTGTCTGAGACTGTATTGAAAGGATACATAGAGACCAGTTCAGAAGCTGTTGCAGAAGTCCAGTAGCAGGTGAATAGGGTCTGAACCAAGCTGTAATTATATGCCAAGAAGACTAGTCCATGTTTGCATGCTCCTGCACAAAGCATATACATCTTTTTTTTTACCCTGCCGCCTTGTAATTAACCACTCACATCCTCATGACTAGTGGCCATTGCTAGGAATGAAGTCTGTGGCAAGGAAACAATTTTCCCACATAGCATCATCTGCTCTTTATGGGGATTGAACTCACATGCTTGTTCTTATTAGCTCTGTGGTTTAAGATTACCCAGTATAGAAAGCTTCCAAAAATGCCTTAAATATAGGCACAAGAACAGGCTTTCTTTTGGGCTCATTTGACCAAATTGTTTTTTTTTTCTTTTTTTCCTTTTAAATGGATTTGGCTTGGAGATCCATCAAAATAGTCAAGATAATATATTGGCATCCAAGCCAACTACAGTCTCCCAATTTTGAGCCAATCAGAATGATGTTGATTAGCCTGCTGTGTTGAGCTTCTTGATTTCTAGAACTGAATTTGTCTTTCTAGTATTACTGAACAATAAGAAGGTTAGATATTAATAACATTCCTGATCTTATTATAATTATAGACATGTGATCCTCAATGAATTTTAAAGGCTCGGGAGTTTACTGATGTTAATTACAAGAAACATTTTGACAGCTACCATCTGGAGCCCTGCTTAACCGAATAAAAGCTGCTAAAAATGAGTTTAATGGGATAACCAGTTTATTAGGCAGGTTACAGAAATATCACTCGGCAAACTACTCATCGGGGATTGGAATAATTTGCTTAACTTCTCTAACATTTCCCTCCCAGTTCGAAGGGGGAAAATGCATTTACCAAAGGCCCCAGACTAAATGAGTTATAGATTTAAGACTAATTGATGGTTGATTAAAGCTATTCAACCATAGCTGTGTTGTAAAGTAGACGCTTCGAGGCTGCAGTGCCAGGAAAACCCTTAATTGCCATGATCAAGAAGCAACAGTTTCAGGGCTACAATGAAAAATGAAAATTGTTGCATGTGCAGAAGGAGGAGATGGCTCCGGTATCTGCATTTCATATTTGTAATTTGTGAAACAGTTATTAAATATTAAATTTAATATTGGACAAAAGTCTGTGCATTGCTTACACCCACGCAAAGGCAAATTACCCATTAATTAAATAATTTACAAGTTTCAGAAGTAATAAATTGGTATGTCATCAATGCAATTCCAGCTCAAAATGCCAAAATTGAATGTGAATCCTTTTCATGCGCCTGCTGTGTTTTCTATACATCTCGTGGTAAACATCACTCTATAAACTACTTCATAAAATAGAAAGGGCATTTGATGTCATCTAGTCCAAGCCCTACCTGAAATAAACATTTAAAACATTCAAACAAGTGCATATTTTGACTTTCGTGGTTTGTGGTAATGAGGGTATATATTGGGATAGTGGCAATGAGAAAAAAAAAGAGGAAAGAAAAAATGAAAGAAATATTGTGTAGGTAGACTGTAGAGTTGATAACTGATCAGATACTGCTCTGTGGAGAAAGAGTCAAAGATAAGTCCAAGATCTAGAACGCAATGGGAAGAGTGGATAGTAGCATCACAAACTGCAGTTAGAAGAAAGGAAAAAACAAAATCTGTTTGGGACCTGTTAAATTAGAAGTATCAATAAGACATCTGGGTAGAGATGCCTTTTGGATGACTCCAAATGGGGGGTGAGCTCTCAGAAGAGAGGTCATAGAACTCTAAGATTTTCAGATGGAAAGAAGTTTAGAGATTATCTTGTCCAGGGCCCTTATTTTACAAATGAGAAAACTGAGGTCCAAAGAGGCCATTTGACAAGAGCCCTCAGTTCTGCCTGGAAACTGAAAACTCCTTGAGAAAGCAAAATACACTTAAATGCCTTCACTTCTCTCCTCTTGCTCTTATCTAATCTCTCCGAAATCTGGTTTGTAATCTCATCATTCAACTGAAATTGCTCTCTCTAAAGTTGCAAATGATCTCTTCATTGCAACATCAAATGGTCTTTTCTCAATATTCATTCTTCTTGACCTCTCTGTACCTCTGGTGGGAGGGCTTTGTCAAGTCCTTTTCAGGGCTGCTCATCCACCATTGGTGTCCACTTGATTCACCCATTTCTCATCTGTGGCTCCAAGAAGCTGTAGCATGTGCAGCAGTCATACCCTAGTAAATTGTCTTGATGCATGGGTTAAACCAGGTTAAGAGTAACAGATGAAGGGGCAGCTAGGTGGCTCAGTGGATAGAGCACCGGCCCTGGAGTCAGGAGTACCTGAGTTCAAATCTGGCCTCAGACACTTAACACTTACTAGCTGTGTGACCCTGGGCAAGTCACTTAACCCCAATTGCCTCACTAAAAAATAAAAAAAAAAAAAGAGTAACAGATGGGCCTCAAACCCATCAGGGAGTTAGATAGGGTGTCTACTCTAAGCATGTGAAGACTTCCCCCAGTGGAATGGGTGAATGAGAACAATTTGTTCCAACAGCCATGGAGGCAGCTGAAGCAGGTGCTGTGAAACACTTAGAGCTTGGTCAGACATGGAAGACACCATGGTCGTCCACTACGTCCCAGGACATCATCAGTGGTCTTGACTTTTGTCTTGCCACTGCTTCACTGATTCTGGAAGAGAGAGTGAGGTTGATGCCTTGTGCGACTCTGCCTCACTTAAATCCAATTGACACACAAGTCAAGATAACACCCCGTGATGTCAGTGATCCTCTTCAAAAATGAAGGACGGGGCAGCTAGGTGGTGCAGTGGATGGAGCGCCAGCCGTGGAGTCAGGAGGACCTGAGTTAGGATCCGGCCTCAGACACTTGACACTTACTGGCTGTGTGACCCTGGGCAAGTCACTTGACCCCAATTGCCTCACTAAAAAAAAAAAAAAAATGAAGGACAAACAACAACTGTTTACCAATTTCTCCTCTTATTTTCTCCTCCCCAGGTTTTTTGACACTTCTTTCCTGGTTCTCTTTCTCTCTATTTGACCAATCCTTTCTTAGTCCCCTCTTTCCCTATATATAACAAGTTCTGGCCCTCAGTACTTCAAATCTGGACCACTACAATAGCCTTCTAAATTACCTCCTGTTTTAATTATCTCCGACTTCTTTGTTTTTTCTCTTTAGTTGCCAAAGTGATTTTCCTCAAGTGTGGGTCTGACCATGTTGTTCCCCTGCATTGGCTCCCTCTTATCTCCAGAATATAATGTTTGATATTTGATATTTAAATTTCTTCATTACCTTGCCTCTTCCTACATTTCCATTCTTCTTAAACCTTACTCTCCACCATATATTCTATGATTTGGTGATTTTTCTCATTACTATTTCTTTAACAACAATTCGTCTTTTGACACCAGGAATTTTCCTTGGCTGTACCTAATTCCTGGAATTTCCTCCCTCCTTATGTCAAGCTCTTATCCCTGACTTCCTTCAAGTTGAAACTCAAAACCTACTTTCTGAAGCAAGAGGCCTGTCCTGGTCCCCTTATATGTTACTCAGTCAGTCAACCAACATTCATTAGATTTTTACCACATGCCAGGTGATTACCTCCCATTTGCTCTGTACATATGGAATATGTGCCTAGTTATTTACATATTATCTCCCTCATTCAACATAAGCTCCTTTGGGGCAGGGTCCGGACCTTTCTTTCTATCCCAAGAACTTAGCAAGTACCAGGAACATAGCACCAAAAAGGTCCCTTTAAAATTTTGATTTTATTTCATATGAAAGGACTAAAATAATTTGTCAAAGCTCAGACAGATAGTGAGTAGCAAGACCAGAGCTTTTTCCACTGTACCATGCTGGGAGAAAAGGAAGGCAGATAAGTGGAGGTTGGAAAGCCAGACATAAAAGTCTAGACTTAATAGGAAATATAGATACTTGGTAGGAAAAAGGAAGCCATCTTTGAAAGTGAAGGCCCATCTCTTCATTGCATTGCAAATGTGACTGTATTTTGGGAACTGATATTCCTGAAAAAATATTTGTCTAGTGATGAAAAATCGGTTCTGGGAATAGCCACTCTTTCTTTCAGTATTTAATAACAAAAGCTACAAATCCAACATTTAAATTTCAGACACATTATAATTGCATATCAGTGATTACTCACAATCCAGTAATGTTTCCTTTCCATTCCATTCATGGTGGTCCAGCTCTGACAATAGCTTTGGAAACTGAGCATACATTAAATATATATGCATAAATATGTATGTGTATTTGTTGTTCAGTCATGTCTGACACTTTGTGACCCCATTTGTAGTTTTCTTGGAAAAGATACTGGAAAGGTTTGTCATTTCCCTTCTCCAGCCCATTTTACAGATAAGGAAACTGAGGCAAACGGGGTAAAATGATTTGCCCAGGGTCAAACAGTAAGTGGCCGACATCAGATTTAAACTCAGATCTTCCTGACTCCAGGCTTGGCCCTCTATCCACTGTGCCTCTGTCCAGATATATGTATATATTTGTGGAGGGACATGTTTATAGCTAATATGTATGGCCTGGATAACATGTAGAAAACAACTCACGCTACAGCTTAGAACCAACAACTTCTCCTGATGAAGTTATCACATTGCTCTCTATTGGACCTGCTACCCCCTCTCTCTCTCTCTCTCTCTCTCTCTCTCTCTCTCTCTCTCTCTCTCTCTCTCTCTCTCTCTCTCTCTCTCTCTCTCTTTCTCTCTCTCCCTATATCTATTTCTGTCTTTCTGTCTGTTTATCTGAAAGAAGGAATAGCTCTTCTCTCTCAGCCCAAGGACTATTCCTTTGAGGGGCCCTCACACAACTCAGTGTTGGACTAGAGAAAAGAAACTTTTTCTACATAAAGTCTGTCAACTGGCAGAATCTTACCTCCAAGGAGTTAAGTTGTCTGCAACAGAGATCACTCAGTAAGTTAATTAGACCTCAGATATTTAATGTTTTGTTTTGTTTTGTTTTGTTTTGTTTTTGGTGCAGGGCAATGAGGGTTAAGTGACTTGCCCAGGGTCACACAGCTAGCAAGTGTCAAGTATGTGAGTCCGTATTTGAATTCAGGTCCTCCTGAATCCAGGGCCGGTGTTTATCCACTGCGCCACCTAGCTGCCCCTGATACATAATGTTTTTAAACTTACTTCCTCCTGCTAAAAGGATCCACATCTTTGCTACCAATCTGCATTCCTACTCAAACCATTTTGCCGCTGCTTTCCAACAAACAGCAAAATGCTTTATGTTTTAAGTGCACAGTGGTTTTCATCACACATAACCCCAACCCCCACATCATATGAAACTCTCTTGAAAATGAATATATGGGGGAAAGAGAAAAAAAAAGTCTAAGTTGGACAACTATGAATAGGACCTTAATTCCTTTGTTTCTAAATTCTTGTCTTCTACATTCAAGTAGACAGGAACAAGTCTTCCAGACCTTGAAGTGCCCTACATTTTTTTTTAAATCTGTTTTCTATCCATTATTCTTCTTATTTCACAGTAAAACTGATAAAGTAGAGAACAAAGTATAGCCACATTAAATTAACACCAAGATTTTTTTTTTGACAGAGAAGACATTTGAGCTCTTCTGATCTTAAGGGACAAGAAAATCTTTTTAGAGTAATTTTTTCCCCAGAAGAATACTAATTTTATTCAATCAGCTCAAATGCATTCATATTTCAAATCAAAGCAAGTTACTTTAAAAGGTTGGTTAATTTTGTCTGTTTGAAAATAAAATTTCACTTTCCAAAAATAATCAGCATGGCCATGCCTACACAGAGTTGTTGATTAATCTAATTTTGAGTAGAAACAGTTATTCAAACTGTTGTTGCTGCTGAGCAGAAGATAATGGATTAGCCACTTGAATGGCCAATCTGTTTGAAAAATAAAAATAAGATGTGGTTAAAATGACCAAATAGGACTGACCATTTACAATCACAGGGGTTTCCTTAGAATAATCTTGAAAGCATTGGTCTGGGCCATTGTGTGTCTCTCTTTAATCTTTTCACTTTAATCTTTTCAGAAAAGGTTTGTTCTTAAAGGCGTTTTTGGTTACTCATATTTCTTTATTCCTTTAAGATATAGGAAGCACTCTGCTTTCCTGAATCCTGTGAGGTACATAGTACAATATCTAGCCCCATTTAACAGGTGAGAAGATTTGAAATTCTGAGGGAAGATCATGTCAGCTCATGTCAGAGTCCAAGACTTGAACCCAGGCCTTCAAGTTATAGTTCCAGGGCTTGCTTTTCTGTTAAATTTTTAATGCTTTGATTTCTAGTTAAATAGGTTTTGAAAACCGCTTGCCCAAATCTCTAACAGCAGTAAACTCTATGGCATCCCTTAATCCCATTAGTTCTTTGTGCTGTACCTCACTGTGCTGCAATTACCTCACAGGGAAGAGGTTTGACTTATGATTATTATAATTGTTTATTTAACATTTGGTACCTGGATCCAAGAAAATCTGAGACATTCAAGAAATACCAAGCTGCTGCTAGAGTCCCTAGAATTTAGACTATAGCTAAATGCTATATTTAAAAAGAAATATATCAACTCATGATATTCAGTATATTTGATGCATCATCCTTTAAAAAATAGCCCCCAATCTGAGTACAAAGGAACAAAGGTCTTTGAGATAGTGTTGTACAGAGGATAGAGATGGAATACTTGTCAGAAGACCCTTGTCCTATTTCTACTAGGGCCTCGTGCTTATAGTGTTCTTAGACAGGTCTCTGAAATTACCAAGCCTCAGTCTCATCTGGAAAATGGGATTAGCCATGACAACCTTTCCTACTTCCCAAGATAATGTAGGTGAAAGTTTTTAAACTTTTTAAACTGTAAAGCTTGTGGTCTCAGTAATGAATTGCAACATGTGATCTCCCTCTTTTGTTCCAACAACAAATAAGGTCTTGGCTTACTGGATCATTCTTCTAAATTCCAGAATGCCGTTATTTTTCTTTCCTGGTTTGGGGTTTAAATTAGAATGAAATAAGAGAATATATGTAAAGTGTTCAAAGCTCTTCAAACTTTAAAGCACTATACTAATGTCAGTTATCAGTGGATAGAGCACCAGGCCTGGAGTCAGGAGGACCTGAGTTCAAATCTGGCCTCAGCCACTTAGTAGTTATGTGACTGTGGGCAAGTCACTTAACCCTGTTTTGCCTCAATTTCCTCATCTGTAAAATGAGATAGAGAAGGAAATGGCAAACCACTATAGTATTTTTGTCAAACAAAACAAAACAAGGTCATGGAGAGTCAGACATGACTGAAATGACTAAACAACAAAAACAATAATCTCAAAGGAAAAAGGCACTGAAGAATTGGAAGGGGAAGGAATTACCAGGAATGACCTCTCATAGAAATTAAGATTTGAGGTTAGCTCCTCAGGGAAGCCAAGAGTTAAGGCATTCCAGGCATGGGGTATGGAGTGTGGTATATGAAAGATAGATAGATAGATAGATAGATAGATAGATAGATAGATAGATAGATAGATAGATAGATAGATAGATAGATAGATAGATAGATAGACAGAGAAGAAGGATAGATGATGGATGGATGAATGAATGAATGAATGAATGAATGAATGAATGAATGAATGAATGAATGAAAAAGCCTGTATCATTGGGTCATAGAGTATCTACAGGACAGTAAAATGTAAGAAGACTGGAAACATAAGAAGGGACCAGATTGTTTGAAAAGTCAAACAGAGAATGCTGTGTTTGGTCCTAGAACTAATAAGAAGCCACTAGAGTTTATTGGGTAGTGAGGTGAGGAGAAGAGGAGTGATTGGCATGGTTAGAATTGTGCTTTAGGAAGATCATGTTGAGAGGAAGACATGAGGTGATTAAAAACCTGAGCCGGGGGGGCAGCTAGGTGGTGCAGTGGATAAAGCACTGGCCTTGGATTCAGGAAGACCTGAGTTCAAATCTGACCTCAGACACTTGACACTTACTGGCTGTGTGACCCTGGGCAAGTCACTTAACCTCCATTGCCCTGCAAAAAACAAACAAAGAAACAAAATAACCCTGAACCAAGATGGTGGCAGTGTGAGTGGAGAAAAGGTATCCTATACAAATGATAAAGACTGCCTGCTGAAGTATAGAGGGCTCAAAAATTCTGCATCAGGATAGAGAATACCTGTATAAATGAAATAATAGATCTTTTGAGGTAGTGGAGTAAGCTCTTGTTATTCCTCAATCATTTCAGTCATTATCTGACTCTTTGTGACAGAACTGAGTAACTTGCCCAGGGTCACACAGGTAGAAAACATCTGAGACCAGATTTCAACGCAAGAATATGAGTCTTCTTGACTCCAGGCCTAGCCCTCTATCCATTGTACCACCTAGCACCTCTATTAGAATAAGTACAGAGGTCTTAGTATTTGAATCCCATGTTTATAAGCAACTACACCAGAAATTTCACCCCTTTCTATCTTAGCTCATTCTCTTTGAACTGACGGTCCCTTTTTCTACTCAACTCCTTTTAACACTATTCCTGGTTTCTACTGGACCACCCACGATTTACAAAGGAAAATGGAATCCAAGCCCCATCCTAGCTCTCAGATAATTGTGCCATGACTTGGCTCCCACTTCCCCAATTTCTATACAGCTTATTACTGTTCAAATGTTTTGAAATTATATAAAAAAAACAACAACAAGTTTGACCCTAAATAAGAAATATAAAAAGATGCCTCTTTCAGCTCCTTTGCAGAAGTGGGGATCCATGGATGTCAAGCATTACATATAATGTCAGATTTTTTTTTTATGTATTGATTGATTTTGTAGACTTTTTTCCCCTTCCGCTTTTAAAAAAATCTGTTATTTTTTAAATAAAGGACAGTTTGGGGGGGGGGATGAAAAGGGATACAAGGGGAAATATTGACTATGTAAAAACCAAAGTTATCAAAGAAAATATATTTTTAAAAACAAAATGCCTCAATAATCAGCATATATTGATAAATCTTTCCCCTACCCCACACCCCATTGTCAATAAGGATAAGTAAGGGCTCACAAAAACATTACCCAAATGGCAAATATTATTACTGTAGACTCCCCTCAAAAAACACCTGGGCTGCATAACTAGAGGCACCAAACTTAAGTGGTTTAGTGTCTGGTGGATCAAGCCTCTAACAAAACTCTAACAAGAAGAAGCATCTATTAAGAACCTACTATGGGCAGTTGCCGCCTGGGAGTTTCTCTTGCTTTATCTCTAGTTCCCCATTGCCTCGCAGAACCGCGACCCGGCTGCTGCTAGTGCCGCCGCAGCGTCCCGTAAGGGGGCCGAGCCTGGGGTGGGCGCGGCCCGCAGATCCGTGGGCAAGAGGTTACAGCAGGAATTGATGACCCTAATGATGTCTGGACACAAAGGAATTTCCGCCTTCCCAGAGTCTGACAATTTCTTCAAATGCGCTGGGACCATCCATGGGGCTGCTGGGACAATATATGAATACCTGAGGTACAAGCTCTCCCTGGAATTTCCCAGTGGCTACCCATATAATGCTCCCACTGTGAAATTTGTCACACTTTGTTACCATCCTAATGTGAATACCCAAGGCAATATCTGTTTGGACATCCTCAAGGACAAGTGGTCAGCTCTGTATGATGTCAGGACCATTCTACTATCTATCCAGAGCCTGCTGGGAGAACCCAACACTGACAGCCCATTGAACATACATGCTGCTGAACTTTGGACAAACCCCACAGCCTTTAAAAAGTACCTGCTGGAAACCTACATGAAGCAGGTGACTACCCAGGAGCCCTGACCCCAGCTGCCCAGCCTATCTTCCCTTCATCTTGTTTGTATGTGTATGTGTGTGCATCCATCTTTCCCCTTCCTCATAATCTGTCTTTTCTCTTCTGTACAGTACTGTATCATACTGTTTTCCTTTTTTCTTAAACTCTAGTCCAGCCCTCAACATTAATGTATAAATAAATTTGTTTTTGTTTAAAAACAAAAACAAAAAACTATGTACTAAGTACGTTGCTAAGTGCTGGGAATACAAAGAAAGGTTTAAAAAAGTAGTCCTTACTCTCAAGCTCACAGTCTAATGGTAGAGAAAACATGTAAAAAAACCTATGTACAAACAATATTTTGTTGTTGTTTAGTCATTTTCAGTCATGTTCAACTCTTCATGACCCCATTTGGGGTTTTCTTAGCAAAGATACTAGAGTAATTTGACGTGTCCTTTTCCAGCTCATTTTATACATGAGGTAAACAGGGTTAAATGACTTGCCTAGGGTCATACAGCTAGTGTCTGAGGCCAGATTTAACTCAAGGAGGTGAGTCTTTCTGACTCTAAGCCTAGCACTCTATTCATTGTACCACCTAGCTGCCCTCTCAAACAAGAAATACACAGAATAAATTGGAGGGGAATTAGAGAAGCTTTATTGTAGAAGGTGGGATTTTAGTTGGGACTTGGAAAAAATCAGGGAAGCCAAGAGGTGGAAATTTGGAGGAAAAGACTTCCAGTCATGGGCAACAGTCAGTGAAGATGCCCAGAAGGAGGAGATGAAGCATTTTGTGAAAGAAAGAGCAAGGAGGACAGAGTCACTGGCTATGTCACAAAATATGTGGAGATGTCTAAGGTGGAAGAAGATTGGAAGGATAGTAGTGGGCTAGGTTAGAAAGGTCTCTGAAGGCTCAAGAGAATATTTTATATCTGGTCCCAGAAGTGATTCAGAGCCACTGGAGTTTATTGAATTGCAGATAAGGGGGCAGTAAATGGTCACACTTGTATTTTAGGAAATCCCATTTGATAGCTAAGTGGAGGATGTACTCAAGTTGGGGGAGACAGGAAAGTATGCCTGGGTCCTACATAAATATGGCCAATTGGATTCTCACTGAATAATTAATTCCTCTTCTATTTAGTAATGATTCCATTACTCTTCATGTAGCAAATTCCTGGGGAAAGCCTTCAGCTGGGAGAGAAAGAGATAAAAAGCTCTCCACCGAAGTCACTGTGTTCTTTCTAATTCCTTAACGAAAGAAATTGAATGAAATCTCTAAAAGAGAAAGCAGAAAAGGTCAGTAAGCTGAAAAAAAAAACAGCAGAAGACTCTTTTTCTAAGGTAATTGAAACAAATATCCTTTGGCCTGATAATGTCATAACTGCAAGATTGGAACTAAAACACTTCTCATTTCATTTCCCTAAGTTAGCTCCAGACCGTTCATTGATAGCACACATCCCATCATTAGTCCCATTTTAACATCTTTATTTCTCAAAGAAGATACCAATAGATGAATCAGCAGCAGTCTAAAACCCTGCTAATTAAACACTAACCCATCTGTCTTCTGCTCTCACATTATCAAGAGACAGATTAATTTAGGTTTTCTGCCCATTTTCAAGGCAAGTTAGTATTTAAAGCAGGACAAGTGAATGTGCTCTTGTCTAATTCAAGCCTACCTTAAAAAAACACCCCAGATCAAGCAAAATACAAGGTAGCTGTTGTTATTGGTGATGATGATTTTTCATTGTTCATTGTTCATTTTCAAAGAAGACTGATAACACCATAGGGTAATGTCTTGACTTACATGTGAATTAGATTTAAGTGAGGCCAAACTACACGAAGTCATCAGCATCACTCTCTCTTCCAAAGTCACTGAAGTCCAGTGTCAAGACAAAAATCAGGACAACTGGTGATGGTCTAGGATGCAGCGGTTGACCATGGCGTCTTCAATGACTGACCAAGCTCTAAGTGCTGCACAACACCTACTCTAGCTGCCTTTATGGACATTGGAACAAATTATTCTCAAGAGAGATACCAATCTAACACGTGGACGTTACCATTAAAAGGCCATTAAAGCTTATCCCTAGCCAAGGCTATGACTTTTGTTTACAAATATGTGTGTATTTGCATTTTTTCAACCCTTAAACTATATTTCTTCTGCTTCTCAAAGTATTCTCCTTTTGGAAAAGAAGAATAGGTAGTATTTATATAGAACTTTAATATTTACAAAGCACTTTACAAATATTTCATTTTCTCTTCATGACAATCCTGGAGGATAAGTACTGTAATTATCACCATTTTATGTGTGGGGATACTGAGATTAAGTGACCTGCCCAGGGTCATATAGCTAGTAAAGGTCAGAAGCTAGATCTGAACTCAGGTCTTCCTGATACCAGGTCTAGCACCTTATCCACTGTACCACCTAACTACCAAGAAATAACTTAAGAGTGCCCACACCTCTACTATGAACATTACACAGGAAATCTAGTTGTTTTGTTAATCATTCAGGATTGGAGGATTGGAGACCTCACACAAGCTGATAAGTGCCATGCCTTTTATCAGAGGTTAAAAGCGAATGCTGGCTACCCATTTACCTCAGCAAGCACTTCAAGAACCAGGAGATTCAACTGAGCAGTGCAAATCAACAGATATTTATAAGGCACCTACTATATGCAGAGTATGCTTAGTGCTGAAGGAAGATGCAAAATTTTGACGAGATATGGTACCTTTCTATAGGGAGCTTACAATGAAATGGGGGTGGGTGAAGTGGAAAAGCACTGGTTCTAGAGTTAAAAGACCTGTGTTCAAATCCTGCCTCTGACAATTATGACCTTTATTTCTTTGGACAAGTTATTTAACTTTTCTGGGCCTCAGTTCCCTCAGCTGTAAAATAAAAAGGTTGAACTAGATGGCTTCTGTAGTTCCCTTTTAGCTCCAGATTTGTGATGCTTTCACTTAAACTAAATATTCGTTGCTGCTTGCCAATCCTTATGACTCTCAGGGACTTCCTAATCTTATCCCTCGCAAGGATGTTTCACTCCTTTTCTTCTCTTCCCCTTGCCAACAACAGATATCCCCAAACATCACATGGACTATAGTTATTCTAGGTACCTATATCCCTGAGAAGACTTAAGCTCTTTCTTTAAAAAAGCCCTCAGCTCTCTTCTTCTCTTCCTTAAACCTTCTAAGCATCATCACCTTGCCTTTCCTCTTCCTTCCAGCCATGAAACATAAACCCTCCACATATACCCTTGATCCCAAACCTTCTTACCTACTCCAAGACCTGTGTCCAGAAACCACTTCCTTTACCCTCATGTATCTTCAATCTCTCCTTCTCTCTTGGGCTCCTCCCCACCTGGCCACAAACATGTGCAGATTCAGTTCACACTGAATTATCCACTGTTACCTGCTGCCCTTTGAAACTTATTCATATCTTTTTTTTTTGTATTGAAATTTTATTTTTGAAATAAAGGTTTATTTTGCTGTGGAATTCAGTAAGTAATGCTGTGGTCTAAGGGAGTGACAGCTTTTAAAAGTTGACTCTGCACACTTGGAGGTTTTTGTCACCTACCTTACCAAGCTATTTAAGGAAAGTCCAATTTGTAAACTGTCAAGTGTACTATGTCATTATTATTGATAATAATTTCATAGTTATTAGCTAAAAAGCCCTTTGACATTGAAACACTGCCCACTAACGTCATTTTTTCTTTAAAATATTAGGGAGACCTCCTTCTACAGTGTCTGAAGGTTATTCAGTAAAAATAATTCAGCCTTTCTAAGTTGGACCTAGCTGGGGAAGTGGGCCAGGAGTCTTTTTTAAAAAACAAATAGACCATACTTAGCCTTCACCTGCATTATGTATATGTGTACACATAGAAGTGCATATGTGTATATTTTTGTGTAGTATACATGTATATATAAGTGTTGTTCCTCCTTCATTGTCAAAGAAGACCAATGGCATCACAGGATGATGTCTTGACTTGTGCCTGAATCATAGATTTAAGGAAGAGTTGCACAAAATCATCAGATTCACTCTCTCTTTCAGAGTCATTGAAGTCCAGTGGCAAGACAAAAGTCAAGAAGACTAGTGATGGTCTGGAATGCAGTGGATGATCTTGGTGTCTCCCATGTCTGCCCAAGCTCTAAGCACTCCACAACACCTGCTTCAGCTGCCTTCATGGTTACTACAACAAAATTTTTTCTTCCACCCATTCCACCAGGGAAAGTCGTCAAATATATGGGATAGACATCCCCCTGATTCACTGATGGGTTTGAGGAATATCAGTTACACAGTTTGGCCCATCTTCCAAGACAGTTTTATTGCAATGTGGTCCCTGAGAATGCTACAGTTTCTTGGAGCCACAGTGGTAGTTCTGTTTGTTTTTTAGTCAGGCTTAAAGATTTGGGAGTTCTAATGGTTCATGGTGGGTCTTTTGGGCAGGTCAGCCTTGGCACCTAGATGGCTTCAAAAATACCAACAGCCTTGGATGTAGTTTTCTGTTATTTGCAGATAAACCTAGGATGGGCAGTTTCTCATAATTATTTAAGGATGGTCAGTGATGTCATTTCAGTATTAGTCTATCTAGGTCTGCTCTAATAATTATCCTGACAATAACTTTAGGAGAAATGTATATAGAAAGAGGAGAAGGAGAAGATGAAGGAATATAGGAATTCTCAATTTTTGAAAAACTATGAGATTATAAGTAACTATGCTCCAAAGAAAACCTCTTTTAACATAGAAGCAAGAAGAGATAACTAAAAATCATATTAATGCAAACATTTCTTCGGATTAGGAAAAGAATCTCTCAGAACAGGGATTTTACTTGCATTTGCAGCATACAGTAAGTAATAAATGCAAGATTTGATCCAGCACTTAGATTCACTTCTATAGGTAGAAAGAAATTCATGCTTCAAATTCTGATGAATCACAGTAGTCAAAATAAGTCATTGACTAATAAAAAAAAGTAAAACCAGTTAGACTCCCTGGAGCTTGCCTCAGGATAGATACTTAGAAAGACTCACCACATAGGGCAGCTAGGTGGCACAGTAGATAGAGCACCAGCCCTGGAGTTAGGAGTACCTGGGTTCAAATCTGGCCTCAGACACTTAACACTTACTAGCTGTTTGACCTTGGGCAAGTCACTTAACCCCAATTGCCTCACCAAAAAAAAAAAAGAAAGAAAAAAGAAAGACTCACCACAGAGGGAGGGGCATTTTGTTAATTATTCAGAGGATACTGTGAGTCTTTCATGCATTTTTCATTTTCTATGGAGTGGAATAAAATAGTGGAATTATCTAATATCAGATGTATGCATTGTTACTTAAAATGTCTGCACAAAGAGGATCCCTTTACCCACATCTGGGGAGGATTGAACATGAGAAATATAAAAAGACTTTTGCAGAGTAAACTAAGTAGAAGCTGAATGAGCCAAAGAAAGAGTGATATTTGGAGGCAAGCCTCTAAGATTGGACCCAGCCCATGTAAAGCCAGAGCCTGGAGCCCTGGGCCACAGTTAACACACATACATCATAAAGTCAGCTTGACCTACAGACTAGCTCTATGATCTTAGGTAAATTACTTAATCCCTATATTCCTTAATTGTCCCATCTGTAAAATGGAAATAACAGTAATGCTTGTACTACCTACTTGATAGGGTTGTTGTGATCAAAGAGCTTTGTAAACTATAACACACTATATGAATATGAGCTGTGATCACCATCATCATATGAGGAAGGGCAATTATCTTATGAAGTGCCCTATAAAGTACTAGATTAAATAAAATGTGTTGTTGCTTTTTATGTGTTTTAACAGGTCTTAAACTGAGGAATTTTAAACTAACTCTTATCACAGTACCTGACACATAGTAAAAACTTAATAAATACTTGTTGGCTGTTGACTAACTAAATACAAACATGGTTACCAGGGGCCATGTTTCAGTGTCTGTGTTTGTGAAGGAAGAAATGAGAAAACTCAGAGCCAACTGATGGAGTCTTAATACAGATTGATGCATACTATTTTCCACTTTATTTTTTTCTTGTGTTTATTTCCTTTGGGTTCTTTTGATGGTGTTTGCAACAGGCAGAACTTTGCATCATCCAAGCTAAGTAGTGGGAGTTGATGGAAATGAATAGGTAAAACATGTTTTAGTGGTTTTCAGGAAATATTTGCAAGTGTCAGGGGAAAAGACTCAGCCTTTCTTGGTGGGCCATTATGGCTGGATTAATTGGAGTCAAAGTCTAAGGTCAAAACCAAACAATTAAGCAAAGGAAGTCAATAGAAGTCAATCAAGTTCTCAAGGTGGAGGTTGGCGGAGGGGTTAGGGGGAGAGAAACAGAGAAGAGGGGCTAGGGAACAAGCAAACAGGAAAGCCCAGAAGATCCTATATCATGAGGTGAAGAAGAGCCACCGTATTTCAGATGCTATTGTGGACACAGCCTAAATTTTGCTTAGTCTGGAAGATGTACAGTTGTTTTGTTTTGTTAAAAGTGCAGTAGACACTCATGAATAATAAACATCGCATTTAAATGAATAATTGTAGCTTAAAAACACAATAAAAGAATCAAAATTGTACACAAGATATAACCTCCCTTTCCATGCTACTTTCTTACAAAGAAGGACAAAAGAGTAAGATCTTCAAACTGTGTACATACAAGATACTTGTAGTGGGGCAGCTAGGTGGAGCAGTGGATAGAGCACCGGCCCTGGAGTCAGGAGGACCTGAGTTCAAATCCGACCTCAGACACTTAACACTTACTAGCTGTGTGACCCTAAGTAAGTGACTTAACCCCAATTGCCTCACAAAAAAACCCAAAAAACAGATACACATAGGGCATATTGGATTCCCAGAGAGGAAGGCACCGGCAGTGATAAGAGGAACAGGAGTTCTGAAAAACCTCTTGCAGAAGGTAGGATTTTAATTGAATCTCAAACGAAGCCAGGAGACAGAGTTGTGGATAGCCAGTAAAAAGATAGAGTCAAGCCATGGTATACCATATAGACAAGGAAGAGCAAGAAAGCCATTATTACTGGATCCTAGAATCCTAGACTAGCAGCTAGGTGGCTCAGTGGATAGAGCATAGGAGTCAGGAAGACCTGAGTTCAAATCTGGCCTCAGACATTTCCTAGCTGTGTGAACCTGGGGGAGTCACTTAACCCTGTTTTATTGTTTCCTCTTCTGTAAAATGAGCTGGAGAAGGAAATGGCAAACCTCTGCAGGATCTTTGCCAAGGAAAACCCCAATGGGGTCAAAAGAGTCAGACACACCGAAACTACTGAACAGTGAAGAGTCCTAGAAGGAGAATGAAGTATAAGAAGATGGGAAAGGTAGGAAGAGGGCAAGTCATGAAGTCAAACAGATAATTTTTTATTTGAACCTAGAAGTAATAGGGAACCATGGGAGTTTATAGTAAGGGGAGGGAGGTAAAGGATTTGGCATGGTCAAAACTAAACTTTAGAAAGATCACTTTAGCAACTTAGAGGAGAGCAGAGTGGAGACTTGAAACATGGAGATGAACCATTGCAATAGTCCAGGTGTGAGGTGATAGTCTGTCTAAATCAGGAATACAGGTGTGTGAGTAGGAAAAAAGGAAATGTTTGTGAAGGAAGAAATGAGAAAACTCAGAGCCAACTGATGGAGTCTTAATACAGATTGATGCATACTATTTTTCACTTTATTTTTTTCTTGTTTTTATTTCCTTTGGGTCCATGTCTTCTTTCACAATATAACTAATATGGAAGCATATTTTTCATGATTTCACATGTAGAACCTATATAAAATTGCTTACCATCTTAAGGACAGGGGAGGTGAGGAAGGGAGGGAGAAAGTTTGGAACTCAAAAAAGTTTTTAAATGAATGTTAAAAATTGTCCTTATATGTAATTAAAATATTATTTTTAAAGATTTTTTAAAATAGGAGAAAAAAAGAAAACTCAGTCAGCTCCACCTATAGATTCTCAGAGTCAGATGAAGACAAAGGTACCTCTGAGCCTTAAAAGTCCAGATACATCTGACATTGTTTCTTCTTCCACCCAATCCTGGTTCCTAGGTTAATAATCCCAGGGTGTTCAGCCCAATTTTTTACCCACTAAGGAGACTGTTTTACAGAATAATAAGATGAAATCAATATAATTGCAGTTATTTCCAATTGGCTTCGAATTCTCTTAGCCAATAAAATTCTACTGTAGAATTCTTCAGCTTACAGGCTCTGTACCTGGGGAGTGCAGAGAGTACAATTTAAAGAAGCCCTCAGCTAGAAGATTTATTAAACTCGACCTATGGAAGTTTCAGCTGTTGCCTGGTTGCTTGTTTCTTGAAAACAACACAATGTAAGGCAAAACTTTCTAACAATTAGGGCTGCCCAAAAATGGAATGGGGAGCCTCAGGGAATAACGAATTTTCTATCGCTGGAGATCATGATGCTAAGGTTAAACAACCTCTTGTCAGGTTGGTGTATCATATAAGCAGGCTTAACAATTTAGGTTGTATGTGGACTAAATGCCTCTGGAAGTCCCATCCAACTGTATGATACTTTGAGGTCCATGCCCAAGCTCACAAAGCATTTCAGTGACTTACGTAAAATTACTGTGCGGTTGTACCTACAACAATAACCAGACTTTAGACTTGCCCCCTAGTATCTTCTGTACTTTCTCAATGAGAGTGTTTTTCTTTTCCCTAAAAAGCATCTTCTAGTACTCTAAAGAAAAAGAAATTCAGCACCACACTCCCCTTTCATTCATCTCAGCTTCATTCTGTATCTTTACTTCCTAGTAGGTTCTATTGCACCTGATTGTCTAGTGTTCCCTCCCCTCAGGAGACTGGCTATACATGTATATACACCAGCAGATGTGTTACCTTTGATATGTTTGCCTTTGTTCAATTATTTACTAGAGTGAGTGTGTATCTCTTGCAAAGGGAACTGCTTTCAACCCTACCTCCTGATTTTCTGTATATTAAAAACACGTATGATTTGTAAACAAAATTCTGGCATGAAAGTCTCACCGAAAAAATGTCTTTGTAAAATTCAAAGTCCCCAAGTGACTTATTCTGCTGAAGTCTGAATTCTAAAATATTCACGTAGAGAACTTTATTTTGTTGCATCTATGATTTCAGCAATGTGGGTCCACCTTCTCCCAATGCTTTTAACAATTCAATGTTTCTCCATCCTATCTTTCTCTTATCTTTCCTAAATCTTGCATAGAGTATCCCTTCAGTGTACTAGACACCTTTTTCTATTTATTTGAATATCTTGAGGGTACCAATGTAGCATTTATATATTTTTATTGTCTTTCATTCTTTCTACATGATTAGCTCCCTTCCTTTATACACCCAATATTGTATTTTATTTGCCCTATTTGACATGACTGACAATGTGCTACAGACTATAATCACATGGGCTATCTTATAATTATAAGATTGTCTGGAGTATTTAGTGCCCTAATATTCATAGTCATATAGTAACAACAAGAGAATTGTTAAAGAGATGGATTTTTATATCAACAGGGTTCTTGGGATCAGTATTGTGGTATAATCCAGCATTCAGCACAGTGTAGCTCAAACCATTCCTTTCCATTCTGTTTCATATTTCACCCTCTCATACTCTCTACTTTCTTTTATTTTCAGGGCAATGAGGGTTATGTGACTTGCCCAAGGTCACACATCTAGTAAGTATCAAGTGTCTGAGGCCGGATTTTAACTCAGGTCCTCCTGAATCTAGGGCCCATGTTTTATCCACTGTGCCGCCTAACTGCCCCCATCATACTCTCTACTTTTTAACCAACTTGGCCTAGTAGCTATTCCCATTATAAAATATTTCATCTACAGCCTCCATGCCTTTTTTCCCAGGCTACCCTACCTCCATAACCAGGGTATGTTCTCTCCTCACCTTTACCTTTTAGGATCACCTGCTTCTTGAAAGGCTCAGCTCAAGTGCCTTCTACATGAGGTTTTTCAAGATTATTCTGATTGTTAATACCCTCTTCTCATTACCTTTGAAAACACTTTGCATTTTGTTCTGCTTAAATTTGATATTAATTTAGAACTTAGCATCATATTTAGAGCTAGAAAAGGCTTCCAAGGTTGTCCAGTCCAATCTATTCACTTTATGAGTGATGTAGCTAAGGTCCACTACTCTGAGTACAATTTGTATCCTACCAGTAGCCTACAAGCTTCTTGAAGGAAAGAACTGTTTCATTTCTGTCTTTGCATCTCTAATACCTAACACAATTCCTGGCACTCGGTAGGAGGTTAACAAATGTCGCTTAAGTGAATGGATATCATTTTAAAATTTTTATTATTATCTTTCCCTACCAATCCCCACCCCCGCACTCTCTCTCTCTCTCTCTCTCTCTCTCTCTCTCTCTCTCTCTCTCTCTCTCTCTCTCTCACACACACACACACACACACACACACACACACACACTCACATACTCACATACATACACACACACATGGAACGATTTAAGATAAATAAAGATCTCATGACAAATATGAATAGTCAATAAAACAAAAAAATTCTCATACTGGCCACATGTCTTACTCTATGTTTTAAGTCCACCATCTCTAGCAGAAGGTGAGTAGTGCACTTCATAGTCAGTCCTCAGGAATTTTGAATTAACACTGCATTGATCAGTTAGTGATTCTGAAAATGAAAAACCTTTCCAATAAAGTCTTTTAAAGTTGTTTTGCTTTATAATGTTGTACTTGCATAAATTGCTGTCCTAGTTCTGCTCGCTTCCTCTTCATCTGCTCATCGTGGTCTTCCTACTTTCCTCTTGAGATGGTCCATTTTGTCATTTTTATAGCACAATAAAATTCTATTGTCATATTCTATTACAATATAATATGGGCAGCTAGGTGGTATATGGATACAGTGCCAGCTCTGGAGTCAGGAGGACTTGAGTTCAAATCTGGCCTCAGACACTCACTATCTGGGGAAGTCACAACTCTAATTGCCTCAGTTCTTCATCTGTAAAATGAACTGGAGAAGGAAATGGCCAAAAAAACTCCAGCATTTTCACCAAGAAAACCCCCGTTGGGGTCATAGAGGGTTGGGCATAACTGAAACAACAAATAGAGATAGAGATAGAGATAGAGATGATATAAATAGATGGATATGTATGCATGTATATATGTGTGTATATGTATGTGTGTATATGAAGACATATAGATAATATTTATATATTTATTATATTACATCCACATACCGTAATTTATCCAGACATTCCCCAATAGATGAGCAACCCCTCAGTTTCTAGTTTGGGCTACTATAAAAAGGAGTTACTAAAAATATTTTTTGTACAAATGAATCCTTTTCTTCTTGCTTTGAAGTGATAGGTTTAGTAGCAGTATTGATAGGAAAAAGGTATGAGCAGTTTAAAGGTTCTGGAGGGATAGTTGAAAATTGTTTCAAGAAGAGTTGAACCAATTCACAGTTTTACTAACATTTGTCATTTTCATTTCATCAGCTTTGCCCATCTAATAATGTTGAGGTGAAACTTAAGAGCTGCTTCATTTTGAATTCCTTTAATTATTAGTGATTGGATCATTTTCATATGGTTGTTGATATTTTAGATTTCTTCCATCTTGTTTATATCCTTTGATATTTATCCAAATGTTTATATCCAAATTATTTATCAAATTATTGTTGTTCAGTTATTTCAGTTGTGTCTGACTCTTTGTGACCTATTTGTTGGTTTGGTTTTGTTTGTTTTGGTTTGTTTTTTTGGCAAAGATACTGTGGTGGTATTCCATGTCCTTCTGTCACTCATTTTTTTTTTTAGTGAGGCAATTGGGGTTAAGTGACTTGCCCAGGGTCACACAGCTAGTAAGTGTTAAGTGTCTGAGGCTGGATTTGAACTCAGGTACTCCTGACTCCAGGGCCGGTGCTCTATCCACTGCACCATCTAGCTGCCCCTCTGTCACTCATTTTAATGATGAGGAACTGAGGCAAACAGGATAAAGTGAATTGCCAGTGTCACAGAACGAGTAAATGTCTAAGGCCAGATTTGAAGTCAGGAAAATGAGTCTTCATGACTCAGCACATTATCAACTGACCCACATAGCTTCCCCATTTTATCCAGTATTTGGCATTTATTTATCTCGTGGAGATGGCTCTTGGTCTTATAAATTTCTATTAGGTCCTTATGTGGCTTGAATATGACGCTTTTATCAAACAAATTTGCTGAAAAAGCTCTTTCATGGTTACCCGTTTCCCTTATAATTTTAACTATATTAGTTCTATTTTTTGCAAAGCCTTTTTAATTTATATAATCAAATTGTCTGTTTTATCTTCTGTGATCTTTTCTGTCCCTTGCTTGGTCAAGAACTTTTCCCATTTCCATGGTTCTAAAAGGAAATTGCTTCCTTGCTCCTTCCTCTGATTTGTTTATGATTTCACCCTTTTATGTATAATTTATGTATCCAACTGGAATTTAACTTGGTATACTAGGTGAGATTTTGGACTAAGTCTAAGTTCTACCATACAACTTTCCAGTTTTCCCAGTAGTTTTTGCCAAATGATGAGTTTTTACTCTAGTCATTGGGGTCTTTAGGTTTATCAAATATTATGCCACTATGTTCATTGATTATGGATAATATCATCTTCAAATATTTCAGTGTTTTAAAAAAAGCATCATCAATAAGGAGTCATTCCTTTGTTTGAACTCTGCCCAGGACATCTTCCATTATGCTGCTGAACACTTTAGGTAAATTATAATAGAGACTCAGTGCAATGTGGCCCAGAAGAGACATCTGAACTCCTACTATCTGCCCCTTAGGTTGTATCCAGATCCACTATGGGAACATCCACAAGGAACCACTGTGACAACCAATAATAGGGGCTGACTTTAACACCAACCCCCACCTCATAGCTTTCCTAGGTGCTAGTACCCATGATTTTAAGCACCCATGGAAGCAATCCAAGGCACTACTCAGAATTTCCAGCATAAATAGCTTCTGTGTACTTCCCAAAGGAGTTCATTGGATCTAACAGTGGAAGAGGTTCTAGAAGCAGGCCCAGCCCTGGAAGAGAAAAAAAAATATGATTTTCTCTTAATCCCCATACTTTCTACCATGTCACCTTCATCCATGAACCTATGGCCCTTCTGACCTGATGCTAAAAGAAAAATCAAAGGCCATTTCATAACTTGAAAGCAAGGACCATATCTTATAGTTTTTGCATCCCCAGCATCTAACTTAATGTCCTTCACAAACAATTAAGTCCTCTCCCTAACACATACATATACATGTATGTATACATCCTACACCTCCGTTGGGAAAAATGGAAAGTACAATCTTCCCCCACTGCCACATGTCTCCCTTGGTTAGAATGGGGTCCTTTAGTGACTTTTTATTTCCTAGGCAGCTCTTGGTGTCTTCTTCTAACTTTATTTTGCTCATATAAAAATGGGACAAGGAGGCTGGGGAAATAACACAAGGATTTTCTCCAGGCCCTACACCCTTCTAGGAACAGTCCTGATTCTCATATATCCCTTAGGGACAAACAGGCTCCTATCCAAGGACTATGAAACCACATATGACAGACTATTGACCCCAAGGTCTGAGCACATTTTCTGAATTGTCCATCCAGACATACATTATTAGCTATTAATGTATATTATCTGTATTAGTTGGGGATATGATTGACTCCCCCTCAAAAATGATATTAACAGATGGTATTTTACCTGAGTTCCATGAAATGAACATTTGAAGAATCATCAACTAATTTCACTGCTATTAACCTTTGAGATGACCAGTCCAGGTAGTGTTAATGATCTGAATTCATATCTGTATATGCAGGGGCCAGGGTGGGGGGAGGAGTGGGTTCTGTTGATTATCCCACCATACTTAAAAATAATTACCTTTGCTAGGTAAGAACAAGTCCTGATTGAATCAATCAGAAGTAGGTGTGAATAGGGTCTGAACACCATCTTGAATCAAAAGCTTTTCCATTAGATGAAACAAGTCTATTCTGATTAACGGAGGGACTTGGTAGGAGCTCCTTCAGAATCAGGAAGTCATTTTAAGAGTCTGGCAATGAAGGGGAAGAAGTAGAGGCATCAAAGTTTGAGCCTTGGGTGGGGGAGGGGGTACCGCTGGAAAAAAGGGAGAAAGAGAAAGTAGGTGACAGTTGTTGGGAGAGTGAATGTGGTCATGAACCCAACAGGTACCAACTCAGCAGAAGACTGGAGGGGATACAACTAGCTTTACCCATCTCCTCAAGATCTGAGGAAGATTCCAAGAAAAAAAATCTGCCCATCTTCCCTTCCCAGTGCCTGTATTTTAACAGATGCCATAATATACTCTGCTATATAATCAAATATTTCTGGTAACCTGAATCTTACTGTAACCACAAACAGGACAAGGGAGCTTAGATACAGGTAACAATATAAATTAATTTGGGGAATTTCAGGGCAGCTAGGTGGCACAGTGGATAAAACACTAGCTCTGGAGTCAGGAGGACCTGAGTTCAAATTTGACCTCAGACACTTAACACTTACTAGCTGTGTGACCCTGGGGAAGTCACTTAACCCTCAAAAAAACTGGAGAATTTCCCTAACCAGGGGCTCAGGGTAACTGTGAACTAATTCCTAACTTTTCATTTAATATAAACTGCTCAAAGCAGCAGAAAAGAGAAACAAAAGGACCTGAGAAATTATATTTCCTATATAATTAAGAGTCTTATACATGCCTGTAAAACATGTTTCCATCAAATTGGGATCTTTGACCATTCATTCAACAATCATTTATTAAGTCCCTACTACGAACCAGGCACTGTGCTAGGTACTGGAGAGACAAAGACAAAAGCAAAGCAAATCATCCCATTTTTATCCTTTATTTTATGTTCACATATATGTATGTATGTCTATATAATTATATTTTATTTATAACATATCAATGATGATCACAATGATCTCTTATGATCCTTACTGACATAAGCGGATATGCTATCCAGGGAAAACAAAATATATACAGAAAAGCAAATCCCAAATATAGGGCAGTTAGGTAGTGTAGTGGATAGAGCACCAAGCCTGGCATCAGGAAAACTCATCTTCCTGGGTTCAAATCTAGCCTCGAACACTTCCTAGCTGTGAGACCCCAGGCATCACTTAACCCTGTTTGCCTCAGTTTGTCTTAGTAGAGACAGAAATGGCAAACCACTCCAGTATCTCTGCCAAGAAAACTTCAAATGAGGACACGATTGATCTAATACAAATAATAAAAATATAATTTCTGGGGGAAGGACATTAGTATCTGGGGGGGGTGGTATCAGACCTCATTTAGGAGCTCTGATTTTGGAAGCACTTAAGATGAACCTTGAAATGAACTAATGCTTTTAGAGGTGGTGGTGAGGAGGGTATATTACAGATATGAGGGGCAGCCTATGAAAAGACTCTGAGGGAGAAACAGAATGGAATGTAGCAGGAACATCAAATATACCAACTTGGTTGTAACATAGCGTGCCTGACAAAGAAAAGTTATTATCATTGTTAAATAAGAATATTAACAATAGCAGTAACTTACATTTATATGTAACAACAATTTTCAAAAACCACTTTACATACACTGTCTCATTTAATCCTCACAAATAACACAGTGAGATAGATATTATTATTATTCTCATCTTGTAGATGAGGAAACTAAATTCAAAAAGGTTGTTACTTGCTGCAGGTTCATACACTTAGTAAACATACGAGAAAGTATTTGATCCAGATCTTCCTGACTTCTGATCTGAAGTCAGATCTTGTTGTTTTGTTGTTGTTGAGCCATTTTTCAATCATGTCTGACTCTTTATGGCCCCAGTTGGGGTTTTCTTAGCAGAGATACAGAAGTATCTCTCCAGCTCATTTTACAGATGAGGACACTGAGGCAAACAGGGTTAAGTGACTTGTCCAGAGTCACACAGGTAATAAGTGTCTGAGGATAAATTTGAACTAAGGAAGATGAGTCTTCCTGAGTCCAGGCTGGATACTCTATCCACTCTACCTCCTAGCTGCCTGAAACCAATTAATGAAGTACTTTAAATGTTAAAATTTAACATTAAATGTTGACAGAAGAGTTTGTTTTTTATCCTAGGGGTAAGAGAGTGCCACATTAGGTTTTTGAGTAGGAAAGGGACATGGTAAGATATTTGCATTTACATATAGATACAATAAGGGTACAATTCAATCTGTAATAAGGCTCCAAAACATCCAATTACCAATTGATCAATCAATTAAGCAATAAATATTTATTAAGCATCTATTACATGCCAGGCACTGTGCTAAGCTCAAAGGATACAAAAGGAAGCAAAAGGCAGTGTCTTCCCTCAAGGAATTTACAATCTAATTAAACAGTTTCAACCATTTTTTACCTATGCCTTACCTGGGAAAATCTGTAAGAATACACTGAGATTTGTAGAGAGCAATATTTGTGTACAGCAAATATAGCAGGATCTAAATTTTGGAATTTTGTTTGATTTTAACTGTTTCATGAATTTACCAACAGTAATGCCAAGATAATTTTTTCCTTTTATTCTGCCCCCAAAAAGGCCAACTTGCTAAGTTTTGATTTGATATTTCTCAAACAGCAGATAAAATTAAGATATAAACCCATTGTATTTTGGCAAATAAAATTGGTCTCTCCTGTCAGTTGTATTATTCAAAAGGTCACTTTTATTTATAATGAATAAATTCAAGAAAGGTGTTGATAATTGAGAGCTACAGAAAAGAACAGATCCAATTATTGAAAGCATTTAGAACCCTTCCTGCCCTCCCTCTCAACAAACAACCAAATTCTCCTTGACTCTCTTCCCCTTTGTCTTTTTTAAGGGACGAGATTTTAATGCAGGAAAAATAAATAAACATCAAATTCTATAATATCCAATTTGCCCTGAGAAACATTTTTGTTGTTGTTATTCAGTCATGTCCAACTCTTTGAGATCCCATTGAGGATTTTCTTGGCAAAGATACTGGAGTGATTTGCCATTTCGTTCTTTAGCTCATTTTACAGGTGAGGCTGGGCCATTACCTTTCATCTTGACTTAGGTCTTGCCACTGGATTCTTGTGACTCTTGAGGAGCAGCAAGTTTAATGACCTTGAGCAACTCTGCCTCACTTAAATTCAATTCACATGCAAGGCAAGACATCACCCTCACATCATTGGTCCTCTTTGGGAATGAAGGACAAGCAATAACAACAAATGAGGAAACTGAAGTAAACAGGGTTAAGTGACTTGCCCAGGGTCACACAGCTAATAAATGTCTGAGGCTAGATTTGAACTCAGGTCTTCTTGACTCCAGGCCCAGTACTGTATCCACTGCACCACCTAGCTGGAATAGTAAATGTGGCACTAGACTCAGAGTTAAGGAGACTTGGGTCCAATGCACCCAAAAGACTCCTAGATCTTGCCATTTGCTTTAAAATGAAATTATCCTATTCACTCTCTCAATTAGTGTGAGTTCCTTGGGAGCAAGGACTATCTTACATTTGATATTTTTATTCCCAGGGCTTAACATAAAAGTGCTTGGCAGAAAATTAGCAGTTTAAAATACTTTTTCCCCCCAGTTATTATTATGTGTTCTACCCTGGACAAGTCACTTCACCTCTCTGGGTCTCTGTTTCCTTATTTGTAAAGTGATGGAGATATTTGACCCCTAAGGCCTCTTCCAGCTCTAGGTCTAAAATCATGTGATATTTAGCTGGTGGTAGATTTTATTCTTTTAGAATAGACCCTCCTGTAGTGCTCTTCCTTGGCCCCACATTTCTATTGTTCTCTTCATTTTGAACTGGTAAGAAGAAAAGATGATTGTATTATGAGGCAATTCTGTGTTTTATAGCAGCACTTTTGAAGAAGAAAATACAATACTCCAAGCACACACGCTTTTTTTTGGAGCTCATTTTATATAATGTAAGGATTCCCCTCAAATGGTATGTAAACTGAATGACTATAAATCACATACATTTATAAAAATATACATATATATTAATGCAATGGATCTTTTTATAAAAAGAAGAATCATAACTCTAGCTTGTCTTTTTCATTGCAAGATTTTTCTAGGTCTTCTTGACACGCAGTATTGTCAAGTGGGATGAGCTCTAGATTTTGGAGTCAGCAGAACTGGATTTGAATACTAGTTTTAAAATCCATGAGCTTTGCAATCATGTGCAAAGCACTTACCCTATCTGAGTCTCAGGTACAGAGTCTGTGTGCAGAAAGGGCCTTTTATGTTACTTTCTTTCTTTCTTTCTTTGTTTTGTTTTTTTGTTTTGTTTTGTTTTGTGGGGCAATGAGGGTTAAGTGACTTGCCCAGGGTCACACAGCTAGTGTCAAGTGTCTGATGCTGAATTTGAACTCAGGTCCTCCTGAATCCAAGTGCTTTATCCACTGCGCCACCTAGCTGCCCCCAGAAAGGACCTTTTAAATCTGCAGTATCCATATGGGAAAACTGAGGACCAGAGAGGGGAAAGGAACCCATGAAGCTGATTCCCTGGAAACTTTTCATGGAATAGTCAACTATCCAGCTTACCCTCAATGGTAAACAAATGGTAACCAAAAACAATGATCTACAAATCCTTTGGGAATTGAGGGTGAAAATCCCAATCCTTTTCCAGTTGGCAAATAATTGACTATTTGGGACTATTCTGGGAAGAAGAATTTGGTGTTGTAGTTGTAAAATACCTTAAAACAAAGAATGTCAGTGCCAGGAAGGTATTTAACATTCCATATTGGCCAAATTGCTGTTCCCCTACATACAGTGCTTCATCTCTGGTCTCTGAGCTATCCCCCATACATCAAATTCCCATCCCCTCTCTTTCCTCACCTTGCCCTTTTGAAGTCCTTAGCTAGGGCAGCTAGGTGGCACAGTGGATAAAGCATCGGCCCTGGATTCAGGAGGACCTGAGTTCAAATCTGGCCTCAGACACTTGACACTCACTAGCTGTGTGACCCTGGGCAAGTCACTTAACCCTCATTACCCCACAAAAACAAAAAATAAAAATGAAGTCCTTAGCTCTTTTCACGGCTCAGCTCAGCTTCCACCAACAACATATATTTTTCATTATCCAACCTTCCCCATCCACACACATGCTTGCACAGTTCTTAGTAACCCACCCTACTAAGAAATTATTTTGCACTTACTTAATTATTTGTGTATGTTAGATATATCCCACCCCACCCTCACCCCACCCCTGAATGAGAGCTTCTTGAAGGCAGAGATTGTTCTTTTTGTCTTTGTATTTCTAGTCCTTAATACCTTACTAATGATAAATGCTTCATAAATGCTTACCAGATGGATGAATAAGGAACCCATACATACAATTTCTCCCTTCCACAAGAGAGTGACTTCTGGTAAAGAGTAGGATGGTGCTATGAGAGGGAATATTTTATTTCATTGTGAAATTAACTAATTTTCACCTATAAGAAATGTTGACCATTTATTGAGAAAATATTCTCATCAACTTCCATATTCACCAGTCTGTAAAAAGTGGAACCTTTACATAACATGCAGAGGCTATTTAATTTTCAATTTTTATGTTTATTACATTTCTACTGCCTAATTCAAAATGTAATGATATGATAATATAATTCTCAGTAGGCTACAAGACTGGTAAAAATCATGCCACTGGTCAAAGAAGTCTTTTATTTTTCCTTCTGTTTGTTTTGATTTTTTAAAAATGGAACTAATTTGCAAGTGTAATTAAACCACTGGGTAGATTGTCTATCTGACATCATTTTAAATTCCCTCCTGAAAGGGTGTCATTAATTGCCCATATCCTTTTCTCTGCCTGAGTTTGGTTTATTGCAAGCCTGTCCTTGATATGAACCACTGAGACTGCCTTCTTCGAGGATTAAGAAGATTTCAATTCTTCACTGGTCAATACCTTATGGACTGTTTTATGATCTGACAATTAAGGCTGAAAGACATTAGCTCTTTAACCCTGGGAGTTTATCCAGAGTGTCAGAAAGATCAACCAGACAGAGATCACTCAGTTGGATCAAGTTCTAAGGAGCTGTGGCTGTTGATGTGATAATTTTAGGAATTAATGTGACTTTACAGCCTAATGTATGACCTCTTGCAGGTCTCAGGTGACCCAATGGACCATATGCCTGATACATACCTGCACTTCCCACATGAGGAAAAGGTTGTTCAGAGGCACCTGAAGTAACAAAATCTCCTAGAGACCCAGAAAATTTTACTTTCTCCCTATCACCAAGCTGCTTTCAAGTAGTCAATAGATATTTGATTATAGAATCATAAATACATAGCCCAAAAGACATCTATTCCAACTTCCTCAGTTTACAGATAAGGAAATGGAGTTGTCACTTCCTCCTCCTTTCCAAACATTCGAACACTTCCACCTAAACAACTACAATAATCCCTTCCACATTGTGGGGGTTAAGGGGACAGCACCCCCACAATCTGGAAAATCTGCATAAAATTGTTTGGTTCTTTCTTCATATCAGAGAAGAAACCTGAATTATTTTGATTTCAAAAGACAAAATATGTTGACATTATACAATACTATCCATATATTTTATACATTTCTGAGTTTCTAAACCTTTTCTGTGTCATCTGCGGCTTCTGCAAAACTCCCCCCAAATTCCCATTTAATTTCTTATGCCAACCCACAATATATCAAAAGTTGTAATATAGAAGGGATAACTATAGTTTCTTCTTATTGATTCAGGGCAGTAGTTTTTCTAGTCTCTTCCTCAACCTTGTAAAGAATGAATTATCATTCTTCAAAAGGAAAACAATTATTTGTCAATTGCTTTGCTTTTAAGAGAAAGTGCTCTCCAATAGGTGTCTGGATAACTGAAGTCCCCCACCATCACTATTTAATAACTATGCCACGTCACTTTCCCATGTCCCTCATCTATTTCCTCCTTATGTTCAGGTGGCCTTTAATGTGCCACATGACAAGTCATTTCTTTTTTTTTTCTTTATTGACCCTCAAATTAATGTCCTTATCCATTATTCCCTTCATGTCCACCTCCCTGATTTGTGGATTTTTTCACATAAACATATCGTGTATACACACACGTGTTTCTATTTCTACTCAGTCCCACCTGTTCTTTTCTTTTTTAAATATAGGGTGTTGTATGCGATATGTTGCCCATGTAGGTTATGTATCCTCATATGGGTCTGTCTAGATGTGGTTTATCAGGAGATACAAACAGATAAATATAGATATAGATATATGGATATGGATATGGATATGAATGTAGTTATATAGAGATATGAATGCAGATAGAGATATTGATGTAGATAGAGATATGGATAGCAATGAAGATGGAGATGGGGATAGAGATAGGAAGAGAGAGAGAAAGAGATAGGGATAGAGGCAGAGGTAGAGGTAGAGGTAGAGATAGAGATAGAAATAGAGATAGAGATAGAGATAGAGACAGAGATAGAGATAGAGATAGACATCTACTGTCTCCTCCACAGACCTGTCTCCAAGTAAACTTTGATCCTTGCCAAAAGGGAAAGCAGGAATTTAGAGTCAGAGGTTGGCACGTCTCCTCATCTCAGAGAGAGCAAGTACCAAGCTAGAATTATATCTATCTGACTCCCACCACTGAATATTGCTTGACTCCCTCTGCATGAAATGTCAGTTGCACATTTAACAAATAACAAGAAATCTCACTTATCCAAGAAAATAGCAAACAAAAAAACTAGAGAAAGTGTACAAATGAGAATATATATATGCATATATATGTCTATATATGAGAATATATATGCATATATATGTCTATATATGAGAATATATATGCATATATATATATATACACATACATATGTATCACAGACAGTTCATAGAGTGAATGAGCTCTCTCATATCAGCTCAAGCAAGAAAGAGTCCCAAATTTCATCGAAGGAGAAATTCCCTGAAGTCTCTAGTATACTAAGATGGGGATGGGGACATGATGAAGGTATCAACTCCTCTACTAGTTTCTTTCCAGAGTCTATCCCTTCACAGCTACATATCTTCTCCCTTGAAGCTAAAAGCCAGAAGACCAGGATATGTAGATCCAGAATCTCTTCAGTTCACTGAAGGGATTAAAAAAAAACCTGTGGGAAGAAGACAACCACATACCTATCCCTTTCTCCTTAGGCACCTCCTAAATGCAAATTACAGAAAAGATATATAGAAAACTAAAATGTTCTCTTGCCCTTAAAAAACTACAATTTTATTGGAGAAATGGCACACAATTATAACTCAAAAAACAATATGATAATCTATATTATAAAACTACATTCTGCATACAGTAATACTTCAGTGATTAGAGCCAATGGATTTAAGTGCACATATCCTGATCTTGCTGCTTCCTGTTCTCTCTGTGACTTGAACACTGGATCACATTCTCTGGTTAAAATTCCTAGATTTACTTTTTCTTGACTCTTCTCATTTCTCCATTATAGATAGCTATGATACTACGCTGGATTTGAATTTGACTCAACCCTAGCTCTATTCCACATGGCAATTCTGCCTGAGACTCCAAGCTGCACTAGCCCATACCAACAATAAAGCAGAAAGACAATAGAAATACTTCTCCCCAAACCTTCCTGTTCATGTACCCTTTCCCCTATCCCTTCCTGGCTAGACACAGACCCCACGAGCCCCACCCCTGAAGAGGAATTCCCAATCAACTTGGACCTTCAGCCCTACTTTCTGTGTTCCAGTAGTGATAAGCCCCTCCAAGCTCTGCCAGCAAAACAATAATTTCTGCTAAAAATACTGAGGTAAGTTGGTAATCACCAACTATAATCTTTAGAAGACCTACATGCTTTATCATCTGTTCTGCCTCCAGAGCCCCAGGCACTGCTATCTGACATACTGATGTACACTAAGGCTTCTGCTGTACCCTTGGGACTTCCTGACCTTTCCATCTGCCCTTCAGCTCAACTCTCTCAAGTATATGTTGTGCACCCCAAATAAAAATGTTAGTTTCTTGAAAGCAGTGACTGTCTCGCATTTCCATTTTTCTTCACAGGGTTTATCACCATGGTAGGCACATGGCAAACCCTTAATAAATGCATTTCATTTCATTCATATAATAGTCCTTTTCTAGCTAAGAAAAGCCAAATGATAGCTCTCATTCACAGGATAAATTATATGCCTAGATATTATAGAAAAGAGAGATAATAGATAAACAATATCATATCTATTACACATGCATGTATTATGTAAATATATATATATATATATATTTATATATATATATACTAAAGCAAAGGATACAAGGGGAGATACATGCCCATCTGTGACAGAGTGAATGGGGTTACATTTGTGTTGCTCTGGAATAAGACACAGCATATATGAGGTCCATCCAACTGACCAAAAGCCCTGTCAAGACTGCAGCCAGACTGAAATGGATCCTAAATTCCAGGGCTTACAATGTTTTATATTCATATGGGCTAAGGTAGACTAAATAAATGTGCCCAACTAATGTTTGTTGCTATTGAACCTAGTAATCAGATCCTAGGCACTTCTGAATACACCAATTCGGTATGTGTTAATATTATCTTTGGTATCAGGGTCTGCACTTATAATCCCACTGCCCCCTCTAGCCTTTTCTGTCTATATGCCACCCCTCCCCCCTCTTGGGGAAGGAGCATAGTCTAGCTAGGAATTTGGAGTCCTGGGTTCTAGTCTCACAACTCTTCCTGAAATGGTTCTTTAACTAAGCCACTTATTTAACATCTATTTCTCTGTCTACAAAATACAGAAGGAAAATACTTGAAACAACAAAATACATAAGTTCTCTTACTTCTAATATACATGATATTTCTGGCAACACACCAGGTTCTGCAGTTAGCCATCTACCTATTCCATTCAGTGGAGCTGAACAGAATGTACAAATATCAACACTCATATTCTCATCAGACTCCTGTGAAGAAGCAGGTGGCAAGCAAAATTTCCCATTTTTGCAGATGGGAAAATTGATGATGGAAACTCTTATTTCTAAAGATTTCTATCAGAAAACTCAACAACAACATCTCTCCATCTGCTGTATTCTTGTCAAATTTCATGAGCTAAGAGCTGTCATGTCAATATGTGTAGTTCTTGCTATGACTATCCAAACTTGAAAACCAAGACAGAAAAATGAACCATAGATGACTGAGAGAATAATGATGCCTTTTGAAAGGTCATGACACCTGGATCATATTATCTGTAGTCTACTTAAGTACAAATACAAAAGTTTAAATACAAAAGTTTCATGTCAATAGAAGAGAGGGTTTTCAGGAGCAGGGGGTGTATCAATGAAAATTACTATAAAGATTAGTGATTTTTAAAATGTTGTTGGAGAATGGGGTCCCTCAGAACCTTTTGAAGGATCCTCAAGGTCAAAATTATTTTCATAATAATTAAGATTTTAATTTGTAATAGAGTAAATATCAATAGATGTTCAGTCATTTCAGTCATGTCTGACTCTTCATGACCCCAGTGGGGGTTTTCTGGGCAAAAATATTGGAGTGAGCTGCCATTTCCTACTCCAGCTCATTTTATAGGTAAGGAAACTAAGGCAAACAGGGTGACTTGCCCAAAGTCACACAGTTAGTGTCTGAGGCCAGATTGGAACTCGGGTCCTCTGACACCAAGAACAGTGCTCAATACATTGTACCACCTAGCTTCCCATATTTATGTACATGCATATACATATATGTGTATATATGTATATAGCTTTTGTATATAAAAGTCACATATAGCTTAAAATATATGTATATATACATGTATGAAAGCTTATAGAAAATAAGCTTATCTAATTTTTATAGAGACATATCTACACACATATAATTTTTTTATACAAATATATGTGGTGCATGTCTTTTCTTGTGAATTCTCTTTATGGTAGTATAAAGGTAAAATTCAGTCATTCTTTCAAGAAATAAGTTCTTTTTGTCTTTTATGTCTATACTTAGTCTCACTCCAGACTGATGGGTAACACTCCAGGATGACAGTTGATAGCCAAATCTACTAACAGACTCCTCACAGATGACAGTTAAGCTCCCTAAATTTCATTCCCTCTTAAAGATACAGTAACTGTAGCCATTGTCTCTATGGAAGGGTAGGTATTAAACCTGTGGTAGCATTCGCAAAATGGAAAGTACTACATTTGGACCCTATTGCTTACCATTTCCAATCTGAATTCTTGCCTGACAACTTGAATAAATCCAAAATAATATGGAAGTAAGACATTCCCTTTTCCATTTGTCTATTATATTTTTAATGTTAATGCTTCTGATCAAATGTATCCAGTGTCATTTTTCACAAATTGCCAACATTTGGATTTAAAATAGTTTTTAAAAGCCAATTTAAAATAGTTCTATCACATTTGATAGGAGAGATAAAAAATTTTAATTGTTTGAATACATACCAGTGAAAACAGGAAGCATTTGGAGAAAAAGTGATTTTCGGAAACAGAGACAGCAATATTTGCTAAGTTAATGAATTTTCATATGCCACACACACAATCCTAAGTCCCATGTTAAATAAAAAGCCTTTTCCCCCTCAGATCCTCAATTTCCATATTAAATAGCTTTATCTCTGGAATTGGACATAGTTGAGGGTTTAACAGATATTGGTGTAGGGCTTCCATGGTCATAAGTTTTTTGGAAAGGGAGAGGGAGAGAAACAGAGAGAGACAGAGAGACAGACAGAGAGAGAGAGACAGAGAGACAGACAGAGAGACAGAGACAGAAAAACACAGAAAGACAGAGACAGAGACACAGAGACAGACAGAGACACAGAGACAGACAAAGAGATACAAAGAAAGACAGACTCAGATATAGACACAGAGACAAACACAGAGACAGAGAAGACCAAGAACAAGAAGAAAAGAGGGAGAAAAGAGCTACAGAGAAAGAAAGAAATGGAGAGAGAATAAAGAGAGACAGAGACACAGAGATTGGATAAATTCATTTGATTTCAGTTTATAAAACAAACTATTCATTTAAAAATGATCATGATATAATCATTACAGAATAATGTAATCATTCCTTTAGAGAATGATTGAATCATTTGCCTACTGGGGATTTCAAGAATCATTTAGAGTAGCCCTTTTCATTAAGGAAAACCTATATTTAAAGATATTGAGAAAGTCTGGTTTCTCAGCTATCTTTTGTGGTTGCAGTATCATATAACCCTTAGGTCCTAGGAAGTTCAATCAATAATCCCTTATAAATCACCCAATATGTGCCAGAAATTCTGCTAGTTGCAGAGGATCCAAAAACATGAATGAAAGGGACTTATCCTCAATGATTACATCTATAGTGGGAGAAAACATACACACATATAGAAAATTATAGACCAAATTAATAGGTCATTTAGAGTGGAAGGCACTAGCAAATAGGGAAAAGTTTCAAGTAGAAGATTGCATTTATCCTAAGTTTTAAGGACAGTAGGAATTATAAGTAGTGAAAGAGATGAGTGCATTTTAAGCATGGAGGACAGCAAAGATACCAAGATGGAAAGTTACAGGTGAGGAATAATGAGAAGGCCAGATTGGCTGGACTGAAGAATGCATGGAAAGGATCAATTAATAAGTCCAGAAAAGTAGATTGGGACTGAGTTGTAAAAGACTTGAAATAACCAAACAGCAGGACTTGCATTTGTTCCTCAAGGTAATAGGTAGCCATGGGAGTATATTGAGCAGGACAACTACAAGGCTTTAGGAGTTCTCACTTCTGCAGCTGAGTGGATAGCCTAGCTCTCTCTAGTTATAATTTAAACCCATCTGCTCATCCTATCCTTAGGAAAAATGAAAGACAAAGGCCTTGCAAAAGCTTTATGTTATCCCTGCATATACAAAAGCATATCTTTTCTTGGCTTTTTCTCCACCAGTGAAATTGAGCTATACTCTGCTAGGATCCCTAAAAATAAATGCCCTACTTGGAGAGCAACCCAGACAGTTCTCCATGCACACAGTGGAGCAGATGCAGTGGAATGATTTGATTGCCCATTGTGGACAATTTTCACAACAGGGCAGGTGGCAGGTGCCCCCCAAATACCACATATAGATATTGCTTCAGACATTAGAGTTTAACTTTGCAAACCATTGCTGTCATAGTCACAGAGTTGAACAGCAAGCAATTTATTCTGGATCTCTGGGGCTCCTCATAAACTCTAGGTCTGCTGAAAAATAACTTTTTATAGAAAGGCTATGGAAATAAACAAAATTCTGCTCTAGGACAAACCTGTGAGAGACTAAGTTTCAAGACCAAAGCATATATGCAACAGAGATTGATTTGCAAATTAATTAGGGTACCACTTACATTTCTGTCATTTTCCCCCCGTTTATCTCTAGTCTCACTTCTCCCCAAGGAATCCTCCTACTTTCCTTGGAGTCACTGGTGCATGTCATGGAAAAAGAGATTTGGACTTTAGGAGTAAGTGTGGAATTGAGACTTTTCTTCTCTACCTGGGACCCATCATTGGCCAATATTTTCACTTGATGAAACTGTGGTCATAGGGACCTTACCAATGTCAACAAGTGCTCTTCTGGCATAAATTCATTGAAGTGCAAGCAACCTGAAGGAAAATATTTTTCTATTTGACTTATAAAATGTCTCCTAGATGGGAAGGAAGTAAACAAACAATTATTAAGCACCTACTATGTACTAGGCATTGTGCTGAGTACTCTACAAATATTGTCTCATTTTATCCTCATAACAACCCTTGGATGTAGGCGCTATTATTAACTCCATTTTGTAGATGAAAAAATGGAAGCAGACAGAGGCTAAGTGTTTTGCCCAAGGTTACACAGCTGGTAAATGTCTGAGGCTGGATTTGAATCTCAGTTTTCCTGACTCCAGACCTGGCATTTTATCCCCTAGGCCACCTAGATGCCTAGACAGGGTCCAAATGTTACAATTTGCCATCCTGTTTAATTTCATACTCCACTCTCCAGTATGGAAGAGAATTTAGGTTCACCAATAATTCTGGTTTATAATATATAGATGTTGGGACAGCTAGATGGCGCAGTGGATAGAGCACCGGCCCTGGAGTCAGGAGTACCTGAGTTCAAATCTGGCCTCAGACACTCAACACTTATTAGCTGTGTGACCCTGGGCAAGTCACTTAGCCTCAATTGCCTCACTAAAAAAAATAATAAAAAATAATAATATATAGATGTCAATTAGCACATAATCACAATACCACAAAATATAAATGGAAGAAGTAGAGACAGTCTCAGAAAAAAAAGACTTGTGTTGAAGTTCAACTCATACTGATGTTGTAACCATCATACTGTTGTTGTGACCCTCAACAAGTCTCCTACTTCTTCCATTTCAATTCCCTTCTCTTTACTCACAGAGTCACCACCCTAGTTTAGGAACCAATCACCTTTCACCTTAAAAGACTTCAAAATCCCTCCTATTGTTCTCCCTACCAGAGTTCTCACCTCTCCCCAAACCATCCTTCAAACAGCTACCAAACCGATTTCCCTAAAGTATAAATATGAACATACCTCTCTCTTACGTCAGAGAATGCTATTAGCATATAATAAAATATATTATATTATGTATAATATATAATAACTACATTAATAATTATTAGGGGGCTATTGCCAACAGGACCAAATAAAAACTCCCCTGGCATTCAAACCCCTTCACAAACTGGCTCCAACCTACCTTTCCATCTTTATTGCGCATTACTCTCTTCCATACACACTGAGGTATAGCCACATCTACCTTCTTGTTGCTCTTTATTCATGGAACTCCATCTTCTAATTCTGTGTGTTTGTATCACCTATCTCCCATTCCTGGAATACATTTCTTCCTCACTTCCATCTCTCCAAATCCTTGGTTTACTTTGAGACTCAGTTCAAGTGCCATGGTCTACATAATGCTTTTCCTGATGCCTTCAACTGCTCATAACTTTCCCTCAAAATCACCTTCTATCTATTTTGGACATATCTACAGTATTTATGCACTTGTTTTCTCCTCTAGCAAAACTGTAAAACTCCTTAATGGAAGTGACTAATTTTGTCTTTCTTCAGTGCCTAGCAGTGCCTTTTTTGTTTCAATGAAATTTTACTTTGCATATCAAGCTCAATATTTTTTAAACATTTGGCAAAATTCATCCCCATCTCCAGTGTTGCATTATCTAGCAAAAAACAATTAATAAGGTAAAATGGACAATTTTGAATACATAAAATTTAAGTTTTGGCACAACCAGTGCAGATACAATTAGAAGAGAAGTAAATAACTGGGAAATTTTTGCAGCAACTTTTTCCAATAAGAAGACACATAGGGAATTGATTTAGATTAATAAGACCAAGAGTCAAAAGAAATCCAGGCTATTAACACACACATGAAAACCACTCAAAATCACTAATAATTAGAGAAATGTGAATTGTGCCTCGAAGTACTTAGTAAATATTTGTTAACTGATAGTCTAAACTCTTAGTATACAGAGGGAACTCTCTAAACTGCAGAGCACGGAGGTTCAGATCTGCATTGTTAGAGAGAATGTTCTTGTTGATAATTCCCTAGACCAATGAAATTATAGGTCAGATGCAAAAGAAAATGCAATCGGCACCCAAAATATGGTGAATGTAATTTAATCTTTGATAATTTAGAAGGGATTTCAAGATTTTATAGTTCATGGTTATGAATAACAATTCTCATTGTTCAACCAGTCACCATGTCCTCATTATTTTCTTGCCTTCCTTTCTCTTTGCCTCCCTTCCTTTTTCATTCTCTTCCTGTCCCTCTTAAATATGGATTGAATATCTCTCTGAAAGTTATGGTAACAAGGTAAATAAGACAAGTTAACTCGAGGCTTCAAATCAAATAAGGGAAATACGGCACATTTGACTAACTGGATACCAGGCAGAATATGATACATGCCATGTAAGAGAATCAAAGTACTTTAGGGCATCAGAGGAGGAAAAATGCTACTTCTAGCTAATTGGATCAGGTATGACTTCTTGGAAGATGTTGCATTTGCACTGGGCATTGATGGATTTGGGGAGCTTTGAGAGATTGATGGGCAAAGCCTGGGGGTAGAAAAATGCAAGGGACACTCTAGACAATTGTGTAGAACACAGGCTATGAGGAGGGGAGTCATGGAAGCTAAGGCTGAAAAGGTAAATCGAATTCAAACTGTGGAAGGACTTGAATGTCATTTTAGGTAGTTATGAACTTGATTTCACAGACAAAATGGGATCTTCAAAAGTTTTTTTTTTCCTTTTTTACAGGAAAGTGACAAGTTCATAACTGCAGAGTAGATCAAAGACCAGAGAGATAGGAAAGGAGGCACCAGTTTCAAGGCTATTATAATAATACAAGTGAGGAGTAATGTGGTTCCAAAGCAGTTGAAAGTCCCTGACCACTTAGAGGAAGAATTCTTAGCCAGGAGCCTGTCAAATTTTTACAATATTGTGAGAACTGAATTCCAACATAAATGGTTTCCTTTATAAATACATAGGTATTTTATCTTATGCATTTAAAATTTTAAGAAAAGTAAGCTTCACCAGACTGCCGAAAGAGTCTATGTCACACACACACACACACACACACACACACACACACACACACACACACCCCCAAAAAGTTTACCACTGATTTAGAGACAACTAATTGAGTGATGAGGGGTGGAGCTAGATTGTAGAGGGTAAATTTCCAACAGGTGGAGAAGCATATACTTTGAATATGATGATCAAAGGAAGAAAAATAGGATGGTAGCTTAAGAGGGTAGGAAGGCAAAAGGAAATACTGGGCAAGGTGCAGAACAGAGAAACTTAAACATGTTTTAAGTAGAGGAAAAGAAGCAAGAAGAAAACTGAAGATATAAGAATCACCAGGGCTAATTGATGGAGCAAAATTCCAAAGATGAGGGGACCTTCTCATCACCCACCTTCATCAGAGGAGCTCCTCCCAACCACTAATAAACATTTGGATTTATTCCCTGTTAGCCACTCCTCTTACTCTCTCCATGCCAGTAGTACTGCTCCACCCCACTCCCACTGCTAAAGAACAAACTTTACTCCACAAACCCTATCATATATTCCTTCATTCATTACTATCTACCTCAATCATACCCCTCCCCCCCCTCTCTCTCTCTCTATGCCCACCCTTTTCACTATGCTACCCTGGTTTTATTCATGTTCCAGTTAAAATCCCTCCTCTTACAGGAAGATTTTTCCAATCCTCTTTAATTCTGTTATCTCCCCTCTATTGATTATTTCCAATTTATCTGCTATTTAGCTTGTTTGTACATAGCTGATTACATGTTGTCTCCTTGAGACAACTTTGTATCCCCAATGCTTAGTACAGGGCTTGTCACATTGTAAGTACTTAAAGAGGCCTTTCCTGACTCCCCCAGATGTTAGTCCCACCGTCATCAATGCCTAATCACTGTGTATTTTTCCTATATTCCACATTTACTTATCTTTACATGTTATCTCCTTAATAGAATGTAGACTTTAAGGCAAGAACTGTCTCACTTTTTTCTTTCTATCACCAGTATTTAGAACAGTACCTAACATTTAGCAGGACTTTTACAAATGTTGATGGATGCTTTGGAAGAAATGGGCAAGATAGACAGGTATGGATAGGATACAATTTGTACCACTGGAAACAATAGCTACATGGATGGAATCACAGATCCATGGGCATAATGGATTATTGGAGGGAGCACAAAAACAGAAAGTCAGACCAATCAATGAATAAAAATCATAAAAGATACAAAATCTTAAACATAGCCTCAACCCACAAGGATCTAATAATCTAAACAATTAATCCAGAGAGGAACAAGATAGAATAGGAATAAAATTCTCTTGTTAAGACCAAATAATGCCACTTTTCTTCAATTTTCTTTGTAAAGAAATTTACCAACACTATAGTCTTGTTGGAGTTCATCTCTGGATACTTTTCAAGTTTTCTACATCACTTTTAAGTCCCAAGGCCCCAAATAGGATACACTCCTCTAATTGTATCAGACCAGTTCAGTTGCAGTAACTGAGAACTAAAAATTAAATAAGGAGAAAACAAATTACACCACTTTTTATTTTGTTTATACATGCATCCTTCACTGTGGCCAAGGTTGCTAAGTGAAAATTACTTTTCAGTAAGAACCTATTCTGATAATTAAGAATTTAGCAATGGCTCCATGTTCACAAGATTGCAAAAAGAACTCTTTATATAACTAATTTTATTTGGGGGGTAAAGGATTTACCCTATTTTTTTTTTATCTTTTTTTTTAATTTTTTTTTTTTTTAGTGAGGCAATTGGGGTTAAGTGACTTGCCCAGGGTCACACAGCTAGTAAGTGTTAAGTGTCTGAGGCCGGATTTGAACTCAGGTACTCCTGACTCCAGGGCCGGTGCTCTATCCACTGCGCCACCTAGCCGCCCCTACCCTATTTTTTTTTTAAAGTCCTTCATTCTAAATCAAGAGAGCTTTGTAATACACTTTGCTTTTCTTGTACTTGTTTGTTTCTATGGCTCTAAACTTAACAAATATCACTATACATGAACATTTCTACATGCAAAGAAGAATAGAATAAGAAGATTGTGTGTATATTAAACCATAAATTTCTTTTGCTTATAGCTTTTATTTTTTATATAAAATAAATTCAACATGGTAGTTTAAAATTTTCTCTGTATCCCCCTGACATTCTATTTCTCTTCTGTGTATCTTTAAAATACTCAGTGACTTCTTAATCTTCTTCTAGTCTCCCTCTTTGCCCTCTTCTTTTTCTTCCCCTTAGCTTCTCTCTTTTCTCCTCCTCCTTTCCCTTGTTCTCCTCATTCTCCATGATTTTTCTTGTTCTTATTTTTCTTGTCCACCTCCTGTTCTGTGATGATTAAAAATTGGAGAGACATAGTTTCTGGGTAATTTAAACATTTTATTAATAAGACTAGAAGATTATTAATAAAAGGATGGTCATTGGCTGTCTCTTTCAGACCAAAGACCTCATGGTGGTGGGGCACAGAGCTTATATATCCTTGAAACAGTAGGTCAATGGGGCCCAGAATTGACCCCTTGAGCAGAGAGATTATCTCCAACCATGGGCTCTCAATTCAAAGAATGTCCTCCTCTTCAATGGGGATCCCCCCAACCAAGTCACCCCCAGACTCACCAGAAAAGCCTTTGGCTATCTAGATAAATGGATTTGTCTCCACCCAAGATTCCTTGAAAGCTTGGGATGGATTTGACTAAGATGAAGAGATTCAATACATTCTTATTTTCAAGAAGAACTGGACCTCCAAAACTCAGAACTTTGGAGTAAGGGGGGAAGTTCTGAATCTCCCCAAGATATCAGTTATTAATAATCATTTCTAACACCTCCTTCTTTTCATCCTCATCAGATATCAAGATATTATTTGTATCATAGAATAAATTTGGTAGGTCCCTTTTAACTTCAGTTTTGTAACTAGTTTATATATTAGAATTAATTGGGTTTTTTGAAAGCTTCATAGAATACACTTGTAAATCCATTGGGCCTTTGTTTTTTTTCCTTGCTAGTTCACTTATGACATTCAATTTGTTTCCCTAAGATTAGAGTATCTAAATTCTCTTTCTTCTTCTGTTAATTTGGATATTTTATATTTTTATAAATGTTCCATTATTTCATTTATCAGTGTTTTGGAAAAAAATTAATGGGCAAAATATTTTCTAATAAATTCCTTTCCTTTCCCCTTCATTTGTTGATGTTTTCATCATCCCTCTTTGTATCTTAGGTTTCTCTGGATCCAAGATATTTATTCCAAGTGTTTTATTTCCGGTTATCTCCAGCCCCAGTTCCTAGCTGAAGATTTGTGCCAGAGTCAGGGTCTAATTTCTCCTGCATTCTTAGATGGGATGTTGTTGTTGAGTTGTTTTAGTCATGTTCAAGTCTCCATAAGCCCATTTGGGGTTTGCCATTTCCTTCTCCAGTTCATTTTAAAGATGAGGAACTGAGAAAAGTAAGGTTAAGTAATTTGCCCAGAGTCAGACAGCTAGTAAGTGTCTGAGGCAGAATTTGAACTCAGGTCCTCCTAACTCTACGGCTGGCTCTCTATCCACTAAGCCACCTGGCCCAATTTGTTGCTTACCAAAATTTCTTAGGTTACTGTCATGGACTTTTATTTCTTTGGATGTGTCTGTACTCAGGAACTTAGAAGTTTTCAGGTGCTCCCAATCATTTAGATTCAGAGAGCTATAGTATTTAGTGGTCCTCTGGACCACTCATGTCAGAATGCTACAGTATTTCACTATCCCTGCTGCATCCTGATTTGAGCACTGCTGGTTCCTGAATCCTATATCCCTGAGCAGGAAAGTCAGTGCTTCATGGATTTTTGACACTCTTCCCCTTCCACAGAGCTTTCTTATCTGACAAGGCTTCTTGCCCTTTGAAATAGAATAAATGTTTCAAAGGTAATGAAGTGTATTAGTTCTGGAAGGCTCCTGGCTTGTTTACCTGAGTTTGCTCTATTTTTTCTGGCAGGACCCTTTCCCCAGTCACCATAAGCTGCTGGCTATCTTTTATTTTTGTGCAATTCTGAGCTTTCTGAAGACATTCACTGTGACTTCTCTCTGGATTTCTTCATTACTCTCAGTCTCATGCTCTTTTTTAGAACTTTGATAGAGTACACTTGGGAAAGTTGAGCCCCTATGTGACCCAGCCATCTTACCCAGAAGTCCTTGTTGTGGATTTCTCTTGATCTTCATATTATTTCCTCTCTTTGTCCCCTGTTCCCTTCTTTGCAGGATATGTTTTTCTTGATTGTATGCCTTTCTCTTTAGCCACTGAAATATCAGACTGCAAAATCTGCTCTACTTGGTTGTAGTAGGCTACAAGTCTTGCATGATTCTGTCTATAATCCCTTGGTACTTGAATTATCTTTCTGGCTTATTGATGGAGTATATGTGGTGTTGTTCTTTTTTACTTTAACTTATTGCACATTGTAGGAAGGGTAAAATGTATTTCTATTCCTAAGCATTTTTAACAGCTATTATAACTGAGATTGGGTTTTCCTGTGTAAAGTCTAAAGTCATAAAAACATTTCAATTTTCATTTGAAGAAAATTGGTTTGGGAATATAAGATGGCAAAGGGTAGAAATGATTAAACTCCTTCAAGAAGATATCATCACAGTGGTCTAGGCACAAGCCTGAGGCCCCAGGCTTGAATTCTAGCCCTACTACCTTCTGGCTGTATTATGTAAAGCAAGCCACTAACCTTTCTGAGTCTCAGTTTTTTCACCTGTAAAATGAAGAATTTGGACCAAATGTTATTCAAGGTTTCTTCTATTACTAAATCATGTGATAAGGGACCACCTTCATGAAATGGCTTGACATGATGACATATAGTCAGTGGTGTACAGTGGATAGAAAGATAGCCTTCAATTTAGGAAGGCTTGGGTTCAAGTCTTACCTCTGATACATCTTGGATATATAACCTAAGACAAGTCATTTTATCTCTGAGTGGCCCAAACAATAAACAAAGAAAATAAGTTATAGAAATGCTAATGTTTAATAGTTTCCTAATTGAGTTTATGATGTTTATAAAATCACAAATCCAATTTCTTTTTTTGGCAGGACTATGGGGGTTAAGTGACTTGCCCAGGGTCATACAGCTAGTAAATGTCAAGTGTCTGAGGCTGGATTTGAACTCACGTCCTCCTGAATCCAGGGACAGTGCTTTATCCACTGAGCCACCTAGCTGCCCCACAAATCCAATTTCTTAAAAAAGCATAAGGCTGGGGGCAGAGCCAAGATGGCAGAGAGAAGCCAGGAAGTTGCCTGAGCTCTCCCAAGCTTCCCTCAAAAACAACAGTCAGTCAAGCCTCTAAATGGATTCTGAAACTATAAAACCTACAAAAAGACAGAAAAACACAATCTTCCAACTTGAGATAATTTAAAAGACTTCAGGAAAGGTCAGTCTCACCCAGGCAAAAGGGGAGCACAGTACAGCTCAGACAGTGCAATGCAGCATGGAGGGGGTCTGGGCAAGTCATCAGGAAGCTCTTGGACACAGCAGAGCAACTGAGGTCCCTTGATCCTGGTTCAGCAATCAGGTAACAAAGGAGACCAGTTGTGAGATCCATCAACACTAGCTGAGAGGGAAAGCTGCCAGCTAGAGGGCCACCCACAGGACAGGTGCAACTGGCCCTGACCATTCCAGTGTCTGCAGCAGGAACAGAGAGCAAGACAAGGGCAGTGAGAAATCCAAAAGCTATAGAGGCCTCAGAGTAGAAAGCCAGTGACATAGCCCCTTTCCTCCAGCCTAAAAAGCTTCAAAGAGTGACCCTTGTGCCCCAGGAGCAGACCTAAACTTAAAAAAATAAGCTGCAATATGAGTAAGAAACAAAAGAGGGCTCTTACCATTGAGAGCTTCTGTGTTGACAGGGAAGAGCTAAAAATAAACTCAGAAGAGGAAAATATTCTCAAATTACCTACGTGTGAAGCCTCAAGAGGAAAGATGAATTGGTCTCAAGACCAAAAAGCCCTCCTGAAAGAGATCAAAAAGGATTTTAAAAATCAATTTAGAGAGGTAGAAGAAAAATGGGGAGAGAAACAAAAGCAACACAAGAAAATTATGAAAAAAGAATCAGCAGCTTGGAAAAGGAAGCACAAAGATTGACTGAAGAAAACAATTCCTTAAAAAATTCATTTGGCCAAATGGAAAAGGAGGTGCAAAAGCTTACTGAAGAAAGCAATGCCTTAAAAATTTGAATTCGACTGATGGAAGCTAATGACTCCATGAGACACAAGGAATCAGTCAAACAGAATTTTAAAAATGGAAAAAATAGAAGAAAATGTGAAATACCTCATTGGAAAGACAAATGACGTGGAAAATAGATCCATGAGAGCACATTTCAGAATTATTGGATTGCCTGAAAGCCATGATCAGAAAAACAGTTTAGACACCATATTCCAGGAAATTATCAAGGAGAATTGCCCTGGTATTATAGAATAAGAGGATAAAATCATCACTGAAAGAATCTACCAATCACCTCCTGAAAGAGAACCCAAAAGGAAAACTCCAAATAGTATTGTAGCCAAATTCCAAAATTATCAGATGAAGAAGAAAATACTCCAAGCAGCCAGAAAGAAGCAATTTAAATATCATGGAGCCACAGTCAGGATTGTACAGGACCTGCCAGCTTCAACATTAAAGGATCACAAGGCTTGGAATATGCTATTCCAGAAGGCAAAGAGCTTGTATTGCAACCAATAATCAAGTACCCAGCAAAATTGATCATTCTCTTTCAAGGGAAAAAATGGACATTCAATGAAATAGGGGACTTTCAAGGTTTCCTAATGAAAAGACCATAAGTGAATAGAAAATTTGATCTTAAAATACAAGACTCAAGAGAAAGATAAAAAGATAAACAGGGGAAAAAGTTATTCAATAAGGTTAACTGTCTACATCCCTACATGGGAAGATAATACTTATACTCTTGAGAACTGTATATCTATTTGGGCAGACAGAAGGAATACACTCAGAGGTAATAAATATAAAATTGTCTTTGATGTGATGATATAAAGAAAATTAAGGGGTGGGAAAAAAGGAGTTTATGGGGAAAAGAGGAAAGGAGAGGTGGAATGGGGTTAATTACATCATATGAAGAGGTACAAAAATTTATTACAATAGAGGGAAAGAAGGGAGGGGTGAGCACTGTTTCAACCTTACTTTCATTAGATTTGGTTCAAAGAGGAAATAACATTTAAGTTCATTTGGATAAAGAAATTTAGCTTATTCTTTAGGGAAGTAAAAGTGTAAGGGGAAAGGTGGGCACTGATAGATGGGAGGGGAGAAGCAGTGGAGAAAAGGGTAAAGAAAAGGGAGGGGGCTAATAAAAGGGAGGGCAGATTGGGGGAGGAAGGGGTAAAAAGAAAAACTGGTGAGGAGGAATGGGATGAAAGAAGGGGGGGAAAAGTTCAAAGGGGTTAAATAGAATGGAGAGAAATAGACAGCTAGTAATAATAACTGTGAATGTGAATGGGATGAATTCTGCCATAAAACGGAAGTGAATAGCAGAGTGGACTAAAACCCAGAATCCTACAATATGCTGTTTACAAGAAACACATTTGAAGCAGAGAGATACTCACAGTGTAAAGGTAAAAGGTTGGAGAAGAATATATTATGCTTCAGCTGAAGTCCAAAAAGCAGGGGTAGAAATCCTTGTCTCAAACAAAGCAAAGGAAAACATAGATAAGGAAGGAAACTACATCTTGCTAAAAGGTACTATAGATAATGGATATCAATACTAAACATGTATGTGCCAAGTGGTATAGCATCCAAATTCTTAGAGAAGTTAAATGAGCTACAAGAGGAATTAGACAATAATACTATACTAGTGGGGGATCTGAATCTCCCCCTCTCAGAATTAGATAAATCTAGTGTAAAAATAAATAAGAAAGAAGTGAAAGAGGTGAATAGAATACTAGAAAAGTTAGACATGATAGATGTCTGGAGAATTGAAATTGAATGGAGATAGAAAGGAATATACCTTTTTCTCAGCAGTACATGGCACATTTTCAAAAACTGACCATGTATTAGGGCACAAAAACCTCATAGTCAAATGTAGAAAGGCAGAAATAGTAAATGCATCCTTCTCAGATCATGATGCAATAAAAATTACATGGAATAAAGAGTCATGAAAAGGTAGACTGAAAATTAATTGGAAACTAACTAATCTCATTCTAAAGAATGAGTGGGTCAAACAACAAATCATAGAAACAATCAATAACTTCATCCAAGAGAATGACAATAATGACACAATACACCAAAACCTATGGGCTTCGGACAAAGCAGAACATAGGGGAAATTTTATATCTCCAAATGTTTATATTAATTAAAAAAAGAAAGAGGAGATCAATAAATTGGTCATATAACTAAAAAAAGCTAGAAAAAGAATAAATTTTTAAATCCCCATCTAAATACTAAATTAGAAATCCTGAAAATCAAAGAAGAAATTAATAAAATTGAAAGCAAGAAAACGATAGAATTAATCAGTAAATTAAGAGATGGTTTTCTGAAAAAAAAAACAATAAAATAGATAACCCTTTGGTTAATTTGATTTTAAAAAAAGAAAGAAGAAAACAAAATTACCAGTATCAAAAATGAAAGGATTGATTTCACCACCAATGAAATGGAAATTAAAACAATAATTAGGAACTATTTTGCCCAACTGTATGACAATAAATTTGACAATCTAAATGAAATGGATACATATTTACAAAAATACAAATTGCCCAGGTTAACTGAGGAGGAAATAATATACTTAAATAAGCCCTTATTAGAAAAAGAAATTGAGCAATCCATTAATGAACTCCCTAAGAAAAAATCTCCAGGACCAGATGGGTTTAAAAGTGAATTCTACTAAACATTTAAAGAACAATTAATTCCAATATTATACAAATTATTTGGGAAAATAGGTGAAGAAGGAGTTCTACCAAATTCCTTTTATGACACAAATATGATGTTGATACCAAAACAGAGGCAGGCAGAGCAAAAACAGAGAAAGAAAATTATAGACCAATTTCCCTAATGAATATTTTTGCAAAAATCTTAAATAAGATATTAGCAAGGAGATTACAGCAAGTGATCACCAGGATAATACACTATGACCAGGTGGGATTTATACCAGGAATGCAGGGCCGGTTCAACATTAGGAAAACTATCAACATAAATCAACCACATCAATAAGAAAATAACCAGGGGCAACTAGGTGGAGCGGTGGATAGAGCACCAGCCCTAGAGTCATGAGGACCTGAGTTCAAATCTGGCCTCAGACACTTAACACTTACTAGCTGTGTGACCTTGGACAACTCACTTAATCCCAATTGCCTCACCAAAAAAAAAAGAAAGAAAGGAAGGAAGGAAGGAAGAAAACTAACTAAAATCATAAGATTATCTCAATAGATTCGGAGAAAGCTTTTTGACAAAATACAGCACCTATTACTAATAAAAAACACTAGAAAGCACAGGAACAGGTGGAGCTTTCTTTAAAAAAATAAGCAGTATCTACCTAAAACCATCAGCAAGCATTATATGTAATAGAGATAAGTTAGAGGCCTTCCCAATAAGATCAGGAGTGAAACAGGGGTGTCCTTCATCACCTATATTATTTAATATTGTACTAAAAATGTTAGCTTTAGCAATAAGAGAAGAAAAAGGAATTAGAATAGGCAAGCAGGAAACAAAACTATCACTCTTTGCAGATGATATGATGGTATACTTAGAGGATCCTAGAGAATCCACTTATTACTGTGTCTCCTGTGCCTAACCTATTCCATTGATCCTCCACTCTATTTCTTAGCCAGTACCAAATAGTTTTGATGAGTGCTGCTTTATAGTAAAGCTTCAGATTTGGTATAGCTAGCCCACCTTCCTGTGCATTTTTTCCATTAGTTCCCTTGATATTCTTGACCTGTTGCTTTTCCAGATGAATTTTGTCATTTTTTTCTAGGTCTATAAAATAATTTTAGGTAGTATGATTGGTATGGCACTGAATAAGTAAATTAATTTAGGTAGAACTGTCATTTTTATTACATTTTCCCAATTGTTTAGATCTGATTTGATTTGTATGAAAAGAGTTTTGTAATTGTGTTCAAGGAGTTCCTGGGTTTGTCTTGGCAAGTAGGCTCCCAAGTATTTTACATTGTCTACTGTTTATTTTATATATTTTTTGTTTATTTGTTTTTGTGGGTCAATGAGGGTTAAGTGACTTGCCCAGAGTCACACAGCTAGTAAGTGTCAAGTGTCAAGTGTCTGAGGCTGATTTTGAACTCAGGTCCTCTTGAATCCAGGGCCAGTGCTTTATCCACTGTGCCACCTAGCTGCTCCCGTCTACTGTTACTTTAAATGGAATTTCTCTTTCTATCTCTTGCTGCTGGACTTTGTTGGTCATGCATAGAAATGCTAATGATTTGTGTGAATTTCTTTATATCCTGCCACTTTGCTAAAGTTATTAATTGTTTCAAGTAATTTTTTAGTGGATTCTCTAGGATCCTCTAAGTATACCATCATATCATCTGCAAAGAGTGATAGTTTTGTTTCCTGCTTGCCTATTCTAATTCCTTTTTCTTCTCTTATCGCTAAAGCTAACATTTTTAGTACAATATTAAATAATATAGGTGATGAAGGACACCCCTGTTTCACTCCTGATCTTATTGGGAAGGCCTCTAACTTATCTCTATTACATATAATGCTTGCTGATGGTTTTAGGTAGATACTGCTTATTTTTTTAAAGAAAGCTCCACCTGTTCCTGTGCTTTCTAGTGTTTTTTATTAGTAATAGGTGCTGTAATTTGTCAAAAAGCTTTCTCCAAATCTATTGAGATAATCATATGATTTTAGTTAGTTTTTAGGAACTAAATCAAATTTATAAGAATCCAAGTCATTCCCCAATTGAGAAATGGTTAAAGGATATGAATGGGCAGTTTTCTGATGAAGAAATCAAAGTTACCTCTTGCCATATGAAAAAATGCTCTAAATCATTACTGACTAGAGAAATACAAATTAAAACAACTCTTAGGTACCACCTGACACCTATCAGATTAGCTAATATGACAAAAAAGGAAAATAATTAATGTTGGAGAAGCTGTGGAGAAATTGGAACACTAATGCATTGTTGGTGGAGCTGTGAACTGATCCAACCATTTTGGAGAGGAATTTGGAACTATGCCCAAAGGGATATAAAGCTGTGCATACCCTTTGACCCAGCAATACCACTATTAGGTCTTTTCCCCAAAGAGGTCATAAAAAAGAGAAAAGGACCCACATGTACAAATATATTTATAGCTGCTCTTTTTGTGGTGGCAAGGAATTGGAAATTGAAGGGCTGTCCATCAATTGGGGGATGGCTGAACAAGTTGTGGTATATGAATATAATGGAATACTACTGTGCTGTAAGAAACAATATGCAGACGAATTTCAGAGAAACCTAGAAAGACTTACACGAACTGATGCTGAGTGAGATAAACAGAACCAGGAGAACATTGTACACAGTATCAACAACATTGTGTGTTGATAACTGTGATAGACTTTCCTCTACTCAGCAGTGCAATGATAGATCCAAGATAGTTCCAAAGGACTCATGATGGAAAATGCTCTCCAAATCCAGAAAAAAAGAACTGTGGCATCTAGATGCAGATTGAACTTCTATTTTTTTGTTGTTTTTCTTTTTTGAGGTTTTTCCTTTTTGTTCTGATTCTTTTTTCACAGCATGACTAATACAGAAATATGTTTCATGTAATTGTACATATATAACCTATATCAGATTGCTTCCTGTCTTGGGGAGGGGGGAGGGAAGGCAGAGAGAGAGAAAAATTTGAAACTAGAAATGTTATAAAAACAAATGTTGAAAACCATCCCTACATGTAACTGGAAAATAATAAAATACTTTTATGGGCAAAAAAAGCTTAAGGCTGAGCCTAGAGGTTGGAGGCCTAGGAATTTTTATAGCATAAACCCTTCCTTCACATCATGGAAGCAAAGTCTAACCCTTTCCACTGCAATATACTACACTGTATTCTTTACCCCATTTACATTTTCCCTAAGATTGCAATAAAGCCTTAATTACCCAGAATATTCAGAAAGGGAGACAATTAATTTAATATCTGGTTAATGTAGAAAAACATTTTTTGGTTTCAAATCTTGTGGAAACCCCCTCTAAAATAAGTCATTTTAGTGAATATAATTTAATCTTTAATGACTGAAGTTTTTACAGTACACAGAGACCATGTTTCTGGACATCAATATTCATGATTGCAGGACTTCAGAAACAGAGGAATGTAGAGCAAAAGTTTGGCAGTACAGTGAAACCTATAGACCCCTTCATGGGAAAAAGTTTTTAAGGAATTAAAGGAAATGCTAAATTTCACTTAGATGTTAGTGAAAATAAAGATGTAAGTTTTCCCCTTCCAAATTCACGGAGCCCCTGAAATATGTCTATGGACCTCCAAGATTAATTACTCCTGGAAAGAGGGTTAAATTAAATTGCTATGATTTTAGGGATATCACCTGGAATTGTTGTTTTTCTTGCAATAAATCCCTGACTTTGGTTTTGTACATATCTTGTCTTGTCCTGTTCATTTGCCCCTTTATCCTAAAAGTGTAGCACAAGAAGGGGGAAGCTGGTGATTTGAGGGACCCAGTGAATCCAGCTTTAATTATAAATTGATTTTTCCCCAATTTCAAGTGGGAATTCATTATGAATTTGGGATATGTCTATTAAATCATGGCACTCACCAGTGACAGTGTCATGTTTTAATAAATACATCCCAGCAAGCCTTGTGGTCACAAGAGCTATTATTTTTGATGGGCGCATTTTTCCTTGCACCCTTGATATCCTGTCACAGAAATGAAACATGATAGTGTGGCCATGCCCCAGGTAATCTACCCAGAATTACCCACAACACTCTTTCTAGTCAGAGAAAGATGACTCTTAATTGTCTTCAAGCTAAAAAGCATGAACTCTGAAAAAACAAATTCCTAATTGCAAAAATTATAGCATAGTAATTTTCCTTTAATTCTGAGAAAATGATTGATTGAATAGTTGAGTCCCATTGGAATTCAGGGAGTATCAAATGATAGAGAACATTGGTAGTGGGGAGAAGGGGTCCTGACAACCAACACAAATGATAGACAGAACAAGGAAGATGGGCAGAGAGAGAGCTTCTCCACTGATGGCTGTTCCAAAATCTCACTCTGGCTGCAGACTTTAATTAATCTTTTATCTGATGGACATTCTGAGATGATGCATTTGCAAAAGAAGTGCTTCTTTCTGCTAAGAGAAGGCTCCTCTATCCTGTTCCACTTTCTCCTTCTAGGGCAGCATGGGTGTCCATTTAGGGGAGCTCATTTCCTTTATAAATGAAACCAAATTTGCATTTATATAGCCCCTTTCCCACCACAGGAGCTCTTTAAAAGCTCTGCACAGCAGAATCCATTCATAAATTCAGAAATGAAACTCCATTTCCCTCTGGCAGCCATAGTGTGTCCATTTTCTTTAGAACTTTCAAACACCTAGGGTGACAGTCCCTGGGTGTTTAATGTGTTAGACAAGGCACACGGATGAATCAGAATGAGGCAGAGAGATAGAACAAGAGATGCTGGGTTTTTTAAGTGTACCCTGATTTATCATAATGTAGATTGCACCTTTGTTTCCAATGAATCTGCTGGTACTGATTATATTCTATCTACAGATGTGGCTAAAAAGTATTGTCATTAAAACTGATATCACACTTTCTTTGAAATATTGCCATTGGTGGTGATGCCATCACCTTCTGTCGTAGTAAAACAGAGCCATAGAGCAGAATAGGAAAGAATAAATTCACTGAACAATAATCTAGGCTTTGAATTCACATTCATGTCACCTCCTCAAGGAAGACTTTCTTAATTCAGTCATTTACTTGACTATCATTTATTAAGCACCTACTATGTGCCAGGCACTGTCCTATGTACTGAGAATACAAAGAAAGGCTGATGAAGAAAAGTACTCCCTGACCTCAATAAGCTTGCAGTCTAATGAAGGAAATAACATAAACAACTATGTACACACAAGAAACAGGATAAAAGGGGTGGATAGTCTCAGAGGGAAGGCACTGAGACTGAGAAAGTTTCTTGCAGAAGGTAGGACTTTAGCTGAGACTTTAAGGAAGCCAGGAGGTAGTAATGAAGAGGAAGAACATATGAGGCATGGATTGATGAATTGTATTACATAAAACTGTAGTTAAGCAGTACTGGGTGCAAGGACTACACTTTGCCAATCAGTGTATATACAAACTTGAAAACTGGCATAATCCCTGCTCTTAATAACCTTATAATATAGCAGGGAGGGGGAGAAAGGATAAGACATGTAGAGAAATAAGTATAACAGGTGTTTGGGTAGAGTTGGATACATTTCCCATGGGGCAAGTAAATTGAATGCTAGGTAAGCATCCTGGTAGGAACTATAACACAATTTAAACTGTGCAAGATTGTGAAAAAACTTAAGGAGAAGCCTGAGCAACTGAAGAAAGTCATTAGGAGTGACAGCAAAGGAAGTGGAGATAGAATCAGCTGAGTTCATTCCCCAGAAGCTACCAGTAGTAAGAGAGACAGTTCTAAGCAACATGGATGCAGAGGGATATCTACCTTTCCAGCACTCTTGGCAAGAGATAGGGACTGGATGAGACTGCTATGGCCTTTGGGACTATGGCTGAAAGGGAGAGGCATATGGTGGTTGACTTTAACTTCTTGTTTTATGATGAGGAATGCTTAATTGAATTTGGTACCCTCTGCAAGGCACTGGGTATGATCAAATAGTCATCCTTGACCATTACAAGAGAGAGGAAGGAAAAGGGATCCAGCCTGTTCTTTCAATACCATCTAATATTATGCATTTGTAACTGGCAATTTAAACCCATCTAGGGAAGTCAACTTGTCTTGGGCATCACTTCCCTATAACTCATTTGTGTCCTGTTCTTTCTAGGTCAAAGAATATTCTCCTTCACAAAACAAGTCAACAAATAAAAATAAAAAGATCAAGATAAGGTTTGAACAACCCTGCCTTCACTCCATCATCATTTATTATTTTCCCATGCATCCTAAGCAGTCCTATCTCTTCCTTGATTCTCCTCTTTCTCTCAATATAACTTTTTTTTTTTTTTAGTGAGGCAATTGGGGTTAAGTGACTTGCCCAGGGTCACACAGCTAGTAAGTGTTAAGTGTCTGAGGCCGGATTTGAACCCAGGTACTCCTGACTCCAGGGCCGGTGCTCTATCCACTGCATCACCTAGCTGCCCCTCTCTCAATATAACTTTAAACATTCTATATGTTCTTTATAGCTTTATCTCTAATATCAGCTTATTCTAAGCATTATCACATCTGACACTATTCTGACAGAACCATGCAACATTTTTATAGTCTCTTGACACCTGCCCTGGCTTCCATCTTCCATATATGTCTTTTTTTCACACTTGGTGGGTTGATGACTTCCCTGTCCAGCCATATTGACCCCTTTAAATAATTCCCCATATCATTGGAATATCTTCCTCACTCAAATATTTCTCTATTTTTAGAATTTCAATCCTGAGAGTTTCCCACCATTGACTAACTTCGTTTTTAGAAATTGTAGATCATGGGATCCGGCTATACTTTCTTTAAACCCAATGAAATAGGATCCTTCAAAATTTAGGGCCCCTGTCAGATTACATCTAACTTTCCTTTCTGTCATTGTAAATACTAAAATGGAGTGATCATTTCCACAAGAATGTCATTATTTCCATCCCAGTAATCAGTGCCCCTTTGTTGTATCCTCTTTGTATAGACCCAAAATAAAATTTCTCTTTTTTGATCCCTTTATCTTTTGAAAGATCAAATTTTTTAAACCACTAAAAAATCTTTTTGTCTTCTGCTATCATCATAGAGAAAACTCCTCCAGCTAACTGTATAATGATAGTTTCCAGCACTACTATCCCATGCTTTATGTAAGGTTGGTAATTTCTTTCCCAAACTCATCAATTAATTCCTCTTTCTGTCCAGGTGATCTATAGCATACTGAGATGACAATACTGCTTCTGTTTCTACCTGACTTGATTGTCACCCAAATGTTCTTCATATGAGCACATCTTAACATACAATGTTGTTCTACAATTCTCCTTTCACCTATGATATTTTTTTACGTATACCCTTTCAGTACTATATTCCAGTTATGATTTCATCCTAGCAAATGTCAGTGATAGCTCTGAAGTAAAATTCATACCCCTCAGTTAGGATTCATCATACTCATTATCTACATTTTACTCTGGGAATAGACATCAGCAGCTGGGAGGAGATGGCCAAGGACCATGCCCGATGGAGTTCAGTACTCAGGAGTAGCTTGTGCACTGCTGTGATGGGCCTTCAAGCTCCGGAGGAAGAAAAACAAATGAAATGCAGGAACCAACGGGCAACAGACAGCGCAGTTTTCCTATGTCCTTTTTGTGGCAGGAGCTGCGGCTCCCATATCAGACTGCACAGCCAAATTGTGGCCTATGGCTCTTCAAGGTGCTGATCCATGGTCATCCTCGACTGGTGGAAGCCTACTACTATCAACCCCCAAAGACATTCATCTTCTTACTTTTTTTAGGTTTTGTTTTCTGAGAACTTATGGGCATCTCCATAACTATTCTTTCTTTCTTGTAAATGCTCTTTATAACATCTAGGTTGATGGATATACATAGTCAATTTTCTCCTTCCTCCTTTTTTTAGTTTTCTTTATTCATTTTGAAGAAAAAAGACTAGATTACCTTCTCAAACCTAATTTTCCATGTAGTGCAGAGTTTGTCTACTGCAACTTAACAGTGATGTGCAGTAGGAGGATTGGTCAATAATACTGCTACATATTTTAAATCTGCTAATAATGATATGACAATCAGATAAAATATATTATTATACAAAGGTAAGACTATTAATTTTGACTTAGAAACATAATATGGAATTTTGTGTGGAAAACAAGAGAAAAGATGCCATTTTGTGTTTTTTCCTTAAAAGAGTTAATGTGTTTTGAGAATGATTTCATTATTACTTCAGCTCTGATATGAAGAAAAAGTCAACAGCAAAAATCTGTGGTAAATGTCACAAAAATCCACAGCATATTTAAACATGAATCTCTGAACTGCCAACCAAATCTTCAAGTAGTCTCAAAGTATTTACTTTGCCAAGATGAGGAAAATATGGTGAATATTTTTCAATACTTAGAACAAAAATAAAATTTTGAAGACCTTATCAACTCAGAAACCAGCATTCTGGAAAGAAAAATTGGACCTTCCTGAGCACTGATCCTACCTTTGTTCCCTAGAAGCTTCATAACCTTAGGAAAAATCCACAGGGCAGCTGGGTGGTTCAATGAACAGAGCACCAGCCCTGGATTCAGGAGGACCTGAGTTCAAATCCAGCCTCAGACACTTGACACTTACTAGCAGTGTGACCCTGGGCAAGTCACTTAACCCTCATTGTCCAAGAAAGAAAGAAAGAAAGAAAGAAAGAAAGAAAGAAAGAAAGAAAGAAAGAAAGAAAGGAAGGGAAGGGAAGGGAAGGGAAGGGAAGGGAAGGGAAGGGAAGGGAAGGGAAGGGAAGGGAAGGGAAGGGAAGGGAAGGGAAGGGAAGGGAAGGGAAGGGAAGGGAAGGGAAGGGAAGGGAAGGGAAGGGAAGGGAAGGGAAGGGAAGGGAAGGGAAGGGAAGGGAAGGGAAGGGAAGGGAAGGGAAGGGAAGGGAAGGGAAGGGAAGGGAAGGGAAGGGAAGGGAAGGGAAGGGAAGGGAAGGGAAGGGAAGGGAAGGGAAGGGAAGGGAAGGAAAGGAAAGGGAAGGGAAGGGAAGGAAAGGAAAGGAAAGGAAAGGAAAGGAAAGGAAAGGAAAGGAAAGGAAAGGAAAGGAAAGGAAAGGAAAGGAAAGGAAAGGAAAGGAAAGGAAAGGAAAGGAAAGGAAAGGAAAGGAAAGGAAAGGAAAGGAAAGGAAAGGAAAGGAAAGGAAAGGAAAGGAAAGGAAAGGAAAGGAAAGGAAAGGAAAGGAAAGGAAAGGAAAGGAAAGGAAAGGAAAATCCACTTATCCTCTCTAAGCCTGGATGTCCTTACGAGTAAACCAGGAATAATAATGATTGTCTCACCTACCTCAGAATGGTTGAATATCAAATGAGAAAATATATTTTGAAGTTCTTGTAAAACACTAAACATAATTATAGACTAATATCATTATTATTTGTTATTAGATAATTAATGAATGCTGTTGGTACTATTTGGACAACTAAAATAAGTCATTTGTGTTAAGTTGATTCACTGTTTACTGCCTACCAAACCAAAACCACCCTGCAGTAAAAAACTGCTCTGCTCTTTTGACTTGTAGGGAATTTGCCTCTAGTTGGATGTTGAGATCAGAATCATGTACTATCTCATCATTTCCCAAATTATGAAATTCCTTCCTGGGAAGATGGAAAAAGTAGATCACTTTCCATATGGCAAGGTAAATCAATGAATTTTAAAATTCTTGGAAAGGGATTATTATTCATTCAAAAAGATAAGAAGGCATCACTATGTGTCCTTGAGTCTATGAAGATTCACAAGGACTGAGTAGAGAATATTGTTTTGTTGTTTAGTCATTTTTTAGTATGTCTGACACTTCGTGACCCCTTTAAGAGGTTTTTGTCAAGGATACTTGAGTGATTTGTTGTTTCTTTCTCCAGCTCATTTTACAGATAAGGAAAATGAGGCAAACAGGGTTAAGTGACTTGTCCAGGGTCACACAGTAAATGTCTGAGACCAGATTTGAACTTAGGTCTTCCTGATTCCAGACCCAGCACTCAATCCATTGTGTTGCCTAAGTAGAAAATAAGAAAATAAGAAAATACATTTGTGACAAAGAAAAAGGAAAAATTTAAGACTGATTTTTCTAAAGCTCCTTTGACTAATGCTAAGAAATTTTATATCACATATTGAGGTTTACAAGGTTTTTTTCTTCCAACAATCCCATGCAATGGGTAGTACAGGTTGTATCATGCCCAGAGCACTGATGAGGAAGTCAAAGCTAAGAAAGGTCAGTTTACTTTGGCATGGTCACATATCTAGTACCTCAAACCCAGAGTCTTCACAACACCAACCAAGACTAGGCTATTATCTACTGTGCCATCAAGCAAGAACTAGAAATCAGAATGGTTCTTAACCTACTAGCCCTTTAATTTCATCTAATATGTGTGTGTGATTTCCTCATATTGTAGGTAGCCTTAGCTAGCCTTCAGGTAACTTCAGGCACTTCTAGTGAAGCTAAAAAATTAATAAGAAATGTTATAAAAATTAGCTACCTTTTGCCATACCTCACCTTCTCTAGCCCCTCTCCCAATACACGAATAAAATAACACCTCATTTTAATTTTTTTTTAAGAATGCTACGAGGAACTAAACTTATTAGTGTAATCACAGAAGCCCCTAAGGGCAAAGATCTATAATATAAACTGCAAAGCTGCACAAAATGATGCCCCAGGAGGCAGGCACTTTCTGTAGAGTCAGTGAGATTTCTCCCTGCATTATATACCTCCCACAATGACCAAAAAAAAAAAAGAAAAGAAAAGAAAAATCATTGCATTTATCTCCACTGTGCTGATTGCTGAAAAATAGTCGTATTTCCCATAGTGACAGCAAATTTTCTTAAATGTTTAGTGGATGAGAATTGTTTCAATCCAAAGTCCTCTGGAAGCATGGAAAGACTGTTGGATTTGGACTCTAAGGACATGGGTTTTTTTCCCAGTCCTGTTCCTTAATACCTGCATGATCATGAGTAAGTCATTTCATCTTTCTGGGCTTCAGTGATCTCATATGCAAAATGTGGTGGTTGGACTGGATGAGGTCCAGATCCTTTCCAGCTATAAAAAGGTGAGCCTTAGCTACTCAAGGACTCATTTTGTTTTGTTTTGGTTTTGGTTTTGGTGAGGCAATTGGGGTTAAGTGACTTGCCCAGGGTCACACAGCCAGTAAGTGTTAAGTGTCTGAGGCCAGACTTGAAATCAGATCCTCCTGACTCCAGGGCCAGTGCTCTATCCACTGCACCACCTAGCTGCCCCCTCAAGGACTCATTTAAGATCTCATTCTAAGAAAACAGATATGCCCATTCTACTAGATCCAAGTTATGCCTCCCCTTCTTATACTGCACACTGCTGTATGTTCTCTTTGGTATGGACAGAAGCTGGAACAATTTTAAAAATAGTCTAGGATGGACACTGGGCAAGAGTCTTCCATGGTGGGTATAGTGGCAGCAAAGATAGTTTTCCCAGGGCATAAAAATCTGTAGCAGTAAAATCTCACTGCTTGAGGGACAAGAGATAGGTCACATAGGGCAAAAGTGCAAATTACCAGAGTATTGGACATGACATGCACAACAAAACAGAATATAATGCAGGAACAGTGTTCAGAGGCAAGAACGGTAGGTTTCAAGGTGGTGTTAATGAACAAATGTGAAACTTACTCCAAGGTTAAGCTAGATGACAAAGAAGTCATGTGTCTTAGAAAGTCTGGGCTTGAGCAAGAAATTGATACACAATTGTTTCATACTTGTTCATCAAATAATATAATTGCTCATCTTAAAGCCTGGATGCTCAGTCATAATTCGATCCTCTTCCTCCCTCCAAACTTCAGCAGTGGATAGCTCCAAGAAGCTCCTATCAATAATTCTCCCTTTAACATGGTGGACACCTTCCCCATTCAGGATCATGAACATCATCACCAACCTTCCTCTGTCCTACCAATCCTAAAGATACCATTTATTTGTATCAGCTGTTCTTACCCCCCCACTTCTCAAAATCCCTCCTTTCCTTCAAAATTCAACTCAGGGGAAGGTTGGTGATGTGTGGCCCTGGGCAAGTCATTTAACCCTCATCACCCCACAAAAAATTAAATATAGTATGGAATAAATTAAGACTTGAACATTGTTCTAAAAGGAGAAATACTTTTTAAAAAGATCTGGATCTAGAGTAGTTTCATATGGAAGCTACTAGAATAAAAAAAAATATGTATTTTCTAACACACTAAGCTATGAAAGGTACTACTTCTATTATTACCACTGAGAGATAATAGGCATAATTTCTCCTTAATATATTACTTCTAGCTCAAAAATTCAATTCCATTATACAAGGCTACAAAAAGCCTACCGTGAACAAATTAATACTGAATTAAAGTTAAGGGACACACAAAGACACTTTTTTATATCATTTTTTTCCACCAAAGTGCTTTCATTTTAAGGAACAAATACAAGGTTGGATTTTTTTCTCAGAATAATAACATCCTTCCCTGTCCTCCAGGTGCCTGCCACTGTCAATAACAGGACTCTGAAAGCTTGGTCAGAGTAGTGATTTTGTTTTCAAAGTAGAATAGGAGAAAATGTTTACCAAATTCATAGTTTTATAGCCTTATTATATATTATTCACCTCTATACACTCTGGTCCAAACTAGCCTACTTGTTATTCATCAAAAATGGTGTTCCATCTTCCATCTCAATATTTTTTCCACTGCCTGTCCCCCTATACATGGAATGCCCTCCTTCTCTACCTCTGTCTTTTGGAATCTCTGATTTCTTTGTTGTTGTTTTTTGTTGTTGTTGTTTTTAGTGAGGCAATTGGGGTTAAGTGACTTGCCCAGGGTCACACAGCTAGTAAGTGTTAAGTGTCTGAGGCCGGATTTGAACTCAGGTACTCCTGACTCCAGGGCCGGTGCTTTATCCACTGCGCCACCTAGCTGCCCCTCTCTGATTTCTTTGAAAACTGATTAAATGCCACCTTTGGGATAATTCCTTCCCCAGTCTCCCTAGAGGCTAGTGCCTTTCTCCCACAAAGACACTGAATCGTTTTTATACATTTATAGATAGAGATATTTCATATACATAGATATATATGGTACCATATGTTCATATGGAATATGTGTGTATGTTTTATATGCATATGTTTTGCATATGTATGTGTATGTGTATATGTGTATAGAAAGAGTTATATATGCACAAGTTGTTTCCCGTATTAAAATGGAAGCTCCCTGAAACCAGGGTACACTTTTGTCTTTGAATTCCCAATGCCTGCCACAGGGTCTGGCAAAAAGGCAGTACTCAAATAGCTATATGGCATAGTGGATAGAGCACTAGACTTGGAGTCAGGAAGATGAGTGTTTGAATATTGCCTCAGACATTTACTATGTGACCCTGGGCTAGTCACTTAACTTCTGTCTGCCTCAGTTTTCTTATCAGTAAAAAGAGGATAATAATAGCACCTACTTCACAGGGTTGCTATCAAGATCAAATGAGCTAATGTATATAAATCCCTCTGAAAACCTTAAAGTGCTACATAAATGCTAGTATTTCTATATAAAGGCTATGCTTGTAGTAAAAGCAACAGCACAGCAGTAGAAGTAGTAGCAGAAGTAGCAGTAGTAGCAGCAGCAAGAGTAAAAGGAAGGATTAAAACAACTCTGAGGTACCACCTGATACCTATCAGATTGGTTAATATGACAAAAAAGGAAAATAATAAATGTTGGAGAAGCTGTGGGAAAATTGGAACACTAATGCATTGTTGGTAGAGTTGTGAAGTGACCCAACCCTTCTGGAGAGCTGTTTGGAACTATACCCAAAGGGATTTAAAACTGTGCACACCCTTTGACCCAGAAATACCACTAATAGGTTTTTTCCCCAATATATCATAAAAAGGGAAAATGACCCACATGTACAAAAAATATTTATAACTGCTCTTTTTGTGGTGGCAAGGAATTGGAAATTGAGGGGTTGCCCATCAACTGGGGAATGGCTGAACAAGTTGTGGTACATGAATGTAATGGAATTCTATTGTGGTGTAAGAAACAATGAGCAGGAGGAGTTTAGAGAAACCTGGAAGGACTTGCATGAACTGATAATGAGTGAGATGAGCAGAACCAGAAGAACATTATACACAGTATCATCAACATTATGTGTTGATCAACTGTGATAGACTAGATTCTCTTCACCAATACAATGATACAAGAAAATTCCAAAGGACTCATGATGGAAAAGGCTCTCCAAATCCAGGAAAAAAAGGAACTGTGGAATATGGATGCTGATTGAACCATACTATTTCTTTTGTTTTTGGTACTGTTGTTTTTCTTTTTTCAGGTTTTTCCTTTTTTTCTCTGATTCTTCTCTTATAACATGACTAATACAGAAATATGTTTAATATGATCATATTAAACATATATATATATATATTAAACATATATATAACCTATATCAGATTACCTGCTGTCTAGGGGAAGTGGGGAGGGAGGGGAAGAAGGGAGAAATTTTTGAAATTGGAAATCTTATATAAACAAATGTTGAAAACTATTTCTACATGTAACTGGAAAATAATAAAATACTTTTATCAGGAAAAAAAAGAGTAGAAGGAGGAACAGTAATAGTAGCAGCAACATGAGGAATAGTAGGGTAGTGGCAGTAGAAAGAGGAGCAGTTGTAATAGTAATAATAGCAGTAGTAGTAATAGTAGTTGTGGTAGTAGCAGTAATAGTAGTAAAATAGCAGCAGCAGCAGCAGCAGCAGTAGTAGTAGTAGTAGTAGTAGTAGTAGCACTAGCAGCACCATCAGAAGCAGCAGTAGCGATAGTAGTAGTAGTAGTAGTAGTAGTAGTAGTAGTGATATTGGTAGCAGTCAGTGGTGGTGGTGGTAGCAGTAAAATAGCAGTAGAGCAACCATAAATATAAATACTTGATGATTAGTTGATTGATCTGATATCAAACCAAGAGACCAATCTCAGATTCTGGAAGGCCTAGACTCAAGTCCTGTTCCTGACAAATATTGGATGTGACTGTGGGAAAGTCACTTAATCTTTTAGGCAATTCTTTAAAATGATAAATTATAGAATACTTGCATATTTATATTAGCAGAGGGGATTTCCTCATCCATAGCTCTCTACACCAATGAAATCTCAAATTTGGATGCAAAAAAAGGGGTCTAGTAAGTCATTGCTTATTGTCCCTACTCTTTCATTGGGGGGACACAGTATTTTTTTGGTGGGGCAATGAGGGTTGAGTGACTTGCACAGGGTCACACAGCTAGTGTCAAGTGTCTGAGGCTGGATTTGAACTCAGGTCCTTATGAATCCAGGGCCAGTGCTTTATCCACTGTGCCACTTAGCTGCCCCCATAAGGGGGACACAGTATTTTGATGATGAATATTTGGGGTAGGGGAGAGAGAAGGAATTAGACATTCATCTGGTCAATGTTTTGGAAAGTATTGCAAAGCACTTTTGCAACAGTAAGCCTAGAAAGACCCCATTATGCAGGCTTCTCTGATGTTATTTGGATTCTTAAGAATGATATATTAGACAAGGTATATTAATGCACTTCTTTAAATCCAGAGAGGAAGTTTTTTGCTCTTCTTTTACAAAAAAAAGAACTTCTTGGAATCAGAGGACATGAAAGCTGACAGATAGAGATACTAAAGCCTAGAAAGGTTAAGTGACTTACCCAAGGTCACACAGATGGTAATGCATGGGATGGCACTAGAATCCAGGTCTTCCCACTTCCAATTTGTTGTTTTTTCCATTACAACACAATTTCATCCTACTCTCTTACTCTCATGAAATCCCTTAACCATAGCTCACTAGCCCACAATAGAAGAAAGATTTTCAACTCCCTACATTCTAGTCATCTTATGAGAACTTTAAGAAAATTATCTGTTATTGCTAGGGTTGTCAGACTTCTTCAACTATTGTGTACAATGGGTCTGAAATCCTGTAAGCTGTTACTTCTCTCATCTCTGTCCTTAGAGAGATAATGTGCAGGAAAACACAATGAAAAATCCTATTATACTTGCCTGTTACTGTTGCTCCCCTTGAGCAAGAGCAACTAACCTGGATAATCCCTGTACCATGGACCCTCTCATCAGCATCTAGTGGTTTTCGGGTTTGTGAGAAATCTTTCTGTGCAATGTCTTTTTCCCTGTGCATATCCTCACTGTCCTAGAAGTAAAATATCTACTGGGAAAGAAGGGGGGATTAAGGAAGTAAATATGGAATAATCTCCACTTTAATTTATTAATCCTCTAACCTGCTAGATGGTTCCTTTTATCTTTTATCTAGGCTCCCTCTAGGCCCTTTTGCTCATCACCATGGCTGTCCTTTAAGTAATGATGATTTCTTTCTTTCCTCTTTCTTCCTCTGATATATTTTTCTGGCAAAAGAAAAAAAAAGAAATACAGATCTCCTGATTATGGGCTACATTTGATGTAGGGGATCTGTATATAATAAATTCATTCAGTCACTTTTCAGTTGTGTCCTACTTTTCATGACCTCTTTGGGGGTTTTCTTATCAAAGCTACTGGAGTGGTTTGTCATTTCTTTCTCCAGCTCATTTTACAGATAAGGAAATGGAGGCAAACATGGTTAAGTTACTTGCTCGTGGTCCCATAGCTACTAAGTGTTAGAGACCATACTTAAACTCAGGAAAATAAGTTTTACAGATGAGGAACTGAAGGAAACAGGGTTAAGGGACTTGCCCAGAGTCACAGAGCTAAGGAAGAGTCTGAAGCAAGATTTGAAATCAAGCAGATGTATTGCTGACTTAGGCCTGGCACTCTATCCAGAGCACTGGGCTTGGAATCAAGAAGGCTCATGTTCATGAGTTCAAATACATGACCCCAAACTGGGGTCACAGAGTGAAACAATTGAAGAGCAACTTTACCCACTGCACCACTTAGTTGCTCCTATATAATAAAAACCATTTTGTTTTATGAGACAAATACAATTAGTGCTCATATAAATGCCAATCAATACCAACAGAACACCAGTATCCCTACTAAGGGAAGTACAAAAAACTTTTCCTTACAACCAAGAGAATTTATGGGGAACTACTCCCCTAATCATTTACTTTGTTCCCATTTCCACGGCCATAATCAAAATGATAGAAGGTGAGAGCCAGAAGGTAACTTACAGACCATCTACTACAGCAGCTCTCCAAGTGTGACCCTCAGACCCCTGAGAGTTCCCTTTCTGGGAATCTGCAAAACCAAAACTGTTTTCATCATTCTTAAGTGTTATTTGTGCATTAAAATTCTCCTCCCTTTCCCAGCTACATATCTGTGTCTTCATATACTTCAGCCAAAACACTACAACACAACAAATTGAATGTAGAAATGTTGTCTTCTATGAATCTACACATTCAGTTTGCATATATGTGTATATATATATATTTGTGCTTTTAAAAATTCCAGTCTTTTATTATTTTATTGTTTTGAAAAGTATGAAAAAAGAAATTTACACGATAATTTTGTTGTATATTTGAAAGGAATAGCAAGTTGTGCCTAGAAAATTTGCAGTTTCATGTATAATCATCTCTTTATTATATCATATTATAGAAATGTTTGCCTTATTTAATAAATTTTAAAAGCATAGCTTTCATTTAAAATAATATTTGCATTAACATGCAATTGCTTTAATATTTTTTTAAATTAATATATAAATATTGTTAAAATGGTATCAGTTTGGATTTCTAATATGGTAAATATCAATATACAGAACCCACATAAATAAAAGCTCTCTGGTATCCTCAACAATTTTTAAGAGTATAAATGGGTCTTGAGAACATTTTGGAACCACCAATCTAGTCTAACTGACATGTTACAGGTAAGGAAACAAGTCATGATTTACCCAAAGTCATACAGTAATTTATCAGTAAAACTGTATTAGATAACTAATATACTCTGTGGTTCCTACCTACCTCTGCCCCATTCCCCCAAAATGATACTGTTATTAGCTAATCTTATCAACTATGGATGCATACAACTCTTCAGCTCTCTCAACTCTTCCAAAGGCTGAACCACTAATAAAGAAGTGATACGACTGAAGACAGTAACAATAGTGATCTATCTATCTATCTATCTATCTATCTATCTATCTATCTATCTATCTATCATCTATCTATATTGCACAGGGCAATGAGGGTTGAGTGACTTGCCTGAGGTCACACAGGTCACACGTGTCTGAAGCTGGATTTGAACTCAGGTCCTCCTGAATCCAGGGCCAGTGATTTATCCATTGAGCCACCTAGATGCCCCAACATTAGTGATATTTACTATAAAAATTATTTTTTTTTCAGTGCTCCATGACTTCATTTTGTTATGTAGAATGAAGCATGATTCTTCTGGAGTCCCAGTTATTCTTTAGCTGACAGACATCATGCCCCATAATATATAACATTCAGAAAATATTACTCAAGCTTAGAATATTTGCTCTGGTTTGTCACATTCTTTCCCTCAGGCTATGGCAGGGAAGCCTGTGAGAGTAGCATCAGAAAATGCTTTAATAAGAAATAGGGGTCTTCTGTCAAATGAGATGACTTTTCCTTCAGGTATAAATTCACTGTTTTTCCACATCTGTACCTACTACAGAACTGTGTATGTCACTGGGTAAAATCAACTATCTCAGGCTTATTGCAATCAGCTAGGCTGCTTCAACTACCTCTCTATATTGAAACATACCAAGATTTTCAGGGCAAAGTAATGTCACTGAGTGTGACTTGGTTCCTCCATATAGTCGTCTAACAAACAACAAATATAATCCACCAAGATAAACTGTCTTTTATGTGCTGGACTGTTTTATCTGCTTCTCCAAATTTTATTAAGTTCAAATGACAATTGGGTGTTTCCAAAACATGAATCAATTCAAAAGTCATAGCATGACCCATCCAATTTCATATTTCCTATCTCAGAAACTGTGCACCATTTGCCCAACAGCTAAATCTATCTCTGCAGTTTAATGGATGCAGCCTTCTATGTATAATGTCATCTTCCAGTTTACAATGAGTTCTAGGGGAGGCTACTTACTTCTCCTCAATATGTGCATTGCACTTTATTCCTTATATTCAAAACCTGGAATTACAGAATAGCTATGTTAGGGAACATCATGGTTTCCTTTAACTAATAGCTTCCTTAATGAATTTAAATTTTGGTTCAAGCTCATTATTACTTAATAGTGATTGGAGGATGAGAGTAGGGGAACAGGGCTGGCAGAGAAACTTAACCCATTCACTGATGAATATATCACCACAATTGCTATTAATGCCCTCTAAATTAATTGTGTAGTGAAAATGGTGAAGTGTTAGAAGACAGTATCACTTAAGATCAAGTGAAATAAATGTAACTAAGATAATTATATAAAATAAAAAGGAGAAATTATATAATTTTGCTCCTCTTCAAAATACATTTTCTTATAATTTCTTTGAATATATCCATTTTAAAAATATATATCCTTTGAGAAGGTGAGTTGTCCCACAGTTATTAATTCAGTGGAATAAATGGTACTTTAGTGATCTGAGGGGGCCACATTTATAGAAATACTTTACTGACACTTGGGGATCAATTTGAGTATGCAGAACAGTGTTGCCCAAAATAATGTGGCCATAAGACATGTTTGGACTTGAAATATATTGAAAGAATTTTTAATTGCTGATCTGGAAAGCAAAAGGTTATAGAATATGTATAAGAGAATGGGAGGTCAGGGAAATTCTGGAGCTAAATAGTATAAATTAAGTATATGTTCACATGGAAAATTGCAGCTACAAAATGAGTGCATTTAATATTTTAAGGGGTATATCACTAACATAGGAATTCTCTCATGTAACTTCCTATTCACTTCATATGGAATGTCATGTTTCTGTGGAACACAGTTTGAAAACAATGACTATAAGGTTCTGTGGGAAATTTTAATCATAGCATTTTAGACTTAGAAGGGACCTTAGAAATGATTTAGTATAATCCCTTCATTTTACAAATGCTATTACCTAAGGGCATTAGTGTGTGAAAATGGATAGTTAAAGAGATATATGAGAGAGGGAGGGAGGGAGGAGAGAGAGAAAGAGAGAGAAAGGGAAAGAGAGAGAGATTGTTAAGTGGATATATAGATGGATGGATAGATAGATGAAATAGTTTATAAACAGATATAGATATGAATATGTTATGAATATAAAATACATATACATCAATATATACTTTTATTCCAGAACTATAAATCAAGTAATCAATGTAACTATGATTTAAAAGCTCAGAGAGTTACCAGGAGCACTGATACCCACTGTTTGGTATCTTATGCTGCCAGGTGATCTTCAGAGTCATCCTAAGACAATTCAAATAGAAGTATATCAGTTTCCTGGCATGGCACTGGTATACTCTCCAGGTTTCATAGGCATAGAACAATAAAGTCAGCACAATGTCTCTGTAGATCTTCAGTTTGGTAGTCAGTCTAATACCTCTTCTCTCCCACACTTTCCTTTGGAGCCTCCCAAACACTGAGCTAGCTCTGGCAATGTGTGTGTCAACTTCATTATCTGGACATCTATGGAAAGTATATTGCCAAGGTGAGTGAATTTATCCACAGTGTTCAAAATTTTGTGTTTTGACTACATGGTGGGATCCCCACCTGCCACAGTAATTAGTTAAGTGTTGAGTAAGCAGACAATTTTTAGGTCACCTTTCTTTTAGCCCCTTCCTTACACCAAGAGGTGAGAAGTGTGGTCCTTAAAAGGGTGCTGAGACACCCAATGGGGTTGCCAAATCCGATTGTTGCTTCCAGTGAGAAGATGACCCCACAGCCTGGGCAGCCTGTGTGTGCAGGGTTGTGATTATAGTTCTCAGTGTATCTACTACCAGCTGCTTGGTCACTTGCCGGTCATCACAGGACTTTGAGGTAGGTAAAAATGGTAAAATGGTAGGGGTGATGTCTTTTGACTCTTGTATAAATTGGATTTAAGTGAGGCAGAGTTGCATGAAGTTGGCAGTTGCCTCACTCTCTCTTCCAGAGTAGTCACAGTCCAGTGACAGGACACAGTCAAGATGGCTGGTGATGACTCAAGATGTAGTGGATTACCTTGGCATCCTTAATGTCTAACCAAGCTCTAAGCATTCCAAAGCACCTTTTTCAGCTAACTTCATGGCCATTGAAACAAATTGTTCTCCTCTTCCCTGAAAAGGGCTCAGTAGCCTTCACATTAGAGGTACTAGTAACTCCTAAACACTTTCTCATTTTTAAGGCAATTAGGAGTTTACATAGACAGAGGGCATGGTGTGAGTTGAATATGGATAATTATCTAAAAAGAAAATTATGGGGCAAGAAAGAGGAATGCATTGGGAGAATGGGGAAAGGAAGAGGTAGAATGTGGTAAATTATCTGACACAAAAGAGGTATGAAAGAGCTTTTGGAGTGGAGAAGATGAGGGAGGTGGGGGAGAGCACACGAACCCTACTTTCACTGGAATTGGCTCAAAGAAGAAATAACACACTGTTAAGGCTAAAATTCAAGCTAGTCTGTCTAAAATATCTAATGAGTGGTTGCCAATAAATTATAAGCTTTAGCAAGAGTTAGACTTTTAAGCATTTATTAAGGAGAATAAGAATTTGGTAAAGAGAGAGAGAAGGGCCTACATTCATCTGTCTATTAAAGGGAGAGTGCATTTCTAGCTCTGCTCTCTGCCAGAGTCCACAGGAAAGAGCAAAAGTCAGAGCGCCAGGCTCCCCCTTCTTCCTCCCACCAGCAAACATCACTTCCTGACACCGAAGAAAAGACTCATCATCTTGCCATCAGAGATGTTCACCTCATGGCGGAGCTTTTCTACAGTAAGTCTCCAGCAGGTGGCATCATTCTAATTGTTACAACACTCAGTTGGGTATAGAATCTATCTTATACAGGAAGGTAGAAGGAGAAGGGAATAAGAGAAGGGGTGGGGCTGATAGAATTGAAGGCAGGGGCAGCTAGGTGGCACAGTGGATAAAGCACCGGCCCTGGATTCAGGAGTACCTGAGTTCAAATCCTGCCTCAGACACTTGACACTTACTAGCTGTGTGACCCTGGGCAAGTCACTTAACCCCCATTGCCCCGCAAAAAAAAAAAAAGAATTGAAAGCAGATTAGGGGAGGTAAAAGTCAGAAGCTAAACACTTGAGAAAGGACAGGGTGAAGGGAAAGAGTAGGATAAAAAGGAGTAAAATAAGATGGAGAGAAATACATTCTAATCATAACTATGAAAAAAATGTATTGCAAGTTCTTCTGATAAAGACCACATTTCTCAGATACATAGAGAACTGAGTCAAAGTTATAGAAATAAGAACCATTCCTCAGTTGACAAATGGTCAAAGGATACAAACAAGTAGTTTTCGAAAGATTTAATCAAACCTTTCTATAGTCATATGAAAAAAATCCTATAAATCACTATTCCTTAAAGAAATGCAAATTGTAAAAACTCAGAGGTACCACCCCATACCTAGCAGATTGACTAATAGGACAGAAAATGAAAATGAAAAATATTGAAGATGTGGGAATATCGAGACACTAATGAACTTTTAGTGAAATGGCATACTAATTCAACCATTTTGTAGGGCACTTTGGAACTATGCCCAAAGGGCTTTTATTATGCATACCCTTTGACCAAGCAGAACTACAAGTCTATGTCCCAAAGAGATTTTCAAAGAAAGGACAAGGATCTATATATACAAAAATATTTTGTTACCTCCTTTAGTAATGACAAAGAATAGAAATTCTGGGAATGTTTATTAATTGGGGATGACTAAACAAATAGTTTTTGATGATTGTGATGGAATGCTAATGTGCTATAACGAACAATGAGCAAGATACTTTCAGAAAAGCCTGGAAAGACTTATATGAACTGATGCAAAGTAAAATGAGCAGAACCAGAACATTATATACAGTAATAGCAATGCTGTTTGGTGATCAATAATGACTTAACTATTAGCAACGTAATGATCCAAGAAAATTCTGAAGGATTTGGGATGAAAAATGTTATCTATCTCCAGAGAAAGAGTTGATGGAGTCTGAATGCAAATGAAAGTCACAATTGTAGGATTTGTCTCCAATAAAATCACACCCATCCTTCTCCCATTATAGCCTAACACTAGTGGTGCAGTACATAGAGCACTGGCCCTGAAGTCAGGAGGACCTGAGTTCAAATCTCACCTCAGACACTTACTAGCTATATGGCCCTGGGCAAGTCACTTAAACCCAATTGTTTTCAACATTTGGGAACATCTCCAGTCATACTGATGTATATCTCTGAAGGAGAGAGTGAGATTGGTGACCTTGCACAGCCCTCCCTCACTTAAATCCAATTCACTTCAAGTCATGACCCTGATGTCAAGGTCCTCTTCGAAAATGAAGGACAAACAACACCACCATTCCCTGACTTCACCCCTTCTTACAGTGTGTAAACTTTTAATCTCTTTCCTTCTCAGATTGGATTTGTTCTCTGAGGTCAACTGTACCCTAACCCTAACTTGGGTACCCTTAGAATCAGCTGTTCAAATGATGTTGGGAAAATCCTCTCTTCCAACCCCCCTAGTATACGCACCAGAAAAAAAACAACTGACTAGGGTATGTGATCAAAAATGTTTATAGACAGCTGCCCCATACCAATCAGTCAATCTTTAAATAAACATTTATTCAGTTCTTTCTGTTAAGGCTAAAATTCTAGCTAGTCTGTCTAAAATATCTAATGAGTGGTCGCCAACAAATTATAAGCTTTAGCAAGAGTTAGACTTTTAAGCATTTATTAAGGAGAATAAGAATTTGGTAAAGAGAGAGAGAAAGGCCTAGATTTCTATCTATTAAAGGGAGAGCACATTTTTAGCTCCCTTCTCCGCCAGCGTCCCCAGGAAAAAGCCCCAGAGTCAGCGCCAGTCTCTTCCTTCCTCCTCCCACTAGTCCGCGTCACTTCCTCCCGCCAAAGAAGAGACTCCTGGTCTTGCCCTCAAAGACCTTCACTTCATGGGCAGAACTCTTCTACAGTAAGTATCCAGCAGGTGGCGTCATTCCAATCGTTACATTACTATGTGCCAGGCATTGTGCTAAGCTCTGGGGATACAAATAGAGGCAAAATACAGCCCCTGCCCTGAAGGAGATTACAGTTTAATGGGAAGACAAAACACATATGCAAAATAAGCCATATGCCAAATAAATCAGAAATAGTTAAAAGAAAGAAAGCATTGGAATTAAAAGGGGTTAGAGAAGGTAGGATTTTATTTGGCATTTAAAGGAAGCCAGGGAAGCAACAGGAATAGTTTATTGAGTAAGAGGGATGACATAATCAGACTTGTATTTTAGGAAAATCATTTTAGTGGCTGAATGGAGTATGGATTGGAGTGGGGAGAGACTTGAAACAGGCAAACCCACTAGCAGGCTACTACTGTAATCAAAATGTGGCAGTGCCAGAGAAGAGAAATCACAAGCCTTATTTTAAAAAAAAGATTCAAAGTGCTTTCTTCACATCAACCCTGTGAAGTAGGTAATTCATGTGTGTGTGTGTGTACATGTATATATATATATATATATATATATATATATATATATATATATATATACACACACACATACATACACACACATATGTATATGTGTATATGTATATGTATATGCATATGTATGTGTACATACATACACATAGACATAGACATACATACTGTGTATGTATTTATATATATATTTGTAAATGAGGAAATTGAGGTTCAGATGGGCAATTTACCCAAGGTTTTACAAGTAGTAAGTGACAGAGCAAATCCTTTGGAACCCTGGACATGGCTCCAAATGCATTGTGGTTCCCACCATGACTCCCACTTCAATCGAGCATGGAATATGACACATACAATATGGTTCTAATACTGATTTTCTTACAAAATCATATGATGAGTAAAGAAAAACAATACAACAATAAATCACCAAAGAAGCAATAGCATTCTGAAGATAACATAACTTTGTTAAAAATGAACACTTTGCTTTCAGTGCTACCTGGAAAATAATCCATAAAGTGTTTAAGGCACATTTTTAAAGAAAATGCCTCAAAATAGGGTTATGGGCAACACACTATCCAAGACCAAGAGTTTTAGATGCTGCATTTCAAACTTGCCATTGCAAACTTGGACTGCCATCATGGGTCATTCTCTACTTCCCTGAACAAGCTTCCCTCCAGGCAACCTGAGGAATTTTTCCTCTTTTACTTTAGGGATGAAAGTCAGCAGGACCCTCTGAAATAATAGCCCAAGAATGATACACAAATATTTAGATCCTCTGACAACAATATGGGTGAATTTATGAACTTGTATACTTGGTACTATCTCCAGCCAGCGCTAATCACAAAAATCATAATCTATAACTGAGAGATTACATACCATTACAGGAAGCCCAAAGCCAAATTATGAAGTAAGTGATATTTCTCATCTAACTATAATGTCTGTACATCTCCCCATATCTGTTGAAAAAACACTATAACTAGTCCCTTTCACTCCTGGACTTCCCAGTCACCCCTGGTATGGCTCCCTTCATCCCCATCCCTCAAGTGTCTGTTTTCCATCAAAATGTATGATGTATCTTCCAGTGTCTAAAGATCCTATTCTATGAAGCCAACTGCTTAGAAAAACTAATATGCTAAGCTGTTAATGAGTACTGATAAGGTACCATTACCAAGAATTATATTTTAAATTTAACCTAGACCTCCTTAAAAGACAGTGCCTTACTTGGAATCATAGAAAATTCAGGCATTATTTCAAGCCAATTAGGGAAATATGTCAGAGCAAGTGGGTCTTCAAATCCTATAAGAGAGGCAGCCATCTACTCTACCTTTGCATATGGTCAATTTTTAATAATTCACAGTCCAGTTTGAAGACATATCTTGTGGCCCAATCATGCTGTCTTTGGAGATTTTGATATGTGTTTTGATGATTTTTAAACTCCATCTCCATTCTACTCAGACACCCACCAGGATGGCCACCCCTTGGAAGTCATTACCACTCAAAACTAATCTACATCCAATATTCGAGATATTGAACTTGGAAATTTTCCTTTCAGAACATAGTTCCTTGTCCTCCCTCCTTTGCCTCTCCTATATTTCTCCCATGATTCAATTCAAGAAAATGTTTTTAAATGCCTTTTAAATTCAAGGTATTGGAGATTGGTATCTCAGAGCCACTCCCTCTGTGCCATGCCTTTCTCACCATGAGAAGTCCAAGGACTTCTTTCATGGTTTCCTTCCCTTCCCTTCCCCTTCCTCTAAATAAATGACTATCTTATTCTAAAAAAATAAGTAAATTCAAGGTATTATTCTAGGTGCTGAGAATACAAAGAGACAAACAAAACAGACCTTGCCTTTAAGGATCTTACCTACTGGAGACATACAAATAAGTAAACATAGGCTAATCTGAGGAGGGAAATAGCATGAAAACTCTCACCTGAGATTATCTGTAAAAGGACTTAAGGAATTATAGAGGCAGAGATTAAGAAAGAGTATATTCTAGGCATAGGAGACATCCTATGCAGTGACAAGAGTCCAGTTTGGTTGCAGTGGATAAAGAAAGTTCACGTGAAATAAGTCTAAAAGTAGGTAGAAATCAGATCCAATAGGGTTTTAAATACTAGACCAAGGAATTTACATTTTATCCTAGAAGCAATAAATAACCACTGAAGATTCCTGAAAAGGGGAGTGATTCTTGTAAATATCAAGTTGACAATTCTACAAATAATGAACTAGATTGGAGAGAAACTAGAAGCAGTGAAATCATTTAGTGTACTATTGTAATGATCCCAGTGACCTGTAACAAAGGGATAAAGTTGCATGGTAGATACATGAATTGAGAACTTAATAGATGAAAGAGATGTGAAGATAGAATATACAAGACTTGAATGAATAGGGGGAGGGAGGATAATAAAGAAGAGGAAATAGAAAAGGATGAAAACAAGGTTTGGACCTAGATAGCTGGGAAAATGAGGAGAAAAGTCTAAAGAATGAAGCTAAATTTTGGAAGTGGATGACTGGAAAGATGGGTGTTGCTCTCAAAAAATAGGGAAATTTAGAGGAGAGATAGATTTAAAGGGAGAAGATTATAGATTCTACTTTGAATATGTTGAGTTTAAAATTCCAATGGGACAGCCAAGTGGAGATGTCTAGCAATAAGTTAATGTTGAGAACTGGAGTTTAGGAGAAATTTTAGAGGTGGATATGAAGATTTAGGTATCATCTGCATAGACATGGTAATTGAAACCCTTCAAGCAGATAAGATCACAAAGCAAAAGTATAAAGAAAGGAGAGATCTCAGGACAGAACCTTGAAGAACACCCATCAATATTGTTCAGAAGATAGCAGCAGAAGACACTAAGAAGTAGTGGTCATAAGGCTAAGAGGAAAGTCAGGAGATAATAGTATCATGGAAGTCAAGGAAAATGAAAGTGCCAAGTAGGAATTATGGATGAAGCTTGTCAAAAGCTGTGGCGAGAGGTGGCAGCTAGGTGGTGCAGTGGATAGAGTACTGGCCCTGGAGTCAGGAGTACCTGAGTTCAAATCCAGCCTCAGACACTTAACACTCACTAGCTGTGTGACCCTGGGAAGCCACTTAACCCCAATTGCCTCACTTAAAAAAATTTTTTTAAAAAAAAAGAAAGAAAAGAAAAGAAAAAGCTGTGGTGAGGTCAGGTAGAGTTAGGAATAAGAAAAGGTCATTGGATCTAGCACTTAAAAGATCATTGATAAACGTCGAGATAACAGTTTCAGTCAAGTGTGAGCTTGGATACCAGATCACGATGAGTTAAGAAGTGAAGAAGTGGAGGCAATGAATGAAAAAGCCTTTTTTTTTCCCTCCAAGAGTTTGACTGTGAAAGGCATGACAATAGCTTGAGAGGATGACAGAGAGAAATAAAAGGGTTTTTGTTTGTTTGTTTGTTAAGCTTGGTGGTGATGGAGGGTCCTGAACTGTTTGTAGGCAGCAGGGGAGGAGCCAATAGATAAAGAGAGCTTGAAAATAACCTGGACAATTTAAACCTCAGAAGAGGACAAAGGGATAAGTACAAAGGAGATGGGAAGAGTGAATGGGATCTAAGTCACAGGTAGGGAGGTTGGCCCTGATCATCACATTTATAATCTTGACATCAAATATGTTTCTCCAAATTTTCCCAGGTCATCAATTCAAATCTCTCCCTACCCTACCTCCTTATGGTCACACATTTCAATAATTTCCCTTTATGTACCCTTGAATTCTTTGCCTCCTTGAGCTATTTTTATTTTTAAATAATTTTCATTAGTGCCTTCTACATTCAGATCACTGTGAACTCTCCTTTGCAACAAAGAAGAGTTAAAACAAAACAAAAAAAGGGATACTATGGAATCCCATATCTTTACTGAGAGGAAGGATATATGTTTATTATAAGTTCTCTAAGATCAATAATGGTCATTACAATGACTCTGAGCTCCTTTTAATGACCTTTTCATTTATATTATGGTAGTGATTATGTACATATACTGTCTTCCTGGATCTTATTAATCCAATCTGCCTAGGACCATACAAGACTTCATGTTTCTCTGGATTCCTCTTCATCATTTTCACTGCACTATAATATTCTATCACATTCACGAACCACAGTATATTCAATCATCCTCCCAATCAATATGTTTCCAATTCTTTGCTCCTACAAAAAGTTCTACAATGAATTTTTCATATTTATGGGTTCTTTTATCTCCTTATTATCTATATAGTAAAATCTTTGGGTCAAATATAGAACAGTTCAGTGATTTTCTTTACCTAATTCCAAGTGTTTTCCAGACTGTTTGAACCAATTCACAGCTTCAGCAACAGTGTACTGTGTTCTTTCCCCCTTGTTTTTTCACTATCCCTACTCTGCTAAGGAAATTCTAATCAAATTCTAAGCTGCTAAGCTCTTCACAAAATGATGTGGACCAGGTCGACTAAAAATATATACTACATAACCAGCATGAGGACATGATTGAGGGTTCTCAAGAACGCAAACAACATGCACCAAACTAAATGGCTCTTTTTCCCAAAAAAAACAAAAACAAAAAAAACCCCATACCCTTCATCCAAAATTCTTTATTTCATCACTTGCTTATTCAACCAGGCTCATAACCTCAGTCAACTTTTTTTAACTTCATCTTATTTTAATAGACACATTGTGTTTTTCCTTCTCATTCATTTCCAAATATATCCCTAGAGAGTAAACCATCCATCCCCAGTAACAAAGATTTTTTCTAAAAGAAAGAGAAAAGGCAATTCAGCAAAGCTAACAATATTGTATAAGAAATCATTCACACATACAGTCCCATTTCCGCAGTGAAGAGAAGGAAGCCCATTTTTTTTGAGCTCTGTTTCAAGGTCAAGTTTGGTTATTATATTTACACAGAATTCAATTTTTTGTTGTTGCTATTGTTGTTGTTCTTTCCAGTTACATTATTTTAGTGAACTGCTTCTTCAAGTTAAATGGATTTGGCATTTTAAATGCCCTTTTTATTAGCTCACAAGTGCTAATAAGGATAGACAGTGTGATATAGGAGAAATTAGACTAGGAATCAGGAGTCCTTGGTTTCAGGTTCAGCAGCTCTAGCTAGTAGATGTGTGACTATAAACAAATTTCTGCACCTCAGTTTCCTTACCTGTAGAATGAGGGGGTTGAAATAAATGGTCTCTGGCATTCCTTCCATCTCTGGAATTTCAGGACTGTGAACAGCTCTGACACTACCTTCTATGATGTTTGTCTGACAGGCCATGAAAATTGTGTTCTACCTTGGCTCCCCCACAGAGAGATCAAGTTTGAAAATTGGCCTGTGACAAGATGCGGTCCAGGACTTTCAGATGCTGTCAGGTTATATGCTGTTTGTTGGAGCTGTTTAAAAATCTGTCAACAGCATCCCGGGTTCAGTTGTTCAGCAAGCGAACCAATCCACTACTAATGTCCTTGAATACTTTCTGACAGCATGTGATGGCTTCTTTACATGTTTTTGTCCTTGTCAACCACTGGATATAGCATCTTAAAGCTAGATGAGTTTTTGTGAGCTAGAGAACGTCAAATGTGGTTCAGTCACTTCCATTTCAAGGACGTTATCTAAGGCTGCCCTAGTTCTTTGCTGCAGAACTAAGAATTGTTCTGATACACTTTGTTCCCAAAGTAAACAGCTCTGATGTTCAGATGCCACAGTGAGGATCACTAGGATCTGAACACTGGAATTTCAGCACTGTTGACAGAGCTTTCCCTGGCGTAGATGAATCAGGGCAAATTCCCTAATTTTGGGGGTGGGGTAGGAGATGCTGGATTGGAGGTCATGCAGTATGATTTGCCCTCCATTCTGCACCCCTTAGGAATTATTGTTACTATAAGAGACGCAAGTTCAGAATTGAAGCCATTCATACAAACTCAAATAAGAGGAACAATTAATAGCAAATTGTGGCATTTTAAAAGTTTTAGAGACATTATTTCTGGGTAATTTAATCATTTTATTAATAATGCTTGTTTATTTGTTATTTATATTATAAATATATTACATTTATTATAAATCATATTATTTATATATTATTTATTAGTAATGTTTATTAATAAAAGGATGATCATTTGGATATCTCTCCCTTAGACAAAAGACCCTTCACTGTTTTATGTGCCCTTGGAAGAATAGGTGTTTCTGAGGGTGGCAATCAATTCTGATTAGTTAACAATTAACAAAAGAATTAATATTACAATGAGAGGGTGGGCTATATTACAATGAGGCTCTTGGAGAATGTAACTTGGATCACCCAATCCTTAGTCAAAGAGACTTATCAATCTCCATATCACCTGTCTGACAGAAGGAAGAATGAACTTTTCCCCAGACCTAAGTAAATACAATAAGCAGGAATGCACTAATTGGCCAAAAGTCAGAATTTCTTTTACTGTCTGATTAGATCTTGTCATGGGTAAATCTTTGAGAGAGATTTCCCACACTGGTTGATTTCTGGATGAAGAAGTAGAAAAGGGGGGAAACCTTGGTTCTGATTCAATAATTAGTCATTAATACAAGAAAGAAATAATCATTTCTCTCAAAATGTATCATCATCACCACCCTTATCATGATAGAAACATGTTTATTAAAATGCCACTTGCACATGGCATATGAAGTTTTACTTTATTCTTTATTTCTGCCTTTGGGTTTCCCTGGCTTCCTTTAAGTCCAAACTAAAATTCTATCTTTTATAGGAAGCCTTGATTCTCGGAACCATTATTTTTCTGGGGAATTCACTTATATATTAATTTAACAAATATTTGCTAAGGATCTATTCCACACAGAGAGGCAATTTTGTGCATTGGATAGAAAACTAGCCTGATAGCCAGGCAGATCTGCATTTAAAGTAAGGGAGATTGGTTAAATGAGGGAGGCAGTGGGGGAGGGTTCAAAAGGTCCACCAGATTAGTTGGCACATGGCCAAGTAAGGGGTGGGTGGGGTGAGTTAAAGAAATACACAACAGATTCATTAGCTCCTGGCTTTGCAACTGTAGGGGCCAAATTTAACATGGGGATAGTTAATTGGGTGGCTCGCCATAATATTGGGGTTCAGAAAATAATGAGGGACCTCCAGTTCCAAAGTTTCCTTTCCTCTGAACTGTCTTTTTCAGTTATTTCTCCCAGGCCAATAAGAAAGGAGCTTAACAGCATCTTTTCCAAAAACAAATCAGGTTTTATTTAATGAGAATAAAATACACAGCAAAGGTGAAATTAATAAAATCACGGACAAGGGAATAGGGAAAGAAGAAAATGGATACTCTCCCTGGTTCTAGCAAAGGCTTTCTCAAAACCCAAACTTGCTTTCAGCTCAGCTAATTCAAAGGCCTGGATTTAACTCACCACCAGGGGTCCATAATTTCTATGGCAGCCAATCTACTCCAAAACTCCTTCAAGCCCAGAGAGCAAGTGAGAGTGAGTGTTACTTCCTGTTGGGGTCCCCTCTTCTGCCTTTTTCTCCCTCCCCCAAAGGGGAGGTCCTTCAAGTTATGTGGTTGAGACTGGTTCCCTGTTGATGAAACAGTCCACAGCCTCTGAGGACACTCCTTCTCAGGGTTGACTAAGTTTAAACTAGGTGGCTAAAAATCTAATCTCTTAAGTGGGTACTTAGTAGTTTATCATTCACACCCATTTCAAACACTACTAAGTCAAGCAAGTTGAACCCCCGAGTGTCTGCCAAATTCCATTATTTTGCCACAAAACCATGCCTCTGATACACAATGGCTATGTGACCCTGAGTTAAACATTGAATGCCTCAGTATTCTAGACAATTATTTAAGACTATAAGTTACAAAGAAGGTACCAACCTGCATCAGAAGAGGAAGTTCCTCACTGGGAGGTCACTACCTCAATGCAATCACAGATCCCGCTGTAAAGACTTTTCTATGTAAGATATTCTGTTACGTGTGGTACAGGCTACAACTGATGCCAGGCTCAGACTATATCTGTGCATTGCCTGTGAGTTAACAGGCAGGTGTGTACCCAGAGGCAGAGGATACAAGCCCAGATTTTGAATACTCCCCAGTCTGGACATGTCATAGCCTATTAGTCAGCAGTGAAGAAGTGGACAGAGTCCAGTGACTATGGAAGCCTCTTCAGCATACCATCTCAAGCACACCCCTGGGCCAGACACTCTTTCTAGGCTTCCTTATGGAACAGAGAGAAATCATACTCCCCCATGCACTTCTTGATGGGGATTTAGGATTCCTCTTGACTTCACCAACCCACTCTGTCTTTGTGTACTAAGATAAAATATGGTTGACTAAGCATTATTATCTCTGCTTTCCACAGAGGGAATGGCTAGACAGAAAGGTCAAATCAGATGGCCCAGAGCACAAAGTCATTCATGGTTAGATGTGACTACTGAAGCTAAGAATAACAACTATGATAACTGTTCTCCACACTCTGCTCTTATAGCCCATAAAAAATGGGATCAAAAATCTCAAGGAACAGAGCAATAATGCTACTACACCCTTTTATTCAATGACTACCATTGTTCCTCTGCCAGATCAGAATTACTCCCATACCTTTTGTCCCCCAGCTTCCTTCTCTTTACCCCTTATACTGTATTTGGAACACAAACTGGGAAAAGGATCCTGCTTCAGATTAGCTACTTCCTGAAGCAAAGCTTCCCAGACCTGCATTCCTCTCCTCTATCAAAGATATCAGCACCTCAAAAAAGACAAAGGGGACAAAAATAAGAAAATTTAGAGTCAATGCAGCCAGCAGTAACAAACCTCTAAACAGTGTCTTTAAAATTAAATAAGCCTATGCACAAATAGATGAATGCATAGCAAACAGCTGCTAACTGGCAGAAGGTCAATGACACATCTGTCTGCCCCATGTTTCAGTGTTATTGGTGAGGAACACTAAGTGCTAAGGTAATGACTTCCATTTGAAATATTCATGTTTAATTGTTAAGAAGAGGCAGACAGCAGGATAGGAAAGCCAAGCGTGCTTTGTGACATCAAGGGAGGCTCAGCCAAAACTCCTGGTATGTGTAAATAGTGTTCATGACTTATTTTTTCTGGCCATTCAATACTGGAGCAAGAATACCTCCCTGAAAAGCCTTTCCTGATCCCTTACTTCCTAGTGCCCCACCTGCCAAAATCAAGCCCAGAGAGCAAGTGAGAGTGAGTGTTACTTCCTGTTGGGGTCCCCTCTTCTACCTTTTTCTCCCTCCCCCAAAGGGGAGGTCCTTCAAGTTATGTGGTTGAGACTGGTTCCCTGTTGATGAAACAGTCCACAGCCTCTGAGGCTGTGGAGAAGGGATCAGTCATCTCCTTAAGCTGCCAGTAAATAAGCCAGTTTACCAGAATTGGGGGGTGGGGAGAAGAGAGGGGGGAGGGAGAGAGAGAGACAGAGAGAGACAGAGACAGAGAGAGACAGAGAGACAGAGAGAGAGAGAAAGAAAGAAAGAAAGAAAGAAAGAAAGGAAGGAAGGAAGGAAGGAAGGAAGGAAGGAAGGAAGGAAGAAAGAAAGAAAGAAAGAAAGAAAGAAAGAAAGAAAGAAAGAAAGAAAGAAAGAAAGAAAGAAAGAAAGAAAGAAAGAAAGAAAGAAAGAAAGAAAGAAGGAAAGAAGGAAAGAGAGAGAGGGAGGGAGGGATAGAAACCTAAGGAAAGAAATCTTCTGGCTTTCTAGATGTATCTTTTCTTATGGTAGGTTGTGACTACTATAGCATAATACCTGTCTGCATATATATTCATTACAATCAGTGTTGCTACATCAGCTACTGTTCATTATCCATTTTTTTCATTATCAATTACTTGTTCAAAGAGTGCAGGATTGGGTTGCTCCAACTTCTTTTCTATAGCTTTTTGTATTTGCTCTGAGAAGTTGGTGGCCTTGATGTACATTCAGTCAGTTCAAGGATAACTCTCAAATCAATAGTCTTTTTCTATCTAACATGTAATTAATTTCATTTTTACAATATGCCTTGTGGCTCACCATTTGCAGAGCCTATCAGTTATTTTATTGAAGAAAGTGTTCATAATGTAAAGGCTTCTAGGTAGTCTACATGTCTTTGACCTTTGTCATTTTTTCTTACCCAGGATTTATGCTATACTTCTCACCATCTTCACCTAATTCCTACATCTATATTAAAACTACTAAGAATTAAGTGTATATTGATTTAATTAAAGAGTCTAGTCATATTCTCTACCTAGTCATCCTCTACAATCAATGTTAACATGTAAGTTGGAACTATTAGCTATGGTCTTTTGGCAAATATTTACTAGTAGTACTGCAACTTTTGATAACCAAATAACTCATAAAATGTTATTTGTTATCTTTGAACTAGAGTAAAATCTATGCTTTCAACACCTTTCTTTGCCTCTCCGCTTGTGATCCATATTTCCATTTTACTGTAATATCTTTCTTCTAGTTTTATGTATAGAATATCAAAATTCATATTATTTAGCTCCTTCATCAATAGTGCTGTTGTTTGTCCTTCATTCTTGAAGAAGACCATGACATTGGAGTGATGTCATAACTTTCAATGAGTTGGATTTAAGTGAGGGAGGACTGTGAAAAGTCACCAGCTTCACTCTCTCCTCCAGAGCTATCTGGATCCAGTGGCAACATATTTATCAGGACAACTTGAGATGGCCCCAGAAGTTTAAGACAATTGGGGTTAAGTGACGTGCCCTGGGTCACATGACTAGAAAGTACCTGAGGTGAGATTTGAACTCAGGTCCTCCCAACTTCAGGGCCAGTGCTCTATCCACTGTGCCACCCAGCTGCCCCCTCCATCACTATATCCACTCACTGGACACTGAACAAGGATCTTACCTTTAGAACACCAAATGCCAAATTAAAGTTCATAGACTGTGAAGAATTGTGTGATTCTTAAGACCTTCTACTCCCTTTTATACTCATGCCACAATTACTGAAGAAGTTACAGAGGCCACATGAATATAATATACGTGAAATAAATATTTCATCTATTATAATGTAAATTAAATATATTTTTGTTATAGTTCAGTTGTTACAATTGTGTCCAACTCTTCATGATCACATTTGAGGTTTTCTTGGCAAAGATCCTGGAGTAGTTTGCCATTTCCTTCTCTAGTTCATTTTACAAATGAGGAAACTGAGGTGAACAGTTAAGTGACTTGCCCAGGGTCACATAGCTATTAAGTGTCTAAAGCTAGATTTGAACTCAGGAAGATGAGTCTTCCTGACTCCAGGCATCACCTAACTTCCCCTAAATATATTTTATCAAATACTAATCCTTGAAATCTTCCTACTAAGACAATGTAGTAGAGAGAAAAGAATAATGTGTTTGGGATTAGAGGAACCAAGTCTAGCCATTTAATACCTGTTTGACCTTGGGAAACTCATTTAGTCTTTCTGGGCCTCAATTTCTTTAGCTTTAAAATGAGAGGTATGGACTAGATTATATTTAGTCATTTCTATCTCTAAATCTTATTATTTCATGTGGTAATCTATTCAGTTTGATTTAAAATTGGAGAATTTTAATACTGAATCTTTTTTTTTGGTGAATGGAATATTAAATATGAAATCATCTGAACCCCTCAATTTGAACGTGAAGAAACAGATTTATAAAGATTTTATGATTATCCCAAGGTCACCCATAAGAGCTACAACTAGAAACAGCTTCCCTATTCTTTTTCCATGACACTTAAATTCCCAAGGCAGAGCAAAAAATAAGAGTTCAATATTATACTTTCCATCTTTATGCTCAAAATATTAAGATTCTGGCAAACACCAAAGAGGGTTTTTTCCAAGACCGTGCATATGGTAATATGAGCGAATAGCAATAAACCACTATTTCTTGTTCAAAGCTAGCTTGAAAAGCTTATAAATTGACATAACAGATGCTGGTGAGGAACTAGCAGTACTGTCAGGGAGAAGTGAGTGACAAGATATAACTCACTCTATTATCATAGATATTAGGTTTCTTTTGTGTCACATCATCTAGTTTAGGTCCACTCTTCCATTTAAAGTCTGGTTCTGTAGACAACAAGCAAAACCATATTACTGCTTTCCTAGGGAAAAAAATAACTCCATGCTCCGAATTCTAGCAATTATCAATGTGATATGTCAGCCCAAAACATCAATGCAATCTAAGGACGTGCTATGAGATGCATCAAATCTATGACTAAGGGAAGGGATGATTCTACTGTATTCTGTCCTGGTCAGACCACATTCAAAGTAATGTGTTTAGTTTCAGGCATAAAGTTTTAGGAAGAAAATTAACAAACTAGAGATAGTGACCAATGTGCCATACTGTAAGCATTTTCTCACATACTGGGTTGAAGGCGATTGAAGTTTTCACCAACTATACTCACTCTATTCTCCTAATATTTGGGGTGTTCAGACAAATATTGAAACATCAGGCCAGATTCACGGGGAGACAAGTCATCCTATGTTTCTGCATTCCAGGGGAGAGCATGGCACATTCCAGACTCTATAATCAGAAAATCAGGGTTCATGTCTCACTTCTCGTACTATCTGTACAACTTTCTTCCCCTGGGGCAATGAGGGTTAAGTGACTTCCCCAGGGTCACACAGCTAGTAAGTGTCAAGTGTCTGAGGTGGGATTTGAACTCAGGTCCTCCTGAATCCAGGGCCAGTGCTTTTATCCACTGCACCACCTAGCTGCCCCAATCTGTACAACTTTTGATGAGTCATATGTACTCCCTGGGCTTCAGTTTCTTCACTTGTAAAATGAAGGGGTAGGACTAGATGGTCATTGATGTCTCTTCTGTCTTTAAATTGAAGATCCTATGCCCAAAAGAAGGTTACCAGGGCAATTGGAATACTTTACCCCCAGAATCTGCTAAAGAATTAAGGATGGTTTTGTCTGTAAATGGGAAGGTTATGGTTTAGCCCCAAGAGAAGATCTAGGAGTAATGGGAAGAAGTTTCAGAAAAGTAGATTTGGGCTCATCTTGAGAAAGACTTGCTAACAAAAAGATCTATCCAAAGAGTAAAATGAGCATTTTGGGGAGATAATGGCTAAAACCTTCAAGCAAACATTAAAGTACCATTTGTCAATTATGTTGTAAAAGGGATTCCTATTCAGGTAGGGACTGCATTCCACGACTACTCAAGTCCCTCTCAGTCCTGAGGTTCTGATTCTCTGAATGCCTTTTCAATTTCTTTTTTCACTGATCCCAAAAGAATAGAAGCATAAGAATTGAGTCCTCAGGAAGAAATGGAAGTTAGAGGTCACCTGGCCATTTTACAGATGAAGAAACTGAAGCCCAAAGAGGGGAGATGATTCTCCAGGTCACAAAGCCAGTACATAGTAGTAGTTGATATTCTCTTGACCATTTATGTATTGTTTAAATTTGTTCTGCTTGCTTTCTCCTCTATTAGATTGGGAGCTTCTTGAAGGCAGGAACTATCTTCTTTTTTCTTTTTTTTTTTGTATCCCCAGTACTTAGCACAGTGACTGGCACATAGAAGGTGCTTAATAAATGTTGATGGTAACAAGGCTGGCATTAGAATCCAGGTTTCCTAAACCACTTTTCAACTATATCACAGTCTCTTTTTTTGGAGCTATAATTAGCTAACCTGAGAAAAGAGAGAAAAATTACCAGTGTGTCATGTGAAATTTGTACACATCCCTTGAATAAATGATTTTGGCTGAGAAAAAGGGTCAATTTCATCATCCAATATTTACTGAGCAGCAAATACACTCAGCGATCATGGAACAGCTGTCCTGTTCAAGCCAAGGGTACTGAAAGGGTAGAGCACAGAACTCTCTAATAGGGAAGATGAAGCATAGTATAGTTAGAAAGATCATTATCCCTGGAGTTAGAAGACCCAAGCTCAAGTCTCAGCTTTGCTATTTCATAGTTGTGTGACCCTAAACTGGCAGCCAGGTGGTGCAGTGGGAGGACCTGAGTTCAAATCTCACCTCAGATACTTAATATCTGTGTGACCCTGGGCAAGTCACTTAAACACAATTGCCTTAAACATCTGAGGCCATCTCCAGTCATACTGATATATATCTTGCCACTGGACCCAGATGGCTCTGGAGGAGAGAGTGAGGTTAGTAACCTTGCACAGCCCTCCCTCATTTAAATCCAATTCACTACAAGTCATGATGCCACCCCATGTGATGGTCCTCTTTGAGAACAAAGGACAAACAATAATTCACCATATGAGCTTCAGTTTTTTCAACTGTAAAAAGGAGAAGAGGTGGCAGATTAGATGGTCTTTAAGATCCTTCCCAATTCTGTCTATGTTCCTAAGAGGCTAAGCTGAGGTAGGTAATCATGGAGATTAGTAATGACCAATTAGAGACTCAATGCTATCTAGCAATATTTGAGTTATCTAGTAGATATAGTCACCAGTGGAGGTGAAAGCAGGAATTGGAACAAGCAGACTAGAGTGGAATCATTGACAGGGTATTGAATCAATTTGATAAGCCAGATAGACTGGATCACAGTCAATAGGAGTAGACAATCAGAAGTGGAAACTGAGGCATAAGGCAAGCCAAGATTGCTTCCAAACAAATTTGCCAACCGAGCTCCACCAGCACACACAGATTTTGACTTGGATGACTTGGTGTTTCCATCAACAAAACCACCTGAATACTGCCTGATTAAATATTATGAGCCCTTAGTAGCCATGGTGGACCCTTTCCCCAAAATTATCTCCCTATATCACTTAAGCAGATGTTTTGCTGATGCTAAATTGAATAGTTTGTTGAACTGAGAACTAGTTAGCTGGGACAAGGAAAAGTCAAATAGAATAAAAGGAATCATCCACAATTTTGAAACTAGGGAAAGAACCTTAATTCCCAGATAAGCTATAGAGCTAAGTTGTTCTATAATGATAATAAACTAATGACTTACATCTATATATATATGTGTGTGTGTGTATATAAATGGGATTCTTATAACAACTCTGTGTAGACTATCTATATCATCTATATCTATATCTATATCTTGATCTTGATCTCTATATCTATATCAACTATATATGTATATATAGTGTCTATATATACATGTGTGTATATATGCACACATATAGTATAGACACTAATATATGTGTATATACATGTGCATGTACACATGCACATTCATATATACACATCCATAAATATACATATACAGTGTATAATTCATAGGGAAATGTATCAAAGAGTATCTTCAATGTTTTAAAATTGTCTTTAAAGCTTAATCTAAAAATCTCATTTTTAGATACAATAATTTATCATATTCTTTCTATTTTATTATTTCAATGGCTGTCTTTTGACAAGTAATGGTTTTTAAATTGTGGCTATAATCTGGATCTCAAATATGGCATGCAACTTGTAGTACAGATCATGCTCTAAGACCTACATATGCATCACCACTTACTAGCAGTGTTCCCTAATTGTAGGACACTTAAGGGCAGGTGAAGTTGAGACACACACACACACACACACACACACACACTCTTAAACTTTGAACTTTCCAATACAAAATTATAAAGTCACAATAAACATCATAGTCTTTCGTTTATCTAAATTATTAAGCCTAAGCTTCTCTGTGTTCAGAGTTAGTCTATGTATTATGTAGACTCTCATGTTACATTTTCTTTTGACCAGATTTTGTGATTTTATCAGCACAGGGAGTATCCAATAAGAAACTTCCTCATCTGCTTATCATGAGAATCTTCTCAGAAAATTACACCTTTTCAGAATTGTCCAAGACACTGAAAGGTTAAGGGATTTGTCTAGTCACAGAGACATGCCTCCTGTCAGAGGCAAGATTTGAACACAGATCTTCCTGACTCTAAGGCCATGCTCTCTATCCTCTATACCAGGGCTTCTTAAACTTTTTCCACTTGTGACCCCTTTTTACCTAAGAAATTTTTACGTGACCCCAGGTATAGAGGTAGATAAAATAGGTATACATAACCTTTTACTGTTGCCAAATTTTTCGCAATCCCCACATTCAGTTATGCAACCCCAGATCGGGTCTCAACCCACAGTTTAAGAAGCTAGGCTCTATACCATGCTCTCTGTCACTGTGTTTTATATATATAACTCTATCAATTTCCAAATGAAATAATTTTATATCTAAAACATGGAATTTGAAAGCTCTTAAGCCATTTCACTCACTCTCATTTCCTACCTAGCAGGTTTTTATCACCCCGTCCTAAAGAAAACTTGGCTCGATGATCTTTCCTCTGATTAGGTTTCCCAGAGGTTCAATACTCCAATTTTTCTGGGCTCTGGATAAGGTTGGAGTGAGGGAATGAGTGTCTCACCATATTCTTGTAAAGTAGATGCTTTTTTGCTTGCATAGTCTTCCCTTTATGAGATGCCTCTGGTCCAAATAGCTCATAATGTGATTTTAAAACTTTACTGACTATAAAAAATATATGCTGCATAGACAAAGTTCTTGGCCCACCACTGAGATAGAGCCCCTCCAGGGTGTAATGTAGCAGCTGCTAAACTGGGCAGTGGAACTCTGCACAGCAATTAGAATGGCAAGAGAGTTCTGTTCCTACTTAAACTTGGGGTGGAGTGAGGTGTAGGTGTACCTGTGTGCATGAGGGAACAAGAGTTTTAGAAGGTAATGACTTCAGTTAGAATAAAAAGCAGGAGCGAGAAATTATCTCATTTTCATAACTACTAGTAGGTAAGATGCCTGTTTTATGGCTCATCACAGGTTTTCTTGAAGGTGGAACAAAGTTTGGGAAAGACTGGGTGTTGTTCTTGTAGACTTTGGGCCCTGCAAGATCCTTAAAGCCCTGATCCTCTTTAAGGTAGGATTGGAGGGGATACTGCATTTCTGGGGGAAAGAAGAGTATCAGTAACAATTCCTTGTCTTCCCTTAAGGTTAGGGACCTCAACACAGGATCAGTGAGCATGAGGGAAATTCTATTTAACAGAATTTTCAATTAAGTTTACCCTCAAAATACATACACACATACAAACATACACATATACATTGTGGTAAAAAAAAAAATGAAAGTTTTTTTAACAGTCGGTTAGCAATAACTGAAAGGACCACCCTTTTGGGGAGGAGACTGTGACAAGCCGCCCCTGTGTCTGCTAAGGACTCCACTTCCGGGGTGCGAGCTTAAAAGGTAAGGAGAGAACAGAAGTGAGGTCTTTTTCTGCTCTCCTCATCCTCTGGTTGGCTCGGCACACACGGATGCTGACTCAGGTTCCACTCGGCCTGGTTCCCCATAACAGCACATGCTTGACGCAGTTCTCAACCTCAGAGGTGGCCTTGGGATTTTGGTGAGTTTTATACGGAATATAGACTAAGCTTAGATCTAAGACTACTTGTTTATACTTCTACTTTCCTATCTCTCTAATCAACATCACCTTGTAATTCCCAAACAATAAAAGCCCTAACTAAAGATCAGAGGCTTCTTCCACTGGGTCTGGGAAATAAAAAAGGGAAAGGTTAAAGGGGAGTTTAATGCTCTTGTATCCAATTTTAAATCTCACAACATACATATGCATATATATGTATATCCTTTGTTATATAACCAAAATAAGAGTAATATGAAGTTTATGTTTAGAAATCAAAGAGGTGGGGCAGCTAGGTGGCACAGTAGATAAAACATTGGCCCTGGATTCAGGAGGACCTGAGTTCAAATCCGGTCTCAGACACTTAACACTTACTAGCTGTGTGACCCTGGGCAAGTCACTTAATCTCAATTGCCCTGCAAAAAAGAAAAAAAAAGAAATCAAAGAGGTAGAGAGAAAGGGAGATGAAGAAAATAAATAAACAAAAAAAAACCATACAAGAATTATGTAAATTATGAGTAGGATGTAATCTGAATTTATTTGTAAGTCGGTTGTTTAAAATTCAGAATGCATCTTACCAAGGAAGGCATCTGAGGTAGTGGATAGAGTGATAGGCCTGGTTTCAGAAAGATCTGAGTATAAATCCAGCCTCAGATATTCTCTCTGCCTCAGTTTCCTCAACTATAAAATGAGGGTAATAATGCACCTATCTCTTGGGTTGTTGTAAATGTCAAATTAAATACTTGTAAAGTACTTAGCACAGTGCCAAATGCATAGTAGGCAATACACAAATGCTTATTCCCTTCTCCTTCTCGCCCACCATAGAAACATTATAAATGGTGATTAGGTTTTCAGGCCTGTTTGCAGATTTTCTGTTGACATCAAAGGGAGTGAGCAACTCTCCACAAAGTTCTGATATAATTCTTCATCAGAGCAGGGAAAAAACCCTGGGTTTTCAAAGACTATTCCAGTTAAGACCAAGTTCTGAATGAAGTCCTCATGCTACACCTGCTGTCTCAATCTAGCCTTGCTAAGCACACAGAGGTTCATTGCTGTAAGGTTAGCAATGAAACAGATATAAATAAATTTTAAAAAAGAATCCTCTGTTCTATGTGGCCTCCCTCCATTTCTTAAGTGATGGTGGCAAAACTATTTTTTAAGACAAAGGACAGGTGGAGCCAAGATGGCGGGGAGGAATCAGCAAGCTGCCTGAGCTCTCCTTCTGTTCCCTCAAAAATAACATTAAATCAAGCCTCTGGACAGATTCTGAAACTACAGAACTTGCAAAGAGACAGAGAAACACAGTCTTCCAACCAGAAATAATTTAGAAGACTTCAGGAAAAGGTCGTTCTGACTCGGGCAAAAGTGAGGACCAGCTCAGGGCAGCAGCACAGCACCAAGGGGGTCAGGGCAAGTCAGCAGGAGCTGCGGGCCACAGCCGAACAACTGAGGCCCCTGGAACCTGGCTCAAAAATCTGGTGGCCAAGAAGGACAGTGGAAAAACCTACCTGCACCAGCTGAGAGGGCAAGTTGCCAGCTGTAGGACCAGGAACAGGACAGACGCAACCAGGCATACTGACCTAGTGCGCTCAGACAGGAAGTGCAGGGGGGTGAACTGCACACACTATAAAGGCCTCAGAGTAAAAAGTCAGTCACACAGCACCTATACCCCTGCACAAGAAGCCCAAAACAGGGACCCTGGTGCCCCCAGAGCAGACCTCAACTTAAAAAATAAATAAATAAGCTGCAATAATGAGTAAGAAGCAAAAAAGAGCCCTCTCCATTGAGAGCTTCTGTATCAATAGGGAAGAAGCCAACACAAACTCAGATGAGGACAATACCCTCAAATTGCCTACATCTGAAGCCTCACGAGGGAAGGTGAATTGGTCTCAAGAACAAAAAGCCTTCCTGGAAGAGCTCAAAAAGGATTTTAAAAATCAATTGAGAGAAGTAGAAGAAAAAATGGGGAGAGAAATGAAAGTAAAACAAGAAAACTATGAAAAAAGGATCAGCAGCTTGGAAAAGGAAGCACAAAGATTGACTGCAGAAAACAATTCCTTAAAACATTCATCTGGCCAAATGGAAAAAAAGGTGCATAATCTCACTGAAGAAAACAATGCCATAAAAATTAAAATTGGACACTTGGAAGATAAGGAATCCATGAGACACCAGGAATCAGTCAAGCAGAATCAAAAGAATGAAAAAATAGAAGAAAATGTGAAAAACCTCATTGGAAAGACAACTGATCTGGAAAACAGATCCAGGAGAGACAATTTGAGAATCACTGGACTGCCTGAAAGCCATGACCAGAAAAAGAATCTAGACACCATATTCCAGGAAATTATTAAGGAGAACTGCCCTGATATCATAGAATCAGAGGATAAAATCATCATTGACAGAATCCACCGATCACCTCCTGAAAGAGACCCCAAAAGGAAAACTCCAAGGAATATTGTAGCCGAATTCCAGAATTATCAGGTGAAGGAGAAAATACTCCAAGCAGCCAGAAAGAAGCAATTTAAATATCATGGAGCCACAGTCAGGATTGCTCAGGACCTTGCAGCTTCAACATTAAAGGACCGCAAGGCTTGGAATATGATATTCCGGAAGGCAAAGGAGCTTGGATTGCAGCCAAGAATCTATTACCCAGCAAAAATGAGCATTCTCTTTCAGGGAAAAAGATGGATAATCAGAGACATTGGGGACTTTCAATCTTTCCTGATGAAAAGACCAGAACTGAATAGAAAATTCAATCTTAACATACAAGACTCAAGAGAAGTTTAAAAAGGTAAACAGAGGGGGGGAAAAAGGGTTACTCAATTAAGTTAAACTGTTTATATCCCTACACGGGAAGATAATACTCATAACTCTTAAGAATTGTAAATGTATTTGGGCAGAGAGGACTTTACACAGAGGGTATAAATATAAATTGTCTTTGGTGTGATGATACAAAGATAATTAAGGGGTTAAAAAGGGAGTCTATTGGGAGGAGAGGAAAGGGGAGGTGGAATGCGGTGAATTATATCATATGAAGAGGTGAAAAAAAACCTATTACAACAGAGGGAAAGAAAGGAGGGGTGAACATTGTTTCAACCCTACTCTCATTAGATTTGATTCAAAGAGGGAATAACATATACATTCATTGGGATAAAGAAACTTAGCTCATTCTTTAGAGAAGCAAAAGGGTAAGGGAAAGGGGTGGACTGATAGAAGGGAGGACAAAAGCAAGGGAAAAAAGGGTAAAGAAAAGAGAAGGGGGTGATAAAAAGGGAGGGCAGATTGGGGGAGGCAGGGGTAAGAAGTAAAACGTCAGTGAGGAGGAATAGGGTGAAAGAAGGGGTAAAAAGTAGAAAAGGGGTAAATAGAATGGAGGGGAATAGACAGTCAGTAATAATAACTGTGAATGTGAATGGGATGAACTCTGCTATAAAACGGAAGCGAATTGCAGAGTGGATTAAAAACCAGAATCCTACAATATGCTGTTTACAAGAAACACATCTGAAGCAGAGAGATACACACAGAGTAAAGGTAAAAGGCTGGAGGAGAATATATTATGCTTCAGCTAAAGTGAAAAAAAGCAGGGGTAGCAATCCTTATCTCAGACAAAGCACAGGCAAAAATAGATCTCATTAAAAGAGATAAGGAAGGAAATTACATCTTGCTAAAAGGTACCATAGATAATGAATTTAATAATCAATATTAAATATGTATGCACCAAGTGGTATAGCATCCAAATTCTTAGAGGAGAAGTTAAATGAATTACAAGAGGAATTAGACAGTAATACTATACTACTATAAACATAATCAACCACATCAATAAGAAAACCAACCAAAATCATATGATTATCTCAATAGATGCAGAGTAAGCTTTTAACAAAATACAGCACCCATTCCTAATAAAAATACTAGCGAGTTTAGGAATAGGTGGAGCTTTTCTTAAAATAATAAACAGTATCCACCTAAAACCATCAGCAAGTATTATATGCAATGGAGATAAATTAGAGGCCTTCTCAATAAGATCAGGGGTGAAACAGGGATCTCCATTATCACCCCTATTATTTAATATTGTACTAGAAATGTTAGCCTTAGCAATCAGAGAAGAAAAAGGAACTAAAGGAATTAGAATAGGCAAGGAGGAAACAAAACTATCACTCTTTGCAGATGATATGATGGTATACTTAAAGAATCCTAGAGAATCAACTCAAAAATTACTTGAAACAATTAACAACTTTAGCAAAGTAGCAGGATATAAAATAAATTCACATAAATCATCAGCATTTCTATACATGACCAACAAAGTCCAGCAGCAAGAGATAGAAAGAGAAATTCCATTTAAAGTAACAGTAGATAATATAAAATACTTGGGAGTCTACTTGCCAAGACAAACCCAGGAACTCTATGAACACAACTACCAAATACTCTTCACACAAATCAAATGAGATCTAAATAATTGGAAAGATATCAATTGCTCATGGATAGGCAGACCTAATATAGTAAAAATGACAATACTGCCTAAATTAATTTACTTATTCAGTGCCATACCAATCAGACTACCTAAAAATTATTTCATAGAGCTAGAAAAAATAATAACAAAATTCATCTGGAAAAACGAAAAATCAAGAATATCCAGGGAAATAATGAAAAAAAATTCACAGGAAGGTGGGTTAGTGGTACCAAACCTGGAGCTTTACTATAAAGCGGCAGTCATCAAAACTATCTGGTACTGGCTAAAAAATAGACTGGAGGATCACTGGAATAGGCTAGGCACAGGAAACACAGTAGTAAATGACACTAGTAATGTAGTGTTTGATAAACACAAAGACTCCAGCTTCTGGGATAGGAACTCAGTATTTGACAAAAACTGCTGGGAAAACTGGAAGATAGTATGGCAGAAATTAGGCATAGACCAACATCTTACACCTTATACTAAAATAAGGTCAAAATGGATACATGATTTAGACATAAGAGGTGATACCATAGGTAAATTAGGAGAGAAAGAAATAGTCTACCTATCAGATCTTTGGAAAGGAGAACAGTTTATGACCAAACAAGAGATAGAGAATATTATAAAATTCAAAGTGGATTATTTTGATTACATTAAATTAAAAAAATTTTGTACAAACAGAAGCAATTCATCCAAAATCAGAAGGGAGGCAGAAAGCTGGGAAATCATTTTTATGGCCAGTAGTTCTGATAAAGGCCTCATTTCTAAAATATATAGGGAACTAAATCAAATTTATAAGAATCCAAGTCATTCCCCAATTGAGAAATGGTCAAAGGATATGAACAGGCAGTTTTCTGATGAAGAAACCAAAGCTATCTATTTCCATATGAAAAAATGCTCTAAATCTCTAATGATTAGAGAGATGCAAATTAAAACAATTCTTAGGTACCACCTGACACCTATCAGATTGGCTAAAATTACAAAAAAGGAAAACAATAAATGTTGGGGAAGCTGTGGAAAAATTGGAACACTAATGCATTGTTGATGGAGCTTTGAACTGATCCAACCATTCTGGAGAGCAATTTGGAATTATGCCCAAAGGGCAATAACGCTGTGCATACCCTTTGACCCAGCAATACCACTTTTGGGTCTTTTTCCCAAAGAGATTATGGAAAGGGGAGAGGGACCCACATGTACAAAAATATTTATAGCGGCTCTTTATGTGGTGGCAAGGAATTGGAAGTTGAGGGGATGCCCATCAATTGGGGAATGGCTGAACAAGTTGTGGTATATGAATACAATGGAATACTATTGTGCTGTAAGAAATGATGAGCAGGAGGAGTTCAGAGAAACCTGGAGGGTCTTGCATGGGCTGATGATGAGTGAGATGAGCAGAACCAGAAGAACATTGTACACAGTATCATCGACATTGAGTATTGATCTACTGTGATGAACTATATTCTTCTCACCAATGCAATAGTACAGAAGAGTTCCAGGGAACTCATGATCAAAGAGGATCTCCAAATACAGGAGAAAAAAAAATAACTGTGGAATATAGATGCTGAATGTATCATACTATTTCTTTTGTTTTTGGTGCTGTTGTTTTTCTATTTTGAGGTTTTTCGTCATTGCTCTGATTTTTCTCTTATAACATAACTAATGCAGAAATATGTTAAATGTTATTGTATGTATATATACATACATATATATATATATATATATATATATATATATATATATATATATATATAAAACCTATATCAGATTACCTGCTGTCTAGGGGAGGGGGGAGGGAGGGGAGGGAGGGAGAAAAATTTGAAATTGGAAAGCTTGTATAAACAAAAGTTGAGAACTATCTTTACATGTAACGGGAAAAAATAAAATTCCTTATTAATTAAAAAAAGACAAAGGATGCTGAGAATTACACGGGTTTTTTTACTCTCTATAAACATTAATTTAACAAGTAATACTCAAAATGCATGATCATTATCTGATGAGTAATGAGTTGATGGACCACTAAAAGAAATGAAACATATCCATAGTGACATTCTTATTCTAAATAAAAACACTATAAGAGTGAGTTCATCAGAATTCAAGGATAGCTCCCAGGTTCTCCTTAAAGAGGCAAGCAAAGGAGTTGGTGCATGTTTTCTTATTGTGCCCAGTGTAAACAAAAATCTAATCCGCTTGATCATCTCACCTAGGACTCTTGACATAGAATATAAATAATTTAACCATCAGGAAAATAGAAGTTTATTCACCTGAATCTTTTGCAGATGAGTCAATCAACATTTATTAAGCACCTACTATGTGCCAAGCAATGATGAAAAAATAATGAAATTCTATTGAGATCTTATTCCTCCAAATTAATCAGCATATACTTTGTTACTTAATGACTTCAAAGACCCAAATGAAGATTTTACAATCCTAAATAATGAATGGTTCAAAGAATAAATTATAAAATTAATAATTATTTAAACACAAAGGATAATAATGAAACAATATACCAACATTTCTGGAAGACAGCTAATGCAGTCATCTGGAGTCAGATGATAGCCCTAAACACATTGTCAACACAGAAAATGAGAGAATTGATGAATTATCCATTTAGGAAATTTGAAAGCAAAATAAAAGTCCAAAACAAGCATAAAAGAGAACATGAAAATTAAGGGGTAAATTGATAAAAATGGAAACCAAAAAGACTATAGAAATGATGAACATGACTAAAACTGACTTTTTGCACATACTAACAACTTGATAAGCCTTTAGCCAATCTGATTAAAGAGGTCAGAAAGTCAAATCAGCAAACTAGGAAGTGACCAAAGTGAAATCAATTAAATCAGAATTAATAATATTTATCAGAATCTAATATGCACAAATATATGCTACCAAATCTGAGAAAACAAAATACAGAGATGTCTTCTAATATATTAAATCAAACTAACAGATGACCAAATAGAAATCTTAAATAATCCCTTCTCAGAAAAAAATAGAACTTGTAAAGGAGCTACCAAATAAAAAAACCCACCACACCCCTCTTAGTCCTGATAGATTCATTGGAAAATTTATCAAATTCTTAAAGAATAATTAATACTAATGCCACACAAATTATTTTCAAAAATTCAGAAAGAAAACATACTACCAAAAGCCTTTTATGGGACAAATAGGGTCCTAATACCTAAATTAGTCAAGAGATAAAGCAAAGAAAACCTATAGGTCAATATTATTAATGATATGATTCAAAAAATTTAAATAAAATACTCTCAGATGACAGCTGATCAACCAAGAAAATCACTTATTCTAACCAAGTTGCATTCCTACCAGGGATTCCACAGTAGTTCAACATTAGAAAAAATAATCAACATATTGAATCACATTAAAAACAAAAACATCGAAAATTACATGATTATCTCAGTAGATGTAAGAGAAGCCTTTGAGAAAGTACAGCACTAATTTATGCTGAAAACCCTATAAAGTATTGGCAGTTCTAATATCATAGAAGGAATGCATCTAAAACTAAGCATTGTTTATAATGCAAATACACTAGAAGACTTCTGAAAATATGCACAAGGATGCCCACTTTTCCACTATTATTTTATATAATTCTAGAAATAGCAATAATAGAAATAAATTAAAGGTATAAAAATAGGAAAGAAGAGTTAAAATTATCCCAATGTGCTGACAACATGATGATTTCCTTAGAAAAGTACAGGGAATTTGTAAAAATACTAAGAGAAACAATTAATATCTTTGGTGATGTTTAAGGCTACAAAATAAGTTCACAAAAATCAATAGCATTTCAATATAATCAGAATCAATAATAGCAAGGGAAATACCATTCCAAATAACTATAAAATGCATAAAATAATTGAGGATCAGTCTATCAATGCAAGGAAGATACTTAAATATAGATTCACTTACAAAGTTTTACTCAAAGAAATAAAGGACAATAGCTGCAGGAATATTCAATATCAATGTAAATAAAATATTACTAAGTTTAATTTATAGTTTTAATGTTATGCCAAGTAAACTATCAAAGGAATACTTTACATAGCTTGACAAAAGAATAATAAAACTGATTTAGAGTGGGGAAATATCTAGAGTTTCAAGGGAACAAATAGGTTGTATTCTCAGAGGAAAAGGATGTAAATTAAAATAACACAAGTTAAATTTTAGTTTCCCATGGAAATAGAATCATTGATTCTCATAGCAGGAAAGGACCTCAGAGATCAATTAGTCCAGCCCTTACCTACAACATCCATAGCAAGTGGCCATACACAGTGTGCTTTGAAACTTTCCAGTGATGGGGAAATCATTATCTCTGTGACAGCCCATTCTATTCTGGCCAGTTCATTGACATGTGTGGGACAATCTACATGGAATTGGGGTTAAAGGGTTCATGTGCACACATTTTTTTATCCCAACTGGATAAAGTAGCTCAGAAGCAAGAGCCATATCTCATATTTCTTCATATACCAAACAGTGTATAATAAGAACACAAATATTTGTAGGTGAAGATGATAGGAAATATCATTCCACCAGAGGCCAAAAAGAATGCAATCTTGTGCTAGACTGCATCATTCTAAAGAAAATAGCACTTTCAAACAAAAATGGCAAGTGGCAGTCTGGGGAACAACCAAAAAGAACTACTCCATAATGTAATAATTGGGACAAAAGCCTGCCAATGGAATCCTTTTGTTTTTCAGTCATTTTTGGTCATGTCTGACTCTTTGCAACCCCATTTGGGTTTTTCTTGGCAAAAACACTGAAGTGATATGTATGCCATTTCCTTCTCCAGCTCATTTTACAGATGAAGAAACCGAGGCAAACAGGGTTAAGTGACTTGCCCAGGGTTATGCAGCTAGGAAGTGTCTGAGACCAGATTTGAACTCAGGGAGAGGAGTCTTCCTGACTTCAGGCCCAGCACTCTATCCACTGCACTGTGTAGCTGCCCAATGGAATCTAATAATACTCATCAATTTGACCAAACAGATTAATGTCTTTAGAGCAGTTTCAACTGGAAGTCAGAGGATTGAGCCTGGGACCCAAGTAGGTCTTGAGTCCTTGCTCTCTCAAAAGCCAAAAAGTTTTATCAGGCAGACTTGGTTTTGAACTAAAGAGTGTTGTAGCGGAGTCAGGAGATTGGGGTTTCTGTCCTGAATTTGCCACTTACTAGCTTTTTTTACCTCTTTTTACATTTCACTTTTCTCATCTGGAAAATGGGAACAGCAGTTTGGCATCTTCAGAATCAGAATGGCCTTGGTTTAAGTCCCACATCTGACATATACTTACTCTGACCCAGAGCATAACATTCACCCTCTCAGTGCCCCCAAGCAACTCTCTAAAACAATAAGTTACAGAATATATACTGCACCCATAGAGGAGGTTTCCTCATGAGAAGCACTTCATACTAATGAAATCAGAGGCCCAGATAAAATAAACAAAGTAATGAAAAAGTACACAGAGGAAAGATGATGATAATGTAGACAGACAGACAGACAGACAGAAGACAGACAGATTGGCAGATAGGTAGGTAGATAGATGGACAAACAGAAGACAGAAGCATGGATGGAAAGACAGATAAATATAGATAGATAAATGGATTGACAGACAGATAAATATACAGAGACAGATGTTGATAGGCAGACAAATAAATAGATTTATAGAGATAGATAAATGATAGGTTGTAACTATTGGAATAACGCCACCTGCTGGAGACTTACTGTAGAAGAGTTCCGCCCATGAGGCGAAGGTCTTTGAGGGCAAGGCCAGGAGTCTTTTCTTTGGCGTCAGGAAGTGACGTGGGCGAGTGGGAGGACAAAGGAAGAGACTGGTGCTCGGTCTCACGCTCTGTTTCCTTTGGACTCTGGTGGAGAGCGGAGCTAGAAATGTGCTCTCCCTTTAATAGATAGGAATCTAGGCCTTTCTCTCTCTTTACCAAATTCTTATTCTCCTTAATAAATGCTTAAAAGTCTAACTCTTGCTAAAGCTTATAATTTATTGGCGACCACTCATTAGATATTTTAGACAGACTAGCTAGAATTTTAGCCCTTAACAGGTTATAGATGATAGATCGATAGATAGATAGATTGATAGATAGATAGAGATAGGTAAATACATAGATAAGTAGTTAGATGATAAACTATAACCTTGGGGCAGCTAGGTGGTGCAGTGGATAGAGTACCGGCCCTGGAGTCAGGAGTACCTGAGTTCAAATCCAGCCTCAGACACTTAACACTTACTAGCTGTGTGACCCTGGGCAAGTCACTTAACCCCAATTGCCTCACTAAAAAAACAAACAAAAAAAACCACCCTATAACCTTGCATCTAGGTCTATGAGAAAGTTATTTGAATGAGAAGGGGAAAATATATTCAGCTGTTGATGCCTCAAACCTATGTCAAGCTAAGAAACAGTAATTTTAACTGGCCTCAAATGTATGTTTTGTTTCCTAAAAGTAATACAAAAGGGGCAGCTAGATGGCACAGTGGATAAAGCACTGGCCCTAGATTCAGAAGGACCTGAGTTTAAATCCAGCCTGAGACATTTGACACTTACTAGCTGTGTGACCCTGGGCAAGTCACTTAACCCTCATTGCCCGGCAAAAAAAAAAGTAATACAAAAGTCATATGAAAGTAAAGTTCGGCTGTGTATTTGAACAGATGGTGGGTGGGCTGAATGATGCAGTAACACAATAATCAATCAGATACAATTGTATTTAATATGATATGAGATAAGAACTTACAATTCACCTTTAAATTTTATTTCATGATTCTTGCCTTGTTTTCATTAGAAATAATAAAGTAAAGGAGCACCATCACCAATACTTTGGAATTCTTACCAGAGTTTTGATGAGAACATTGAGGGGATTTAGAGTTATTTCATGGTACTTTTAGAAATTCATCCCACAGTATCTGTGTGCTTCCCTTCATTCTCACTATAGAGCTGAGACTCATTAACTTAGGTGGTATTTCATTGAAGTAGATTTTTTATTGGGACTTTGCATCCCCTATGCACAGTGTGGACATACTCACTGTCAGCTCTTTGAGAAAGTTGACCACATCTCTTCTGCCTGTGTTCTGGCCAACCACTGACAATTCATTGAGGATGAGTAATTAAGTTTCAACATCCAAGAGGGTGTGATTCAAACAAGTAACTAGGGATTGGAAAAAGTCATTTTGTGTTCACTTATTAAAGGGAGTGTACAATCAGTTTCAGAGACCAATGTCAAAATTTGGACAGTCTGAGAGAGAAAATAAAAATGAAATTGATCTCACTTGAGTAACAGATACTGGACTTGAAGGTAGGAAAACCTAAGTTCAAATCCTGCCTCAGATACTTACTAGCTGGGCAAATCATTAGCCACTCTGTGCCTCAGTTTCTTCATATATATATATATATATGTGTGTGTGTGTGTGTGTGTGTGTGTGTGTGCATACATACATACAGAGAGGGAAAGAGAGATAGAGAGAGACAGAGAACAAGAGAGAAGGAGGAAGAGAGAAACAGATGGTCTTCTGTGGACCCTTTCAGCTCTTTATTCTCTTATGATCCTATCTTTCTCTCAATGCCTCCCCACTTGTGGCAACCTTTGGTCAGACAGACAAGCTTTCACTCATGAGCCCAGTTTGCCAAATGCATAAGAAAGCTGGTCTCCAGATGCAGGATAGTGTAATGTGTAATGAGCCGGCTATAACAGCAGGAAGCCCTGAGTTCTAGTCCAATCTCTAGGAAAAAATAATTGGCTGTTTGACCCTAGGAAAATCACTTATTCTGTCAAAATTCTTAGACAATTCTCTGAGACTTTAAATCTCTAAGTAGTGCTGATCTGTATTTTGTAGAGTGAGTGTCCTCTTACAAAGACTTAGCTAGCTCTAAGAAATTACAAGTCCAGTCTGCCATCCCTATCTCCAAAAGAAAATCAATTACCAATTACTTTACATTAATATTATACTACTTGGTCCAACATTTTTCCTTCCCTCTATCATTCCTCTTCTCATTTTGACCCACTCAGTTCAATCCCTCTCTCTCTCTCTCTCTCTCTCTCTCTCTCTCTCTCCTGCTGCTGGTACACCTTGGAGATAGGACTTGTGATTTCATCAGCATAGGGATTTCCCCACTCCCTCTTCTAATGCAGGTTGTCACCTCCTCTGCAATTTGTAGTCTTGGTGATTCTCAGAACTCAGAGGTTAAGTAGCAATGAGAGATTAAATGAATCGCCCAGAGTAGTTCCAGAGCCACATAAGGCAGATGGGATTTGAACTCATGTCTTTATGGCTCCAATGCTGGCTATCTATTGTCTACTCTCCCCTACCACACATACTAACAATAGACTTGAGCCATCATTAGCTCCAGCAGTACAAAGATGGATTCTATTAGGGATGACATAGGGATGCTATAAAGTTCCTCAGTGGTAATAGTTTTGCATATCCCTACCTGAAATGCATCATGAAAAAGATAGACATATAAATTCAGTCCTAAATACTGTCAGTAGTGTAGATAGATGCCATCACTGAATGCCCTGTTTGGAAGACAGTCTAAGAAAGCAGTCAAAAGCTTTCCAGAGCATGCATATGCAGGGAGACAGACATTTCCAATGGATCTTTGCCATTTGACATATCAAACTCTAGTGCATGCCAAATAGGAGTTCTTGCCTTAAAATGCATCTCTCCCTTCCTTACAGAATGATTAAATTGAACAGAAGGGAACATGACCAAGTGTCTCCTGATTGTCTAAGTGCCACACTTCCATCATTCATAAAAATAACACCCTGACATTTTCCCGAAGTTTGAACCTCAACGAAGGAAGTTGTGAGCAGCAGCTAAATCCCAACCAATGAAGTTTTCTTTCAGAGTAGTTAGTAATTACAGTGAAGTCTGACCTTTGCAGTTTCATTTTCAGATTTTTTAAATGAAGATGTCAGTAGTCAAAATAGTGAAGCTTTGTCAGCAGCAAAAAGGCCTGTGAGCAAAAAGGATATATATGATTAAAAAAAAAAAAACTCTCTCACACACACAAAGTCCCTACAGGACTGGTTAAATTATAGTTGGTGCAAGACACATCACAGCTTGTCTAGATTTACAATCAGAACTCTGAATTCATAGCCTTAAGCAGCAATAAATTTTTAGAGGCATAAACTGTTTGGGGATATCAGAGATAAAACAAATGGATAGACTATAAAAATTTTTTTTTAAATTGAATTCCCTACACTTTCCCTAAATTCTATCAAAGGAAAGTCCTTTTCGGACTGATTTGTCACTTTAAAATCTATAATCATTACAGTATTTAGCTCACTGATTTTTCACCCATATGTGAAAGTAATAAGTTGTTTTATGAGCACATAAGGAACAATTATTATAATTAATCACATGAACAACAAAAACACATGATTACATCAATAGATACAATAAAAGCTTTTGACCAAAAAAAATTATGTTGAAAACCAAAAGAAGGATAAGGATAGGAGGATTCTTCAATATATTCAAAATCAAAATAAATAAACACATACATTACACATAATATACACATATATGTATAATTGAAAATATTATATGCAATGGCAAATCATTAGAAGTGTTCCCTATAAGTATAGCATGTAAGCGAGAATGTCTTTTCCCACTATCATTTGGCATTGTTCTAGAGATTATAGCTAAAACAGAATTATCAGAGAGTTAGAGCTATTAAAAACTGGAAGAATTATCCCTTTTTGTAGACCATATATGACAGATCACTTAGAAAAACCTCAGGGAATCCACCAAATTAATTAAGATGATTAGAATAAAATATAAATTTTATACATTAGAACAAAAATAACTCCACAAAATAGTAATGAGTTCTTTATAACATTAGCAAAAACAGGAGAAAATGAGAGAAAAAGAATTTCTATTAAATATAACCACACAATACATAAACTTTTAAAATTGAATTTTATTCATTTTTGTTACATTTTAAATTCTGAGCTGTCTCTCTCCCCACATGACAGCAGAGAAAGCTACCAGTTAATACAGAGATAGATAGAGGATAGATAGACAGATAGATGATAGAGAGAGGGATGATAGATAGAGAGATGCAAAGTGATACTATGTAGGCAGCTAGGTGGCACAGTGGTTAAAGCACTGGCCCTGGATTCAGGAGGAACTGAGTTCAAGTCCAGCCTCAGACACTTGACACTTACTTACTAGCTGTGTGACCCCAAGCAGGTCACTTAACCCTCATTGCCCCACAAAAAGTAAAAAAAAAAAAAAAAAAGATGATACTATGCATTACTTTGGGGGGGGGTGGCACAGGGCAATGAGGGTTAAGTGACTTGCCCAGGGTCACACAGCTTACTTACTATGTGCCAAGTGTCTGAGGCTGGATTTGAACTCAGGTCCTCCTGAATCCAGGACCGGTGCTTTATCCACTGCACCACCTAGCTGCCCCACATGCATGACTTCTTTTATCAGCTCTTTTTATAGATATGGATAGCATCTTCCTTCATAGTTGTAGTTGATGTGAATATTTATAATATTCAGTATATATTATTCATTCACAGTTATTCTTCAAATAATATTGCTATTACTGTATACAACATTCCTTTGGTTCTTCCCATTTCACTTTTCATTATTTCATGCAAGTCTTTCCATGTTTTTCATCATTTCTTACAGCACAGTAGTATTCCATCACAATCATATGCTAACAATACATAAGCTCTTTGGAAATTAATCTACCAAGACACTTACAGGAATCACAAAAATACAACTAAAATCATTCTTTACAGAGAAAAGGAAGACATATAATGTGAAAGTAGTTCATTGTTCAAGATGACCTGATATAATAAAAATAATTATACTCTCTAAATTACCTTATAGACATGACAATACCAATCAACATGCTAAGGGGTTACTTTATAGAAGTAGATAAAATAATAACAAAAATTCACTTAAAGGAACAAAAGAATCTTAGGGAAAAGAGTGAAACAAATGAAGGAATGAAAGGGACTTACCATTATCTGATATCAAACTATCATAAAGTAATAACATTCAAAACTCTTTGGTACCGGTTTAGAAAAAAAAATAGAAAAATAGAAGACAGGCTACATAGTTTAGTGAATAGAAGGCCAGCTTTGAGTCATGAAAACTGGGTTTCAGGTATTCCTTCTGATACATACTTTGTGACCATGGAAAAATCATATACTTAAGCTCTCAGTGTACTGCACAGGGATCTCTAAGATTATGTTACAAATGAGTTATAGACTTGCATTGGTAGAAAGGATTTCAACACCAAAGTTTCTCATACTGCTGAAATCACATGTCTAGACAAAAAAAATAAAAGTAGATCAGTGGAATAGGCTAAATAAACAAGACCCAGAAGAATTATAGTAGTCAAATGTTCAATAAATCCAAGAACACAAATTATTGAAGGAAAAGGCTCTATATCCGAGGAATTTGCACAGTAAACTCCAAATGGACAGATGACCTAAATATGAAATGTCATATCGTTTTTAATCTAGAAAAAAATTGGAAGATATTTTTAAAACTATAACAGTGGGGGAGGGGTCTTAACTAAACAAGCAACAGAAGAGATAATAAAGTATAAAGCAGATCATTTAAATCACATAAAATCTACATTTTTGTACAAACTAAATCAATGCAGATAGAGTAATAAGAGAAGGTAAAGTAAAGCAGGAAAATCTTTGCATTAAAGCTCTCAAAGGAGTCTGAAATAGAGACCTGATATCTCTATAGCACTAAGAGTTTCTCTTAAAAAAATAATAATAATCCACAAGTACTGGGGGGCAGCTAGGTGGTGCAGTGGATAAAGCACTGGCCCTGGATTCAGGAAGATCTGAGTTCAAATCCGGCCTCAGATACTTGACACTTAGCTGTGTGACCCTGGGCAAGTTACTTAACCCCTGTTGCCCCGAAAAAAACAAAAACAAAAACAAAAACAAAAACACAAGCACTGGATGAGGCAAGTAATGAATACTATCATAAAGAATAAAATGTTTTATTAAAACAGACAGGAAAAAAAAACATGTTACTGATATGAGAGCAGTTCCTGAGCCAGCTGTCTGTGTCATCAGATGACTGACTTGTAAGAGCTAAGATTACAATTTGTAAACAAACTATTTTATTAATTGATTAAAAGGTGAGTGGAGTGAATAAATTAAGAAATGTATACACAAATAAACAATAGAGAAGAAAATAAAAATGGGAAATGGACAACAGAGCTAACATTGACACTGACTATAAAAACTTAATTCAGGTTTAAGTAATGCAAATTAATCACTGAAACAAGGAGACAATAAATGCAGTGAAAGTCTTAATCAATAAGCACCTGATTTAATTGTCAAGTAGAGAGAAATACCTTTGAAAATCAAGACAAGGCTAGAATATAAATAAATCTATAAAATCTTATGAAGAGTAATAGAAATTCATAAGCAGAATTATGTCAAAACTTAGAATAACAGTGAAAGGTAAGCACAATTTAAAGAAATTATGACAAGATATCCAGCTAAGTAAAGTTATTTGATTGTTGCAAATCTTTATGAGTTAACTATATGCAAGTCAAAAGTATCCTTAGTAACAGTATTAGTATAAAACAAGCAGGCTTTCACTAGTGATATTCAACAATAAATCATTTTTTTACTCTCTCACACTTATCTGAAAGATGTAGTGAATATCAGGTTCCATTGTGCTTGTTGTTTGTTGATTACTTAAAAAAAATAAAAGCATTTGCTGCCTTACAAGCTCTTTTACTGCCAAATTATTCCCATAAACACATCAACATCATGGTCTCAAGAAAGAGATTCTTTAAAAATAACACTCTCCAATGACACTTGACATTAGGTAAGATCTAAAACAACACTGTGCTTATTCACCAAAAGTATTTGCCACTGAGATAGAGATCCTACCTAAAGGTGATGTTGAAAAAGGGTTCTCTGTGGATGGTGAGATCCTTCAGAAGCCCAACTTTGGATAATATCTTGACTGTGTCAGGACTAGGACTTCAAGGAACTCTTTGGAAGAGATACATAACCAATCAAAGAAGTTTGGCTTCTCCATCAATGCTCCAAAGACCAAGCAGAAGAAAAGTATCTAGTGCCCAGATTTCAACATGCATTTGTATGGACACCCTATACAACAGAGGATCTTAACCTTTTGTGTCATGTAGCCTTGTCTCTTAATGCCACAAATAAATAAATAAACAAACAAATTAATTAATAGCAAAAACTATTCCTAGTGCCTTATTTATCTTACTTAAGAGGTCTCTATGTGATTTTTGAATATATTAGTATTTTGATAGAATACTTTTTTGCTCTCTCCATCTCATTAAGATACAAATATATCATTGTTTAATTCCTTCCAGTTTTTCAAAAGTATTTAACTTTCTAAGTTTCTTTTGACTCCTTTGTATTTCAGAGTTTCTACTCAGGTCTGGTCTCTTCTTTAAGAAACAATGAAAGTGTTCTATTCAATTAAAGGTAATTTTTTCCATGTAAGATGATATTCAGTATTGCAGCAAGTCTTTTTAGTATTGTCGACTATATATTCCAATAATTTTCTCTGTGTTGGAATAATTGCTTTCAAGTCTCATCCTATCTGCAGTTTCTAGATAAGGGAGTCTTATCTCTATTACCAAACAAATCAGTAACTAAACCTGCCCAGGTATTCTTGAAAATTACTGTCACTTTCTACACTTTTCCACTTTCCTCTGATTATACGGGTTGACTGGCATTCTATTACATGACCTTAAGCACCAGCTTCCCCACCTCCTTTTCCAGGGAGAGAGGAAGGGAAGAGACAGAGAGAGTTTTGGGTTGTTAGAGAATCTCGTTTCCTACGTTTCTAAAAGTAATGGTGGAAATAGAAGAACACTGTGACAGTATTATTGTAATTGTCTTTTATTGCCTCTGTTGTGATTAAATATTTTATTGTTTCAGTACTGGTCTTTAGCTGGTTCAGTGGGCAACTGAATACATGAATTCACTTCAATATATTCCCAGTTGCTTACTTGGGTAAGGTAAACAAACCAACATTGGTAAATTACCATTAAAACATAACTACGATGGGGCAGCTAGGTGGCACAGTGGATAAAGCACTGGCCCTGGATTCAGAAGGACCTGAGTTCAAATCCAATCTCAGACACTTGACAGGTACTAGCTGTGTGGCTCTGGGCAAGTCACTTCACCCTCATTGCCTTACAAAAAACAAACAAACAAAAACACACATAACTATGGTCTGAGCCTGAATCCATGAGGGCCCAGAAGTTATGGGACTAAAAGACATTATAAGGTAACTGAAGAATCTATTCCATTACCAGATATGCCATGTAAACACAATTTATTAGCATTCTCTTCTGTCTTTTTAAGGATAAAGCATTATTTGTATGATACCTTGTCAACTGGGAGTCGAAATTTTTGCAGTGGTCTCTGATTATTCAATCTTGTTGCTATAACAAATACATATCTCATTGTACTTTAGTGTAGGAAAGATGGGACTGACATTTTTTCTGACCCAGTTCTTGCTGTTGTTGTTGTTTGGTAGTTCAGTCATGTGACTCTTCATGACCCCAAGGACCATACTGTCCATAGAGTTTTCTTGGTAAAGATACTAGAGTGATTTGCCATTTCCTCCTCCATCTTATTTTTCACAGCTGAGAGCTCCCTGATATTTGGAATACTGCAATAGAGTTGCTGCCGATTCTTTTCAATTCTCTTCATGATAGATTAGGAATGTAGGAACCCAACACTATTCTCCAAGTAAAAAAGTCCCACAGAACTAATTTGAGCCGCATTTAATTGCTAATCAGAGATTTCCCTTCCACACAATGAACCATTCCATACCCTAGAACAAACCCCAATTCCAAGAATATTCTATCCTTCACTGATACTCGCTATCACCATCCTGCAATGCATATATGCTTCCTAGAGCATCTAGGCTTTTCTGTGTCTACCTACATTCACTCCCTAGAGTCCTCAGCCCAATATTTCCTTCCAAACCCAGAATCCCTCAAGGCAAAGCTTTCCTTGAAACAATAACTTTTGAAATTTATTCTTGCAAACCTTCTTGGAGCTCTCCCTTAGGTTGGACCAGTAAGTCATATGAGGGCAAGGAGTAAGTGCCTACATCTAACTCTGATCTAAACAATCTATTTTCTAAGAATAGCTTTTGTCTTCAGTTTAGCTGTGCCCTGTGAAAAGAAGCCATCTTTTGTTGTTCGATATTAAAGTAGTGCATCACTTATGAATGAAATCAGACTGCTAGGTTATGGAACATTGCTATCTCACATGGCAGAACAAAATATTGAAAACATGATGTATTCAAAGTGTACAGACAAACTGGAGCTACCTGTTATATCTGGACCTGGGCATTATAGCGAGCACTGAAAACATGAATAGTGTAGAAATAGATATAAAATATATACACCTATGTATGAATTAAAATGCATGTACCTATGCATAAGGTAATGACCTTAGTTTAGATACTAAGAAATGAGCTGAAATTTTGGACTTAGGTATATCCCATGTAGCAAGTTTTCAGATTTACTAATAATTCATGTTTAGGGGAGTAGAGGCAGTTTCAAGTTTGGGGTCACAGATGTATCAAGCATATTTCAAATTAGTTCATTTTAGACTATTGCTGAATTTAAAAACTGAACTTTTAACCTCCAAAAGGTTAATTTCAAGGTTAACATTATTGCATATGTATTTTTAGAGGTGTGCTGTGAAGGGGAAAAATTGACATACGCAAATGCATATTTCAGGAAACCCATTTCATGAACCTAATTTCAGAAACTGCAAGTGCTACTATATCATTTTCATGCATCAGGCCTAAGGGATATGTATGTTCTGATGTAAATTAAGATTGGCAAGGAATTTTTGCTAATATGATCCATTCCACAGGGTTCTTACGGGGGGTGGGGGGGTGGAAATACCAGCAAATATGGTGATTCCTACATATAAGGTAGGTAGGTGGCACAGTATATAGAGTGCTGGGTCTGGGATCAGGAAGACCTGAGTTCAAATCCAACCTCAGACACTTACTACCTGTATGACCCTGGGCAAGTCACTTAACCCTGTTTGACTCAACTTCCTCATCTTTAAAATGTGGAGGAGGAAATGGCAAGCCACTCCAGTATCTTTGCCAAGAAAACACCAAATGGAGTCACAAAGAGTTGGACAAAACTGGAATGACTGAACAACAAATCCTACATATAAACTATGATTATATTTTTCAGTTTCCATTAAAGACATTTTAATTTATGCTATGTAATGTCATGGCATGCAGTAGTTACTTAAGATATAATCATCACTGTGAATGACTGTAGTCTGGTCATATTTTTCATTTCCAAGAAGTCACCAAACTGAACCAGTCTATTAGAATTTTCTAAGGAAGAATTCCAGAGTAATTTTCAAATAATAAAAATTTACATCCATAGGACTACATCTGTTTATGATGAATATTTTACTGCCTAGATAGTTAAATGTTTGTACATAGTTAATCTTGGTAGATTAAATCTGTTCATATTCAATGTTTTAAGATTTAATGAAATAAGACATTTATTAGTAAAACATATATTAGACATGGGCTGCTTTTCTGCATCTTAACAATATTGCATGTATTTGAGGGTTTTTTCACATAGCTCAATAAAGAAAGATATTTGATGTGAAATGCTGAGGAAACAAAACTAGTCAGGCTGAAAAGTTGACTTTTATTACAATTCCAAAATGAAAAGTCCAGGAAAAGCCTTGAATTTTATAGAAATCATCTTAGGACAACTAGGACGTACAGAACTTTGGAGGTATGGGGAAGATAACTTAGCATTCATTTTGTTTGTTTTTGATAAGCTATGACAGTATATAATGGCCCCTCAGTATATAGTAATGGATGGTAATGTAGAAGTTTGGTAGGCATGAGCCAAAATAACTTAGCTTCCCCTCATCCCATAAAAAAGAAAGAAAAAAACCATCCACTTTCTGAACCATTAACATTCTATTCTATTGTAAAAGTATTTAATAAAAGTATTTAGTATTTAATGTCCACTAAGTGTTAAGGAGATTAGTAGGGAGATACAGACATCATCTTCCTTGGAACACAATACTGGTAAACTTCATCCAAACTTTTTTTGTTGTTTGTTTGTTGTTGTTGTTGTTTTAAAATGCATTTAATAAAATACATAAGATCACAAAAGAAATCAATTATATTGAAATAGTTATCAAAATACAGAAAAATCCACTAGTTCACAGACCCAAAGTTAAGAATCTTTGCCAAAAGACTTATGGAATCATACTCTTTGAGATGTTAAAGACAAAATAAATGGGGGGAGAAAGGTCTTGGGGGGCAGAGGGAATGTAATATATTCTATCTTTGAAAGACCTTGATGGAGGTGAAATGCAGTAGATTTATAAGATTTGTCTATCACTATCTATTTCAATTCAATTCAATTCATCCAAATTTTTCTATTTTGAAATCCATGGCTGGGAATGGTGGTACATCTTGTAATCGCTGCCACCACATAGGATCAGGCTGTTCAATAACTCGAGTCCAGGAGGTCTGAGCTACCAGGATATCTATGTCAATGGGATGTCTGCAGTAAATACAACAATAATTTGGTGATCCTCCAGGAGTAGGGAGATACCAGGATGCCTAAGAAGAGGCAAACCAGATTAGGGGCAAAGCAGCTCAGGACAGAAATGAAGCAGCTCAAAATCCCAGTGGAATTGAGTAGTGGAATCAGTAGTGTAATTGAGCCCGAGAGTGACCATTGCACTTCCAGCTTGGGTGTGGTAACCAGGCCCAGAGCAGGGAACCAGCAAGAAGGGAGGAGTGGAGGGAGGGTAGGGAGGGAAGTAAGGAAGAGAGAAAGGAAAGAAGAGAGGAAAGGATGAAGGAAGGAAGGGAGGAAGGAAGGAAGGAAGGAAGGAAGGAAGGAAGGAAGGAAGGAAGGAAGGAAGGAAGGAAGGAAGGAAGGAAGGAAGGAAGGGAGGGAGGGAGGGAGGGAGATGGGGAGGGAGGGAGGAAAGAAGGAAGGAAGGAAAGAAGGAAGGAAGGAAGGAGGAAATAAGGGAAGGAGGAAATAAGGGAAGGAACGAGGGAGGGAAGTTATGAAGGAAAGGAGGGAGAGAGGAAAGAAGAAAGGGAGAGAGGAAGGAAGGGAAGAAAGAGAAGGAAGGAAGGAGGGAAGATGAGGGAGGGAGAAAGAGAGAGAGATCATTCATCCCAACTAATGTTTAATTTTGCATTATGAGATGGGGTAGGGAGGGCAGGCTTGCTAAGAGAATAAGTATGTTTATCTACTTATGATATTGTTTTCAAACTCCTTTAGGAATGTACAATCTCATAGTTTAAAATATACTTGCCATTTTAAGACAGGCCTGTTTCCTAGGCTGGAATTTCAGATGCTAATTGCTAATGATTTCATCTCCTGAATAAAACAAGACTACTAGACAATTGGCCTTTAGATCCAGAACCTCGATGTACTTAAAAGTAGTAAATGATATTTAGAACATATTCCATAATTCAGACTTTTCACTAATTCAAACAAGCCTTATCACCTCGTTAGACAAACTTGGTAATCTAGTCCTACCATTGTCCACATTTAAAATTTCTGCTTTGTTTCCCATTGAGCATTAACAATGAAACTTCCCAGTAGTGAAATGAGAGAAAATACAATTTCCAGACCTCTCCTGATTTCTCTCCTTCAGGGATGATTTCATTTGTCACTAATGTACACAGCCATTGTCAAAGTCGTCAGTAGGCTACATACTATCTTTAAAGCAAGAAAACACAACTTGTAGGAACTCCATGATTCTGGTAAGAACACTCAAAAAATGGCAAAAATCTGTGGTGTAGTGGAAAGAGATGCAGTTAAAGTTAGAAGATCTGAATTCATATCCTTCCTCTGTTGCTTACTACCTTTCTGACCACAGGCAATTTATTTAACCCATATGGGCTTCCATTTGCTAATCCACAGAATAAGGAAGTTAAACAAGATGATCTCTAAAGTGCTTCCCACTTCTAAATTTAGAATTTGCTGTTTACCCTTTACCTGTTATCTCTGTGGTTTCTGTGATTTGGATTAACCTTAAGCACACCAACTGTCCCCTGGTAATCCCTTACTCTTGCCATATGACCAGGCCACATCCTATTCCAGATATGTTGTTGTTCAGTCTCTTCAGTTGTGTCCAACTCTTCATGACCCTATTTGTGGTTTTCCTGGCAAAGATGCTGGAGTGGTTTACTATTTCCTTCTCCAGTCCATTTTACAGATGAGGAAACTGAGGCAAACAGGGTTAAGTGACTTGCCCAGAGTCACACAGCTAGTAAGTGTCTGAGGCCAGATTAAAATCTCACAAAGCTGACTTTAGGCCTGGTACTGAATCCACTGCTTCATCTAACTGCCCCTTTCCCAGACATTTCTCTCTGAATATATCATTTTCTTCACTTCCTCTGTGCTACTCTTCACAACAAATGTTGAAACCTACCCATGCCCATCATGTATCTTTCTACTGCTGATAGGGTGACCTGCCAACTTTAATTAATCAAACACTATGGTAGTCCATGCCTTACACTATCATCCAAACAAAATGGTTTTAAAATGTCTTTGTTTAAGAAAGAAACTTGTTGCTGTCAGAAGTTCCCAAAGTAACACAGTCTTCTCTCCACTTTTCATTATTTTCTTGACCCAGTCTAGTTCATTGTCCATTTATAATATCTTTCTAAGATGTATGTCCTAAAGAACAACCCCATGGGTTTTACATCCAACTGCAGAGCATGGTCGCAATGATGGATAGCCTTCATTCACTTGTGGGTTTTTCCCTATTGCATAATTAAGCCAAACTCTTTTGAGTAGATATAGATCTCATTTAAGAGGCTTTGGTAAGTGTTCATCCATGTTTTATGTCTGATTCAGCATTAATAATCAAGAAATACATGAATAAAATTATCTCTGTTACTTCTCTGAAGGAATCTCATTAGTTTTGGGGGGTTTTTTGGCAGGGCAATAGGGGTTAAGTGACTTGCCCTGGGTCACACAGCTAGTAAATATCAAGTGTCTGAGGCCAGATTTGAACTCAGGTCCTCCTGAATCCAGGGCAGGTGCTTTATCCACTGCACCACCTGGCTGCTCCTGGAATCTCATTTACTTTTGACATGTACATGGGAGACACGTGTTGGGGGGGGGACAGCATTAAGAACATGTTTTGAGCCTAGCAATTTGAATGTTTGAACGGGGGGGGGGCAACAAACCAGCCAAGTAGGACCTTATATCCTCTACACTAAAGATCCTTAACCTCTCTTTTGTCATGGGACCCTTCACCAATCTGGTGAAGCCTTCAGGACCCCTTCTTAGAATAATGTTTTTAAATACATAGGATTATAAAGGAAACCAACTATGTAAAATACAGTTTTCAAATTGTTTTTTTTTAAAAGAGTTTATGGATACCAGGTTAAGAGCCAGTACTCTGCACCCTTCAGTGAATAGTATAACAACAAATATATGATCTGCTACTGAATGAATATCATTTGTAAAAGTCTGCCTAATACCTACTTATAGCTTTAAGGATAACCTCCATAAACATGTAAATTATTCTTATAAAAATTGTATAGAGATGGAAATACATAAATCAATTAAACCACAGACCCTTGAAGGACTGCAGTCAAAAACCAAATTGAAAGAGGTCCTAGGCAAAATGTGTCTCACCAAGCACACCAAATGAAAATCTCTACTTTGAAAGCAAAAGATAGAACAAGAACTATTGATTGCTTCCAGGTTTAATTGAAGCTTTTACCACCATCTGTCAAAATGTACCACAAAATGCTTTGGGCATTTGTTTTTTGCACAGACAAGGGATACACTCAAAAACCACAACGATGCTTTGTCTCTGGGATGTTGTTTTAAATCTTTAACTTTCCCAAATGGATTTTTTTTCTCATCATGTACCAGCAAAGCCTTTTCTTAAATTCATCCTCAAAATTTACAAGTCACCCAAGGCTCATCCAAGCAACCTTCTAGGAGGTAGTTGCTGATGAGCTAATTGATTCTGGATGCTAAAGATTTTGGCACCTGGCTCCTTCTTTATGGGTCCCTTGAATATATACAAGCCCTTAGGGGTGATTGGAGGCAGCAGAGCCTACTGTGAAACATAAAGTAATTCACCAGCATTGCCTCATCAGAAAAATTGACAGGAGAGGAAACCATACTAATGGCTATGTTTCTAAAAACCTCAGCCCTGCCACCCATAGACCAACAAAGTGGACTGATAAACACACTGATCTTTTGGAAGCAATAAAATACAAGCCGTCAAGCTGTTTTCCTCCAAAAATCACAACACAAGCTTACAGGTGAGGAGTAATAGCACTGACTGCTGTTCCTTGATTTTTAACATGTCCCTTGCTGAGCTATAGAATCTTTGAATACATCAAAGGAGAAGGTATTTCTTTTATCATCAGAGCTTGAAAAGAGTGTGGGGTTGGGTTGCAGCCTGGCTTTTCCAGGTGCGTGTATGGATGGAGAAGGGGGATCTCCTCTGTATACATCACAGTCACTAGTGATTAATGAGGTCGATGCCTTCAGATGTTTTCTTTAGAAATGTTACCCACTCTGGTTTCAAAACGACAACAACAACAACAAAAAGATTTAAAAGATACAAGCATAGTTCAGTAATATAGTAGCTTATTATGAGACAAGTGTGACTGAACAACAGAAACTAGCAACTGTGTCTACAATATGTCAGTCAACAATAATGATAGCTACGTTTTACATGACCATATGTATATAATGAGAATGATATTTCTTGCCTTCTCAATGGGGAGGGGGAAGGGGGAAGGGAAAGAATGTGGGACTAAAAGTAAAAATTAAATTTAAAAACAAACAATAATGATAGTTAGCATTATTACAGAACACTTACTATGTGCCAGGCACTATGCTAAGCACTTTGCAATCAAGATCTCATTTGGTTCTCACGACAACCCTTGAGAGGTAGGGGCTATTATTATCCCCTTTTATAGATGAGAAGACTGAGGTAGGGATGAAATACCTTGCCCAGGGTCACACAGAGAGTAAGAGGCCAGATTTGAACTTGAGTGTTCATGAGCCCAGCCACAGCATTCTATCTACTGTACCACGTAGCTGCCCAAAAATTCATCAAAGCCCTGAAGATAAAAAGAAAGACAAAACCATGCTCCATGCTCTCATGGAGCTTACAATCTAATGGAGAAGACAGAGTGCAAACGATGATGTATACCAGGATATATGTTGTTCTTCCTAAATCTTTTCTAATAGCCCACAAATAAACAGTGAAGGAGTATAAAGCTGGGGGACAAAGACGAAAGTTGACTTTGAAACTGTCCTACTCCTATTCATCCTTCAAACAGCTGGCAAAGTAAGTTTTCTAATACTGAATATGTTTACTCACCTACTCAAAAGAACTTCAGTAACTCTATAAAGAAGAATGTGATGCAATTAAAAGAACATTGGCTCTGGAACTATGAGACCTGTGTTCAAATCCTGCCACTGATGCTTACTTCCTCTGTGACCTGGAGCAAATAGCTTTACAACCTTGGGCTTCAGTTTTCTAAACTATAAAATAAGGGGGTTGAACTTGTGGGCTTTTGTGGCTCTTTATAGCTTGAGTATTTAAGGCTCTGGGGCAGCTAGGTGCACAGTGGATAGAGTGTTGTGCCTACAGTCAGGAAGAACTGAGTTCAAATCTAGCCTCAGAAATTTATTAGCTGTATTACCCTGGACAAGTCACTTAACCCTCTTTGCCTTAGTTTCCTCATCTGTAAAATGAGCTGGAAAAGGAAAAGGAGAACCATTCTAATATCACCACCAGGAAAAACCCAAATGGAGTTACAGAGTCGGACATGACTGAACAACAATTTAAGGCCTTCCACAACCTTTTTTATCCCCACAATTACCTTTTGGTCCTAATTTCACATTTCTTCTCCTTCATGCACTTTTTACAGGACAACCAAAACTGAATAACAACCTGTTTGTAGAATTCATTATTCCATGTTCAAAGGTATTACTTTTTGGGGGGCAGAACAATGAGGCAATGCCCAGAGTCACACAATTAGTGTCAAGTGTCTAAGGTCAAATTTGAACTCAGGTCCTCCTGAATCCAGGGCTGGTGCTTTATCCACTGGGCCATCTAGCTGTACTTTCGTATAAGCTGTTTTCCATTCATTGAGAGCAGAGGTTTAACTGACATGCTTTGACAACTCCAGGGATAGGATGACTCAGCAATTGGGTGCATCAGAGATGATAAGCTCCTTGGCTGCTTCCAGTCATGTGACGGTTCAAAGTTTAAGAACGAGAGAGCTGTGAACTGACAAGGCCATCCCCTGCAAAATGATGAAGCAATCTTCTAACTGCCCACAGATGTAATGGAGGGTGCTGAATCTGCAGTCAAGAACACCTGAGTTCAAATGTTGTAGGGGATATGGGAAAAATGAAACATTAATGCACTGTTGTTGGAGTTGCAAATTGATTCAACCATTCTGCAGAGCAATTTGGAACTATTACCAAAGGGCTATAAAACCATGCATACTCTATGACCTAGCAATACCACTACTAGGTTGATACCCAAAAAAGTGATTTAAAAAAACAGAAAGGAAAAGGACCTATATGTACAAAAAAGATTTATAACAGCTCTTTTCTGATGGCAAAGAATTTGAAATTGAGGGGATGCCCGTCAATTGGGGAATGGCTGAACAAATTGTGGTATGTGATTGTGATGGAACACTATTGTGCTATATATAAGAAATGAGGAGCAGAATTCTCTCAGAAAAACCTGGAAACACTTACATGAGCAGATGCAAAATGAAATGTACCATGTAGAAAGTAACAGTAATATTGTAAGATGATCCGCTGTGAATGACTTGGCTATCTCAGAAATACAATGATCCAAGACAATTCTGAAGGATTTATGATGAAAATGCTATTAACCCCCAGAGAAAAAACTGATGGTGTTTGAATACAGATTGAAGCATATTTTTTTACTTTATTTTTCTTGAGTTTTTGGTCTGTTTTCTTTTACAACCTAACATGGAAATGTTTTGCATGACTACATGTGTATAACATTGAATTGCTTTCCTTCTTAAAGGGAGTGGGGTGGGGAGGGAGGAAGGAAGAGAATTTGGAACACACAATTTTTTGTTGTTTTGTTTTTTGGTTTTTGGTGAGGCAATTGGGGTTAAGTGACTTGCCCAGGGTCACACAGCTAGTAACTGTCAAGTGTCTGAGGCCGGATTTGAACTCAGGTCCTCCTGAATCCAGGGCCAGTGCTCTATCCACGGCACCACCTAGCTACCCCTGAACACACAATTTTTTAAATGGATGTTTAAAATTGTTTTTATTTGTAATTGGAGAAAAATAAAATTCTAAATTAAAAATCAAACATCATGCCCAAGACAAACATATTCAGATTTGGAGATGACCTTGTGAGCCCAAGAAGTAGGGAACTGAGTTCAAGTAATAGAGCTGGCCAGTAGCAATGAAACTTCTGTATCTGAGAAGACAGCCTCTGACAAGAAGATTGGCTAAGCCTCACCTTGTACAAGGAATTGTACAGACAGTATGAAGCTAAGGTGAAACGTAGAATCCCATAAACTGCATTATGTTCTGATAAGTTCTCAGTATCAACTAAGAGAATATAACTATATTTATATATTAAATTACTGAATTTTCAATTAATGTCAACAACACATTTGTGAGGGGGGTTTTTTGTTGTTGTTTTAGCATTATATTTTGTCCCAAGCCTGAGTCATTTTATACAGTCTCTATACTTCTTTGTCTGCTTTTGAGGGAACCCTATACATGATCCTAAATGTAAGGTGCCACCTTGTGCCAGGGTGGGGGTTAAATGATCTTTCAGCATGTGGATAAAAGAGAGCTTTCCTCCCTCTCTCTTTATAGGACAGGCTCCTCTGCAACTAAATCCAGAAAACCCTTGTGACTGGGTCCAGAGCAAAGAGCCCTTTAGTGGAGAAGGAAATAGGCATAGTAGCCTATCCCATGTGGGTCCAAGAGGAGTTCATCAACATTAGACATGGAATACACTCTGTTCTTGCCTTCTGCCTACAGAATCTTTATCTTCTTTAACCTCAAATATTACCTCCCCTACGAAGTTTTCTCTAATTCTTTCCCTCTAGTCATTGATGCTCTCTCCTTCATTGGATTTTCCTAGAACTCTGTCTAATCTCTTCCTTCACCCCTTCACTGCCAAATTTATACACACAGTGTGGCATCCTAGGAGAAAATAATTCCATTAAATTCAACAAGCATTTATTAAGTATCTACTATGTACAGGGCACTATACTAGAGGCTAGGTAGAAGGAAGGAAGGAAGGAAGGAAGGAAGGAAGGAAGGAAGGAAGGAAGGAAGGAAGGAAGGAAGGAAGGAAGGAAGGAAGGAAAGGAGGGAGGGAGGGAGGGAGGGAGAGAACCAGAACCAGTATCTTCCCTTAAGGAAAATATAGCATTTGTAGAATTAAGTTGAATTGAAAATCCTCTTCCAGTTCCAATATTTTATGGAGTTATGGCAGATGCTGATCACTTCCCAGTGCTCATGTATCCATAGGTAATAATGAAAGGACTAAAATTTTTTATCCTACTAATTAATTTTCATGCTTTTTTTACTACCAAGTCAGTTAATCTTTATTGAATCAATTATTTGATTTTTTATCTTTTTTACTTAATTTAAATTTCCCTCTTTTCATAAAAAGAAGTCCCTTTCCCCACAAGCATAGAATATGTTGACTGTAATGGAATCAAGCCATGTAATAGATAAAATAGATGGGGAAGGAAGGAAGGAACGAAGGAAAGGAGAGGAGGGAAAAAGAAAGGAGAAGGAAGGGAGAGAAAGGAGGGAGGAAGAAAGGAAGGGATGGAGGGAGGAAGGGACTGGGGAAGGAAGGATTTCCCAACAAATCAGCCCAAGGCAATTTTTATCTTATTCCCTGAATTCAACAAAAAAGGTTTTGGTTATTGTTTTGTTTGGTTTTACATGGAACAGTGGTGCCATTTCACTGCATAACGATTACTTTTGTTTCTGCTGAGACATAGAAAATCTGGGTGAGATGAGCACTCTGGAACATAATGAATGGCAAGAGTATCTCTTTTATTCAGGTAAATGGAAGTTCCCTTCCAAATGTTTTATGTAAATCTGTTTGAGGAATTGAGGATAGACTACAATCCTTTATACTGAAACAGGTCCTAGACAAGCCAATAAATGATTGGAATGATAGAAAGGTATATTCCATTCAAACCTGGAGAAAAAAAAATCAGTTGAATATTAATGATAATAGTATCTAAATGTCACCTAAGGACTTCTGGACCTTCCTATCTGTCCCTTCCTCTAAACTCTTAGGAGTTCTAGCCTTCTCCATCCACTCTGCAGCTGAAATTTTGTTCTCTTCCTCAATTAGAGCCTCTCTTCTTAAACTGTGGGTCAGGACCACATGACAGGCATTGTATAACTGAATGTGAGGGTTATGAAAAATTTAGCAACAGTAAAAGGTTATGTATACGTATTTTATATACCCCTATACCTGGGGTCATGTAAAAATTTCTCATGTGAAAAGGGGTCATGAGTGGAAAAGGTTTAAGAAACTGTGAATTAGAGTGTAAGCTCCTTGAGAGCAGGGGTTATTTTATTTCTTTACTTTGCATCCCTGGCACTTAACACAGGTCTTGGAACATAATAATTTGCTTTTAATAAATAATAATTCATTAAATTAAATTTAATTAATTTGATAAATAATTTGTAATATAATACTTTAAAAAATAATAATGCTCATCATTCAAATATCTTCAAATATAGAGGATCCTGAAATAATAACAGCAACAATGATAATGCCAACAACATTTATATAGCAAAGTTTGCAAAAAAAACTTTACAAGTGTTATCTAATTTTATAGGAAGTAAGAAAGGAGGGAGGGAGGGAGGGAGGAAGGAAGGAAGGAAGGAAGGAAGGAAGGAAGGAAGGAAGGAAGGAAGGAAGGAAGGAAGGAAGGAAGGAAGGAAGGAAGGAAGGAAGGATGGGAGGGAGACAGACAGACATAATCCTAAAAGGACAGGGGGGAATTTTTAAGGAAATAGAGGACTTGGACAAAGTTCCAGGAAGGATTTTATGTCATTTGTTACCATAATCTTCTGACTAGATATTAGAAGTTATCCCAGCCTTCTTCAATGAATTCAGCAACTGATAAATAGTCTCTCTCTAATTCATTCCCTTCCACTTCCAGTTGGACAGTAGTGCTCCTTCCTTCCTTCCTTCCTCCCTTCCCTCCCTCCTCTCCCTCTGTCTACATAGGAATCATACCCTTACCCAGTGATGCTCTGCCCAAAGGAATATAAATTTTTATCATTGAAACCTTGCAAGATATTGTTAAGGGCTAAAATTCTAGCTAAACTGTCTAAAATATCTAATGAGTGGTCACCAATAAATTATAAGCTTTAGCAAGAGTTAGACTTTTAAGCATTTATTAAGGAGAATAAGAATTTGGTAAAGAGAGAAGAAAAGGCCTAGATTCCTATCTATTAAAGGGAGAGCGCATTTCTAGCTCCCTTCTCCACCAGCGTCCTCAGGAAAGAGAGCCCGAGACAGAGCACCAGTATCTTCCTTCTTCCTCCCACTCACCAGCATCACTTCCTGACGCCAAAGAAAAGACTCCTGGTCTTGCCCTCAAAGACCTTCACTTCATGGGCGGAACTCTTCTACAGTAAGTCTCCAGCAGGTGGTGTCATTCCAATCATTACAATATCATGTATACATGACTAATATGGTAATGTTTTATATAACTACACATGTATAATCTAGATCTGATTGCTTATCACCTCAGGGAGGGGACCAAGGAGGGAGGGAGGAATAGAATTTGGAATTCAAAACTTAAAATAAAAATGTTTATTAAAAATTTTTAAAGATAATCTTGGGTGTTAAGATACTATTAGGAGACTCCCTGTTTTCCAGAGTTAAGGCCCAACAAGCAAACTGTGCCCTGAACTTGGCATAGCAACAATCCTTTGTACTCACCCTCTCTGGATGATCTCATCCTCTGGCAAAATCACACAATTATTTTATTGCTTTGAGCAGCATCAGGTATTCTCTGAGCCCAGAAAAACATTGGACAAGCTCAGACAAGTTCTGGTCATGAAGCCCTGCTATGAATCAAATCTGACATATTGTTGCTGTTACCCCTCATTGTCAAGGCTACCACTTACTGCATAGCCATCGGTATAAGTATTGAGATCTCTCCACACTGCCTCTGGTCCTCCCACTAGGGGTGCCCCCCCATATGTATCTAATTCACCTCTTGCTTGCAAGCAGTTTCCCTCATTTTGAGATTTGACTTCTGTTTAATTCCTGACTCTCCCATCTGCCGCCTGCTCTGTTCAGCTCCAGAGACCCACAGGTAAGAGACCAGTTGCACTGGGTTGACATGGGGTTTATATCTTGGGGTTTATGAGTTAGATTTCTTTTTTGAGGACCATGCTTTATATCCAAACCACTCTAGCTCTCATTGATTGGCCAACAATAGGTCCAAGCCCAAGCCTCACTTCATCATTGTTTGAGTTTTGATAGTTTAGAGTAAGTGTAAATAGCAATTGTTTCTGTTTTAGCCAGAAACCCTGAGGGTCTTCCCTTCCCAGATTATTTTGTTGTTGTTTCTGCTTATTTTTGACTAGGTAAAAAAGGCCATTCTTTGCCTTGTTTCTTACATAGCCTTAATCCTAGAATGGATATTGCTTCACACAAACTAAGACCTGGGAAAGACCTAAGCTTGAAAAGGCCAAGGGCTCCCACTGAACCTGGAGCCATGGCTAGTTGTCCTGATCTATGCCTTACCACAGGACCCAGATGGTTCTGAAGGAGAGAGTGAGACCAGTGACTTTACACAGTTCTCCATCACTTAAATCCAATTCATTTGCAAGTTATGACATCACCTTCCTGATGTCATTGGTCCTCTTCAAGAACAAGAGGCAGACAACAATAACAAGAACCAAAAAAGCAATTACCTGCCACTATTCTTAGAGGTTTCACTTTGTGTGTTAATGACAGTTCCAATGCCTGGTTTTAACCACCACTCCCATGGCCTTTTTCTCTTCTAACAAATCTATTCTACCTTCAAACTCCTCCTGCACTCAGCAATTCCTCTTTCTATAGAGTTTTTTGCTCTTCCACCTCTCAGGCAAGTTAAGTCTGATACCATCCTCATGACCTCCAACCCTATGTTATCCAAGTCTGTTCTTTCTATTCTGGCTTCAAGGGTAATAGTTTTTATCTTTTGATCAGTCTCTTGATTTTCTACCATTTCTGCTGCACTAACTCTTTTTTTTTTTTTTTTTGGTGAGGCAATTGGGGTTAAGTGACTTGCCCAGGATCACACAGCTAGTAAGTGTTAAGTGTCTGAGGCCGGATTTGAACTCAGATACTCCTGACTCCAGGGCCGGTGCTCTATCTGCTGCGCCACCTGGCTGCCCCTGCACTAACTCTTAATCCTGAGTAACTACTACCAAACAACCCCTCAGTTCATTTATTAGGTCCACTGTGAATATACTTAATTAATTTCAACTAGTCCCTCCCACCTACACAGAAAACCTTTAATTTACTTGTTTAAAAGGTCCAAAACATGTCATCTCCCCTAAAGCCCTATGCTTCAAGCTTTTCTCAATAAATGAGAAAACTACTATTATTAAGGCTACCTACTATATGCTATTTCATTTCCTCTTTGCCACATCTTAATACCTATATTCACACCTCTCTGATATGATATGATAAAATACTCATCTTCCTTGCCTAGGATAACCCCTCCTCCTAGCATCTCAATCACCTTCTATCTCTTCTGGGACCTTGACACATGAATTATCAGAATTTCATTTCTCATCTTCACATTTTCCCTCTCAATTAAGTCCTTTTACTCTCTTAAAAAATATACTCAAGGCTTTATATCCTAGAAAAATAAACAAAATTTACTCTTCACCCTGACAGGCCCTTGAGCTACCATTTGACCAAAGGCAAAACCAAAATGGTAGAATAACAAGAAGAATTCAGTTCAAAAATATGTATTAAGCACTTACTATATTCCAAGCACTATGCTAAGTACTTGGGGGTAAAAATAAGAAAAATAAAGACAGTCTCTCTCCCTCAGGGACTTTAAAATCTAATATGGGAAAACAACACTGAAAAGGAATCTAGAAAGTGGGTGAGAACACCAAAGTGGATTCAGTGTGGACATCTTGTTTCAGAGAGCTCAAATCAAGCAGAGATGCCAGTGGAAAGTGGAAAGTTAGCTAGACTCAGCCTTCTATGAAGGGGAGTTTGGGGAAGAGCTTGATGTTCTAGCTTCCAACCCCACAGAGAGGTGAAAAATCTAAGGGAACTAGGAAGATGCTGAGTATCCAAACTCCTAACAGATATAGAAAATGCACCTGAATCCTATTAGAACAAAACTACTATGGTGACAGGGAAGTAAGCTCAGAAGAAGATGATGTCAAAACAGATAAAAGCTGAGTCTCAAAGAAAAATGTAAATTCAATACAATACCAACAAGCTCTTAGAAGAGCTTAAAACTATTTTTAAAATCAAATAAGAGTGGTAGAGGAAAATACTAAGAAGAAAATTAGAGTAATGCAAGAAAATTATGAAAATATGATTGACATCTTGGTAAAAGAGGCAGAAAAAAGCACTAAAGAAAATGACCCCTTAAAAACAGAATTGGCCAAGTGGAAAAAGAGGTATGAAATTTCACCAATGGAAAAATCTCCTCATAAAAGAAAGTAGAATTGGTCAAATGGAAAATACAAAATCTCAATGAAGAAAGTAATTCCTTAAAAATTAGAATTGAGAAAATCAAAGCTAATGTTTCCATGCAACATCAAGAAACAATAAATAAAAGTCAAAAGAATAATAAAGGAGAAGAGAATGTATAATATCTCAGTGAAAAAAAAAAACTGACCTGGAAAATAGTTTAAATAGTGGTTTGTTTGGTTTTTTTTATTTTTTTTGTTACAAATTAGCACACCAGAGGAAAAATTGGAAAAGAAAGGATGGCCATGGAAGAAAAAATTGGAAAAGGAATTAATATCTTGGCATAAGAGATACTAAACCTTGCCCAAACAACAAACTGAAAATGATGGATTAAGCAGAAGCCAGTGCATTCATGAGACAACAATAAATAATAAAAACAAATTCAAATGAGAAAAAAGAAGTGTATGTAAAGTGTCTTACAGCAAAAAAACTGACCTAGAAAGTAGATTAAAGAGAAAAAGAGTAAGAATCATTGAATTTCCTAAAAGCCCTAGTCCTCCTAAAAATAACCTAAACATCATAATTTAGGAAATCTTAAAGGAATATTTCCAAAATCTCTTACGATCAGAGGGCAAAGTGAGAATAAAAAGTAACTACTGGTCACCTGCTGGAAGAAGCCACAAAATGAAAATTCTCAGAAATAATATAATCAAAATCCAGAGCTTCTAGGTGAAGAAAAAATACTTCAAATAGAAAAAAAATCAAGTATAGAAGAGCTATAATCAGGATCATACACAATTTAGTGGCCACCACCTTAAAGGACCAGAGAGCTTGGGATATGATATTCCAGAAGGCAAATATAGGCTTACAGCCAAGAATAATGTACTTAGCAAAACTGAGTATGACCATGGGATTCAGGGGTGGGGGCGAGGGGGAGGGTGAACCATTAAGAAAATAGAGGACTTCTAAGCATTTCTGAAGAAAAAATAAGAACTGACTAAAAAACTGACATACAAACACAGAAGTCAAAAGAAACATAAAAAGATAAACAGGAATAAACTATCTTAATGGACTAAAGGAGGATGAACTGCTTACATTCAAATATAAAGAGATGATACATGAACCCTTCCATCATGAATGGTCATATGGAAGTCACAGGAAAGCCTAAGAGCAGTTCTGTGGTGCCTTGATAATCTTAAATGAACAGGAGGAGAGAGGAGGATAAAGGTAAGGGAAGGGAATAAGCATTTATATAGTGCCTAAAATGTGTCAGGCACTGTGCTAAGCTCTTTTACAAATATTATTTCATTTGATAGAAGAATGGTAGGTGGGGAAAAGGAAAGGAAAGTTACTGGGAATTATCTCACATAATCAGAATTCATAATCAGAAGCCTATATAAACAAGGAGACAGGGAGGAAGTAGCTGACACTTGAACTTCACTCTCATCTGATTAGAGAAGAATATTCACTCACATATAAACACACTCACACAGGTGTAGAAATGCATTTTGCCCAACAGAAAAATAGTAAGGAAAGAGGAGAAAGGGAGAAGGGGAAATCAGAAGGAGGGTAAATTAAGGGAGGGATTATTCCTAAGCAAAGCAAATTCTAAGGATGTACAAAAATATTTATAACTCTTTCTTAAGGTGACAAAGAATGAGGCTCTTAATGGGTACTCATGAACTATGGCATAGCTTAACCATATATTCTGCAGTTAATAAATATACTAAAATGTATAGTATACTAAAATGTATACTAAAATGATAGAATATTATTGAGGTAAAAAAAAATTTGATAGGGATACTTTCAGAGAAATTTTGGAAGTCATATGAACTGGTGTAGAATGATGTGAGCAGAACCAGAACAATTTCTACAATGACAACAATATTGTAAAGATAAACAATTTTGAAAAAAACATAGGAATTCTTATCAGCATAATAAACAATTATGATTCCAGAGAACTAATGATGAAACTGTTACCTACCTCCTGTTAGAGAGGTGAAAGACTCAGAGTGCAGATTCAAATACATATGTGTACATATTTACAGATGCATATATATATATATACATGAATATGTATGTAATTTTTTTGGAGCTGTCCAATGCAGAATGTTGCTTTGCATCATTATTTATGTTTGTAGCATGGATTTTGTTTTTCTCTAATGGTATGGGAGGGAGAATAAGGTAGATTTTTGCTGAAAAAAATTTTATAGAATCATTCTATAGTTTTTATCCCATTCACTGCTAAAGAATTTGTTGCTATTGTTTCATTCCTATCCAACCTTCTATGACCCCATTTGAGGTTTTCTTGGCAAGGATCCTGAAGTGGTTTGCCATTTTCTTCTCCAGGTAATTTTACAGATGAGAAACTGAAACAAATGGGTTAAGTGACTTGCCCAGGGTCATGCATAAGGCCAGATTTGAACTCAGCTCCTCCTGACTCTAGGACTAGCACTGTAGTCACTGTACCACCAAGCTGCCCCCTCTGAAAGAATAATCTACACTTATTGCCTCTACTTCCTCATTTTATATCCCTCACTTCAATATATTGTAAAATGGCTCATTTTTCCACCAATTTACTGAAACAGCTCTCCCCAAGGTCACCAAAATTGCCAAATACAATGAATAGCCTTTTCTCTATCTTTATCCTGCATGAACCTTTTTGTCATATTTGGCATTATTCCCCTTACATTCTTCCTTGTTGGTACTTCCTTGGCTTCTGCAATATTGCTCATTTCTAATTTTCCTCCTGTTTCTCTTTCTCCTTTTTGGGGAACAATCTGGTTCCTTTTCCTCCTTTTGCATCCTTACTGTGGCAATCCTAAAATTCCTGTATTTTTATCTTCTCTATATATACTAAATCCCTTAGCAGTCTTATCTACTGTACTTATCACATTTTTGCACAGATTACTCACAAATCCTTAGCAATGACCCTCCTCAGAACTCCAGTCTTAATTTTCCAACTGCCTGTTAAACATCTTCACCAGGGTGTCCCATTAACACATCAAACTTGTTAATATACTCAAAACTAAACCTCCATAAGATAGAAGAGTAATGGCATGGATTTGCCTGAGCTCTCCCAAATACCCTTCCAAACAATGCTAAAAATAACACCTCAAAAAAAAAATTCTGGAATGGCAGAACCAACAAAAGGATATGGTAAAACAATTTTCTAGCCTAAGACAACTTAGAAAGTCAGCAAGAAAGGTCTGTCTCACTGGAATGAGAATGAAACAGTCTAGTTCAGGCCATGCCAGCACAAGCCACACCTCAACCCAGAAGCTGGCCTTGGGTAAAAAAGAGTCCTTCTGGTCTCTCACAGACCAGAGCATAGTCCAGGACAGAAGTGACCACATTCTCCTTAAATCACACCATTTTGGAAGAGCTGAAAACTTACAGGCCCTGAGAACTAGCTCTGAACACAGCAGCACACAAAAACCTGAAGCTTTGAACAGTGCCCCCTCCCACCCTGGGAGCAGAGTCCAACGTTAGCATAAAGTTAAAAGATAAATGGAAAAAATGAGCAAACAACAAAAAAGTACCTGGCTGCATAAAGTTACTATGGTCACAAGGAAGATCAAAACACAAACTCAGAAGAAGAAAAAAAACATGTCAAAACAGCTACAACCAAAGCCTCAAAGAAAAATATGAATTGGTCTTGTATTTTAAAATTTTTTTAATTTTAATAAAATTTTTAATAAAATTTAATTTAATTTAATAATAAATTATCATTATAAAAATAAATAATATAATATAATAAATACATATAATATGATAAATAAATAAAATAAATTAATAAAAATTTAAATTAAATTAATAAAATTTTAAAAATTTTAAAAATTTAATAAGAGGTAAAGGAAAGAGTGGAAAAAAATGAGTGATGCAAGAAAATCATGAAAAAAGAATCAACAGCTTGGTAAAGGAGACACCATAAGAACCCTTGTCCTTCCTGATAACATCTATATTTCTATTGGTGGGATTCTCATTTTCCAGTCAGTACTGGAATTATCATTTACTCTTTTCTCTCCTTCATGCTCCATATCCAATAATCCTTTTGATTATACCTTCAAAATATCCCTCAATTTCATTGCTGTCACTCTAGTTCAAGTCTTCATTACCTCTCACTAGACTATCATAATGGCTTCCTAATAAATCTCCCTTCCTCCAATCTCTTCCCTCTCCTATCTACTTTTTTCCACTATGAAAAAAAAAAATCTTCCTAACATCCAATTATGATGATTCACAACTATGGCCAGATTCCTTCAATGACTCCCTAATACCAAGAGATGGTGGTGATAACTCACAGTTACATAGCATTTTATGGTTTGCAGCCACATTTCTCACAATACCCCCTTGTGAATTAGGTAGTGCAAATATAACCCATGGCCCAGGTTCTCCCAAACTTTGAGCTCACATGGACCAGTTCTAAACTTGGAAGTCTCCCAGAAAAGGTCAATATATTTCTGACTTTCTTCCCTATCTGGAATAATTTTCAAATATATTTTGTGTATAATTTGTGTCTAAGTTTCCACAAATGTGTAGTAGGATCATCAGATATCAAGTTATTCAAGGCATATCTGCCTTAATTTCCCCCCACATATAATGAAGATACAAAGGATTCACAAGTGACCACAAATAAATACAGAAAATAAATAAAGTATTCATGTAGCCCATAAATGACAACTCTATAGTAAGTCCTACTTGTTTGTCAGTCTCACAGTTCTTTCAATTCAGTGTCACCCTATAGAATGTGAGCTTGCCAGAAGGACAATACCCCAACATTCTAAATTAAATCCTTTCTCCCACATTGTCCTAAACAGTCCCTCCGGCCTCCTAGTGCTACCCTGTGGTTTGAGCTTTCTCCCTGGAAAGTTGGTTAGAATGGAGATGTCTAAACTTGTGCATCTCACCTTTCTTTTAAGCTACTTCGATTCTACTTTGATCATAGAGCACAACACCTTCTTTGATGCAGGCACACCATGCCGGGCAGTCCTGTTCCAGTGTCTCTCAGGTCATGAAATAAATTCCAAAATTCTTCAGAGAGAACTTGAGAGTGTCCTTGTATCACTTCTTCTGACCTCCCTGTGAGCACTTGGAAAGTAAAGATATATTAAAGTTGCCAAATAAACAACCCCCTTTATAATCTCTCTTCCACATATTAGTGAAATTTATCCCCCATCTCTGGAAGGGCTTTCCTCCACAATCTCTGCCTTTTGGAACTATTCCTATTTACAAACTTTTTAAAATAATAAATCACTGTGCCCACAATATATACCCGTTCTAGTAATTTTCCCTTGGTTTTACTTCTTCCAACAGCAAAAATCTAGTGACACTTCACTTTTGAACTGCAGTACAATTTAACAGAGGAGAGGAGACACAGAGAGAGACAGAGAAAGAGACAGAGAGAGACAGAGACAGAAAGACAGAGAAAGAGTGAACAGATTACATCAAAATAGGGGAATACAGCATATATGGGGAATCTGAAAAGAGATAAAAGGTATCAGGGGTGTGCTGGAGACAATTTAAACTTGTCTCAGAAGAACCTCAAAAAGCTAATGGTTAAATATTCAGTGTGATCATTTAAACCTCAGAAATCAACAAAAGCTACAAATCAGAGTTTGACTTACTTTTTTATGGTCTAGATTTAAGAAAGGGATTAATAAAATCTTAGTAATGGATTAAATATTAAATTGTCTCCTATACATTCCCCCATCCAACCTTCCCCTTCCCCCAAGAACTAGTTGTTAAACATTTACCAGCACACTGCAGAAGGGTATTCTCATAGAGGTAAGTAGGCAAGTTAGGAGAAGTATAGAGCAGGGATTCTTAAACTTTTCCCACTTGTGACCCCATTTAGCCTAAGAAATTTTTACTTGGCCCCAGGTATATAGCTATATAAAATAGATATACAAATCAAATTATTCACTGCCAAAGTTTTTCCAACCCCCACATTCAGTTACACAACCCAAAGTGGTCACAACCCAAAGTTTAAGAAGCTTTGGTATAGAGAATGACTCCACACGTGAGTGAGATAAAGTATAACTGGGGTACTTTGTGAAATGGGAGGGAGAGTTGTTGTTGTTGTTGTTGTTATTGTTTGTCCTTTGTTTTCAAAGAGGACCATGATATCGAGGTGATGTCGTGACTTGCAATGAACTGGATTTAAGCAAGGGAGGGCTGTGCAAGGACACCAACCTCACACTCTCCTCCAGAGCCATCTGGGTCTAGTGGCAAGATATACATCAGGATGACTGGAGATGGCCCTGGATATTTAAGTCAATTGAGACTAAGTGACTTGCCCAGGGTCTCACAGCTAGAGTCTGAGGTGAGATTTGAACTCAGGTGATCCCAACTTCAGGGCCAGTGCTTTATCTGCTGCCCTGTTGTCCAGAATATTCTAAGAACAGAGTCACCAATCAGAAGAGCATGGCCTCAGAGTGGAAGGTTTTTGTTTTTGTTTTTGTTTTCCCAGGGTGATAAAGCTGCAGGCAAGGAGGAGGAGCAGAAATCCAGAGAATGAGTCTAGGAATTAATGAAGTGAAAATAGGCATTACCAACTTTCTTACTTATTAATTTATTTATCTATTCATTCATTTATTTATTCATTTGTTTATTTATTTATCTGTTTATTTATGTATTTGTTTGTCTATGTGTTTGTTTATTCATTCATCCATCCATTCATTCATCCATTAATTTATTTGCTTATTTATTTGTGCGTTTTTTATTTATTTAGAATTTTTCCCATGTTACATATAAAAACAAATTGTAACAATGATTTTTAAAACTTTGTGTTCTAAACTCTCTTCCTTCCTCCCTATCCCCCCTTAAGAACTCAAGCAATTCAATATAAGTTAATATGTACAGTCGACATTACCAACTTTCTACCCAAAATACAAGAAGGAACACAGATTTAGGTTCAGAAGTAACCTGGTGACTATCTAGTCCAATATCCTGCTTTTGCAAATTAGGAAAGTGAAGCCCAGGGAGGCTATGAAATTCGTGTCTGGCTTCAGACACTTGACACTTACTAGCTGTGTGACCCTGGGCAAGTCACTTAACCCTCATTGCCCCATTAAAAAAAAAAAAGAATTCATCTTAACTAGCAACCACTCCTAATTGCTTTGTCTTGCTCCAAATGTGTATTCTTTTGATATAGCAACTAATTATAAGATAATAGATCTAAAAACTTTTGGGGCCATCTCATCCCACCCCTTGCCTTTTACTGATGAGGATACAGTGGCCAATGGGGTTTAAGTGATTTGCCTGAGGTCCCCAAGGTAATAAGTTTCAGAAATAGAATTTTAGTGTAAGTCCTTTGACTCCAGAAACAGCATTCTTTCCACTGGTTCCATTATTAATGTTTTGGTTTTGATTTTATAACAAAAAGATTTTAAATTAAAACAATTCATTATTTTTAAAACATGATGTATTCTCTGTGACTTAGTTAATTATGCTAAGTAGAAGCCATATTATTTGAATAACAAAACCCAGGTCCTACCATATACCTTGTGCCTTTCAAATCCAAACCTTGTATCTCAATGATGAATTTCATTCTTACCCCTGACGCAGGAGGAAGTTATCAGTATAACACAGAAATAGAAAAAGAAAATGACACAAGTTGTTATTTAATCATGGGAGGCTAGGTATGACTCCAAATGGGTTTGAGGTCTCTTTCCTACAGTCACTTCCATTGGTTCAACATTGATACCCCATGAGCCCATAACCTCCTCTGAGCTCCCAATTCAGGATGTAAGATGACATGTAAAGCATGCAATATGACACAAGTGAAATCCAGAGGTTTTCTCCATGAGCCCTTAGATGTGACACAGCAAGAGTTCATGTTTTAACTTCTCCCCACATATGGTCTATCACTGTCAGAATGTAATCCCAAACAATTAATTCCTCTGATCCCAATATTTTCCCTGTTGGACCCTTCTCTTCCAAAATCCTGCCTAACATCCATTAAACAGCAAGAGGCAAAAATCAACAAAGCATTGACCTCCAACCTCATTTGTGCTACATTCAGCTATCTCTTAGGAGAACAGAGAAAAATATTCACTAAACATTTTAATCCTCATTTTATGCTTAAATTACATGACTTAAAATGACAAAATTCTCTCTCTTCTGCATCCTATATATAACGCATCTTGCTACACAAAAGTACTAGGTTAGGAAGTGGAAAAAGGATTACAAATTTGTTAGTTAAACCAAACTAAGTTTGCATATCATATTTTGTAGTAACTGAAAATAAAGTAGACACTCAACAATTGGGGAATGGTTAACCAAATTGTGGTTCATACATATGCTGGAACATGACAAATACAGGGAAGCATAGGAAGAGTTAATTGAGCTGATACAAAGGAAAGTGGGCAGGATAAGAGAACCAACATACACATTAACTACAACAATGTAAATGGGAGGGACAAAAACAAAATAATTAAAACTAAAAGCTGCAAAATGTTAAATATCAAACTTGGCCAAAAAGAAGAGATAAAACTAGGCACTTCCCCCAACTTCTTTGCAAAGATAAAGACTGTGTATGTACCACATATATAATGTCAAATTTGTTGATAGGTGGGTTACACTTACTGGGTACCTACACCTTTATTTTATTATTTATTATTAAGTAATGGTTCTCTCATTGGAACAGGAAAGAGGATACATTAAGCAACGTAGACAACAAAAAACAAAACATATCAAATATTTACTTAAAAAACTAACTTATCTAGAAAGATATCTTCTGTCTTATTTCAATATATTTAAGTTCTTCTCTAGTTGCTTTGCATATAAGAAGAATTGTAAATGAAATTGTGAAGCAAGTAAATTTCTTCCCACAGTGAGAAGCCCTTCTCTGATATCATTCATCTAATATCTTTGTGGTCTTTCTATTTCCTTTCATATAAATATCTGTGGGAAAGGATCTGATCAGTTACTGAGAAGTGAACTCTAAATGGCTGATCAGACTTAATGTGTTACCTTTTCCAGTAGAATCCACATTTTAATGTTTAAATTTTGAATTGATATAATATATTCATACATCACCTTCACCTCTCAATATGTCACTCCCCTGCTCACATCCAGGAAGTTATACCTTTTAACAAAAAAAAATTAAAAAGAGGGAGAGAAAAGTAGTTTAGCAAAATATATTCTGCTTCCCATCCCTACCCCCTAATCTTAGGGAAAACGGGAAGGAGGTGCCTTCTTATAGCTCTCTCATGCACGATCATGATAATGATACAGTGTTCCTGGAAGTGGAGAGGTGTTTTTTTGTTTTGGTTTTGGGATTTTTTTTTTTTTGCATTTACAATGTCATAATCATTGTGTAAATTTATTCCTTGGTTCTGCTAATTTCATTTTTCAATAGTTCATGTCTTCCTAAACTTTTCTGTATTCTTCATGTTCATTTTTTGTGTGCAGCACTATCCTATTATATTCACATACCACGATGTGTTTAGCTATTTCCCAATCCCATTGATTGCCCATTACATCAAGAAATGTATGTACATCAATCATCCACAATATACTCAGCACTGTACCGAGTTTACAGAGGATACAAAGTAACTCTAATCCATAATCCCAATCTACCTTCAAGCAGCATACAAACAACAAGCATGGTATCAAGTTTAAACAGAGAAGGATTTGTGCCTGCCACATTGAGTAAGAAAACTACAGGGGGCAGCTAGGTGGCACAGTGGATAAAGCACCAGCCCTGGATTCAGGAGTACCTGAATTCAAATCCGGCCTCAGACACTTGACTTACTAGCTGTGTGACCCTGGGCAAGTCACTTAACCCCCATTGCTCCGCAAAAAAAAAACACAAAAAAAACCACCCAAAACTACAAATTAGCATTAGCTGTGTCTTCTTGTATGTTCATCTATTTTATTGAACATTTCCAAATTGCATGCAGTTATCTCTAGCTTACACTGCCATTGTGGAAAACGCTAAAGGAATGAAGATCTCATTCTGGGATTTAATTTCAGAAATCATCAGCCATATGGAAGAGGTATTTTAAAGAGCAGGGAACCATCCTGGCTTGAAATCATCCCAAGTAAGTGACCGCCCACTCTGCCTACACATAAGGCAGGTCCTAATTATTAGCCTTGTGAAAGCTATCAAGCCTCAGTCCAGAATACAACCTATAAATAACTACATCACTGAATGTCTCTGAGATTTCTTTTCTTTTTTCTTATGAATTTAATAAACATGAATATGAACAGTTGGGGGCAGGAAGTTAGTTGTAAATTAAGTTATAAACTATAATGTACATTTTCTTTTTTAATTTTTTAAAAAAATTGTTATTCTGAACTTGACAAACACCAATAAAAACAAACATTTCCATACCAAAGGAACCAAAAAATGATATCGTATATGAATCCATGAATTTCCATTGTGTAATGAATGTTTGTATATATGTTGTTCCCTTTAAAATAGATCTCATTTTATGGAAATAGTCTCATTTCAGAAGCAACATATATTCAGACAAATGTGACAAACCAATTTAGCAGGTGCCAATTTTCAAAGATAAGGTTTATAGTCCTACTCCATAGCTCTGATTATAATTAAGCCACAGACCAATCTAGCACCCCGGGTGGTAATTTTTGATGAACTTGGTAAGCCTTCTCCTTGAAAAATATTTATATAAATAAATGGAAGATTTCTAAAAATAAAATAATCAAAAAAGAAGTGAGTTGAGCCCCGATTTCTGGGACCTAAAGCTCATATCCCATTTCCCTGATACCATCATCTTGCTGAGAAAGCTATCCTTTTTGAATGAGAATAAAGGAAGGAATGAAAAAGCATTTATTAACTGCTCACTAAAAAGGGGGGAGGCAGAAATAGCCCCTGCTCTCAAGGTGCTCACAGTCTAATGGGGAAGACAACACATAAGCAATTACATACAATAAAAGATCCATTGGAGATAATCACAAAGGGAAGGCACTAGCATTAAGGGAGATCAGGAAAGGCTTCTTGTAGAAAGTTTGATTTTATCTGGTACTTGAAGGGAAGCCAAGAGATGGAGATGAGGAAGGAGAGAATTTTAGGCATGAAAAAGAGGCAGTAAAAATGCCCAGGAGATAAGGAGATAAATAAGGAGTTATAATTACACACACATACCAATATGTGTGTATTTGTGTGTCCGTATTCATGTGTGTATATCTAGAATATATAGCACATATAATATTATATTATAATATAATATATGTGTGTGTGTGTGTGTGTATTATGTGGAAGAAATAGCAAAGAAGCCAATGTCAGTGGCTTATGCATATATAGATGAGAGTAACATATAAAAAGGGGGTAAGTTATGAAGGGCTTTAGAAGCCAAATAAATGGTTTTATATTTTATCCTGTAAATAATAGAGAACCACTGGAGTTTATTGAGTAGAGGAATGATATGGTCAAACTTGTGTTTAAGAAAGATTGATTTGACAGTTGATGGGGAAGAGATTAGAGTCAGGGAGACTTACCAGAAGGTTATTGCAATAGATCAGGTGCAAGGTAATGAAGGTCTACATCAGGATGGCAGTAGTGTCAGAGGAGAGAAGTATATGTACATATATATATATATGGCATATGTCTATGTGTATATGTATATGAAGGTAGACCATCAGGACTTGGCACCAGGTTGGTTATGTAGGCTAAGAGTGAAGGGCCTGGGGGCAGCTAGGTGGTGCAGTAGATAGAGCACTGGCCCTGAATTCAAGAAGACCTGATTCAAATCCAGCCTCAGACATTTGACACTTACTAGCTGTGTGACCCTGGGCAAGTCACTTAACCCCCTTTGCCCCGCAGGAAAAAAAAAAACAAAAACAAAAACCAATAATAGGGAAGTATGGAAGAAGGAAGAGTTTGGGGTGATTTTTTAAAAAATGAGTTCAGTTTTGGACATGTTGTGATTAAGATGTCCATGGGATACCCAGTTTGAGATATCTAATAGGCAATTGGAGATGTGAGACTGGAGGTAAGGATAAATTGATATGAGAGTCATCAGCATATAGGTAATAACTGAAATGATGGAAGCTGATGAGTTCATCAAGAAGGATAAAATGGAGAAGAGCACCTCAGTCAAAGTATTTGGGGCCATTCATGATCAACAAGCAAGATGTGGATGAAGATCAAGCAAAAGAGACTTAGGAGTCCTTAGACAGGCAGGAGAAGAACCAAGGGAGATAGGTGGCACAGAAGCCTAGAGATGAAAGAATGGGCATCTAGATAGAGCACTGGGCTTGGAATCAGAAGGACTCATCTTCTTGAGTTCAAATCTGGCCTCAGACACTTACTATCTGTGTGACCCTAGGCAAGTCACTTAACCATGTTTGCCTCAATCCTTCATCTGTAAAACGAGCTGGAAAAGAAAATGGCAAGCCACTCCAGTATCCTTGCTAAGAAAATTCCAAAATGTAGTCATGGATTGTTGGACATGACTGAACAACAAGAGATAAGATAATATCAAGAAGAGTATTATCAACAGTATCAAAGGCTACAGAGAGATAAACAAGGGTGAGAATAGAGAAAAAGCCATTGGAAGAGGTTATTAAGAGATAGCCACTTTGGAGAGAGCACTTTCAGTTGAACAAGGAGGTCAGTAGCCAGACTACTTAGGGTTTAGAAAAGAGTAAAAGGAGAGAAAGTGGAGGTTTGTTGTTGTTCAGTCATTTCAGTCATGTCCAACTCTTTGTGACCCCACTTAGTTTTCTCAGCAAAATGAAGGAATATATGTAGCATAAATTTGTAGTGAACCTAGTCAGCATAGCTTTGTTCAATAAATGGCATGTGAATAGGAACAAAGGTCATTGGGCAGTGGGAATAACACAAGGTTGGAGCTTGTAAGGCCTATCAGCAATAGCATAAAGGAATAAGGGACTTGAGTGTAGGAGTCAGTGTAACCATGAACTGATTCAGCAAGGGGTCAAAAGAGAGAAGGAGAAGAATGTGGCTAGTGCAGAGGCAATGACCAGTGCAGGGGAAGAACAAAGGAGTAACGGGTTTATCGATCACAGAGAGGGTAAAGAACAGGGTTAGGGATTGTGAGGCAGAGGGAAAGATAGAAGATTATGATAAGATAAAGGAATTTCAGATTTCATGACTATGGAAATGGAACACTTATGGGTGATGGCAAGATCAAGGGCATGAGCATCTCTATGTGTAGTTAAGGTGAGGTGGAGGAATAGATCATAGGGAATGAGTAGATTGATAAATTGGGAGGTGAGAGTGTTTGAGGGAGATTGGATGGATGGATGGATGGATGGATGGATGGATGGATGGATGGATGGATGGATGGATGGATGGACAGACAGACAGACATCTAAATATGTCTGGAAGGAATGTGGATGAAGAGAAAAACCATGAGCCAAAGAGCTCATTGAAGAACAAAGAAGAGTGGCCAATAGATTACAACTATCAGAATATTGACTGGGTGATAAATTTGGACTTGAACCTCAAAGGAACAGAAGTTACTGAGTGATGGTGATAGAGGAAGAGTCTGGAAGTGGCAATATAGACCAAGGAGCATTCTGAGTCATTATCCATGACCAATGAGTCTAGGAGTATGAATGGAAGTACAGGCTGGACTGGCAAGGGTGGCTAAGGGTCTTGAGGCATCAGAAGATACCTAGGTCTCAGAAAATCTCAGAAAATGGGAATAGTTTAAGGTGAAAACAAGTTTGTTAACTTTTGAGGAAACATTCTTAGGAGTGTAGTGGAAGAGGTAAGTAGATATAAAATACAACTTGGGGATCAGAAAGGGTTAATGGGTGTGGGGTAAGGGAGCAGGAAATGGGAAATAGAATTTGTACAGTGAAAACTATGGATTCAGAATTACTGGGATGAGGAGAATGTGAATGGGTGGAAATATGCTAACCACTAATAAAGAAGTTCAGGCAGATTATCAATAACCAGAGAGAAGTCAATTAAGAGAGATAAAGATAAGTTTTTAGACTGTTATGGTTCATTCCTTAATGTCCAACCTTGTGGCAGTTGGCAATGCTGAGCCTTATGAAGCCCAGGAAGCTAGACTCCAAGGAGGCAGGAACAGATGAAAGTATAGCCTGAAAGAATCCAAATAAGACTTGCAAAGCCCCTGAGACAAAGACACATCAGAAGCCTGAGACATGGTTCTAGCATTGCCACAGGGCTTCCCTAGAAGACAGGTAGATGGACTGGATCTGGGGCTGATGCAGGGCTCCCTGTACATTCCTAGCAGTAAAGTCAGAGGTCACAGGCAAACAGGCTTAGATAAGGGCAATACACTATTTCTAGAGACAAAGGCAAAAGCCAAAGGCTATGGATAAATTGGGATGACATGGTGTTCGCTGGAAAGTTCCTGCAGAGATTTTTGTTGTTGTCATTGTTGTTGTCAGAGAAGGAAGAGATGACTTGGAGCTAGGTTGTGCTAAGGCTAAAGAGTTTGTGTGTGTGTGTGTGTGTGTGTGTGTGTGTGTAAATTTTTTTTTGAGAGAATAAAGAGCCACTGGAGATTTTTATGTTTCTGAAGCTTGTGTGGTAGAGGAGGAAGTGGGAGAGCATGATGTGAGTTCAGATCTGTGTGTTAGAAGTATCTACTGAGAGAAATAATTATTAATAACCAATTACTAGTATGGGTAAAATTCAGTTTTTTCCCCTTTCTATTTCCTCATTGAGTTACTAGATCAAGGTAGCCTCTGAAGGATGGGGTCGATGATGAAATTGGGATCAATGCTGGGTGGGAAAAGTTAGTTCTGATTAAAAGGTAAAGACCATTTTATTTAGGTAAGATTCTTAGATAACCACACCATTATTCTACTCAGTAAGACTGGTTGGAGAATAGATCCCTTTGTCTAGATTGCCCAAAGCAGGGGTGATCTGGGTAGAGATAAATCTATTTGTACAAGAGTGACATAATCAATATTTATTTTTTTTTAATTTGTGGAATAAAACAAACATCCATAACATAATATGATAAAAGGATGATTGCACATAAAACTTCAAATCTATTACATACAACTCACTATTTTTTTTAAAGTGACACAATCAGAGCCAAGTATCCATTCCCTCATTAGAATAAACCCACCTTTCACTATAATATTTATTCTCTAGTTAATTGTTAACCAATCAGAGCTGATTTCTGCCTGTCAGGAACACCCACTCTTCCAAAAGTATGTAAACCTTCAGTGGCCCTCGAGATTGGTCTCTGGCTTCCAAAAGGACCACTGACTTCATTTTATTGTTTGCTAGCCACAATAACTAAATTGATTATTAATTACCCAGAAATTCTGTCTCCCAGACTCTTCATTGGTCACACTACTTGGCAATTTTATGAAAGATGGATTGAAGAGGGGTTAAAGTGAAATCAGAAGGATCAAGTAGGAAGCTATTCCAATAACTTCAAACAAATACTGATAAATTTTAAGACTGTGTTCTTAGAAAGAAAGGGATGGATGTGAAAGGTTTCATGGGCATTAGAATGACAAGACTGATTGGCAATTGATTAGATGTGGTACATGAAGGAAAAGGAAGAAGGAAGCGTGACTACAAACTTGTAAACTATGTTGAAAAGGCAGCTTTGTGGTACCATAGACAAACAGAAGGGCTTAGAGTCAGGAAGACCTGAATTCAATCCAGTCTCAGATACTTATAACTTTATGTCTCTAAGCGAGTCACTTAACCTCACATGGCCTCAATTTCCTCATCTGTACAATGAGGGGATTGGACTTGGCAGCCTCTAGGGTCCCCTTCATCTCTAAATCTTTTCCCACAACTGAAAAGATGGTGTCATCAACAGAAATGAGAAAGTTTGGAGAAGGGATAGGTTTGGACATGTACGGTTTAAAATAGCTATAGGATTTTTCAGGTGTAAATGTCAAAAAGGCAAATTGGTAACATAGGGTTGGCATGAGAGAGACAGAGAAACAGAGACAGAGAGACAGAGAAATAGAGACAGAGACAGAGAGACAGAGAAACAGAGACAGAGACAGAGAGACAGAGAGATTTAAAAGAGGGCCTCTTGTAAAGGTATTTAGCTACCACAAGTGTCTCCCCATGCCAATTAATCCTCCACTCAACTGTCAAGTTTATCTTTCTAAAGCACGGGTCTGATCCTATCAACATATCATTCCCCATTCAATAAACTCCAGTGACTCCCTATTACCTCCATCATCAAATCTAAAATCCTCCTAAACTGGCCCTTGGCCACCTTTCCAATATTCTTAAACCTCACTCTTCTCCATGCATGCTGTAATCCCATAACAATGGCCTCCTTGCAGCTCCCCCTACCTTACCCTCTATCTCCCAAGTTGGAACATTTTCACTGGCTGTCCCAAATGCCTGGAATGTCTTCTCCTAACTTCCCTAGCTTCCTTTAAGTACCAGCTAAACTCTCACTGTCTGCAGAAAGCCTTCCCCTGTTCTCGTTAAACTTAGTGCTTTTCCTCTTCGATTACCCCCAATCACCCAGTTTGTCCATAATAGCTTGCCTGTTGTCTCCCCAATTAGACTTTGAGCTCCTTGAGAGCAGGGACTGTTATTTATTTGTTGTTGCTGGTTTTGCCTTTCTTTGTATACTCAGTGCTTAGCACAATACATGGCACATAGTAGGTACTTAACAAATGTTAGATGACTGACTGATGTGATTAATAAAATGCAAATTCATTTAAAAAGGATTACTGAATTCCCAATGATAGATTTCTGTCATTGTGCATTTTCTCAGTCAACAGATCATGAGATCAGAGTTAAAAGAAACCTCAAAGGTCATTTAGCCAAGGATAGTAGATTTCGACCTAGAATTTAACTAAATGGTCTTTGAGTCCAAACCCCACATAGATAAGGGAAACTGAGGCACAGAGAAGTTAAGTGACTTCAACACAAATGCACAGCCATTAAATGTCTTGGGCAGGATTTAAACCTAGATCTTCCTAACTGATTCCAGGGCCCTCTTCACCCCTTTCATTTTGCAGATGAGGGGCCAAGGTCCAAGGAGGTCAAGTAACTTGCCCAAGGAACAACACACCCTACTCTCTTAAACACCATCTCACCCTCTCATGAGTCATATTCATGTTGCATTTTTAGGTTTATAAAGCACAGATAATGAAACAGCTGAGCCAGGATTCTCACCGCAGTCCTTTGCCTCCCAACATAGCACATTCTCCACTGTAGTACTCTGATCTAATAAATATCATGTGAGAGTCAGATCAAGGTTTTGATATTAGAAAGTGGTCCTCAAATAGTTGGAAACTCGTGGACCAAGATAGAGATCCAGATAGGCAGTGATGAGAGATGGAGGGGCCTGATCTGTTTCACAATTTTGCTTACTCTAATCCTGGGAATAATAGCTCTCCACAGAGCTGGAAGCACATCTATTTACTTTTCCAGGCCATGAGACAGCATAGCACCCCTTGGTGTTCTTTGAGTGAACAGCTGTTTAGGACCAAGGAATTAGATAAGCATTTGCAGTTGCCTTAGGCCTCATGAATTAGCTTGGTTAGCTAAGCATAATTCCATGCCAAGGGACATTGTTTTTTAGAGAAAAGGAAGGAGCAATATTATTTTAAACCACATAGAATTGTACTTAAAAGAAGTGCTGGAGAGATAAAGAGAGTGGAAAGAAAGTAGAGATAGGATATAGAAGAGAAAAGGAGAATGAAAAAGAAAAGGGCCAGAATAAAAAGAAGAGGAAGAAGTAAGGAAGAAGAAAGGGGAAGGGTAAAAATGGATGACTCATCTACTCTTGTTGCCCTTGGCTCATATAGCTGATGTTTATTACCTGAGTGACCTGGGATAAGTCACCTAACTCTCACTGGGCTTCAATTTCCTCATCATGGTTACATGAGGTAGCCTTTGAATACCGAGTCTATGAGCCTATGAGCTTTCCCTCACACAAATTCCCATCCCCCCTATACACACACACACACACCACACACACACACACACACACACACACACACACACACACACACACCCTCCCTCTTTTTCAACATACCCTACTCTCTTTTTTTGTTTTGTTTTGTTTTTTGTTTTATTTTGTTTGTTTGGGTTTGGGGGGGGGCAATATGCTCAGGGTCACACAGCTAGTAAGTGTCAAGTGTCTGAGTCTGGATTTGAACTCAGACACTCCTGAATCCAGGGCCTGTGCTTTATCCACTGCACCACAAGCTGCCCCACACCCTACTCTCTTAAACACCATTCCACTCTCCCCTAACAACTCACATTAATATAGCATTTTGAGCTTCATAAAGTACTTTCACTACAATAAGTCTATTCAATAAGGTGGGCAGATTTTATTACACCCCTTTCACAGATACTGAAACAGACTCAAAAGTTAAGTGTGCCCAGGATCACATACAATAGCTCTTAAGAGTCAGCACCAAGGCAGCTCATTATAACACACAGGTTCTGCTGCAATGCTCTTAGCCTGTGTCTTCACCCTTCTTTCCTCCCCCCCACCCCCAAGTCATCAACTTCCCATTTCTCCCTGGAAGTGTGGAGTAAAAATTCCTATTTTCTAGAATTTGACATCATTTTAGGAGACTAGGAAATGCTTTGGAAAATCTGGATGATTTGACAAATCTGTGCTCACAAGACTAGGCTATGGTCACTCCTGTTCTCTCCCAAGGTTTACAAGGATGGTTATGAGACTTAATTCATGATCATGTGTAAAGTCAGCAATTCTCTGGGCAAAAAGTTGCTGAAGCAAAAAATGCTCAGAGATATACTGAATCTACCTGTAAATTTCCATCACTTGTTTTAGGAATTAATCATGAAAACATCAAGAGAGGAGATTAAAATTTAAACAGGCAGAATGTACTGGCAGGTAGTTTTCTCCCTTCCCTCCTCACATAGTGTGTGGGAGAGAGCTAACTTCTAGCTAGCCATCCCTACGGGTCCCTCGGGGCAGAGGCCCTGAGTTGTAATGGAGGCTCTCTGCCAAATGAATGTGCTCCCTCCACAAATTGCTAGGCCTTGTCACTTTGGCAATGAAAGCTGCTCCTTATGATTCCAGGAAGTCTGGTTTTTTACAATGTAAAGGCCACCAAAGAGTCTAAAGAAAGCTCCTATATCCCCCCAGAGGAGGAGAAATGTTCTTATGAGGAGATAACTAACTTGTACTTGCTGTGGAGACACTTACAACTACAGGAAAGTCTGACATCCAATTGTAAATGTGGGGAAAACATAATGTCCTTGAAGAAAGCAATCTGAAATGAAACTAGTATTTCTTTCTTTCTTTTTTTTTTTGGCACGGGGCAATGAGGGTTAATTGACTTGCCCAGGGTCACACAGCTCTAAGTGTCAAGTGTCTGAGGCTGGATTTGAACTCAGGTCCTCCTGAATCCAGGACCGGTGTTTTATCCACTGTGCCTCCTAGCTGTCCCATGAAACTAGTATTTCGATTAGAAGAGGGCAGCTAGGGGGTGGACGTTGCCTCAGTAAGACTCATCGTTGTGATTTCAAATCTGGCCCTGTACACTTAGTAGCTATGAGCCGCTGGGCAAGTCACTTAAATTCTGTCTGCCTCAATTTCCTCAGCTGTCAAATGTGGAGAATAAAAGCAGCTGCCTTAGAGGGTTGTTGTAAGGATCGAATGAGATAATACTTGTAAAGCACTTATCACAGAACCTGGCTGATAGGAGGTACTTAATAAATACTTGATCCTTCACTTTTCCTATTATAGAGATAAGAATTCCCTTCCTGTGTGAAAAAATAATGAAGCCCATTTCTCAGGGGTGTTACAACAAATAATGGGGTCTCATTAGCAAGTTTAGGGGAAAATATATTTCAGGTTGAAATCTGGGAGTAAACTGAAAAGTTTCATCCCTTGGTGCTGTCTATACATCAATCTTAAAACAGACACATTTTACCATCAAGATATTAGCACGTTTCTGTATTCTGTCCCTTCAAATGGTCCCCACCTCAATGCCAACATCCACCTTCTTGATAATAATCACCCTATAATGTTTATTCTGTGAAATTAATTCCAACACGAGTGTTTTCCGTTATTATTTATTTATTCCAAAACTTCAAGTGATTTCATCAGTATGGGTACTTCCTCTCCTAATGTTGATAAGAACTCCTAGCAGATGGTAATTGAGTTACTACTGCCAGAAAAAAATCATCACCTGGTGGCCAACCTTCTGGTAATAATCCTGTCCAGCATCAGGCAGTCTCTGGTGCTCAGGTGACAGACATACAATCCATTGCCCCACCCTCCTTGAAACTTTTCCACCTTTAAAGAACCTGCCAACGTTTTTGCATCGTTGGCACTACCTTAAAAAATCCAGGCCTATGTCCATACTAAGCATCAAAGTAAACCAAGTAAAGGGCCATTATTGCCATCATTATTTATTTCTAGAACATTATTTATTTTTAAAATTAAAAATGTTCTGAGAAGAAAAGTGCTGCACATTGAATTAGTTTATTTCAGCTTTTGCAATTGGATTTTCCCATTAGGCATTCACGTCCAGAGAACTGAACTGAATTGAATTAAATTAAATTGAACTGATCACTTTTAAATGGCTATGTATACCTACTTCTCAGTATTTCAGGATGCCCTACTTGACATAACATAATTAGACCATTTAAGCAGAAGATATTCCATGCATTTTGCATTTGCATTATAACTTTTCCATAAAATGAAGGTTAGCATTGAAATGTCTCTGAACTTAGCTATTGTTTCTCATGGATCAAAGAGGAAGAAAGTGTTATTTCACTTAAGAGATAACCTTTTACATACTCAAACTACTAAAAAGGAGTCATCTTGATATATATGGCCAAATATCAATTATCCAGGGACTAACTAATTTGCATTTTTATTGCCTCACTCTTTCCCTTCCTTGCTGGCTCTCTTCAATCTCTTCCAGCAAAGAGTGAGTAATAACACACATATTTAAGACTATATGACTATATTTGGTCTTCAAGGTCTTTTTTTGGTACTTTTTTCCAGAAAGCCTATAACTTTATGATTCTGTGTATAAAAATTCAATATACAAACTTTATGACCTTTATAAACAACAGTATCATCTATAAATGTATAGCAATAATAATTATAAACCCCATTCCATAGAAGAAAAGAAATTCTAAAACCAGCCCTTCTCAGATTTCACACACTTAGGAAGACTCCACTAAGAATGTGGAGTTTGTTAAATATTAGGAAAACCATAACCTTTATTAATGACATTAATAACAAAATTACATGATTATATCAATAAAAACAGAAAAGGCTTTTGAGAAAATACAATACCAATTTTGATTAAAATTGTAGAAAGCAAAGGAATAAATGGAACTTTTCAAAAAATAATAACTAGCATATATACTTTCCAGTAAATTCAGGGGCAAAACAAGGATGTTCATTGCCCCCACTTCTATTGACACAGGACAATAATGGCTGGATATAGCATTAAAATAAGAAAAAGAAATTAAGAGCATAACCATAAGTAAAGAAGAAACGAAATTATCACTTTTGCAAAGGATATGATGGTATACTTAAAGAACCCTAAAGAACTGACTAAAATTAATTGAAACAATTAATAACTTCAGCAAGCTTGCAGTATATAAAATAAATCCACATAATTTATTACCATTTTCATATAATACCAATTAAACTCAGCAGGAAGAGATAGAGAAACTCCATTTAAAATTACTACAGAATGTATAATATATTTGGGAGCCTACCTTCCACACGAGAACTATATAAATACAATTACAAACAACTGTTTACAGACGTAAAGGCAGACCTAAATAATTCCTAAATAATTGGAAATATATTAATTGTTCATGGGTAGGATGAGTCAATATGAATAGAGTAGCAACACTACCTAAATTAATATACTTAATGCTAAAAAAAAATTTAAAGATATACTTAATGCTATACCAATTAAACTACCAAGGTATTATCTTATGAAAATAGAAAAAAATAGAATTCATATGAGGAAAAAAAGGTGAAAAATCTCAAAAGAAATTTTTTTAAAAAGCAAGAATGAAGGGGACCTACCAGTGCCAGATCTCAAACAATACTACAAATCAGTAATTATCAAAATGAGCTGAAACTAATTTAAAAATGGAACACTCATTGAGGGGAAGAGATTAGATACACAACATAAAAAACAAATGAATCTACCACCCTAGTATTCAGAAATAAACACAAAACCCCAAACTACTGGTATAAGGACTCACTCTTTGCCACAAACAAAAACTGCTGAGAAAAAAAAATGGACACTAGTAATGGAAGAAATTGGTTTTAGACCAGAACTTATTACTTTATGTAAAAATAAGTTAGTTCCAAATGAGGAGGTTTGCAATATGGCTCCACAAACTTTTTCCTCAGTCCTATTCTGATCAACATTTTTATCAATGGCTTGAATGGAAGTGTAGATGACATACTTATCAAAATTATGGATGATGCCAATCTAGGAGGAACATGTAATCAAATGAATGATAAAATGGAAATCCAAAGAAATCTAAACAGCCTGATGTACTGGGTAGAAACTAATAAGATTAATTTTATTAGGGATATGTGTAAAGTCTTACACTTTTCAAAATTTCAATTCCATAGATATGGAATAAAAAAGAAGGGTATAAGAGACGGAGAATTTGTAGAAGACTTTGCACAGAGAAGGTGGACAAAAAGACTCAGTTTTCACAGTAGTGGCCACCACTGTCTGAACCAAGCAAGAAGAAATGGGAGATTCCATGATATATTGGAAAGAACACTGGATTTAGAATCAGAAGATCCATATTTGAACCTGAGATCTTCCACTTAATTCCATGTGACTTTGATCAAGTTCCATCCCCTTTCTGGGCCTCAGTTTCCTCATCTGTAAAATGAGAGGGGTAGACTAAATGGCCTCTGAGATCCTTTCTAGTACTAAAGAGAACGGAACCCTCTTATCTCTAATAATGACTGGAACCCTTCAGGTCCCCTTAGGTTACATACCTGAAAGAAATCTAAATAAAAAGGAAACTGGCCTCCCTAGACTCTTTGAGGCTTCTATCTGGTCAAGCCTGTGATCCTGAATGCATTTCACCAGGACTTCCACCTGCTGTTGGAAACGCTTAATTTTGTTCTCCCATCTTTGTTCTTTAGGCATATTAATAGGAGCTAGATGTGTATTTCATTGGTAGAGGGAACTGTAGTTAAGGGAGCTCCCTCTACCAATGTAAGTAGACACTGTTTCTTAACCCGGGATCTGTGAACTTGATTGGGTTTTGATTACTATTTGACAACTATATTTCAATATGATGGGCTTGCTTTGTAATTCTGCGTATTTCCTTTTATGGATTTTTAAACATTATTCTAAGAAGAGATCCATAAGCTTCACTGGAGAAGCCCAAAGGTCTGTGACACAAAAGAAGGTTAAGAACCCCTTCCTTAAAGAGTTACCCATAGAGATAGCTGGGTGGTGTAGTGGATAGAACAGTGGCCCTGGAGTAGGGAGGACCTGAGTTCAAATCCAACTGAGTGCTATGTGACCCTGGGCAAGTCACTTAACCCTGATTCCCTCCAAAACTTTTTTTTAAACTTACCCATAATGCTGAGCAGTTAAGTGTTTTGCTCAGGGTCAAAACACTGGACAGCCAGTATGTGTCAGCCAAAATTTGAACCAAGTCTTTATAGCTTGAGATAAGCTCTTTATACTTCATTTCATGATCCTCTCACTTTAATCTTTGTCATCTTTAATAAAAATTGTTTTTGCTATCACCTTGTGATACTCATTGCCTTGATGCTCCCCCTATTCAAAACAAGGCCCTCTGTGACCTCCACAAGGACTAGAAAGTAACTCTTACTATTTACACAGCTGGCATAAATAGCAAAATGAATGGAAAAGTGGACCTAGACTCAGGAAGATGTGAGTTCAGATGCTAGCTGTGTGACTCTAGACCAGGGCTTCTTAAACTTTTTCCACTCACAACCCCTTTATGCCCAAGAAACTTACTTTTTTTTTTCTTAATGTATAAGGTATTTTATTTTTTCCGTTACATGTAAAGATAGTTCTCAACTTTTGTTTATACAGGCTTTACAATTTCAGATTTTTCTCCCTCCCTCCCCTCCCTCCCCTCTCCCCTAGACAGCAGGTAATCTGATATAGGTTATATCAATATATCTCTATACATATAGATATAGATATATACACACACACATATATATACACATAATAACATTAATCCTATTTCTGCATTAATCCTGTTACAAGAGAAAAAATCAGAGCAGTGATGCAAAACCTCAAAATAGAAAAAAAAAACAATAGCACCCAAAACAAAAGAAATAATATGGTTCAATCAGCATCTATACTCCACAGTTCTTTCTTTCTTTTTTTTTTTCTTGGATTTGGAGATCCTCTTCTATCATGAGTTCCCTGGAACTCTTCTGTACCATTGAATTGGTGAGAAGAATATAGTCCATCACAGTAGGTCAACACTCAATGTTGATGATACTGTGTACAATGTTCTTCTGGTTCTGCTCATCTCACTCATCATCAGCTCACGTAAGACCCTCCAGGAAGAAACTTACTTTTATGCAACCCCAGGTATATAAAATAGGAATACATAATCTTTTACTGTTGCCAAATTTTTTGCAACCCCCACATTCAGTTATGTGACCCCCACATACGGTTGCAACCCACAGTTTAAGAAGCTAGGCTCTAGACAAGTCATTTAACCTCTGTTCACTTCTGTTTCCTCATCTGTAACATAGGGATAATAATAGTACCTACCTCACAGAATTGTTGTGAGAGAATCATTGCAAAGCACTTAGCATAATACATGGCACACAGTAAGCACTATATAAATGTTAACTATTATTATTATTAATTTGGACAGGTAGATGGCACAGTGGAGAGAGCACTAGGTCTAGAGTCAGGAAGACTCAACATCCTGAGCTCAAATCTGGCCTCAGACACTTACTAGCTGTGAGACCCTGGGCAAGTCACTTAACCTCATTAGCCTCAGTTTCCTCATCTATAAAATGAGAAGGAAATGTCAAACCACACCCCAAATGGAGTCACAAAGAATCAAACTCGACTGGAAAACAACTAAATCACAACATTGTTATTGTTACAATTAAAATTATTTTTTGTTATTCAGTAATTTCAGATATGTCTGACTCTTCGTAACTCCATTTGGGGTTTTCTTGGCAGTGGTTTGCCATTTCCTTCTCCATCTATTAAAGCTACTATTGCTATTAAACTGTTATATTAAATAGTAATTCCTATTGAAATGGGAATGAAAATAGCAGCTACCTCCCAAAGTAGTTGTGAGGATAAAATAAGATAATATTTGTGAAGGCTTTCGCAAACTTGGCCTTTATATGAAAGAAGTATTCCTTCAGTGACCATATTTGGCAGTGTGGGCAATATACTGAATTGTAAACTTCATGTAATATTCCCAATCTGTTAGTAGTGAAACTTACTTCTTCCTCTCCCTCCCCCCTTTTTTTGGCTTATCCTAATCAGCATGTTTATGTAATGCTTCCTCAGGAGGACACTTGGATCTGCAATGATTTCTCGGATTTGGATTGGTTTTGCTCATCTCATGAGGTATTTGTTTGAGACTGGAGAAAGATTAAAAGGAGAGTGTGCAATGGAGAAGGAGAGACTATAGAGAAAGAAGGAGGTGGGGGCTTTCTGCCCCATACGAATGGGCAGAAATATAGGGAGCAGAGTAGTAGAGTGTCCCTGTGGTGGCATCAGCAGCAATATCAGCAGTGGAGACACCAGCAGTTCAACTCTTCAAACCCATGGCTCTGGGGTGGATTACTGGAGAGGTTCAAGCTAAAGGGACAAGTAATAAGACATAAGGTTATGTTCTCTTGTCATGTGTTCTCACTTAGGTATCTAGAGCAATGAGGAGAAAAAACAGTCATGGAGGAACTGGCTCACCTTACCTCCTTCCCCTGCCTCAGTTCAGCTGGGTGCAACTAGCATTTATTTGTAAGTGTGCTTTTATTCCATTAAACACAGCATCTGCTGCTCTCATTGTGTTTTTCATAAACAACTATGGTTGACCCTGTCCTTTGAATTTTCTTGTGTCCCTTTGTTCACGGCATGAAGGTACAAAACATCTCTGGGAGCCACAGGAGAAAGAGTGACCTTTCCTAGCCAAGGGCTGATATCTCAACCCTTAATCCATTGTTAGTTTTCTCTCTAACTGGAGGCATAGTAGTCTCAGATCATTCATCTGTTCTATAACTACACTGCCAAGGGAAGAATTACCAGGATCTTGTTCTTTCAATCTCCCTCAGCTGATGATAAGCCTACTGCAACAATCCCTAAGGTTACACTTCTAAATGATAAAGCTCCAGATTGTGTAGTTGGATTCTCCAGGTTTCTGGGTGGGAGCTTAAGCCAATAGAAATATGACTTCTAGAAAGGTAATGCAATATAAAATAAAGACCTCTTGAGCTACATAATGATTATACCATGGTTTAATATCCTAAGCCTAAAAGGAAATTTTCAAAAGCAATATTCTTCAATGTAATGATGGAATCTCATGCATTTGTTTTAGGGTGTGCTGGAATTAACAAGGGGCACTGAGGCAGCTCAGTTGATAGAGTGCCAGGCATGAAGTTAGGAAGACACATCTTCTGGAGTTCAAATGTAGCCTCAGACACTTACTAGCTGTGTGACCCTGGGCAAGTCACTTAATCCTCATTGTCCTGCACCACTCCCAAAAAAAGGTGTGGTAAAAATCCAGTTCTATTTCAGAAAGGGACCTTAGTGTTGATCTAGCCCAACCTTTTTATCTTATGGGTGAGTAAAATGAGATTTAGATTTGCTCAAGAGAATATAGGTGATAAGAAGTAGATCTGGGAATTGAATCCAGATTCAATTGGATTTAAGTGAAGGAGGACTGTGTAAGATCATCAACCTCACTCTCTCCTCCAGAGCCATCTGGGTCCAGTGGCAAGATATATCAGGATAGCTGGAGATGACCCCAGATGTTTAGGGCAATTGAGGTTAAATGACTTGCCCATGGGCACACTACTAGTAAGTATCTGAGGTCACATTTGAACTCAGATCCTTCCAACTTCAGGACCAGTGCTCTATCCACCATACCACCTAGCTGCTCAACAGACCTGTGATATATCAAAAAGGTGATGGAGATAACTATAACTTCATTCATTAAGCCAGGGTTTGATCTCAGGTCATTGGTTCACAGGGTTATAGATGTAGGGCTGGAAGTGACTAAGAGGCCATCTAGTCCAGGCAACTCATTCTTATAGATGAGAAAACTGAGGCCCTGAGAGCTTAAGTGATTGATCTCCCAAGGTCAGGTAGGATTTGAACTCAGGTCTTTTGAATTCAAACCCACTGTTCTTTCCACTGACTTCCCTCTTAAAGTCTCTCCACTACAGCCCTGTCCAGTATCTCTAAAGCCACTTCAGCTGCTTGCCTATTCTCTACTCTCAGTAGTTCTCCCCTCCTCCCCCCTAAGGGATGGTACCTGTGACTTTCTTCCCTTAGAAGCCATCACAGCCACATCCTATTGCCTGATTTTTTCTTTTTTTAAAAATAAAAGTATTTTATTATTTTCCAGTTACATGTGAAGATAGCTTTCAGCATTTGTTTATATGATTTCCAATTTCAAATTTTTCTCCCTCCCTCCCTTCCCTCCCCTCCCTCCCCCTCTCCCCCAGACAGCAGGCAATCCGATATAGGTTATATGTGTGTGTATATATATATATATGTGTGTGTGTGTGTGTGTGTCTGTGTCTGTACATATATGTGTGTATACATATATACACATATACATGTATATGTACATATATAAACATTTACACATACATAACAACATTAAACATGTTTTTGCATCAGTCATGCTATAAGAGAAGAATTAGAGCAATAAGGAAAAACCTCAAAATGGAAAAACAACAGCACCAAAAACAAAAGAAATAGTATGGTTCAATCAGCATCCATATTCCACAGTTCTTTTTTTTCTGGATTTGGAGAGCATTTTCCATCACGAGTCCCCTGGAACTTTCTTGTACCATTGTATTGGTGAAAAGAATCTAGTCTATTACAGTGGATCAACACATAATGTTGATGATACTGTGTATAATGTCCTTCTGGTTCTGCTTATCTCACTCATCATCAGTTCATGCAAGTCCTTCCAGGTTTCTATGAACTTCTCCTGCTCATCGTTTCTTACAGCACAATAGAATTCCATTATATTCATATATCACAACTTGTTCAGCCATTCCCCAACTGATGGGCAACCCCTCAATTTCCAATTCCTTGCCACCACAAAAAGAGCAGCTATAAATATTTTTGAACATGTGGGTCCCTTTCCCCTTTCCATGATTTCTTTGGGGAAAAGACGCAAAAGTGGTATTGCTGGGTCAAAGGGTATGCACAGCTTTATAGCCCTTTGGGCATAATTCCAAATTGCTCTCCAGAATGGTTGGATCAGTTCAAAGCTCCACCAACAATGCATTAGTGTTCCAATTTTTCCACAGCTTCTCCAACATTTATTGTTTTCCTTTTTTGTCATATTAGCCAATCTGATAGGTGTCAGGTGGTACCTCAGAGTTGTTTTAATTTGCATCTCTCTAATCAATAGTGATTTAGAGCATTTTTTCATATGGGAATAGATAGCTTTGATTTCTTCATCAGAAAAATGCCTGTTCATATCCTTTGACCATTTCTCAATTGGAGAATAACTTATATTCTTATAAATTTGATTTAGTTCCCTATATATTTTAGAAATGAGGCCTTTTTCAGAAGTACTAGCCATAAAAATTGTTTCCCAGCTTTCTGCATCCCTTCTAATTTTGGATGCATTGCTTCTGTTTGTACAAAAACTTTTTAATTTAATGTAATCAAAATCTTCCATTTTGCATTTCATAATATTTTCTATCTCTTGTTTGGTCATAAACTGTTCCCCTTTCCAAAGATCTGATAGGTAGACTATTCCTTTCTCTCCTAATTTACCTATGGTATCACCTCTTCTGTCTAAATCATGTACCCATTTTGACCTTATTTTAGTATAAGGGATTTTTTCTTAGCTCTGCTTAGCCTGTAGTTAATCACTATATTAAGCATCATACAGGAAATTCCCTGTCTTTCAGGTTACTTTACTAACCTTCCTAACCACCTTTACTAATCACAGCACCATATCACTGATTAGCACCTTAGCAATACTTTTTGATGATAATGATGGATTCCTAAATAGCTCATGTGAGTGCAGCCATTTGTTAATTCTTCGTGGTTGTTCAGTCTTTTAGTTGCATCCAACTCTTTGTGATACCATTTGGGGGTTTCTTGGCAGAGATACTGGAGTAGTTTGTCATTTCCTTCTCCAGTTCATTTTACAGTCGAAAAAACTGAGGTAAACAGGGTTAAATGACCTGCCCAGGGTCACACAGCCTAGGGCATGGACCTTCACTCTCATTGGGTGAAGAAACTGTTTCTATCAACGCAGGTTGGCTCTTTCTCTGCTAATAACAGAGATAGCCCAAAGTACTGAAAGGTTAAGTGGCTTGTCCCATGATCACACAGCCTATATGTATCAGAGGCAAGACTCCAACCCAGGTCTCTGCCTTGAAGGCTGACTCTCTCGCTCTCTCTCCACACCCTCCCACCCCTACTTCCCAGATCCCACCCCCGCTCCCGCTACCCCTTACCCCCATGCTGCCTTTCTTAAGCTATTTCTAATAATGTTGCATTACAATGTTTACCTTCATACATGCCTAGGAAATGAATAAATGAAAAGTAGTCTTATCTCTGTCTCGCAGATAGACAAGCTAAAGAATCTAGATATTAAGTAGTTTGCCCTGGGGCGCGTGGACAGCCACAGAGTCCAATTTGGAGACTTGTAGGGCAGGGCTGTATCCTAGTCCCCAGATTTCCCTTGCAGTTCCCAAGGAGTCTTAATAAAGCCCATGATGCAAACTGCTAGCTCTGTTTCATAGTGATCTCTGGTGGATGTCTGCGGTCATTACATCTATAGTAGTCACACTCAGGCTTTGTGCCTGGCTTGGGGAGGAATAGCGTCCTCCTAGCTTGTGATTTGGAAACCTCTTACAGGACGGATTGGTTCAGAAACTCGAAGTAAGCTGTACCCGACGACAACGCCGGAAGTCATTTCTGTTGGCGCTCTCCCACGCCATACTGGCTGGGCTTACCCCCTTTCTTCTGTTTTCTTTCTTTTTCTCTTTCGTTATACTATGATAGAGTTATTATTTTCATCAATGTGTCTTCCACTGATGCAAATGACAACCTCCCCACCAGCCCCAGTATACATACATCTCTCCTTATTCTGTGCAATTCTTTTTTTGTATCTTTCCATAAAGGATCTATGGAGCATCCAAAGGTTCCCATGTCCCAGTTTGTTTTAATATCTCCATACATTGATATAGGTCTCAGGCATAGATTACCTCTTTCTCAACACAATGACCAGCTCACCTCTCTTTCTAGACATAAATGTCTTTGATAATATCTCCAGCCGTTTTTCACCTGCAATCTTTTTAGAGGCTTGCATTTATATATGCTTTTACAATTTTCAGCACTGCTTGTTCACAATATCTCATTGCAGAAAATGCTCTGTTCCTAGTACCATTTTACAAATGAGAAAACTTAGGCTCAGAGGAGTTAAGTAATTTGCCCAAGGTGAAGAGGAGAGGAGAGGAGAGGAGAGGAGAGGAGAGGAGAGGAGAGGAGAGGAGAGGAGAGGAGAGGAGAGGAGAGGAGAGGAGAGGAGAGGAGAGGAGAGGAGAGGAGAGGAGAGGAGAGGAGAGGAGAGGAGAGGAGAGGAGAGGAGAGGAGAGGAGAGGAGAGGAGAGGAGAGGAGAGGAGAGGAGAGGAGAGGAGAGGAGAGGAGAGGAGAGGAGAGGAGAGAAAGCCCTAGATACAATATGACAAAAAATCATTAAGTGAAAACTGCCCAGATTTATAAGAACCAAAAGACAAAGTGAAAAATAGAAAGAATCCACTGGTCATCACTTCCTAGAAAAAAATAATAAAATTTTCAGGAATGCCATAGCCACAAAACAGAACTCCCATGCCAAAAAAAAAAAAAAAAAATTAGTTCAAGCCAGGAAGAAAGAAAAATCCAAGCAAACAGAAACCAGAGATAGGATCACAAAAGACTTTGCTGTTACTTCTATAAAGGAAAAAGAACCTTGAAATACATTATTCCAATAGATAAAGGCTAACATAAGGTGCTGTCCCATTAAGGTACTAATTTTTCATATTGTGAATTTTAATACTAAAAAGGACAAAATACTTTTGTGTAAAGAAAAAGAGTAAAATCAACTGGTAAATAAAGTAAGATAGTGCCTGTTTCATACATGAACAATTTGAAGCCTGAAAAGTTAGGTTTTTCTAACTTTTTGAGGCCTATTTAGAGTACACAGTCAATCAGCAGCATTCATTGGCAACTTGGGAGAAAAAAAAAACTAAAGCATTTCACAGGAGAGGGAAGGATAGAAAAAGATGTGGGGCCTGTCAAAGGAGAAAAGGGGAGTATTTGAAATGCAAGTGGAAGGATTTATTATCAGAATAGGAAAACATTCCTTGTTCAAGGGCAGAAGACAAGGGGAAAAGATCAAATGCTTTCATAGTTGTGAAAGCAATCCTTTTAGACAAAACTGCACAGACTCTTTCTTATCCAAGGACAGCAAGTAGTTTTTACAACAGTGGGTGAAACCATCTGTTTTATCATGTCCTTGCACAGGGGTTGGGGACTTTCTAATATTAGGCCACCAGGTGGTTGGGGGATTTCTATGTTATTAACCCATCAAGAGAGATGGACTTATGAAATAATATTTATAAAGTGCTTAGCACGGTGCCTGGTATATATTAGGCACTTAATAAATGTTTGTTCCCTTTGCATCTCCCAACATTCAATATATCATTAAATAATTGTGATTTCTATTTTTCTCCCCCCACCATGGGAGAGATGGATAATTGAGATCCAGAGACAATCCAAAAACTTAATATTAACCAAAATAACTTCAACTTCTTTTTACATCTTGAAACTCTACTTCCATTCCTTTTATCACAGCTAGTAATTTAATTTCATTTTCTTGACCCTCAAGAAAGAAACTAGCAAGCACAATGACCAAAAGGAAAAAGAAAAGGAGAGATAGAACAAGATGTTTTGCCCCTCACATTAATAATAGCTAACATTTATATAGCACTTACTATGTGCCAGACACTGTGCTAAGCACTTCATTATTATTATTATTATTATGTTATTTGATCTTTACAACCACCCTGGGAGGTAGGTCCCATTTTGTAGATGAGGAAACTGAGACAGAGAGATTAAGTGACTTACCTAAGGTCACAAAGCTAATAAGTATCTGAGGCTGGATTTGAACCCAATTTTCTTGACTCCAGGTCCTGCCCTCTATACAATATGCCACTAGCTATACCCGGATGATCTGAAGTTATTTGGAAGCATCCCATGGCTTCTATTTATGTAAAAACATCTTTAAAAATCATATCGACATAATTTTTTTCCTCAATTACTTAAAATTTTGTTATCCCTATAGGAACTGGTGTTACCTGTGTATCAAAACCTCAATTCCAATTTTTCATATTGCTTATCACTTGACCTTTAAAATTTTGGACAGTTTTTTCAGCACTATGCACATCAATATTGCTAGCTGAACAAATGAATAAACAGCTTGCTTCAATCTCAGACCCTGTCAGAATTGTTAGAGACAGTGACCATCCCACACAGCTGCAGTGATGCCATGAACCTGGATGAAATAAAGGCCAAAAATAAATGCTTTGCATGGGGAGAAAATGAGGCAGTTATCTTAGAGAATTACTCTGTTATTTTGCAGTTCCTAAGAGAAACCATATAGTGGGCAGAGCAGAAATCAGTGTATGCTTTAGAATTTAAGGTAGGTCTTAGAGGGTCAGACAGATACCCTGATCTCTAGTGACTGAGGTGAAAAGAAAAACTAGACAAGAGATTTTTCCTTGGAGCATCTATAGAAACCCGTACTTATGAAGTCTTTCAAAAGCCAGAGCTGAGTTGGTTGATTTTTTAAACTGATTTTTTTTTTCTAATTCATTTTTTTTAAATTTTTACAGGGAAGGGCATATTGGGTCAGAGATAGTATAGGGATATATTTGGAAATTGAAAATTAGCTCCTTGAGCCTGATAAAGTTTGTTGTTTTTAAGCTGTTCATCAAGAATCTTCACTTCATTTTAGTAGGGGTAAAACATGACAAATGGCAGTGATCAATCAAAAGCCTCCAAGGGATTCAAATGTTTGAGGGTTATGAATATTCTGATGACCCATAATTGAGTGTCAACAATCAAACTACAGCTTCTATACAGAAAAGGTAGAACTGTGCTTTTTAAATAAAGGAATAAACAAAGTATCTGGCCTTTCTCCTTCCCAATTTCCATAAGCAAAATGTGTGTGTCTGTATATATATATATATATATATATATATATATTCATATATATATATACTTATATATGCATATATAATTATAGTTTTGTGCATATATATGTATAATTTTACTAACAGTTTCTAACACCTACCTATCATGGATGGCAAAAGAAATGAGAATTATCAATTAATTCAGAAGAAGCAAAAATAAGGGCAGTCAAACAAGATTATTTTCCAGACACTCATCAAAATAATACAAAATTATTAGGCCACATTATTTGTGCAAGTTATTGTTGCTCTACTTTCAGTTCAAGAGTAAGCAATTAGGTTTGGGGGCATATATTTTGGAGCTTAGCCTAAAGCAAAACTGGAGTTTGGAAAGGAACCAAGAAGTCACTCAGCTTAAGGCACTCCTCCCCATCTAAGACATGTTTGCTTTGGGGATCAAGGATGCCTGGAGTTGGGAAAGTTTGCTGGTGCCCTAGAGAGCTCAGAGTAACCAAAAATATCTTCTTGAATTTTGGTCTTACTGTGGTGTGGTTTTCACTGTGGAAGTGTCTCATTTATATTGGGATTAATTAACCATCCAGATTCATATTCATGCATTTTAGATCATCCTGAGAGCAGCAGAAAATGAGTAATTCATATTCCAGAGCACACAGTTGCAATTTGTATGCATAATGAGCACATGTGGAAGGAGAATGCATCAAGTCCAGGGAGTGAACAAAGTACTTTTGTGCACAAACTTATCTTTTAAGAGCATATGTATTTCACGACTCCATGAGTTGAGATGGTTCTGCTTGTTCATTAAGTAGCTGAAGAAGTAAGGGGACTGAGAAACTCAATTAACACAAGGAGGTAAATTAAGTTGCTGCAATAAGAAAAGGTCTGAAAATCAGGTTTATTATGCCAATGTGTTCTCCCCCAAGGAATTTAGCCAATTATCTCATACGCTAATTTTACCAGGTTCAAAGGATTTTCCCCCATTTCAATACTATTTAGCATCCTGTCTGCATTAGACAGGACTACTTAGGTCATATTTTTCAGGAGGGTGTCTATCTTTAGATTATGAGAAATTTGTTATTTGCACTGGTAAAGCAGATGACCCAAAAGGTTGCTTCTCATGTAAATGATTTACATAATTTTTTTTTCTTTTCAAATGCAATTTTTCTTTTCCCAATCAGTATAAAAACATTTCACGATAGAACTATTCACATAGCTAGAGACAGACTGGGGTATTTAGGGATACTTCTTCATTTTGAAATAATAATGCCTGATATTTATATAGTGCTTTACAAAGATATATATATATATAATTTGATTCTCTGCCCTTGGAGGTAGGTGCTATTATTATCCCCTTTTAACAGATAATGAAACTGAGGCTAAAGAAAGTTGAGACTTTCCCAGGTTAACACAGCTAATAAGTATCTGAGTAAGGATTCAACCTCAAGTCTTTCTGCATCCAAGAGTAATACTGACTACTAGTTCACCTAGCTATGATTTAGCTCCCCAGCTAACAAGAATACCATTCACTTCTATTCTTCCCAGTTGGACATGCTTATATCCATTTCAGGAATACCATTATTACAAACCTTCTTTCATATAGCCTAGTCTGACACAATAAAGCAGAATTTGGCATCCACTAACCCATATCAAAACCTTCAAGACAGCCCAAAACCCAACTCCTTTGACATTTTCCAGTTTAACTCTTCATCAATCATTTTTCAGTTCTTTTCTCTCCAACAGGACCTTCCTACTCAAGTGAAGGAAGTAATAGATTGATATGGCTCTATGAGTAGTTATCATTTATTGATAGATAATTTAGAGTATATATATATACACGGAGAGAGAAAGAGAGAGAGAGAAATACAATAAACCTAAGATTAAACCAATTATTACTAGGACTCTTCCTAAAGGCTAAGCAACTTTGATTTTTTGTATATTGAATAGTGGAGTAAGTTTCCTTCTTTGGGAAAAGCTAACCCTAATGGCTAAAATAAGCCAATGTAGGCATTTCTTTTAGCCTTAATAATACCTTTAGATTTAGTGAATAGATAGATTGATGAGACCTTGCCATTTAATAGTAGATAATTTAAAGTAAGCTAAACAAATAATCATAGCATTATGACTCTTTAAAAAAAAAGGGGGGTAGCTAAATTCCTTTTCTTTTTTTTCTTTTTTTTTTAAGTGAGGCAATTGGGGTTAAGTGACTTGCCCAGGGTCACACAGCTAGTAAGTGTTAAGTGTCTGAGGCTGGATTTGAACCCAGATCCTCCTGACTCCAAGGCCGGTGCTCTATCCATTGCGCCACCTAGCCGCCCCCTAAATTCCTTTTCTAGTAGCTAGAGAAATGTGCTTAACCAAAGATTAAGTCTTCCTTTCCAGTAAGTGTAAGGTAAGTAATCTAACCTCCTAAAATTAAGTTTCCCCTTCTGGCTGATGGGAAGATGGGGGTTGACTGTTAATCAACTAACAACCACAAGTTCCTCTTTGCCAGTCCCAGTAACCTTTTTCTCCTGGACCCTCTAAAGCACGTCCCCCTCTCTAGAACTGACAAGCCAATCCAGTTGATCTGTGGGCCTCTTAAAACAGAATTTTTAGTTTTAAAACATAACAAAAGCAAAACAAGGATTTCTGAGGTAGAATCAAGAAAGCCCAACTAGTCAGGTGACTTGCCTTGTTGAACAGAGTTATGTTCAAAACAAGTTTCTGTAATTTTTAAAAATTCCTCTTTTGTTGTAAAAACCATCTCTGTAAATCACTTGGGGTCTCTGGCATCTGATGAGTCAGCTGACCTGGTTTAATGTGCAAATGCTAGGTTTATAAATTAAAGCACATTATACTCTGAAATAGTGTGCCTCAGTTTCCCTTTATTTCAGATTATTAGTTTTACACAAGCCAAATCCTTGTTGAGGTTTGAGCAAGGTTCAGGTAGCCAGCATCTATGTCTTACCCTAGCATTCAAAAATCTGTCTCCAACATACCATTTCAGGCTCATTTTGTGCTACTATAGGAACTATATTTTAGGGAAATTTTTAACAAACTGGAATATGTCTAGAAGATAACCAGAATACAGGGAGGTCTGGAGATCATGTCATAAAAACATCTATTGAAGGAAATTTTTAACCTTGGAAAAGAAGGCATACACTAGCAGCCTTTTCAAGTATTTGAAGAGCTATGATGTGGGAGACTTATTAGCCTTGTTCAACTAGGTCCCAGGGGGAAGAAGTAAGAACCACAGGTGGAAATTGCAAAGAGATAGATTTCAGCTGTGTTCAAGAAAATGTTCAGGACAAACAGAGCTAGCAAAAGGTGGGAAGGGCTGACTCAGGGAGACAAAGTTCCCCATCACTGGAAACCTTCCAGTGAAGTCAGTATCACAATTTCACAGAATTATCATAGAAGGGATCCCTGACTAGGAACAGAGGATGAGAAGTACACTCCATTCCCTTCCAACTCTGAGATTCTCTGATACTCCTTACATTCTGTGTTCAAACAAATTGGACTCTTAGCTGTGTGCCAATCTCCTTCATCTCTGTTTCATCTCTATGTATTTGTGCAGCCCACCACCATCCCTGAAGCAGACTTGCCCCACATTCCACTTAATTAAAATTCTTCCTTCCCTTGAAGGTTCAGTTCAAGTGTTACTTACTCTAAGAAGCCTTTGCTAATTCATCCTTAAATTTCTCATGTCACTCAATTTGTCTTCTCCACTTAACTATATTCTAACTCATATTTATTTTTATATACGCATGTGTGGCAGAGAGAGAAAGATAGTAGGAAAGATAGCTAGATGATAGAAAGATAGATGGTAGATAGATAGAGAGATGCATGGATGGATAGATAGCAGATACTTACTATGATGCAGGCACTGTATATACATATATAGAAATATAGATATATAATATGATCAAAATTTCACCTGTGATTTCATTGGCATGTGGACCTCCAAGTTGAGAATACTACAGGTTGGCACCTTCTGCTCTTAGAACATTACCTAGAGCAATTAGAGGCCAAGTTACTTGTCCTGGGTCTTGCATACATGTATGAATGCATACGTATGTGCATGTACTTGTGTGTTTATATGTGGGTGCACACATGTGTGCCTATATGTATGACCATGTGTGTAGAGACATAGACATCAACATTTATCAACAATGACATCAACATAGACATATATAGATATGTACACATACATATATGTATGTGTATGTATATATCTATAGAGATAGATAGATAGATACATAGATATTCAGTTTGTGTCAGAAAGGGGACTCAGGTTTTCCTGGATCCAAGGCCAGCTAACTATCTTCTATGACAGGTTACCTCTCATATTACATAGAGTACTATTATCATGAAATGATGTCAGGAGTCATGTGGTAATAGGCACAACCGTGCTGTAGCCAGCTCAAACTGTTACAAATGCTAACCATTAAATTTTCAGTGTGAACATTTACACCTCAGAAATCAGCCAACACCACAAATTAAGACTTGGTTTGTTTTAGTAATTGTCTAAATGCAAGAAAGAGATGGAAAATGTTAATAATGAAAATTAAACTTAGAAGCATATCATCCATCCTTTTTTTCCCCACAAAGAGCTGCTTGTTAAGACAAAGGTGTGGGCACATAGGTGTTGCAATGGATAGAGCATCGGCCCTGGACTCAGGAGGACCTGAGTTTAAATCTGACCTCAGACACTTGACACTTACCAGCTGTATGATCCTGGGCAAGTCACTTAACCCTCATTGCCCAGCAACAAAAAAAAGACAAAGGTGCAATAGATAAGGTACAAAAGATTGGTTGGTTGTTATCCTTTGTTCTCCAAGAGAAACAAAATGATATCATTATGTTGGGGTCAAGGTACATTGTGTCCAACTGCACAAGCAGCAGAGAAATTGGTCCATACTTTCTTGCATCTCAACCTCAGAGGCTGCACTGAATGCACAATCATTGTCTTATAGCCTTTTCAAGTTAAATAATTTACTGTCAGTGCAGTAGTTGACCTTGTTGCCATTTCTATCCCCATTAAAGGCATTCAAAAACATTGCTGAAAACATCACGCTAAAAAGCATAGGAGTGAGCAAACGGTCCTGCTTTACTCCATTGGTGTCTGGGACAGTCACATGGGTGACTGTCCATTATCCAGAATCCAAGCAAGCATCCTGTGATGAAAACTAAAGTATGATACTAATGAACTTCTCTGGGCAACCAAATTTTTCCATGATTTTCCACAATCCCTCACCACCAACAGTATCAAATGCCTTGGTCAGATGAGTGCAATAGATAGACTACAGGGCCTGGCCAGGAAACCTGAGTTCAAGTCTGACCGTGGGCACTTACTAGTGAGTGGTATAACCCCGGGCAAGTCACTTAAATTCTATTTGCCTCAGTTTTCTTATCTGTAAAATGGGATGTGATAATAATACCACCTACCTGCCAGAGTTGTTGTGAAGATGAAATAAGATATTTGTAAAGCACTTCATATACAATGGGTGTTATATAAATGCTAGCTGTTGTTGTTGTTATGCTTGGAAGCAGATATTGTATCAAACCTGTTAAACTGAAATTAGTAAAAAGAACATTCACTGACCTTAGGATCACAAGATTTGAATTTAAGTGAGGTTGTAACACCTAGGCATGTGACCTTGAGTATGTCTTTCAATCTTTTCAAGCCTCAGTCTCAATATCTGTAAAATGGAAATAATATGTTTTTACTACCAATCTCAGAAGTGTTATAGGAATCAAAATGAGATTACACGTATAAAGCTGTTCATAAACTTAATTATATTGTTCTAATTAGCCTGGCCACACAATAATAAATTATTTCACCAAGGTAACCCATGGGGAAAAAAAAGAAAAATAGAAAATGGTCCTCAGTCCTGTGTAACTCCTTTTATCTCTCTCTCTTTTTTAATGAAGATAAAGTAAGTTTAAAATGAATATTTCAGTTTGGAATCAGAGTTCATTAATTCTCTCTCCAGAAGTAAATTTTCATGGGTCCTTTGAAATTATCTTGGATCATTTTCTTGATCAGAATAGCTAAATTTTTCACAGTCAATCATCCTTACAATATCGCTGTTACTGTGTACAATGTTCTCCTGGTTCTGCTCACTTCACTTCATTCAGATTAGTCTTCTCAGGTTTCTCTGAAAGCAGTGGGACTTGTCATTTCTTTTTTTTAAAATTATAAAAGTATTTTATTATTTTCCAGTTACATGTAGAGATAGTTTTCAACATTTGTTTTTATAAGATTTCTGGTTTCAATTTTTTCTCCCTCCCTCCCTCCCTCCCTCCCTCCACCCCCAAGACAGCAAGTAATCTGATTTGATTATATATGTACAATCGCGTTAAACATATTTCTGCATTAGTCATGTTATACGAGAAGGATCAGAGCAAAAAGGGAAAACCTCAAAAAAGAAAAACAACAGCACCAAAAAGAAAAGAAATAGTATGCTTCAATCTGCATCCATATTCCACAGTTCTTTTTTTTCTGGATTTGGAGAGCCTTTTCCATCATGAGTCCTTTGGAACTATCTTGTACCGTTTTGTTTTGTTTTGTTTTTAAATAAAATAATTTTATTATTTTCCAGTTACATGTAGAAATAATTTTCAATATTTGTTTATATAAGATTTCCAGTTTCAAATTTTTCTCCCTCCCTCCCCTCCCTACCCCCTTCCCTAGACAGCAGGCAATCTGATATAGGTTATATATATATATATATATATATATATATATATATATAATAACATTAAACATATTTCTGCATTAGTCATATTATATGAGAAGAATCAGAGCACAAAGGAAAAACCTCAAATCAGAAAACCAACAGCACTAAAACCAAAGAAATAGTATGGTCCGATCAGCATCCATATTCCACAGTTTCTTTTTTTTCTTCTGGATTTGGAGAGCCTTTTCTAACATGAGTCCTTTGGAACTTTCTTGTTCCATTAGATTGGTGAGAAGAATCTAGTCTATCACAGTGGATCAACACATAATGTTGATGACACTGTGTATAATGTCCTTCTGGTTCTGCTCATCTCACTCATCATCAATTCATGCAAGTCCTTCCAGGTTTCTCTGAACTCCACCTGCTCATTGTTTCTTACAGCACAATAGAATTCCATTATATTCATGTACCACAACTTGTTCAGCCATTCCCAATTGATTGACATCCCCATAATTTCCAATTCCTTGCCACCACAAAAAGAGCAGCTATAAATATTTTTATACATGTGAGTCCTTTTCCCTTTTCTATGATCTCTTTGGGGAAAAGACCTAATAGTGGTATTGCTGGGTCAAAGGGTATGCACAGCTTAATAACCCTTTGGGCATAATTCCAAATTGCTCTCCAGAATGGTCGGATCAGTTCACAGCTCCACCAATAATGCATTGGTGTTCCAATTTTTCCACAACTTCTCCAACATTTATTATTTTCCTTTTTTGTCATATTAGCCAATATGATAGGTATCAGGTGGTACCTCAGAGTTGTTTTAATTTGCATCTCTCTAATCAATAGTGATTTAGAGCATTTTTTTTCATATGGCAATAGATAGCTTTGATTTCTTCATCAGAAAACTGCCTGTTCATATCCTTTGACCATTTCTCAATTGGGGAATGACTTGTATTCTTATAAATTTGATTTAGTTCCTGATATATTTTAGAAATGAGGCCTTTATCAGAGATACTGGCTATAAAAATTGTTTCCCAGCTTTCCACCTCCCTTCTAATTTTGGATGCATTGCTTCTGTTTGTACAAAAGCTTTTTAATTTAATGTAATCAAAATCTTCCATTTTGCATTTCATAATATTCTCTATCTCTTGTTTGGTCATAAACTGTTCTCCTTTCCAAAGATCTGAAAGGCAAACTACTCCTTCCTCTCCTAATTTACCTATAGTCTCACCTTTTATGTCTAAATCATGTACCCATTTTGACCTTATTTTAGTAAAAGGTGTAAGATGTTGGTCTATGCCTAATTTCTGCCATACTATGTTCCAGTTTTCCCAGCAGTTTTTGTCAAATACTGAGTTCCTATCCCAGAAGCTGGAGTCTTTGGGTTTATCAAACACTACATTACTAGTGTCATTTACTACTGTTTCCTGTGCCTTGCCTATTCCATTGATCCTCCACTCTATTTCTTAACCAGGACCAAATAGTTTTGCTAACTGCTGCTTTATAGTAAAGCTTCAGATTTGGTACAGCTAACCCACCTTCCTGTGCATGTTTTTTTCACTAGTTCTCTTGATATTCTTGATTTTTTGTTTTTCCAGATGAATTTTGTTATTATTTTTTCTAGCTCTATAAAATAATTTTAGGTAGTCTGATTGGTATGGTACTGAATAGGTAAATTAATTTAGGCAGAATTATCATTTTTATTATATTAGCTTGGCCTGTCCATGAGCAATTGATACTTTCCCAATTATTTAGGTCTGATCTGATTTGTGTGAAAAGTGTTTTGTAATGATTTTCATAGAGTTCCTGGGTTTGTCTTGGTAAGTAGAATCCAAAGTATTTTATATTGTCTACTGTTAACTTAAAAGAAATTTCTCTTTCTCTTGTTGCTGGACTTTGTTGGTCATGTATAGAAATGCTGATGATTTATGTGGATTTATTTTATATCCTGCTACTTTGCTAAAGTTGTTCATTGTTTCAAGTAATTTTTGAGTTGATTCTCTAGGATTCTCTAAGTATACCATCATATCATCTGCAAAGAGTGATAGTTTTGTTTCCTCCTTGACTATTCTAATTCTTTTAATTCTTTTTTATTCTGATTGCTATAGCTAATATTGCTAGTACAATATTAAATAATAGAGGTGATAATGGACACCCCTGTTTCACCCCTGGTCTTATTGGGAATGCCTCTAACTTGTCTCCATTACGTACAATGCTTGCTGATGGTTTTAGGTAGATACTGCTTATTATTTTAAGCCCCACCTATTCCTAAACTCTCTAGTGTTTTTATTAGGAATGGGTGCTGCATTTTTGTCAAAAGCTTTCTCTGCATCTATTGAGATAATCATATGATTTGGGTTAGTTTTCTTATTGATGTGGTTGATTATGTTAATAGTTTTCCTAATGTTGAACCAGCCCTGCATTCCTGGTATAAATCCCACCTGGTCATAGTGTATTATCCTGGTGATCACTTTCTGTAATCTCCTTGCTAATATCTTATCTAAGATTTTTGCATCAATATTCATTAGGAAAATTGCTCTATAATTTTCTTTCTCTGTTTTGTTTCTGCCTGGTTTTTGGTATCAACACCATATTTGTGTCATAAAAGGAATTTGGTAGAACTCCTTCAACTATTTTTCCAAATAATTTGTATAATATTGGAATTAATTTTTCTTTAAATGTTTGGTAGAATTCACTTGTAAACCCATCTGGTCCTGGAGATTTTTCCTTAGGGAATTCATTAATGGCTTGTTCAATTTCTTTTTCTAATATGGGCTTCTTTAAGGATTTTATTTCCTCTTCAGTTAACCTGGGCAGTTTGTATTTTTGTAAATATTATCCATTTAATCTAGATTGTCAAATTTATTGGCATACGGTTGGGCAAAATAGTTCCTAATTATTGCTTTAATTTCCACTTCATTGGTGGTAAAATCACCCTTTTCATTTTTGATACTTGTAATTTGGTTTTCTTCTTTCTTTTTTTTTTAAATCAAATTAACCAATGGTTTATCTATTTTATTGGGTTTTTTCATAAAACCAGCTCTTAGTTTTATTGATTAGTTCTATAGTTTTCTTGCTTGAAATTTTATTAATTTCTCCTTTAATTTTCAGGATTTCTAATTTAGTATTTAATTGGAGATTTTTAATTTGTTCTTTTTCTAGCTTTTTAAGTTGCATGCCCAATTCATTGATCTTCTCTTTTTCTTTTTTATTGATGTAAGCAATTAGAGATACACTGCTTTGGCTGCATCGCAAAGATTTGGGTATGTTGTTTCATTATTGTCATTCTCTTGGATGAAGTTCTTGATTTTTTCTATGATTTGTTGTTTTACACACTCATTCTTTAGAATGAAATTAGTTTCCAATTAAGTTTCCATCTACCTTTCTATGACTCTTTCGTACATGTAATTTTTATTGCATCATGATCTGAGAAGGATGAATTTCCTATTTCTACCTTTCTACATTTGACTATGAGGATTTTGTGCCCTAATACATGGTCAATTTTTGAAAATGTGCCATGTACTGCTGAGAAAAAGGTATATTCCTTTCTATCCCCATTCAATTTTCTCCATATATCTATCATGTCTAACTTTTCTAACATTCTATTCACATCTTTAACATCTTTCTTATTTATTTTGTGGCTAGATTTATCTAATTCTGAGAGGGGAAGATTCAGATCCCCCACTAGTATAGTTTTGTTGTCTATTTCCTCTTGTAACTCATTTAACTTCTCCTCTAAGAATTTGGATGCTATACCACTTGGCGCATACATGTTTAGTATTGATATTACTTCATTATCTATAGTACCTTTTAGCAAGATATAGTTTCCTTCCTTAACTCTTTTAATTAGATCTATTTTGCCTTTGCTTTGTCTGAGATAAGGATTGCTGCCCCTGCTTTTTTTACTTCAGCTGAAGCACAATATATTGTGCTCCAACCTTTTACCTTTACACTGTGAGTATCACTCTGCTTCAAATGTGTTTCTTGTAAACAGCATATTGTAGGATTCTGGGTTTTAATGCACTCTGCTATTCACTTCCATTTTATAGCAGAGTTCATCCCATTCACATTCACAGTTATTATTACTGTCTATTGTAACGATTGGAATAACGCCACCTGTTGGAGACTTACTGTAGAAGAGTTCTGCCCATGAAGTGAAGGTCTTTGAGGGAGAGACCAGGAGTCTTTTTTTTTTTGGCATCAGGAAGTGATGTTGGGTAGTGGAAGAAGGAAGAGACTAGCACTCTGTCTCAGGCTCTTCCCTTTGGACTCTGGTGGAGAGCAGAGCTAGAAATGTGTTCTCCCTTTAATAGATAGGAATCTAGGCCTTTCTCTCTCTTTACCAAATTCTTATTCTCCTTAATAAATGCTTAAAAGCCTAACACTTGCTAAAGCTTATAATTTATTGGCGACCACTCATTGGATATTTTAGACAAACTAGCTAGAATTTTAGCCCTTAACACTATTCCCCTCCATTCTATTTACTACCTTTGTACTTTCCCCCCCTACTTTCACCCTATTCCTCCTCATCAATGTTTTGATTCTTACCCCTGCCTTCCCCAATCTGCCCTCCCTTTTATCATCCCCCTCCCTTTTATTTACCCTCTTCTCCCTTGCTTCTGCCCTCCCTTCTATCAGTCCCCTCCTTTTCCCCTTACCCTTTTACTTCCCTAAAGAATAAGCTGTTTCTTTATCCAAATGAATGTATGTTATTCCCTCTTTGAATCAAATCTAGTAAGAGTAAAGTTGAAACAATGTAAACCCCTCCCTTCTTTCCCTCTATTGTAATAGGTTTTTTGCACCTCTTCATATGATGTAATTCACCCTATTCCACCTCCCCTTTCCTCTTCTCCCCATAATCTCCCTTTTTAACCCCTTAATTTTCTTTATATCATCACATCAAAGGCAATTTATATTTATACCCTCTGTGTATCATCCTTTTATCTGCCCAAATACATATAAAATTCTCAAGAGTTATAAGTATTATTTTCCCATGTAGGGATGTAAACCTTATTGAGTAACTTTCCCCCCCGCCCCCATTTACCTTTTTAAACTTCTCTTGAGTCTTGTATGTTAAGATCAAATTTTCTATTCAGTTCTGGTCTTTTCATCAAGAAACCTTGAAAGTCCCCAATTTCATTGAATGTCCATCTTTTCCCCTGAAAGAGAATAATCAGTTTTGCTGGGTAATAGATTCTTGGCTGCAATCCAAGCTCCTTTGCCTTCAAGAATATCATATTCCAAGTCTTGTGATCCTTTAATGTTGAAGCTGCCAGGTCCTGAACAATACTGACTGTGGCCCCATGATATTTAAATTGCTTCTTTCTGGCTGCTTGGAGTATTTTCTCCTTCACCTGATAATTCTGGAATTTGGCAGCTAGGTGGTGCAGTGGATAGAGCACCAGCCCTGGAGTCAGGAGTACCTGAGTTCAAATCCAGCCTCAGACACTTAACACTTTCTAGCTGTGTGACCCTGGGCAAGTCACTTAACCCCAATTGCCTCACTTAAAAAAAAAAACACAAAAAAGTTAGAGAGCAGCTGAGAGAGACTCTGTTTGTGTATGTGTGTGTGTGTGTGAGTGTGTATGTGTGACACTGTGTGTATGTGTGTGTATGAGAAAGGGAATGAAAGAGGGAGAGAGAGGGGGCGTGGGGGGACTGTATAAGGGAAAGAAACAATTTCTCTTGCTCTGTTCAGGTCTGTGCCTATTCCATTTCTTATCAAAATAAACAAACTTTGGGTGTTTTTTTTTTGCCATCCCAAATCAAAAAAAAAAAGGGGGGGGAGGGCAGCTAGGTGGTACAGTGGATAAAGCACCGACCTTGGATTCAGGAGGACCTGAGTTAAAATCTGGGCTCAGACATTTGTAACCCTGGGTCAGTCACTTAACCCTCATTGTCCCACCAAAAAAAGAAAAAGAAAAGAAAAGAGGGGCAGCTAGGTGGTGCAATGGATAAACCACCAGCCCTGGAGTCAGGAGGACCTGAGTTCAAATCTGGCCTCAGACACTTAACACTTACTAGCTGTGGGACCCTGGGCAAGTCATTTAACCCCAATTGCCTCACCAAAAAAAAAAACATATAGTAGGTGCTTAATAAATATTTATTGAACTGAACAGAAATGTAAAGCTCACAATAAACATTGACAAAAAATCTGTCACCACACACAAAAAAAATGCAGCTTACATAGCACCTGTCACAAAGGATAAAGAGGTAGATGAATTCTATAAAAAACTGATAAACAAACATCCCAATCAAATTAATATATTCTTTAATATGTAATAACTTTAATGTAAAGATGAGCATAGACAAGGATAGTAAGAAAAAATGTTTTGGAAAATAAGTTTATAGAATAAGAATGAGAAAGACCAAGGGCTTGTAAATATATGCATGCATCACACTTAAACATCATAAATATTTTCTTCAGGAAAATAATTGGGAAGCTTGGGACATGATAAGTTGTGAGCATAACAAAGTATGAACAACACAAATATAAAATTGATTATATTTGAACGGGCAAGAAATGACTTTTTATACATTCCTGAATCAGCTGGGTACACAGTCAGCCCACTCATCTGTTAGAACACAGATCAAATTTAATACAATACTATAAGAGAATAAAGATAAAATGAAATGACAAGCAATCAAAACAGCTGAAATTTGGCTTTTTTGGTGGCATTATTCTACTTCAAGGTAACTTTTTAAAATTCCCTTATTATTTATTTATTTTAGCTCTCCTTTCTTATTTTGAGTTTTGTATTCTCTCCCTCCATCTCACCAATACTCCAACCCACTCAGAAGACATGCAAAACATATTTCTATATATTAGCCATATCACAGAAAGAGAGAGAGAGAGAGGGAGAGAGAGAGAAGGAAGGAGGGAAGGAAGGAAGGAAGGAAGGAAGGAAGGAAGGAAGGAAGGAAGGAAGGAAGGAAGGAAGGAAGGAAGGAAGGAAGGAAGGAAGGAAGAGAGAAAAATATACTTCAATCTGTAGTCAGAGTTCATCAGTTCTCTCTCTGGAGGTGGCTATCATTTTTTCATCCTGAGGCCTTTGGAATTGTCTTGGATCATTGTATTGAACAGAGTAGCCAAGTCTTTCACAGTTGATCATCATCATAATACTGCTGTTACTGCGTACAATGATCTCCTGAGTCTGGTCATTTCACTTTGCATCAGTTCATATAAGTCTTCCCAGGTTTTCTGAAAGGATCCTGCTTGTCATTTCTTGTAGCACAATAGTATTCCATCACAGTCATATGCGACTTGTTCAGCCATTCCCCAATTCATGAACATCCCCACAATTTCCAATTCTTTGCCAACACAAAAAAGAACTACTATAAATATTTTTTGTACCTATAGGTCAATTCCTTTTTTCTTTGATCTCTTTTGGGTATAGACCTAATTGTGGTATTCTGCATCAAATAATAAGTACAATTTTATAGCCATTTTTGCATAGTTCCAAATTGTTCTCCAGAGTAGTTAGACTAGTTTGCAAATACACCAATTTATTTTTTTTTTTTTTAGTGAGGCAACTGGGGTTGAGTGACTTGCCCAGGGTCACACAGCTAGTAAGTGTTATGTGTCTGAGGCCGGATTTGAACTCAGGTACTCCTGACTCCAGGGCCGGTGCTCTATCCACTACGCCACCTAGCTGCCCCAATATTTTTTTTAATGTGCCTATTTTCCCTCATCCCCTCCAGCATTTGCCATTTCTGAAAGGTATGAGGTGGTACCTCAAAGTAGTTTTAATTTGCATTTCTCTAATCAGTAGTGATTGAATGCATTTTTATATGACTATAAATAGCTTTTTTTTCTTCTTCTGAAAACTGCCTGTTCATATACTTTGACCTTTGAAATTAATTGGGTAATGGCTCTTATTTTTATACATTTTTCTCAGTCCCCTATATTGTTGAGAAATGAGGCCTTTATCAGAGAAACTTGCTATAATTTTTATCTTAGTTCATCATCCATGGTACCTTTTAGCAAAATGTAGTCTTCATGATTATCAATTTTAATTCAGTCTATTTTTGCTTTTGCTTTGTCTGGATCATAATTGCTACCCCTGCCATTTTTACTTCAGAGCAATAGTTTCTACTCCAGACCAAGGTGGGCTCTATTCACTTTTTTTTTTTTTTGGTGAGGCAATTAGGGTTAAGTGACTTGCCCAGGGTCACACAGCTAGTAAATGTTAAGTGTCTGAGGCCAGATTTGAACTCAGGTCCTCCTGAATCCAGGGCCGGTGCTCTATCCTCTGCGCCACCTAGCTGCCCCAGCTCTATTCACTTCTGGGGGGGGGGGGGGCGGGAACACAATCCCAAGCTTCAGGTATTTTTGTGCTACTGTTTTCAAAGCAACTTCTGGTGGTCCGTAAGTTTTCCATTCTTCCAAAGTGGTATGATCCAGGGAGAGATGTGGTCACTGCTCTCCTGGTATGTGTTCAGGCCTTTACCCAAGAAGGGCCCCTGCTCCCATGTGGCACCAAGTGCTAGGGCTCCTCTCAGCCCTGGGACTGTGACCAGGGCTCTTGCTCCCTTATGACCAACCACAAGCACCCCTCTCCACCCTGTAACTATGACCCAGAACTATGTATAGGCAATAGACTTGCCAATTATTGCCCGATGCACCCAATACCAGCAAACTGACCAGTAGTTCTTCCCCTTGCTATCTCTGGACTGAGAACTCCCAAAGCTGCTGCTGCTGCTACTGTTGCTGTCCCACTTACCACCAAGGCCCACCACCAGTGCCTCACTCCAGGTCAGGCCACCAACCTGTTATGACAGACTTCTGTCAACTTCCTAAGCTGTTTTAGGCTGAAAATCTTGCTCTAACCTTTTTTTGGCTCTTCCTCTCCAAAATTTGATTTGAGGCATTATTTTAAACTTGCTTTGAGGGAAATATCAGGAGAGTTCAGCTGGGTTGATGCCATCTTGGCTCTGCCTTTCAAAATCTGCCTTATTTAAGTAAGTTGTTAATATTGAAAAGAATGGAAAATATGTGGAATAAGAGACATTGATACCAGGGGCAGCTAGGTGGTGCAGTGGATAAAGCACCTGCCCTGGATTCAGGAGGACCTGAGTTTAAATCTGGCCTCAGACTTTGATACTTACTAGCTGTGTGACCCTGGGCAAGTCACTTAACCCTCATTGCCCTGCCAAAAAAAAAAAAAAGACATTGATACCAATAACAATTTCATGCAGGTTACGTCTATAAACCAACTGTCATAATTAGGAGATAACACAGATGCAAAAAAAACTCTCATTCAGCAAACATTTGATCTCCTTGCCATGTTTTGAGATGGAAGGGAAACACCAATTCTGAATACAAACTCACTCATAAAATCTTATAGAAAAAACTGGTGGGGAATTATTAAGAGACAGCAGGGTTTCAGTGGGAAAAGCATAAATTCAGGAATAAGAGGATTTCATTTTAAATCTTGTCTCTGCCATTTACTAACATATGACTATGGGAAAGCTACTTGTACTCTATGAGTCTCAGTTTCCTCATCTGTAAAATAAATCAGTTGGACTAGGTGACCTCTGATGTTCTTTCCAGCTCTAAACTTAATATCCCTGTAATCCATGCATTTCATCATATTGTCATCCATTGCAAGAAGCAATGAAAAGAAAGATATGCATAAATGATTTATTAGCAAAGATGATGATGACCCTTTGGGATTTTGATCACATTTCCCATTGGGGTAGGGATAAACATATACTGGGGTAGAATATAAACATACCCATTTGACCTATTATTGACATAGGTATGCTCATGTAAGGAGAATTGCTTGTGGGAGGAGCCACCCCTTAGTTTTGACCCATAAAAGAGGGTCCTCATTTCAGACTCTTTTTTAATTTTAATTTTTACTTTTTCACAGTATAGGACAAAGAATAATAAATCCAAGAGCAAATCTGGCTACTGGGGTTGTTGGTATATAGGAGAATTACCTAATGGCAGCCTTAGGACAGTGGAATATGGTAGTCATATTTATTCTTACCTATTCAACCCAAGAAAAATTATTGGACCCAAATCCATAGACTCTTAGTGCCTGGGCACAGATCTAGAGAGACAATGGCAAAGATCCACATGTTCTCAACCATGTGGCAGATGAAGAGAAAGAAACAACAAAATCTGAGAAGTAAGAATTCTTGGAGGAATATTAAGATTTCTTGAACCTTAATCTCCAGGATAGAAGAATTCCTGGATGGCATAATCCCATGATCTAGACTCCTGGAAAGAGAAAGTCCCTAGATAACACCAACCTTGGAATTTCCTCACCAGAAAAACCAAGTCCAAGAATTCTGGAGCCTAAGCTTCTATAGAGAAAGGTAGAGTCATAGCAGCATTAGTCTCTTAGAAAAAGAAGATATCTTAAAATCTAGCTTCATAGAGAAGGAACTAGCCTCTTAGAGGGAGAAGAGGATCATGTACATGACCCCCAAAATTGTCAGAGAAGAAAGGAACTAAAGCCCACAATATAAAGGTAAGAGAAATATCTAACCCTTCCCCTACCCACCCCCCATACAAGTTATGTTAGTTTGTCCTTGAAAATTATTGAGACCTGGGGCAGCTATGTGTTGTAGCAGATAGAGTACTGGCTCTGGAGTCAGTAGTACCTGAGTTCAAATCCAGCCTCAGACACTTGACACTAAGTAGCTGTGTGGCCCTGGGCAAGTCACTTAATCCCAATTGCCTCACCAAACAAAAGAAAAAATAAAAATATTGAGACTATCCTTGTGACTTGGTTGACTTGGGGAACTAAATGTTCCTACTATTATCCTTATTCCCTCATTGCCTGAGTATAAAAAAACCATGAGAAACTCTAGGCATACTCTCAGATGGTTAGCTAGTAGGTAGGATCATGATGAGTAACTCAGGCAAAGGAACTTCAATCAGTTGAATTACCTGGAGGTATCTTCCGCAACTATTGTTATGGGCCTATCTTAGCATACCCCAGAAGTTCTCTGGGGTACATCAAGGAACCTTCTCCTAGAGAAACTAAACCAAAGGACAGACACACCTAAAGAGATAAGTGGCACCAGATCTAGACTGAGCTAACTCCAGGACCACCACCCTTCATTCCAGTCTCCCTCACCCCTGGGGAGATAAGATTAGGTGTGGCTGCTGCCTTTGTGCTGGGAGGAGGAGAGAGATGGTTTGAGACATCCGCAACCACCCCTCACCCAATTCCCCCAGCCACCACCAGTGGGGGATGGTCCTGCCCCAATAAGGGAACTATCCACAGTCAGATGATCACCCCCATCAGTCCTCTATAAAAGTATCTGCCTATCTCCTGCTGGAGGAGTTAGGTATCTCAAAGCCATGCCTCTGTGCCATGCTTTCTCCCCATGAGAAGTCCAAGGATTTCTCTCTTGGTTTCCTTTCCCTAGCACGTAAATAAACTATTATTTTATTCTAATTGGATTTGTTTGCAAGAGGGTGTAATTCTTTAAAGAGGAATTCCTAAAGACGCCTATCCCAAATCCCTACCCCAAACCCCTACTCTATTTCCCCATAACACTATCTTCAAATATCCTTCTGAAAAAAATCTGTTTTACTAACTTGGGAATGACTAATGAATGTCCAATTATTATTTATCCCTATAGCAAATCTAACTACAAAAGAATTCATGTCAGACCCATCTAGCCCAGAACAGATATGAAAGTCATATTTCTTTATCTTGTGTTCAGATATTATTGTGAGTTCTTTGAAGCAATGAAGATTCAATACGAAAGGGGGTTACTTCTTTAGCAACCTCAAGTTTCTTTCCCTTCTAGGAAAGCCCAAGTTGTCAGAGTAGTACCATAAAACTGGTCCCTGGAGAGAAAGAGGACCTCACCAGAAATTCTGTGAGTTGCCCTGGTAGCAACCTCAAGTCTGTTTCCCTTCCAATAGGTATCCAAACCAAAGGATTGTCTGGAAGAAGACTGTCTTGTAAGGTATCTAGTGGGTGGGACTCACCAAAGAGGAAGAATTACATCAATATATCAATATTATTATATTATGAATAATACATATTTTATTTGCAATATTATATATATCATATCAATTATATCAAAGGTTCTATTATTAGTCCTTTATGAATTTTCTGCATTGTCTGTGGGATGAAATAAAGGCTATCATATTCACATATGCATCATTGTCTTGAGTGTAAGGGGTATAAGGACCCCTTTTCCCCATTTCAGCAGAAACTTAGACATAAGCATTATTCTTAGAATTCCAAGCAGAAACCTTGATTGGAGAGGGGAAAAGACAGAGATATGTTTCTTGGCATAGTCCCGAATGTCGGACCTGACTCATTCGAGCCTAAGCTTCAAGTACTGGGCCACAGGTTAAGCAAGTTTAAAGAAAGCTTGGTGAGAAATCCAACTAAGCAAAATTATTCCAAGGGCATTTAAGTATGAAACTGGAAGGAAGACTATAAATAGATAAAAGATGGTGAAACTCTGCAAGATTTTTATAGCAAAGACTTTTCATCATCAAAGACAGTGGAACCCCAAAAATCTGAATCCTAATATAACAGTCTCAAATGTGCTTCTTGAGAAAGGAGAAATGGTACAGAACAGAGAAAGCAGCTGATAAATAAACAAAGAAGATCTATGCCAGATGAGACACCATTTTTGAAGATAATGGGAAAAGGTTCTTGGTGGTGGTGGCTCTTCGTTCTCAAAGAGAACCAATGACATCAGGAGGGTGATGTCTTGACTAGCAAGTGAATTGGATTTAGGTGAGGCAGGGTTGTGCAGTCATCAGCCTCACTCTCTCCCCCAGGATTATCTGAGTCCAGATGCAAGACATAGGTCAGGATGATTGATAATGGCTCCAGATTCAGTGGGAGACCTTGACTGTTTTAAGCTAAGGTCTTTCCCAGGTCTCATTTTGTCTGAGGCAAAGCCTATTCAGTAGTTAAAGGCTAGGTAAGAATGGAGGCAAAAGATGCCCTGGTTTCCCTTCACAAAAGATTTAATCTGGCAGAGTTTCTCTGAAACCTCAGAGTTTTCAGCCAGAACAGAAACATTTGCTATTTATACTCACTCTGAGCCATCAAAACCCAAACAATTGAAGGGAAAGGTACAAAAAAACATGGAAAAATATTGAACCATATTATTATCCCAAAACATTATTGACATGACACTAATAGGTAACAATCCATGTATGCCTACTTTGCCCTCTACTATATGTAATACCTTATCTGGGTTCATTCTGCCAACTCCCACTTGCACTAGCAGACTGGGTCCCGAGAGGGGCAAATGCTACAGGGTTTCTATAAATAACTATACAGTTGGCTATCCTTCTAATGCATAGCCCATAAGCCCTTACCAGTCTGCTTCCCCTTGATAATTAGGTAGTCAAGTCAGTTCTTTAACAAAAGCATTTTCACAAATGGTGTAGCAAGAATCCCAAAACAAGGCATCCATTCTTCTCACAAATACACAGAGTCTCCTTTTGTCCAGCAGACAAAAGCTTACAGTACAATGGTACTGAGGAATATGTATAGGAAAGGCACATGGCCAATGCAATTTACAACTCTGGAACTATAATACCTCAGGGTCCTTTCTTTCTCCAGAAGGTCTCCGCAAAGTTCACTGCAGAGTGAGAACAAATTCCTTGATCAGTCAATCACTGATGCTGGTTCCTCAAAGGTAATAGTGCCACCACTAGACATGAGACTCATCTGGACTTGCTCCTTATCGGATGTGGTCTGTTGACTGGCTAAGTCAATTTGCTGCTAGGCTGGGTCAAGCAAGTTGATCGCTGTGCTGGATCCTCGCTGGGCTTGGCTGCTACTGGGATGAACCAGAGATGCTTCCCAGTCACTGGGCCCAGCTCCTTCTGGGCTGAGTTGAACAGGTTCTTTAGCCCCTGTTTGGTCATTGGGCTCTTCATAGGCTGCAGTATCCAGTATCTGCTGGGATTTCCTTCCCAGACAGGAGTAGGTAAGAGAAAGATAAAACAAATGCTTGGTAAATTTAAAAAAATTAAGCCATAAAAAGGTTTTGTACATTAAATGGTAAAGAGGCAGGAGAACAATATACCGTACAAGGAAAAGTGAGGAATGGTATATATAGGGTGTTACAACTTTAAAATGAACTAAGATTTTCAGGACACACTGTATAAATGAAGAAAGTTGGCAATTAGTAAATCCTGAACAGGGAATGGCATAAAATTCAAACACTGATTTGACAAATATATATACACAAGTAAACATATAGTGCATATAGTAACTACTACATGCAAGGCATTGAGAGAGAAAAATGTCTTTAATACATTCTCATTATAACAACTGTTCATGTTATTATACTATTTTATGGTATGCGAAAAGCATTCCTCCTAATAAGCCTGTGAAGTAAATAGTGCAAGTATTTACTTATCCCTGTTATCACAGATAAGGCTCAGAAATAGGAAATGATTTGTCCACAGGCACACATTTAGGAAATGTCGAGGCCAGGACTGAAATCTAGCTCTTATGACTCTATAAGCAGGGTTCTTTCCACTATAATGTGCTGTGTGCTCTCTCCAAAGCTCCATATCCTGCAGAAGTTGAACTAGATGATCTAGTCCTAAATCCATGATTCTAGGCGATTCTAATTTGTCCAATATAATTCAATTCAGTTCAAACGCATTTATTAAACACCTACAATTTATATTGTTCAAATACTGAGTGTTTTGTTACTAAGACAAAAACAAAATAAATAATCCCTTCCACCACCATGTTTACATTCTACTAAGGGTGAATAAGAGTAAATACAAGGGCAGCTAGATGGCGCAGTAGATAGAGCACTGGCCTTGGAGTCAGGAGTACCTGAGTTCAAATCCGGCCTCAGACACTTGACACTTACTAGCTATGTGATCCTGGGCAAATCTCTTCATCCTCATTGCCCTGCCAAAAAGAAAGAAAGAAAAGAAACAGAGGGAATTTGACTTGACACATGTGTGAGGGTCAAAATTAGATATACTGAGTGTAATTTGGGTGACTCATCTTAATATTGGGGTCCCGGAAATATGAGGGACCATTTTAGGTTTAATCTCCCCTCTGAACTATTCATTTTAGATATTTCTCCCAGGCCAGTAAGAAAGGAGCCTCTAAGCTTTAGTTCACAAAAGGATAAGATTTTATTACTTGGGAATTGATTAAACAACAAAGGTGAAACTAATAAAAATCAAAGATAAGGAAATAAGAAAATAGAAATATAGATAGAAGCTCTTAACTCTAAATTTAGCCTAAGCTGGTTCAAAGGAACTTAGGGTTTTCAGTAGGTAACTCACCAACCTGAACAGCCCACCAGTCCAAGTTGCTCACGCACCACCACAACCTCAGTCAACAACCAGAGAGAGCATTCAGCATTCCAGAAGTGCCCCGAGAGCTTAGCCTACCGGAAGTGCCTCACTTCCCTTCAGGTCGCATTCAATCTCTCCTCCCCCAAAAGGGGAGGCCCTTCAAAAGCTGTTCATGGAGAGTTCTCCTTCTGACTTCAGTAGCATATGTAATCTCAGGGTGGGCCAGGTATGGTCCCTCCCAAATGATTCAGCTAAAACTTGTGATATTAATCTTTATCACAAATAATTTTTACCACACATGGAAATCTTGTAACATTGTGTGAGTCATTCAGTGATGTAGCAGTCTGTAGGATTCAAGTACAAAAAATACAAGTTAATCATTGCCTAACAATATCAATAGATTCACAACCAGTTTCACAATATGTATAAATAGGTACCTGTGTGTAAGGGGTAAAATTCTAGCTATATTGTCTAAAATATCTAATGAGTGGTCACCAATAAATTATAAGCTTTAGCAAGAGTTAGACTTTTAAGCATTTATTAAGGAGAATAAGAATTTGATAAAGAGAGAGAGAAAGGCCTAGATTCATCTATCTATTAAAGGGAGAGCGCATTTCTAACTGCCTTCTCCACCAGAGCCCTCAGGAAAGATAGTGAGTCAAAGCACCAGCCTCCCCCTTCCTCCTCCCTCCAGCCAATGTCACTTCCTGACGCCAAAGAAAAGACTCATGGTCTTGCCCTCAGAGACCTTCTCCTCATGGTGGAGCTTTCCTACAGTAAGTCTCCAACAGGTGGCGTCATTTCAATCGTTACATGTGCCACAACAGATCTTTAGGAAATTCATTAGGAAAGGGAAAGGGGGGGGCGGCTAGGTGGCGCAGTGGATAAAGCACCGGCCCTGGATTCAGGAGTTCCTGAGTTCAAATCCGGCCTCAGACACTTGACACTTACTGGCTGTGTGACCCTGGGCAAGTCACTTAACCCCATTGCCCCATAAAAAAAAAAAGAAAGGGAAAGGGAAGCAAAAAAGGAGTGTTGCAGGTAGTAGTAATATGCTGATGTAATTTGAAGAATTGTGTCTTGTGTCTTTAAGAACTTTGTAAACTAAAACCAAAGCAAAATTGGAGAAAAAACACTAAAAGTCCTTAATCAACACACCCTAAAAGTATAGCATCTTGACCAAGTAATGGGAAAACTTTCACAAAATAAAAAGAAAGTATATATTTAATACTATTATTTCAACTACCCAGGACAAGGTGTCTTCCCATGAAGTCAAGAACAAAACCTAGCAAATGAGACTAAAAAGTGAGTAAAAGAAAAACAATTGAACTATACTGATAATGCATAAAATAGATAAGTGATTCATTTGTAGATGACACAATGACACCAGGCTATAGCTTCAATCCTTCCAAGAGCCTCTCTATTCATCATGGCAAGCCCACATCTCAGAAAAATCCAGTTTTCAAAAATAGGGGTAAGAAAGTGTCAAAAAGACCCTGGCAAAAAAAAAAAAAAAGAAGAAGAAGAAGAAGAAGAAGAAGAAGAAGAAGACATCTATTTCGCCAGAAAAAGATGTGTGGGGAAAGCAACGGAGCGATTAATTCAGTTGAAAAAGACCTGGGAGTTTGTTTCATTTATTTATTTATTTATTTTGGTGCGGGGCAATGAGGGTTAAGTGACTTGTCCAGGGTCACACAGCTAGTAAGTGTCAAGTGTCTGAGGCTGGATATTAACTCAGGTCTTCCTGAATATAGGGCTGGTGCTTTATCCACTGTGCCACCTAGCTGCCCCCCATGACCTGGGAGTTTTAACAAACTTCAGGTTCAATATATGGTAAGAATGCAATATTGCAGCCATAAAAACTTAAAGTCATCATAGGCTGAATTCAGAGAGGCATAGTATACAGAGCATGTTTAATGATGGCACTGTAGTACTCTGCATTGCTCAGACTACTAGAGTATTGTGTTCATTTGGAGGGTCCCATGTTTTAGTAAAGACATGTAGGAAATGCAGTTAGATGGTAGAGCGGATAAAGTATCAGACCTGCAGTCAGGAAGATTCATGTTCCTGAGTTCAAATCCAGTCTCAGACACTCACTAGCTGTGTTACCCTGGGCAAGTCACTTAACTCTACTTGCCTCAGTTCCTCATCTGTAAAATGAACTGGAGAAGGAAATGGCAAATCATCCAAGAACACTCCAAATGGTGTCACAAAGAGTCAGACATGTCTGAAACAATTAAACATAAAGGGGGAAAGAGAAGATTGGATAAATTCACTAACTAAAAAAGGATTTTGAAGAGCCTTCAATAACTAGATTGAAGAGTTTAGTTGTGATCTGATAAGACATTTTTTGAAAGTCTTTTTCTGAAGGGTAATGATATAAGGAAAGAGAAATCTGTAGTCTTACAGCAGATTATATTAGAAAGGTGAGCGACCTCAAGCAAGGGTGTCTACAAGGCTCTGACAGTAATCTGAAATTTGAAAACCTGGACAAGGTGGCTCATGGTGGAAATGGAGAGAAAGGAATGAATCAAACACATTTTTCAAAAGAAAAAGGGAATCTGTAGCATTTGTTGACTGAATGTGAGAGGTGAAAGAGAAAGAGAAGTCAAAGATAGCTCCAAGGGTTCTAACATAACAATGAAAAACAACTTACCTAAGGATGAAATGTCTGCTTCTTCTGGCTCTACTTAAAGGGCAATAAAAACTATAAATATTTTTCCTTTCTTCTTTTCCTTTCTTTTTTCATTTGCATTATAAGGCAGGAACAGTCTTGACTTGTTTGAAATTGAATGTATCAACACCATATGAATAAATTTGCTGTCTCTAAAGCTTTTTTTTTCTTCTCTGATGTTTCCTTCCCCTTCCCCTCCCAGCAGTTGGAGCCTTCACAGGACTGGTGGTTTGGGACAGGTCTAACATCCATATGATACAGGCTATGCAAGTTATATCAAGCTTTTGTTCTATATAGCTGATTATTTCTGGAAAATTTGATTTAACTTGTAGTATATTTGAATTTATAGAAGAATAAACCAAGTATCATCCAAGAGCACAGGAAAAAAAAGTCTATGATATACAAAACAGCTCCATTTTATCCAATAGCTAAAATATAGTGAATGGGAGAAGAGGGTTCTTTGTCTTTCTGATGCTTAGTTTAGCAAAACAATAATAATAATAATAAAAATAAGCTACATTTGGAATCAGTAGAGAATTCATTAAACACCTATTATGTGCCAGAGACTGTGCTAGATACAGAGAATATAAGTACAAAGAATGGGGGTGTTATGGGCCCAGAGCACCCCAGAAGTTCTCTGGGGTACATCAAAGAACCTTCTCCTTGAGAAACTAAACCAAAAGACAGACAAACCTAGAGAGATAAGTGGAACTAGATCGGACTGAGCTAGCTCCAGGACCCCCATCCTTCATTCCAGTCTCCCTCACCCCTGGGGAGATAAGTTTGGGTGTGGTTGCTGCCTTTGTGTGGAGATGGCTTGAGAGATCTTCAGCCACCCTTCACCCAACTCCTCCAGCCACCACCAGTGGGGGATGGTCCTCCCTCACTAAGGGAACTTTCCACAGTCAGATGTTCATCCCCATCAGTCCTCTATAAAAGTACCTGCCTGTCTCCTGCTCAAGGAGATTGGTGTCTCACAGCCACACACTGTGCCATGCCTTTCTCCCCATGAGAAGTCCAAGGATTTCTCTCATGGTTTCCTTTCCCTTCCCCAGGCCCTAAATAAACTACTATCTTATTCTAATTGCTTTTGTGTGCAAGAGGGTGTAATTCTTTAAAGAGGAATTCCTAAGGACCCCAAACCGCTACCCCTACCCAAACCCCCTACCCCATTTTCCCCACATCAGGGGGAATGAAGGAGAGAGGAGATCTCTACTTACCAAGAATCAGAAGATCTGCATTTGAATCTAGCTGTAACACTATTTGGTCCTGGTCAAATCACTTCATGTCTCTGAATCTCAGCTTCCCTGAGATCCAGGGAAAATCTACTTGCACTGTCTATCTTACAAGGTTGTTGTGAGGAATGTGTTTCATAAGCCTCAAAGTGTTATATAAACAAAAGTCACTGTCATTATTAATGCATCTGTATACAACTCCATACCACCCCAACCCTGTCATGGCTTACCACCAACAAGATTATTCCTTGGGATTCTCACATCGTTGCTGTATTATTACAGCATAATTCATTTCCCCCAAGTATATCTGATTCTACACCAGTATACTATTTCAAAGCAGGTTATAAGATATGTCATATCTGTCTCTATTATTTCCTCAGATTGAAACTCCTTATGGTCATATAGTACTTTTCAGTTACCACTGCTAACAAACACACACACACACACAAACACTTCTATTTTGCAGCAGGTAAACAAAAGTATATTTGGATGGCATTAAAATCATAAAATAGAGACCTAATAGTCTCTTACAGCAGTGCTGAAAATATAGCATGTTTTTTATGTCTGTGTGAATAGCCCTGGTAGGAAAATAAAGAGCTCTTGGGAAATCATTCCTCGCTTGTTTCATACTATATCTTTATATTTAAAGTCTTTATAGGTCAAATACTTGTTACCTGTCACTTCCATTGAGGGGGGAAGGGGAAGAATCATTCCAAATGTTTATAAATGTATATATCCTGTATAAACTGACATCATGACTATCATTTGGAATATACTCATAATGAGTTTCTAGAGTCTGGGAAAGGTGCCACCTGGTATAGGATTGTACAAAACACAATGATGAATCAGAATTAATGTTGAAAAAAATAAAGGCATTCTTCACATCTCTCAGTATCTCTCTTGGTTCTGGTGCCTGTCCTGGTTACTACCATCAACACACCTACCTTAAAGAGGTATACTGATGTCCTGTTCTATCCTGAAAGGGATGTGAGAAAAGTTCATTCTTTCTAAATCAGGACCACCATCCCCCAAAGTTGATGTTATTCAAAAGGAAGCTTGACTGAGAGACTAAGAGGTTATAACCACTAAAACAGAGATGCAAAAGGAGAACTCTTTGTGAAGATATGAATGTGTCATTATAAATGGAATCTGTGACAAAGATCTATCTGGTCGCAACCGTGATTGTCTTCAAGAAAAATATAAATCTAGAGTGGGAAGGAGTCTCAGAAATCACCTAATCCAATTTCCATCCATAAAGAATACCCAACAAGCAGTCAGTCATGAAATATCTTCTCAAAATAAGAGAAATATGGAAATCCGTCAATCAATATCTCATTATTAAATACCTACTGTGTTCTAGACACTGTGCTGGGTACTAGGAATACAGAGATAAAAAGGAAATAATCTCTGCCCTCAAAAAGCTTACATTCTATTGTGAGGTAGCATATACATATGTGTGTATACATATATAGATATATATACATGTATATTTATAGATAGATAGAAACTAGACTTGTGATTTCTTTACAACAGGAAATTCCCAAGTAAGAAAATTTGCTTCAGTAATGCAGATCAGCACCTTTTCTCTGAGACTTAGAGTCTTATATAGTTACCTAGAAAACAGAGAGATTAAGTCACTTGACCAAAGAAACAGACAATATGTATCAGAACCCAAGTCTTTCTTGGTTTTAAGGCAGCTACCACACCATATACAAAACAAATACAACATAATTTGGGAGTAAAGACACTCACCCCTGGGAGGATCAAGAAAGACTATTTGTAGAAGGCATTTCTCAAGTTGAATTTTTAAAGAAACAAGGGATTCTCAGAAGTAAAGGTAAATAGGGAATGTATTCAGGGCATAGTAGTTAGCCAGTGAAAAAAACATAGACACTGGAGATTCAGTGTTGTGTGGGAGGAATAGTAACAAGGACAACCTGGCTAGACCATGAAGTATGAGAAAAGGGAGAAATATGTGATGAGGCTGAAAAGATAGGTTGGTGGTACCCTCAATAGAAATAGGGAAGTTTGAAAGAATTAGGTTTAGGAGGAATGATAATGAGTTCTATTTTGAACATGTGAAGTAAGAACTGTCTAGGAGATATACAATTCAAAATGTCCAAAAGGGTATTGGTGACATAGGGTTTAACTCCAGGAGAAAGAATAGGACCAGATTTAGATCTATGAGACATCTGCAAAGAAATTATAATTAAATCCATGGGAACTGATAAGGTCATCAAGAGAATATAGAGAGAAGAGAGTCCAAAATAGAGCCATGGGGTATATCAATGGTTAGGGAAATTGATATAGATGATAAGGTAACAAATGAGACTGAGAAGGAATAGTTAGGTAGTGTCATGGGGGAAATGGGGTAGGGGGTTTGGATAGGGGTAGAGGTAGGGTTAGGGGTTTAGGGTCCTTAGGAATTCATCTATAAAGAATGACACCCTCTTGCACACAAAAGCAGTTAAAATAAGAGTAGTTTCTTTAGAGGAAGGGGAAGGGAAGGGAAACCATGAAAGAAATCTTTGGACTTTTCATGGGGAGAAAGGCATGGCAGAATGTGGTTCTGAGATATCAATCTCCTCAAGCAGGAGATTGGCAGGTACTTTTATAGAGGACTGATTAGGGTGACCATCTGACTGGAAAGTTCCTTTAGTGAGGGAGGACCATCCCCCACTGGTGGTGGCTGGAGAAATTGGGTGAGGGGTGACTGCAGATCTCTCAAGCCATCTCTCTCCTCAGTACACAAAGAAAGCAGCCACACCTAATCTTATCGCTCCAGGGTTGAGGGAGACTAAAATGAAGGAAGGGTGGAGGTCCCAGAAGCTAGCTCAGTCAGATCTGGTTTCACTTATCTCTCTAGGCATGTTTGTCCTCTTGTTTAGTTTCTCAAGAAGAAGGTTCTTTGATGTACCCCAGAGAACTTCTGGGGTGCTATGGGCCCGTAACATTGTGCTTAAGATCTGCCAGACAATGTGCTAAATGCTAAACAATTATTATCTCATTTTACCTTTACAACAAACCCTTGGCAGTCCATGACATTATTATCTCCATTACACAGATTAAAAAACTGAGGCAAACAAAAGTTAAGTGACTTGCACAGCATCACACAATTAGTAAATATCTGATGCCCATTTTGAATTCAGGTCTTCCTACCTGTAGTACTCTACTTGCTGCATCACCTAAGTAATAAATAAACAAATAAATAGATAGATAGATAGATAGATAGATAGATAGATAGATAGATAGATAGATAGATAGATAGATAGATAGATAGATGAGTAAATAAATAAATAAAACAAGAGAAGAGATTATCAAGAAAAGGCATTGAAGAAAGAATATATAAGAAGAAAAGGTAATTGAGAGTGTCAAATGCTGTAAAGAGATCAGATTTAGCAATTAAAGAAATCAGCAGTAGCTTTGGAATAATCCATTTCAGTTAAGAGATTTTGTTAGAAGTCATATTGCTAAGAATTAAGAAGGGAATGAGGGGAGAAGTAGATGCAATGAGTATAAGTGGGGTTTTTCTAGAAATTTGGCTGAGAAGTAAAAAAAGAGATATAACATGACAATTTGAGGGGCTAATAGTAAGCATCTTTAAAGGTGAAGGAAATAAGCATGTTTGGAATTCTTCCATAATATGTGATAGAAAGTATAAAAACATTTCAGGACATACATATAATAGTATGTAAAGCCATTGTTACTGGAAGTACCATAGGAAGAAAATTAAAGCCATCAAAAAAAACATTCTTTTTTTTTTTTTTTTGCAGGGCAATGAAGATTAAGTGACTTGCCCGGGGTCACACAGCTAGTAAATGTCAAGTGTCTGTGGCTTGATTTTAACTCAGGTCCTCCTGAATCCAGGGCCAATGCTTTATCCACTGTACCATCTAGCTGCCTGCCCCCCCCCCCAAATTCTTAATGACAAGCATCAAATACCACCATGGGAGAATTTCTTGAAAAACCTATTGAAGACATGCATAAAGATGTACTTTGAATGCCATATTGTCCAATTAAATACAACAAAAAAGAAAAATGTAAACAGAAATACAGAAAACAAAATACATTAGAACTTTCACATTCCCTCAAATAGTAGTTAAAAGCAAAAGTCAAAAGACTAAGTAGATACAAGGAGTCCAAAAATCTAAAAGAAAAAAATAAACAATTCACTATTGTAATGGGGGGAAATAGGGTATGGGTTGGATCAGGGGATGGGGTTCTTGGGAATTCCTCTTTAAAGAATTACACCCTCTTGCACACAAAAGTTAGTTAGAATAAGGTTTATTTAGGAGCAAGGGAAGGGAAGGGTGGGGGGAGGGAAACCATGAAAGAAATCCTTAGACTTCTCATGGGGAGACAGGCACAAAGCACATGGCTCAGAGGTACCAAATCTCCTCGAACAGGAGACTGGAAGGTACTTTTATAGAGGACTGATGGGGGTGGACCATCTGCCCATGAAAAGTTCCTTTAGTGAGAGAGGACCATCCCCCACCGGTGGTAGCTGGGGGAATTGGGTGAGGAGTGGAGGACCATCCCCCACTGGTAGTGACTAGAGGAACTGGGTGAGGGGTGGCTACAGATCCCTCTTCAGAACACAAAGGCCGCAGCCACACCCAAATTTATCTCCCCAGGGTAAGGGAGACCAAAATGAAGGGTAGGAATCCGAAGCTAGTTCAGTCCAATTTGGTTCAGTTTATCTCTCTAGGAGTTATCTGTCCTCTGGTTTAGTTTGCCCCAGAGAACTTCTGGGGTGCTCTGCACCCCATGACACTATCAATCAAAAAAATTACTACAGAAGCTTAAGGAGCTAAGAAATGACAAGAGAGAAAGCCCCAAAATGACAATGTAGTGAGTACATTTCTGGTTAACTATCAGTATCAAACTTAAATAGAGGCAGATCCCTGTGTGGTAACATATTGACTTAGAAAACCACAAATTGTTGTAAGGCTGTAGAGTTATGGATGACCTGGATAAAGGGATACAGAAGGACCAAGCATTTTAACACTATTAACATTCCTTTCTCTACTGCCAATACTCCTATTTGTGACTGTTGGTTTCTATAGCCAGAAAAAGACAAAAGTGAAAGCTGTCCAACACCAATGCCAGAACCAACCAGAAATCATGGCTCTGAACCCACCAAAAGAAACCAGCAATGAGAAGTAACAACACTTACAAACTTCATCACTTGATTCTTACATCATCCTTATGGGGAAGATGTAGTCCCCTTCTCTTTCTCCATCATCCCATCTTCAGTGGGAAGAGAGTCTGTGCATAAAGATTACACACAAGGGTACACACATGAGGAAGATATGTAACCAGGACACATGTTGTTCCATTTGTCTCAAGATCCTTGCTGATTTTGTGGTTATATATGGCTTCATCTATATTGGTTGTTTCCATTGGACACGTGGTCACCAGTCTTGCCTATTATGAGTTTCTGGGCTTCATCTCTTTAGGACTGTTTGCCAGCCATCTTAGCTCACTCTTGCTATATGGAAGACGATTGGCTTTTTAGTTGTATCCAGAGTTCACAAGCCACCATACTCAACTGGAGGGGAAGGTTGGGGTTAGTACTTCCAGACTAAAATTATCTTCTCTTTTAATTCCCTGGTGCTGACTCAAAGTCACTTGTACAAGACTTAGAGTGAGAATTTCCCTTGTTTTGTATGCAAATTAATTCAAGCCAGATGAAAAGCTAAGGGAAGAGAGCAACATCTTTTTCCTCTACCCACCTAACCCCCATTCCTGCCTTTATTATGTACATCTATCCATAGCAAAATTCCCTGGATTTGATACTTTATTTTAACTTGCAAAAAACCTGGCTAGCTCATTATAATTTGTATTGTAATGTAAATTTCTCAGGGTTAAGGAATATCTGGTTTTTGTCTTGACATCTCCAATGCCTAGCACAGTGCCTGACATAAAACAAGTACTTAATAAATATGTATTCATTTTTTTAAAACACAAGTTAACGTTAACTATGTTTTGTTGTATTTTTATTTATATCATTAAACATTTCCCAGTTACATTTTGTTCTGGTTCTGGTTCTGGTTCTGGTTCTGGTTCTGGTTCTGGTTCCACTCAAGAGTTGTAACCATGAGTTTGACACTTCTTAGCTATATGATTTCAAGAAGACTACACACACACACACAGAGCCACACACAAAATAAGTTGGATCAAATATGAAATAGAAAACTTGAACATTATCAATATGGTGAATGGCAGGACAATTACAACAAAGGAGACAACTGTGTAATGATTGGAATGACGCCACCTACTGGAGACTTGCTGTGGAGAGCTCCACCATGAGGAAAATGCCTCAGAGGCATTGTGGCTTTTCCTTGGCATCAGGAAATGACGTTTGCTCATGGGTGCTGTCTATCAAGTCTACCAGCCAATCAACTGGAGGAGCCTCCTATGGTCTGGGAAGAGACAGGAAGGAGGAAAGGGAGCCTGCGCAGAGAGCGCTGGCCTTTTTGGCTTCCGGACTTGATGGTGGTGGTGGCAGAGGACTTCACAGGACATTTGAGGAAAGATAGGAATGCCAGGCTGTTGGAATTCTGTTCTCAATCTTTTTCTTTCTATTTTCCAATAAACCCTTAAAAACCTAAACTCGTTTTATCAGTGATTTTTAGTCAGTTTCCCCCAAACTGGGGGAACACATTAGAATCCACATTTAGAATCTTAAATTACACAACTGAAATTCTAGTTTCTCCGAAAAACCAGAAATTTAGTGGAGCTAGATAAAATCCATAATTATTGGCTGAAATGTTTCACAGGGATGCATGAAAAACACTGGCTTATTTACACACACATCCAATCATACCTTACACCTTTCTAAACAGAAAGCATCTTGTATCTACTACCAGAAGATGAGAATACCAGTGAACCCTCCAAACAGGAGCCAATTACATATTCACCTTGCTTCTCTTTTAAAAAAAAATATATGATTAGGGGCAGCTAGGTGGTGCAGTGGATAAAGCATTGGCCCTGGATTCAGGAGGACCTGAGTTCAAATCCAGCCTCAGACACTTGACACTTACTAGCTGTGTGACCCTGGGCAAGTCACTTAACCCCAATTGCCTCACTAAATATATATGTGTGTGTGTGTGTGTGTGTGTGTGTGTGTGTGTGTGTGTGTGTGTGTATATATGATTAGAAGAAAAAATATATAGGCTGATTAGCAAAAATTAAAAATTAAAATTTACCCAAAAGTCACAGGGGTATCACTAGCAACTCATTGTCAATTTGGGAATTATTGGACAGACCACCCAAAAGTTCCAGAATATTTATACTGCCTTTGTTGATTAGCATAAAGTCTTTAACTTGCTTCTGTACTCATGGAATATTCATGCTATAAATATTTAAAATAGACCCAAGTAAAGTAAGAATACTACTGTATTTGATGGAAAACTGTCTTCCATTTAAAACATGCCACCAACACAATAATCACAAGATTAATTTATATAAAATGTGTCATCATTCAAGGACATGCTTTCCACTTTTAATTCAGTCTATCCTTAGACCAGTTATCATGTCTTCTAAACAAAATGAACTATAGCTCCCAAGTTAAAGAAATAATCATACAAAACAACTTATTCATCACTTGATATATGTAGATAATATTAAGTTATATGGCTCACTAAAAAAAAAAAACAAAAAAACCTTTAAACGTAGAAACTGAAAATTTTAAACTTGAATCCAGGAGTCAAATTAAACAAAGACAACTCTTAGAAATATCTTAATGTCCTCTGTTATTGGTTGTCTTTCGTTCTCAAAAAGGACCATGACATTGGGAGGTGATGTCATAACTTGCAGTGAATTGAATTTCAGTGAGAGAGGGCTGTGCAAAGTCACCAGCATCACTCTCTCCTCTGGAGCCATCTAGGTCCAGTGACAAGACTAATGTCAAGACAATTGACAATGGCCCAGGATACAGTGGATGACTAAAGACTAAAAAGATAATTTTAATTACAAAAAAAAAAAAAGATTTTTTAAAATAAAAAAGAAATTGTCAAGTAGAGAAGTCTTTACATTAAATATTATGATTAAATATCCAATATCAAAGATGTATAGGAATTGACAGAAATATATAAGACCAAGAGCTATTCTTCAATAAATAAATGATCAAAGGATTTGGACAATTTTAAAAAGAAGAAATGGGAGCAGCTAGGTGGCGCAGTGGATAGAGCACCGGCCCTGGAGTCAGGAGTACCTGAGTTCAAATCCGGCCTTAGACGCTTAACACTTGCTGGCTGTGTGACCCTGGGCAAGTCACTTAACCCTAATTGCCTCACTAAAAAAAAAAAAGAAAAAAAGAAGAAGAAATGAAAACAAAGCAAAGAAAATATACCAAATAAATAATAATGCAAGATGTGAAAACTTAAACAACTTGGAGTTATCAAGTCATATCCATCAAATTAGAAATTATGATAAAAGATAAAAATAAGCAATGTGAAAGAGGCTATAGGAAGACAGGTACACTAGTATACTGTTAGTGCAGCTATAAATTGACTCAAATATTACAGTAAACAATTTGGAATTATGCGAGAAAAGTGACTAATTTTTTTTTTCTGATCCCACTTTGTTGTTGAGTCACTGTTGTGCCCAACTCTTTATGACCCCATGGACCATGCTGTCCATCAGGTTTTCTTGGCAAAGATACTGGAGCGGTTTGCCATTTCCCTCTCCAGTGGATTAAGGCAAATAGAAGATACTTGCCCAGAGCCACATGGGTAGTAATCATATGAGACCAAATTTGAACTCAGGTCTTCCTGACTCCAGACCCAGCACTCTATCCACTAAGCCATCTAGTTGCACTATTGGGCATATACCCCAGTGCACACTACTGGGTATATAATCAAAGGAAGTCACAGAGGGAAAGGACCCATATATAACAAGATATTTATAGTGGTATAAGTCAAAAAAAGTAAAGAGTCACCAAGATATGAAGAATTTTGCTAGACAAAAGACTTTGAAGAGCCAAGGTCAAAAGCCTATCTAGAGGTTTGGAATCTAGAGAACCCTTGAAACAAAGTTTGAAAAGTGATTTAAAAAGTAGGATACTTCCTTTCACATCCGATTTTCTCCCTGCCAGATCCTGTATCGCTATGAATAGACAGAGATAAAAGACTGAAGTTTTAACTTGGCTGGGGCCCTTAGAATCTTCATGTATTACTGGGATTCTTACCAAGTAGTTTCTGAGTCACCACCAAAAGTCTGGAACCTCTGTCCAGGCTGCTGGGTAGAACTGTTAATATTTGGCTGCCTGTATTCCCTGTTATGCTGTTATAGTGCTTGGCCAGGTATTTTTGTGTCTATGGGAAGATTTATATCTCTTCCTCAGGAGGCAATTATGACTCACAAATCACTTTCTGCATAGCTACATAAGAAGAGAAGTAGTCACTTACTGCCTTGCAAATCATACATACTAATTAATTGACCTCTGGAACAAAGTACAGCATTTCTATTCTATTTTGTACATTTTTAATTGATATGTTGCACCCAGCCACAGAAGCAGTGGCTGCAATATAGAAATAATTGCATTAAAAGGTGGGAGGGACTCAATTTAAACCAATGTGAAAAGGGCAAGTTTTCTGATTTTTTAAAATAGAAATCAAAGTTGTAGAGGCAAAAATTCTGTGAGTGAAAATGAAGAGGGGTGGCTAGGTGGCGCAATGGATAAAGCACGGGCCCTGGATTCAGGAGTACCTGAGTTCAAATCCAGCCTCAGACACTTGACACTTACGAGCTGTGTGACCCTGGGCAAGTCACTTAACCCCCATTGCCCCACAAAAACAAAACCAAAAAAAAAAAAAAAAGAAAATGAAGAGTTGATGCAGAGTGAATTGAGTAAAGGATTTAGAAAATGGAAAAGGGAGGAAAGTAATCCCAAAGTGTGATTGATTCATAGGATCATAGATTTCATACTGGAAGAAATATTAGAGGTCATCAAGTCCATCTTCCTCATTTTTTGTATTACAGATTTATTTTGTTTTCAGTTCATAGAAGAAGACAAGCATTTCCACAGCAGTACATTAGAAAATACGATTGCACACAAAACTGTATGACCTGCTATCCCCTCCAAATATACAACAAAATTATCTGATAAATTTCTTTTTTTCCCTTTTTTCTCCACCCCCACCCCCACCCTAGAGATGGCAAACTTTAGGCACAAATAGATATATATGTATGTGTGTATGTATATACATGTGTACATACATACATATATAGTATATATGTATATGTAAAATTATTCCATATATGACTATTCATCAGTTCTTTCTCTGGTTGCAGATAGCATTTCTCTTCACATGTCTTTTATTTTTAATTTGTGTATTTATAATAGTCAAAATTTCTTAGTCACTCAAAGTCATTCTTAAAACAATATTGCTATTACTGTATGCAATGTTTTCTTGGTTCTGTTCATTTCCTTCTCCATCATTTGTCCAAGTCTTTCTATGCCTTTCTAAGATCATTGAGCTCATCATTTCTTATAACACAGTAGTGTTTCATCACAACCATGCACCACAACTTGTTCAGGCACTCTCCAATTGATAGGGATCCCTGCAATCTCCAGTTCCTTGCCACCACAAAGAGATCTGCTATAAACATCATTTTTCAGATAGAAGCCCACAGCTCTGAAAGGTTAAGTGAATTATCCAAAGTCACATAGGTAAAAAGTGACACAATGAAAGTTCAGGTCATCTAACTCCAAATCCTGTGTCCTGTATACTATAGTATGAAAGGAGTGCTTCATATATAAAATAGTTATTGATCAATAAGTACATAGAAAATAAAAACTGAGGAACGGATTCCGTATTTAGCAAATGTACCTTGGAAAGTTTATAGATGACCTGATAATTGTGTGGTTCTGCATGGGCCACAGAAATGACATCAACCCCCATTATGATAATTTTATATAGTGGTTCAAATAATGTTGAACACCAAGAAGTAAATCAAAAGATCCCATAAAGGACCCTATTTGTCAGTAGACATCTGACTTACTTGCCAGGGAAAGATGATGGCCAAAGGCAACAATCAGTGAGTTTAAAATATAAACTCATGAGAGGGGAGGAGAGGGAGGGGAGGGGAAGAGAGGGAGGGGAAGGGAGAAGAAATTTTAAAAAAATAAACAATCAAAATAAATATATATATAAACTCATTTTAACATTTTACAAAGAAAGATAATGGACAAATATAAACAGTATCATCCATGAATCAACTGATAAAATGCTAATAGATAATATTTATATAGCACTTACTATGAGCCAAACATTACACTAAGTGCTTTTCAATTACTGTCTTATTTGATCCTCAGAACAACACAATGAGGTAGGTGTTGTTATTATCACCATTTTATAGTTGAGCAAACTAAGGCAAATGATGGTTAAATGACTTTTGTTGTTGTTGGGTTAGTTCAGTCATGTCCAACTCTTCATGACCCCATTTTGAGGTTCTCTTCCAAAGATACTGGAGTAGTTTGCCATTTTCTTCTCCAGATCATTTATAGATGAGGAAACTGAGGCAAACATGGTTAAGTGACTTGCCTGGGGTCACATAGCTAGTAAGCATCTGAGACCAGATTTGAACTCATGAAGATGAGTCTTCCTGATTCCAAGCCCAGTGCTCACCTGGCCTTGCCCAGGGTCACACAGCTAGTAAGTATCTGAGCCTGGACTTGACTTAAGTCAGGTCTTCCTGACTCCAAGGCCAATACCTCCATGTTCTATGTACTGTACCACTTGGCTGCCATAACAGATAGGAGGGTAAAAACTGCTTAAAGAAAGTTAGGCAGAACATTCCAATAAGCAAATTCATCCCAAGGGTAATTAAGGGCAAAAATGGAAGGGTACCAACAAATAAAAGAAAACTGGGAAAGAACTATAAAAAGAATTAAAACAAACTTGTTTTCTCCATCAAGGACAATGCAGCCACCACACTTGGGTGGTTAACATCACAATCCCAGAAGAGCTTATGGGGGAGATAAAAAAAAATAGTAAAGATGGGAGAGAAAAGCAGCTGGCTTGGACCAAGTATGTATAGAAGAGACCTCAGATGGAATAAACATAACTGTGAGGGTAATAAGAAATGGAAATATAAGGTCTCTGAAGGTGGAGAACGACCCAAACATAGGGGGAAATCTCAGTGCTTACTAATAACAAAAAAAGCCAAAACACAAAAACAAACAACAAAAAGCTTCTTCACAGAGCTTTCCAATAGGGTAAAGCTCAGGAGGTAGAAACATGTTGAAATCTTTTAGTGGAAGCTGGATGAGCATTTCTCAGGGACCTTGTAGAAGGGAGTCCTGTTCAGGTATGGATTAGATGGGACTGTGTGACCTCTGAGATTCCTTCCTACTCTGAGACTTTGTGATTCTGGACCAACTTCTTGGCTAATGGGACCAATGATAGAGAAAAGTCAAAGGGCCAGATCTAAGCTGCTACTTCCATAAAGCAACAAGCCCAGCAGAACATGTATTGCCTGCTTTAATAACTATTTTTATAAAAAATTATAATCACATTTTATAGTCATTTACATAGATTTGGTCATACATATTCCTTCAGTTAATCGTAATGTTCCCTCCCCTTCACATCTGTTTTTTTGTTTTGTTTTTGGAAGAGGACAAGGAGATACTTGGTCTTCCTATCTCCCCTAGGCTAGTTCTAGTGTCTTCCAAGGGCCACTCTCCAGCCCAGAACCACTCTGATTGGCATGGGAGCTTGGACCTGCTCCATTTCTGATCTGGCCTGGTTCATATCTCCTTAAGCAACCTGATGATACCCCATTCCAAGGGTTCACCATACCAAAGCCAAGCTTAGTATAGACAATCAGCCCAGTCCACTGTAGTTTAGAACTTCCGAGATCAAGAAAGCAACTAATCTCAATCTCTTGGAGAGTAAAGATTACAGAGGCATATGTACCACATACTTTATTCCTCATCTGATCTGGCCTATGGTGTGTTTTTTTCCCACCCATGGTAAATGAAAGTGGTTCCAAGAGTAACCTGGTGGGAGAGGGGCAAGAATTATAATTAGAAACACTATAACAATGAAAGCCACATTGTAGTAGCAAAAAAAAAAATATTTAAGTGATAGAAAAGTGAGGGAAAGCTTTTAACACTTTTTCTATTGGAGAGGCTTCAATAACATCCCTGCAGAGGAGGCTAGCTGAGTGGGCAGCATCAAGCATCATGGGATTGGTCTGGGCAGAATCCTCATTGAGATTGTGAGGAGTGGTGCTTTTTTTCCACATGAAATTTAGTCCTTTGTCTTGGAAACAGCTCAGCAATTGCATCTTCCTCAAGAGGTTTCACCCAGTGGTTTAGCATTTGAGTGTTATATAATACAGAAAGACAAATAAGGAGATTCTAGCGGCTGAATTTAGACAGAGGCCACTACATGTCTGATACTGAAGAGGACCTTTTGTTCAATCTGTCCTTACATAAATAAACTCTTTCATTCTTGTAAATTCCAGAAAGGAAAGCAAGCCCAGATCATGAATAATCCACACTGTAGACCAACTATACTCAAATTCAGCATGTATTAAGCACATGCTATGTATAGAACCTCTGGATTAATATTAGCTGCTTCATGTACAAGTTCATTAAAGTTTGCAAACTTCACAAACAATTTTTCTTTTGAGTCTCACAAAGTCCTTGTGAGTACCTGTAGGTACTACAGGTTGGAGATTATTTCATACCAACTTAGAAATAATTGTAGACTCCCATAGAACAAAATGTATCCTAAGAAAACTTTAATGGAAATGCCTTCTGTGAGGCAATATTATGTCATTGTACTGATGAGGAGAGGCTCAGAAAGTTTAAATGACTGGCCAATATGCATCCAGCTAGTAAATGTCAGAGGTGGAATTTGAATTTAACTGTTCTTCACTTTGTCTTCACCATTCTATACATTGTGACTCACGGTTTCCAAAGGATTAGAAGAGGTTTCTCATTGGTTCTTCATTTTTGTTGAGGACCAGTGACATCATGAGAGTGATGTTTCCCTTACTTGCAAGTAAATTGGTTTTAAGTGAGGCAGAGCCACACAAAGTCATCGACCTTGCTCTCTTCCAGAGTCATCAAAGTCCAGTGGCAGGACAAAAGTCAAGACGATTGGCCATGTCCCAGGATGCAGTGGATGACCTTGGTGCCTTCAACATCTGACCAAGCTCTAAGAGCTCCACAGCACCTGCTTCAACTACCTTCATGGCCATTGGAACAAATCGTTCTTATCTACCCATTCCATCAGGGGAAATTTTCACATGTTTAGGTTAGACATTTCCCTAACTCAACAATGGGCTTGACAACTATTAATTACCCTCAGCCTGGGTTAGCCTGTCTGCCCAGTCATTTTTGCCAGGTTGTGGCCACTTTGTTACAGTTTCTTGGAGCCACAGGTTTGAGACTTGGGTGGTGAACACCAAAAGTGGATAAACAGCCCTAAAAAGGGTTCGACAAACCCTCACACCAAAGTGCTGGTCCTCCTGAATACCCATATACCTGAAAAGAAGAGATATTCAAAAATAGAGAAAAAAATAGTAAAATTAAGAGTTTTATTTAGAGGTGGGTATGAAGGCACATGCCATCATCTGAGAGAATCTTACCTCTTCCCATGCTTCATGCATTAGGCCTACTTTAAGTAATTCTTGATCTTTTATGTTAATTCAGTTAAGAAAACAAAGATAAATAAAATATAGTGAAACCAAAAAGATATCATTTAGTGAATTTAACCCCTACCAAATCTTCTATCCAAGTAGCAAAATGGATTTATTTCATTTTTTTCTCCTTTCCTTTCACTATTCCACAGCTGGGTAAAGATATAGTCTATGAAATGCTAAAAAGCATGTTGGCAAGAAGTTCACAATCAGAAGTTCACAATAACAGAAGTTCACAATCATAGACTCCTGGTGAATACACCTTACTATATAGCTCATCTGAAATTTTGGGGTGGCCTGTGGGTACTTCATAAATGCGCACTGACAGTACCCTACAGCCCATTAATAAATATGGAAGGAAGAAAGGAAGGGAGGGAGAGGGGGAGGGAGGGAAGAAGAAAAGAAGGAAAGAAGGAGGGAAGTATAGAAGGAAAGAAAGAAAAAGGAAGGAGGGAGGGAAGCAAGGGAAGAAAGAAGTTAGGAAAAAGGGAAAGAAAGGAGGGAGGAAGGGGGAGGAAAGGAGAGAAAGAGGGGAGAGGGAAGATGAAAGGAAAAAGTTGGGAAGGGAGGGGGAAGGAAGAAATTATAAAAATTCTTTCTACTCTGTTTTCTCTCAGCAATTCCTGACAGCTTTAAAAAATAATAAATTCATATCTCGGTCCAGTCAAGCAAAGACCAGTAACTAGCCCATGAATAAGTTATTTCTCTCCTATCGCCCATTTTGACTGCTTCATCAATTCAAACTGGTCACTAGAAACAGAGATGTTCAAACTGATGCCTAAAATGAGCTATAAAAATACAGGAAAGGGTATTCCTTTTGAAACTATAGGGACCAATTTTTTAATTGGGGAGTGTTAGCTAAGCAGTTTGCCGCAATATAGGGGCAAGGAAGGAGACAGACAGCCTCCCTCAAAACAGAGCAGGATTTATTTAACAAGAACGAACTTAAAAAAATACAAACAGGATCAGTAGGATTAAGGGAAAGGAAATAAAATGGGGAAAGGGAAATTATACAACCTGAACAACACCACTGCCCAGGAATCAACTGAGAACACACAGCAGTATCCTGTTGCCTTCCAACTTCAAGCTAGAATGGTGAAAAACCTCCCTTCTTCCCAGAAGACCCCAGGCTGACCACACACAGCCCCCAGCCAATTGGCTGGCCACTCTGACAGTGACATGACTGCCCTCACTGGGCTTTCAATCATTATAATTTTGCCAAGCCTATGTAGGCATTGGCAAGTGGTGATGAGGTGAGGTACCAACACCAAGGTGATGGCTACAATTAGTGACTGGAGCACCATGCAGTTTGCGGAGCCCCAGGCTAGTGCGTGCGCCGAGGCTTTTTTTAAAAATTCTAACCAAAAGATGGTGTCATAAAACCCTCAAATAACAATTAATTCTTTATATTACTCTATTCTTGAAGTACAAGGAAAACCTAGACAGATTAAAGCATAAAGAAAATCAAATCAAAATTTAAAAATAAACAAGGTAGAATAATGAATAGAGTAGTAAAATACATACACACATACATATATATGATCGGAGTAATAAAACAGTAAAATGTATGCATATATATATATATATATGTTTTGCTGCCCTATTCATTATTATTTCATTATATATGTATATATGTACCTGTATATGTGTGGGTGCATGTGCCAGATACCAGAGAGATACTGATTCTGACCAAGAAGAGGTGCGTACCAAGGAAGAAGTCTATTGGTATGATGCGACTCTTTCATGGTTTTGCCAGGGATAAAAGAGGGGTGGAGTGTTGTTGTTTTTTAAGTTGCTTTATTCACCCTTAAGAGAGGCTGAAAAGTTAGGAAAATGGACTGCGACTGCTGGGAATTGTGGTCTCTAACAGACAGCCTTCTGCTAAAGCTGCCTGGAGAAAGAGGTGTGTGCCTGCAGGGGAAAAGGCGGATTATCAGAATTCCTCTGCATTAGGAACTTTTGGATGAATTTAGGCAGAAAAAAAAAGATACTTTTTCTTTTGGTTTAGGTGAGGAGAACAGACTGTGGCTAAGAGTTTAGTAATTGTTAGGAGCAGTGATTTGCACAATGGCATTCAAAGAGAGAAAAAGAAAAACCTTTTGCAGACATTTTGTGATATGAATTCTGAGAGTAGACAGTTTATTGAGGTTCCAGTGTCTGAGCCTCTGTTCATGAGGAAACAACTCTTGAGGGTTGGTTGCAACAGGCTGCTGGTGTTGCTGGTGCTTGCTCCTTGGAGAATCAACATAAGGACATTAAAGGTTTAACTCCCTTGATGGCATCTATTGCTAAGAAACTATCCATGCGAATTTCCCTATTTCTAAACGATAATAGATTGTAACTTCTTTGGGAGGCATGCCTGTATATTAATTGCCCATGGGAAGACAATGGAAGATGCCAGTGACAATCTTGATATATACAGAATAATAATATGTCAAAAGATGAGACCTTTACCCACATAACCAAGATGTTGTACAGGGATCTCAAGGAAAACTCAACTCTTTGACATGAAAAGAGGGGAGAAGGGGAATAGATCAAGGTAAAGGCAAAACACAGCAACCTAATATGAGGAAAAAGGCATGGTCTGGATAGAATTAAAATGCCTTGCCTCTTTCTGACAAGTCTTGCCTGATATTGACACCTACTGGTTATATATGGCAGTAAAACTGAGAATTAAAAAGAATCAAGGAATAACTAGGAAAATACAGAATACTCTAGGAGAGGAGCAAATAATGATCTTAAATAATCCAGTTTTACGAAAGGAATTTAAGTAAGCTGTAAAAGGATTCCCAAGGTAGAGGAACCCTTGGTCCAGATGGATTTAGAGCTGAATTATATCAAACTTGCAAGAAACAATTAATATCTATCATATACTATACAAATAATTCTCAAAAATTGGGAAAGAAAAATTCTACAAAATTCCTTTCATAAAACAAATATTCCTGATATCTAAAGTAGGAAAAGACAATGAAAGAAAACTAAATCCCAGTCTGTTTAAAGAGTACTGATTCCAATAGTTATATGAAATCAATTCTTGCCAAAAAAAAAAAAACTGCAACAGAATATATATATTTTTTTAATTTGCTATGATCAAATTGACTTTATCTCATGGATATAAACATAGTATTAGGAAAATAATTAACATAATTATAACTAAAAACAAAAATACATAAAACCACATGATTATATCAATAGATACAGAAAAGGTCTTTTTGACAAAGTACAGTACTTATCTATGCTAAATAGAAAGCCTACAAAGCACAGGCATGGAAAGATCCTTTTATAATTTCATGAAAAGGATATATCTCAAACCAAAATCTAGCATTATACACAATAAGGAGAAACTAAAAGTTTTTACATTAGAAATAAGAGTAAAACAAAGGATCTTCACCTTATAAACTGTTACTTGTTATAATTCAAAGCTAGCAATAGCAATAAGGCAAAAGAAAGAAATTTAAAGCATAAACACAGACGAGAGAGAGAGAGAGAGAGAGAGAAAGAAAGAGAGAGAGAGAGAGAGAGAGAGAGAGAGAGAGAGAGAGAGAGAGAGAGAATTATGCCTATCTACTTACATGATAATTTACTTTAGAAATCCTACTGGAGAATCAACAAAGAAAGTAATTGAAACAATGACTTAAATAAAAGGGCAGAATATTAAATAAACCCACAAAAATCAGTAACATTTCTAGACAACAATAGCAAAATGCAGAAGGAAATAATAAAAAAAACACCTCATTTAAAATGACTACAAAATACATAAAATATCTGGGATTCAATAAAACAAGGTATACTCAAGCTCTGTATAGAAAGCATTACAAAACACACTAAAGGGGGCAGCTAGCTAGCTCAGCGGATAAAGCGCTAGCCCTGGATTCAGGAGAACCTGAGTTCAAATCAGGCCTCAGACACTTGACACTTACTATCCGTGTGACCCTAGCAAAATGTGCAAAAAAAAATCAGTAGCTAGAGAGATATTTGGTACTCATGGCTGGGCCACATCAATATATATAAATGATGATACAACTTAAATTAATCAATAGATTGCATGCTATACTATTCAAACTGCCAAGTACGAGGCAGCTAGGTGGCGCAGTGGATAGAGCACCGGCCCTGGAGTCAGGAGTACCTGAGTTCAAATCCGGCCTCAGATACTTAACACTTACTAGCTGTGTGACCCTGGGTAAGTCACTTAACCTCAATTGCCTCACTAAAAAAAAAAAAAAAAAAAAAAAAAAAACAACTGCCAAGAAGATTTTTTTCCCTTTATAGATAGAATGTGGCAAAATAATAATAATTAATAATAATAATATAATATGGAATATAAAAGTACAAATTATTATGTATATTAAAATAAATGTAATATAATAATAAATAATACTAAAACTATTCATTTGGAGGAACAAAAAGTCTAGATTCACAAGTGAAATGAAGAAAAGCCTGGGCAAGGGAAAGAATCCAAATGCCTAAAAGTCCAATTTTCAGGGAGTTTAAAAATAGATAATTTTATTACATGTTAATTCCCTCATCCTGAACCATTCCCAGTATGTAAGAGTTGGGACTCATGGGTGCCTTTTGCTCCTGGTAAGATAACTGCTTTTTAGTCCCTTTCATTTCAAGCTATAGTCAGTACCATTAATTGAGTAACAAGTTGCATAAGCAATTTTGTGTTCTTGTAGCAACCAAGTAGATAAACAACAAGTCATTGTGATAACAATGTGTTCAATCTCTAACAGAGTTTCAGAGTCCTTGGTTTAAAACTGTTTAAATTGTTGTTTTAAATCCTTTGACCAGAATTTCTAACCCTAACACAGTCCCATAATAAGGTGCAGATAGACACTGTGACTTGCTGATTGGGCATCACTAGGATTCCTTCTCATAAGGAAATTTCCAAAGCACCGTGATAATAATAATTAATATTTATATAGTGCTAGAAGGCTCTCAAAGTGCTTGACAAATATCTCATTTTGTCCTCACAACCACCCTGGGAAGTAGGAGCTATTACTATCCTTACTTAATGGTTGAGGAAACTGAGGCAGACAGAGGTTAAGTGACTCGCCTAGAGTCACAAAGCTACTAAGTAGCTGAGGCAGGATCTGAACTCAGGTTTTCCTTCTTCCCAGCCAATATTCTAAACCATGTCGCTGTCCCCACATTTAGCTGCCAAACTGAGGAATCCTTTCTATTTCCCTCATGAGTGGAGAGTTCCATACACCCTTCCAAGGCAAAGCCATTGCCATTTGAGTAAATTCAATTCAACGTATAAGTACTTTTTCTGACTCATGTTGTTGTTCAGTCACATCTGATTCTGCTGTATGGGGTATTACTCCTCCATTTCACACCTTTGATGTGAGGGCTGGCCAAGTCCTTTTCAGGACTGCTCATTCACCTTCGGTGTCCTCCTTCATCCAACTGTGGGTCCAAGAAGCTGTATCATACACAGAGACCATACCCCAGTAAAACTGTATCAGCAGATAGGCTAAAACCAGGTTGAAGGTAACTCACAAGCTTCAAACATGTCGGTGAGTTAGGGAGATGTCTACCCCAAGCATGTGAAGACTTTTCCCAAAGGAATGGGTGGATGAGAACACTTTGTTCCAATGCCCACGAAGACAGCTGAAGCAGACACTGTAGAGTGCTTAGAGCTTGGTCAGACTTTGAAGATACCAAGGTGATCCTCTACTGTATCCTAAACTAGAGCCATTCATCTTGACTTTTGTCTTTCCATTGGACTTTGATGACTTTGGAAAAGAGAACGAGGCTGATAACTTAGTGTAATTCTGCCTCACTTAAATCCAAGTCCCATACAAGTAGGACGTCACTCTTGTGATGTCATTGGTCCTCTATGAAGATGAAGGATGAACAACTTTCTCTGGGAAAGAGTGAAATGTAGGGGGGGTATGGGAAGTGTGGGATCTGGAGTCAAAGTACACTCAAGGAAATAAAGGAAAGTATATTACTCATGATAATGCCTCACTTTTACATTGCATATTGTGATTTAAAGGTGCCTTTGGTGCATATTATCTCATTGCTTTCTCACCACATCCATGTGAGATAGATCACACTAGGTCACGCCACTAATACAAGTAAGAAAGAACCCTGGATTTTTGAAATCAGAAAATCTATATTCATGTGTCTATTCTGTTACTTACTATCTTTATGACCTTGGACCAACTATTTCATCATCATGGGCCTCCATTTCTTCATTTCTATAATGACAGATTGGGACAAGATGATTTCCAAGTTCATTTCCAACTCAAAATCTATTATCCGATGATCTTTCCAGTTCTAATGTTCTATGAGTCTTACAACTTGATACACAGTGCACTTTCCATCCTACTAAATGCTTGAATATAATATAGTTACTTGGTTCTATCAGTCTCTGTTGGAACTAAAGAATAATGACAAACACCCTCTCAAAATCAGGGGTCCATAAACTTAAAAAAAAAAACAACTATTTTGACAGTGGATAAAGCACTGGCCCTGGATTCAGGAGGACCTGAGTTCAAATCTGACCTCAGACACTTGACACTAGCTGTATGACCTTGGGCAAGTCACTTAACCCTCATTGCCCCGCCCCCCCAAAACCCTATTTTGATAATTATATTTCAATAAAATTGGGTTCCTTTGTAATCTAACGTGTTTTATTCATTTAAAAATATTAGAAGGGTAGGAGGTAGACCTCATATACATATATAAGCATAAAGTGTAACAATTGGAATGACGCCACCTGCTGGAGACTTACTGTAGAAAAGCTCTGCCATGAGGAGAAGGCCTCTGAGGGTAAGCCATGCAGGAAGTGACATTTGCTCGTGGGTACTGTCTATCAAGGCTACCAGCCAATCAACCTGAGGAGCCTCCCATTTCTTAGGAAGGGGACATGAAGTAGGAAGCAGATGCAGGTGAAGGGGTTCTGTTTCTTTTTGGTTCCTGACCTTGCCATGGTGGGTCAAATGATAGGGTCTCTTAGAAAAAGTTAGATTTTTACCTTTCTATCTGATCCTAATGCTCTTTAATAAATACTTAAACATTTAAATACTCTTGCTAAAGTTTATAATTTATTGGCGACCACTCATTAGATTTTAGATAGCATAGCTAGAGTTTTAGCCCCTTACAAAGGCAAGGGTAATTTGGTTGAATCTCCCCTCAGTTGCTATAGTCACAGGATGTCATGATGAGAGGAGTGGGAGAACACATATCCCCTCCTTATATAAGCATATGTAGAATATATACCAGAAAAGTAGTTTGGGGAAGCAGGGCATGATGACAGCAGAATGGTGGGTCAGACAAGGAGAAGCTTCACTTGGACGGTGAAATTGAGGATTCCAAAGGACAGAGATGGTGAATGGGTGAACTTCAGGCATGAGGGACAGTCGGTGCCACTGGGCAAGGGCCCAAAGGTGGGAGATGGAGTATTATGTGCATGTATTTGTATGTGTGTGTGTGTGTGTGTGTGTGTGCACAAGCACACACACACATCTAGGTCTATGTGTCTGTGTATGGAATTTTGCAGAAAGACCTGAGTATAAATCCAGCCTCAGAAACTTGACACTTACTAGCTGTATGATCTTGGGAAAATCACTTAACCCTCATTGTCCCATCAGAAAAAAAAAATAAAGTTATTTGTTTGGGTTTGGTTTTTGGTTTGGGTTTGGGTTTGGGTTTGGGTTTGGGGTTTTTTTTTTACCCTACCTCCTCTTACATCTACCAAACAATTTCCTACTCTATATGACTAAATTTTTTGAATGAGTGAAACCACTTTTACTTCCTTGCTACCTACTTTTTTTAGAGATAAAGCCCTATAATCTGGCTTCCATCCTTATCACTGTTACTAATGGCTTCTGCAAAAGCACTGATGATCTATTTCTACCCAAACTGTAGTGGTCTCTTATCAAATATTATTCTTATTTACATCTCCACTGTATCTTGAATACCAAGACAATTTGCTTTATCCATTTATGACTGCTCATTCTTGGCTCTATGGCATTTTATGAGACAATTCTGCCTGCTAGAATGACCTTTCTTCTGTACACTAATTCATGACACTCATTCTCTTTCAAATCATAGATCAAAGCTGAAATCCTCCATGATTGATTCTATCTCACTTTTCCCCTTCAGAACAAATTTAGGATTTGTGTCTTCAGTTCCTTTCACAATTATTCTTCAGTCATTTCAGTCATGTCCGATTCTTTGTGACCCCATTTGGGGTTTTCTTGGCAGAGATGTTGGAGTGGTTTGCCATTTCCTTCTCCTGCTCATTTACAGATAAGGAACTAAGGCAAACAGAGTTAAGTGACTTGCCCAGGGTCACATAGCTAGTGACTGAAGCCAGATTTAGGAAGATGAGTCTTTTTTATTCCAAGTCCAGTGCTCTATCCACCATGCCACCTAGCTACCTGCCTTTTACAATTATTTGCCATTAAAATGTTACTCTGAAAACATGTTCTTTGGGATTGTCTATATTCCCAGTTAATTTGTAAAATACTTAGGGACAGAGACTATTTTTTCTGTTTCTTTTGTATTTCCCTAGCCCATAGAACAACGAATACAATGCTTTTCACATTCCAAAACTTAAAAAAAACCACACATTTATGTTCCCCATATTTCCTAAGGAAAATCCTTCAAGGAGTCCTAGCACTAGGCTGTTATAAAATAAAGGAGTCACTTTGGAAATCAATCTGAGAAGCTAATTTCTGTAAAATATGAATGGCTAATAAATTCTATGGTTCTAGGGCTGTTTGAATTTAATGGAGGACAATCACCTAGAGGATAAGCACTTTAACCCAAAATTATGAATATCTAATATTCGTTGCTTAAAGGGATGAAGATCTAGTAACAAAGCTTTAGGCCTTGTAATAGATGGATTGGGAAGATTGTTGAGGGATGGCAAGGACCAGCACACCTCAAATTAATTCCACATAGAAGACCGACCATCTATTCACCTTCAATTAAGAACAGAGCTGAATGAGGGACAGAATCATGTCCAGGATTTAATTTCCAAAAATAAAAGTCAAGCAAAGATGAGCTTCTTAACTATTTTCCTAGTGTTCCAGATTAAACAAATTTCTGATAACTTCAGTTATTAATAATAACAGCTCAAATGTCCATAGAACATTGTGAAATAGGTAAAGTAAGTATTATCGTTGTTTATCCCACCAGGGGTGATGCTGCCCACTCACCTAACCCTGTTCATCAAGAACAAGGGCCTCAGCTGAAGCTTTTCCCAATCACCCTTAATTCTAATCGCTCTGATTCATTAGTTATTTCCAGTTTATCCTGTATATCTTGTTTGTACATAGTTGTTTGCATACATTCTCCCTTATTAGACTCAAATGTGAACTGGATTTAAGTGAGGCAGAATTACACAAAAGTCATCAGCTCAGTCTCTTGTCCAAGTCCAGTGGCAAGATAAAAATCAGGATAGCTTGAGATACAGCTGATGATCTTGGTGTCTTCAATGTCTGACCAAGCTCTAAGCATTCCATAGCACCTGCTTCAGCTGTCTTCATGGCCATTGGAACAAATTGTTTTCATCTACCCATTCCCCTGGAGGAAGTCTTCACATGCTTAGGTTACACATCCCCCTAATTCACTGACAGGTTTGAGACTTGTCTGTTACCCTCAGCCCAGTTTAGACCATGTGCTGAGGCAGTTTTACCCAGGTGTAGCTGCTATGCATGCTATAGCTTCTTGGAACCACAGGTGAGAGTTGGGAGACAGGTGAACACCAAGGATAGATGAGCAGCCCTGAAAAGGGCTTGACAAATACTCACACCAGAGCTATTAATCATCCCTGAATACCCCATATACCCCAGGCACTTAGTAAATGTTTATTACTGGAGCCAAGATAGTGGAGGAAAGGCATTAAATGCCCAGAGCTCCTGACACAATTACTCCAAAAAACTCCAAACAGAGTGATAAGACAACTCTTGGAGCAGGAGAACCCACAAAAAGACAGGCTGAGATTTTTTCCAGCCAAAGACAGCTTATAAGTTAGGCAGGAGAGGGATTCTGTGCTCTGCTGGGAGTAGAGTGCAATCCCATGGTTGCTCAGACACAGATCCAGCCCCAGGCAGTCTGCAGCAGAGAAACTTACCCCTGAGCCTCCATATCAATTGTAGTGCCAGTGTCTTCTGAAACTAAGCTCATAGTATGGTGAGAGGGCTGAACAGCTGGCCAGGAGTTGGGGGCAGTAGTGATATAGGGGTGTCTGCTGGAGCTGAGGAGGAATTTGGTTGTCCTACCCCAATGGGGAACCACACAGAAATCTTGAACAGTGGAGGCCCAGGTGTGGGAGGGGTGCAGGCTCACCAGAGCTAACAACCACAGCAAACAAAATTTTGTTGCCTGGTTAATTAGCAAGTTGGTCTGAGGTTATTTATGGACCAGAGCATAGGCCATGTGAGTGAAGAACCGGCCCCTCCTTGAGTTGTATCACCTGGGACCCCCTGAAGCTTGAGATAGTGTAGCCTGGAAGCAGGGCTCCATGTTAAGAAGGAGTTAAAAGTCAAGTAAAAGTTGGACAAGATGAGGAAGCAGAGAAAGTTGCTTTGGCAAAGTTTCTTTGGCAACAGGGAGAATCAAAGTGCACCCCCAGGGGAGGATGGCAACATCAGGGCTCCTACATCATGCATTGGCCATAGAAGTGCTCAAAAAGGAGTGTGAGGATAAAGTAAGATAGGTAGAGGAAAAAATGGAAAGAGAAATGAGAGTGATGCAGAAAAGTCATGAGAAAAAAGGTAACAGCTTGAAAAGCCAAATGGAAAAGGAGATACAAAAGCTCTCTGAAGAAAATAATTACCTAAGAAGTAGAATTGAACAAAGGGAAGCTAGTGACTTCTTGAGAAACCAAGACACAATAATGCAATTCCAAATGAATAAAAAAAATAGAAGGCAATGTGAAATATCTTCTTGGAAAAACAGCTGACTTGGAAAATAGATCCAGGAGAGATAATTTGAAAATCACTGGACTATGTGAAACCATCATCAAAATTAAGAGCTTGGACATCATCTTCCAAGAGATTGTCAGGGAAAATTGCCCTGATATTCTAGAAGCAGAAGGTAAAACAGAAATTGAAAGAATCCACCAATCACCTCCTGAAAGAGATCCCAAAATGAAAATTTCCAGGAATATTATAGTCAAATTCCAGAGCTCCCAGGTCAAGGAGAAAATATTGCAAGCAGCCAGAAGGAAATAATTCAAATACTGTGGAGCCACAGTAAGGATAGCACAAGATCTAGCAGCTTCTACATTAAAGGATTGGAGGCCATGGAATATGATATTCCAGAGGGTAAAGGAATTGGGATTACAACCAAAAATCACCTACCCAGCAAAACTGAGTATAATCTTTAAGGGGAAAGAATGGGACTTCAGTGAAAAAGAGGACTTTCATGTATTCATGATGAAAAGACCTGAACTGAATAGAAAATTTGACTTTCAAATATAAGACCCTAGAGAAGCATAAAAAGGTAAACAGGAAAAAGAAATCATGAGAGATGTTAAAAGGTTAAACAGTTTACATTCCTACATGGGAAGATGATTTATCTAAATCATAAGAGCTTTCTGAGTATTAGGGCAGATGATAGGAATAAATTTAGACAGAGGTCACAAATGGGAATTGATTATAAAGGAATGATATCTGTAAAGCATTTATTTTTTATCTTTTTTTGGGGGGAGGGAGTGGTCAGGGTTGGTGAGTATCTTCTGTCTGAGGCCAGATTTGGGTTTGGGTCCTCCTGGGTCCAGGGAAGGTGCTTTGTCCACTGTATCACCTATCTGCCCCATGATGACTTCTTTAGGATAAAAGTGAGAGGGGAGAGGAATGCACTGGGGGAGGGGGAAAGGAGAGAGCTAGAATGGGATTAAGTCTCATAAGAAAGAAACAGCAAAGGGCTTATTGTGTGGGGGGAGAGATGGGGGAGGAGTGGGGAAATGAATGAACTTTACACTCATCAGAATTAACTCAAAGACCTTAATCTCATCAGAGTTGACTCAAGGAGGGCATAACACACACACTCAATTGGGTGGCGTAATCTATCTAACCCTGGAGGAAAGTAGGAGGGGAAGGTAATTAGGAGGAAGGGGTGAAAGAAGGGAAGGCAGAGTGGGGGAGGGGGCAGTCGGAAGCAAATCACTTTTGAGGAGGGATAGGGTAAAAGAAGATAGAAAATAGAGTAAATATCATGGGAAGGGAATAGGATAGAGGGAAACAGTTAACAATAGTAATTGTCAAAAAAATTTGAAGCAGAGGCAAGAGTAAGGTAAGATGATGATTTGATGATGATGAGTGATGGATGGATGGATGGATGGATGGATGGATGGATGGATGGATGGATGGATGGATGGATGGGTTGATGATGATTGGATGAAGATGAGGATTGATTGATGAGGAGAAGGATTAAATGAAGAAGAGGAGGATTGATTGAGGATGATGATGGCAAAATATATGGTACTTACTTTGCTGGGCTATTTTGAAGAAAATTCTTTGTCAAGTTTAAGGTACTATATAAAAGTTATCTATTACTGTTGTTGCAATAATCAACCTCATGGGTTCATTGTAAGGAAATCTCTCTTTAAAGTACTATATAAATGTAGTTTACTATTTTTTTTTGTTTTTTTGTGGGGCAATGGGGGTTAAGTGACTTGCCCAGGGTCACACAGCTAGTAAATGTCAAGTGTCTGAGGCCGGATCTGAACTCAGGTACTCCTGAATCCAGGGCCGGTGCTTTATCCAATGCGCCACCTAGCTGCCACTGTAGTTTACTATTAAAAAATGATGAGCAGCATACTATCAGAAAGACATTGAGGGACCTGCATGAGCTGATGCAAAGTGAAATCTACTGTATACAAAATAACAATAATATTGTGAGATGATCTGCTATAAATGACAGTTATTTTCAGCAATGCAATGATCCAAGACAACTTCAAAGGTCTTATGAAAAATGCAGTCCATTTACAGAGAGAGAGCTGACGGTATTTGAATACAGACTGAAACATAATTTTTTTTGTTAGTTACTTTATCAGAAACAAAAAAAATGATGAGCAGAATGCTATCAGAAAAACTTGGAAAGATCTACATGAACTGATGCAGAGTGAAATGTACTATATACAAAATAACAGAAATAGTGTAAGATGATCTGTTGTGAATAACTTTGTTATTTTCAGTAATGCAATGATCCAAGATACCTCTGAAAGACTTATGAAAATTGCAATTCATCTACAGAGAAAGAACTGATAGTATATGAAAACAGATTTAAGCATAATTTTTTGATAATTCCTTAATCTGAAGTTCTGTTTCTGTTTTATTTCACAACCTGACTTATGAGGAGATGCTGTGAGTGTGTTTGAGTGTGCATGTGTGTGCATGTGTTTGTGAGCATGTGCACGTGTGTGTCTGTGTACATGTGCATGTGTGTGTGCTCATGTGTGTGTGTATGAAGTAGAGATGCTTGAGAGGGGACATAATTCTTCTTTACTTCTCTCTTATTAGCATAGAAAATCTATCAGATTAGCTAATAGTTGCTTTGGATAATTTTTAAAGGTGGGGTAAGACATGAGAAAGGTATGTTTCAATAAAGCAAGGGAAAGGAAATAATAATCTTGCCTTATACACATGTGCCTACTTCATATGCTTAAACTCAGCTCTGAATTCACATGAATGGGGTAAAGTGACTTCCTCACTGTCTAACATCCCAATAGATATCCTAGGATCTTATCACTGCAACCAAAGTTGTGCTACATTATCAAAATTTTCTCCAGCACTTTCTTAAATTTGTATAATAAACAAAATAAGAAATCAATCCCTGATTCATAACATTTGCAGTTTGATTTGACTCTAGCCACCTTTTTTCTCATGGCAGGGAGTATAAAGCTGCCTTGGTAGGCATTTGATAAATTAAACAGTAAAGATATTTTGACTGATGCACTGCCTGTGGCTGGACTAGTTTCCCTACCACCCCAGATCCACATATGCTCCTTCCATTTTTAAGATATATCACCATAGGCTACTTGATGGTGGACCAGTGGTACAAGCACATCAGCAGAATTTATCTGACCCAAACATTCAGTGTTTGATCAACACTGAAACAGCTATGCTTGGTGGCAGAGACCCAATAGTATACTTGGGTTCCTGCCAATTACAGAGCCATGTAAGTGCAAAACAATGGATTGGAAGGTCAAAACCTTTGGTCAGCCTGACTACAACTTTATATGTGTTGACCCTGCCATTTTAATTAAAAGAACAATGGAATTGTAGGAGGCTGTTCTATCCTCTCATCATTTCTCAGACTCTGCTCTCCAGACTTTACAATAATGTTACCACCTATATATTCCCTGTCTGCTACTTTAGGGGAAATATTTTAGCCATAAGGCTGATGCTTCATTTTTCTCAATGCCAAGAATCAGTCACTAGTGCATTACTGGGACCAAAACCAGAGACTATAAAAGAACCACTTTGATTTAGAGAATAAGTTTCTACTGCCAAGGGGTGCCTTGCCACATAGTTGAGTGGCAATAATAAGATTGTTGAGCAGAAGCTGAGACCTAGAAATGCCTACTGTCCACAATCTGGATTCCATCTGAGCTCAGAGGGAGCAAAGATGTGGAACACTTGGAAGGGGATTCCACATTCTGCCTTTAAGACAAAATATTAATTAAGATAAATGCAAAGCTCATTATTCAGTTTGAGCACATCTGTCATAAAGGAACAAAATATCATTTATTTTGTCTCAGTGGTATAAGTAAAACTATTGAGAAAAATACACTAAGTTCAAATATACACTGAACTTTTTTTTCCATTAATGGTTATATGTCATTATGATTAGTATGCCCTTAATATATATAGAAAAGATTTTTTAAGTAAATTGGAAAACTGACCTTCAGTGAATCACTTTTATTTAGAAAGGGAAACTTTTTTTCCTGTTCCAAACTAAAGCTGTGGTAGGATGGGTTGTTGTTTTGGGGCTTGTTTTGGGGGGATTTTTGAGGGCTGGTTGTCAGATGCCAACCACACTGTGATGGGAAGAAAGGAGTTAATAGCCAGCAGATGTAATTTAAACAGGGACTGCTCAAGAATTGGATGAAATAAGAAGGGTCATGGTGAAGGCACCAAAATATAGCTTCAAAGGAGCAGCTGCAGTAAGAAGGCAGAAGATAAAGCATTGGCCCTGGATTCAGGAGGACCTGAGTTCAAATCTGGCCTCAGACGTTTGACACTTACTAGTTGTGTGATGCTGGGCAAGTCATTTAACCCTCATTGCCCCACAAAAAAAAAAAGAAGCCAGAAAAAAACTCAACCAATGAGAGAAGACCAAACTGAGCAAAACCGAAGAATGAGTAAAACACAACAAAACAGAAAAGAGAAAAAAAAAACAGAAGTTTGGTTCTGAATCATAAAGAAGCACATGGGGTTAGGTTACTGTAGAGAGAAGTCACCCAGTGACAACCATATTCTTCTAGCACTGAGGTATGGTGGCCATGTCCAAACTGTCACCTTAAGCAGACAACCCCACAGTAAGTCAGGGACCTGACAGATAATGACCAATTGTATTTACGTGACCTTAAACTATCTGGATAAAAGGTGTAAAATCAGTTATCTACATCCTTTGACTACAAGATGAAGGCACTCTGCTGGGTTTTAGGGTTACAGATTCAATGAATGAAACAGTTTCTCTTCACAAAGAGCTTATATTCTAATAGAATCAGTTCCTTATTACCTTGATTGTCAGACCTTTCTCAGGAGAGTGTGCTGCAAAGATTTTTTTCCCTCCAGTTAACAGCTTCCCTTTTCATTTTAATCATATTGATTTTGTTGGTGCAAAAAGTTTTCAAATATATGTACTCAGACTTTTCCATTTTATCTCCTACTGATTTGTTTGATCAGTAATTCTTCCTCATCCACAAACATCTTCATCCCTGCTCCTCTGGCTTATTTATGTTATGATCCGTTTTATCTGGGCCATGTGTCCATTTGGAACTTCTCATGGCATGTGGTATAAAATATTGGTCTAAAGCTGATTTCTGCCAGACCACCTTCAAATTTTCCTATCACTTTATATTGAATAATGAATCCTTATGCTGGTAGCTGGGGTCATTGGGTTTATCAAACACTATGCTACTATGTTCATTTGCTTCTCTCTTTTATGCTTAATCTAATCCACTAAATCTTTCTATTTTCTTTTAAATAGCCTATTGAAGTCCCATTTTCCCCCTGAAAGATTATACTCAGTTTTTCTGGGTAGGTGATTTTTGGTTGTAATCCCAATTCCTTTTCCCTCTGGAATATCATATTCCATGGCCTCCAATCCTTTAATGTAGAAGCTACTAGATCCTGTGCTATCCTTACTGTGGCTCCACAGTATTTGAATTGTTTCTTTCTGGCTGCTTGCAATATTTTCTCCTTGACCTGGGAGCTCTGGAATTTGACTATAATATTCCTGGAAATTTTCATTTGGGGATCTCTTTCAGGAGGTGATTGGTGGATTCTTTCAATTTCTATTTTACCTTCTGCTTCTAGAATATCAGGGCAATTTCCCTGACAATCTCGTGGAAGATGATGTCCAAGCTCTTAATTTTGATCATAGTTTTCAGGTAGTCCAATGATTTCCAAATTATCTTTCCTGGATCTATTTTCCAAGTCAGCTGTTTTTCCAAGAAGATATTTCACATTGCCCTCTATTTTTTTATTCATTTGGATTTGCTTTATTGTGTCTTTATTTCTCATAAAGTCATTAGCTTCCATTTGTTCAAAACTAATTATTAAACAATTATTTTCTTCAGAGAGATTTTCCATTTGGCTTTTCAAGCTGTTACCTTTTTTCTCATGACTTTTTTGCATTACTCTCATTACTCTTTCCTTTTTTTCCTCTACCTTTCTTACTTTTCCTTCTACCTATCTTACTTTATCTTCAAAGTCCTTTTTGAGCACTTCTATGGCCTGAGACCAATTCATATTTTTCTTAGAAGCTTTGGACATAAGAACATTGACTTTGTAATCTACTTCTGAGGGTATATTTTGAACTTCCTTGTCACCAAAGAAATTTTCTATGGTCTACATCCTTTTCTGTCTGTTCATTTTGCTAGCCTATATCTTGACTTTTAACTCCTTCTTAAAGTAAAGCACTGCTTCCAGGCTATAATGTTCCAAGATTCAGGGGGTTCCAGGTGGTATGATTTAAGGATAGGCATATTCTGCACTCACCTAGCCTGTGCTCTGGTCTGTAAATAACCCCAGGCCTATTTGCTCTTTAAGCCAGAAACAAAAAATCTGTTTTGCTGTGTTTGCTAGCTTCCGCGAGCCTGCACCCCTCCCCCACCTGAGCTGCCACTCAAGATAGCTTCCAACATGGGTAAAACAACTGAGTTCCACCTCAGCACCATCAGGGACCCCTGCAATCTCTGCATGGCTAGCCACTCAGCCCTTTCACTGGACCATGAGTTTAGTTCCAGAAGAAGCCACCACTGCAACCAATTCAGAGGCTCCGGGGGTCTGTTTCTCTGGTGTGGCTTGCCTGGGGCTGGATCTGTGTTGGTGAGGCAGTAGAGCTGGGTTCCACTCCCACCCTAGTACAACAGACTTTTCCCACTGACCTTCTGAGCTGTATTTGGCTGGAAAATGATCTCACACCATCCTTTTGTAGGTTCTCCTGCTCTAGGAATTGTCTTATGGCATTATTTGGAGGTTTTGTTGTTGTTGTTTTTTTTGTGATCGTGAGGGTAGCTCTGGGAAGTTACTGCTTTTCCTTTGCCATCTTGGCTCTGCCTCTTAAACAGCCTATTGAAAGAAATAATCTTAATGATTACTATTTTGAAGTACAATTTGAGATCTGGCTCTGCTAGACTTCCTTTAATTTTTTTCATTATTTATCTTTAAGGGTTCATTTTAATAATGGTAGAAGTAGGACTAGAATTTGGGTCACACAATCTCAATTCTACTTTTTCCATTAAACCAGTGATAGAGCACTAGGTTTGGAGTGAGGAAGATTTCTTTTCCTGAGTTCAAATCCAGGCTCAGACACTTACCAACTGTGTGACCCTGGGCAGGTCACTTAACCCTTTTTGCCTCAGTTCCTCATCTGTAAAATGAGCTGGAGAAATAAATGGCAAACCACTCCAGTATCTTTGTCAAGCAAACCCCAAATGGGATCACAAAGAATCAGATACTAGTGAACGATGACTAAACAATCCCATGAATATGTCAAGTCTTTAATGTGAAAAACTCTTTCAACAAAGTCAGTATCCAAGCGTGCAAGTTGATCGCTCGGGTTAAATATAGATGAACCTCTGGATAATGAAACATGCTTGTCCAAGAATTTACATGAATTTTGTCCTCTCTGCTACAGCAATGGAATGTATTTTCAAATCCTGGACTTCAGTCAGTAGCCAAACTTGATTTTGAAAAGAAAAAAAAAAGAATCCCTAGACAGTGCTAAGGACCCCAGATGCCTTCCAATCGTGACAGTGACATTTCCTGTAACTCTCAAAATTAGTAAAAAAAAAAAAAATAGTTATCTGAGAATGATATGGGACATTTGAGTCATTCATCATCCTAAACTTGAGAAGAGCTCCAAGATTAAAATTAAATACAATCCAATAAAAATTGATTCAACATCTATTATGTGGAAAGAACTGTGCTGGCACAGCACAAATTTAACATTTTTAAAACTATCCCACCCTTTTTTCTAAATTACTCTATTTCTGTCAAGGACATCACCAACCTTCCCATCACCCTGGTTAGCAATAACAAACTCAGTATCATCCTCACCTCTTCATTTTCACTCACCCTACATAGCAATTACTTGCCAAATCTCACCGTTTTTATTTCTATAATATCTCTCACATTGAAGCCATTCACACATCCACACCACCCTAGGTCAGGTTCTCTTCACCTCCCACCTGGACTATTTCAGTAGTCTGCTAAGTGGCCTCCCTTCCTTAAGTCTCTTTCCTCTCTTCTCCATCCTCCTTACAGCTAGCAAAGTAAGTGATTTTCCTACACCAAGGTTTTGCTATGTCTCTCTGCTACTCATTAAATTCTGTAGAGTCCCTCTTACCAGTAGGGTCAAGCATATGGCTCTCTGTTTGGTATTTAAAGCACTTTACAACATGGCCCTAGCCTATTTTTCCAACATTATTTTATAATATCATATAATATCCCCTTCATGCACCCTATGGTCTAGCCAGACTGGCCTTCTTCTTGTTCCTCATATACTGTACTCCATCTCCCATCTCTATGCCTTTTCAATGGCACCTATCCATACCTGGAATGTCTTCCCTTCTCACTTTGGCCTCCCTTAGAAAAGTTCTAGTCTTGTCTATTTTGTTTTTGTTTTTGTTTTTTGGTGAGGCAATTGGGGTTAAGTGACTTGCCCATGGTCACACAGCTAGTAAGTGTCAAGTGTCTGAGGCCGGATTTGAACTCAGGTACTCCTGACTCCAGGGCTGGTGCTCTATCCACTGCACCACCAAGCTGCCCCAAACAAACCACAAGTCAACTTTTTTTTTTAATTGGGGTTAAATGACTTGCCCAGGGTCACACAGCTAGGGTCAAGTGTCTGAGGTCAGATTTGAACTTAGGTCCTCCTGAATCCAGGGCCGGTGCTTTATCCACTGTGCCACCTAGCTGCCCCCTTGTTTTGTTTTTAAGGCTCAACTCAAGTACCACCTGCTACACAAAGCCTTCCTTATCTCTCCTGCAACTAATGTCAAAAATAACCCTTCTTGGGGGCAGCTAGGTGGCGCAGTAGATAGAGCACCAGTCCTGGATTCAGGAGAACCTGAGTTCAAATCTAGCCTCAGACACTTGACACTTACTAGCTGTGTGACCCTGGGGAAAGTCACTTAACCCCCAGTTGCCTCACAAAAAAAAAAGAAAAAAAAGAAAAGAAAAGAAAAGGAAAAAAAAATACCCTTCTTTTCCTAGAGGAAGCTAGGTACCCATAGTGCCTAGAGCACTGGGCATGGAGTCAGGAAGGCTCCCAACTGCATGACCCTAGGTATGTCACCTCAGTCAGCCTCAGTTTCCTTAACTGCAAAATGGGAGTGATAATAATAGCACCTACCTCCCAGGGTTGTTGTGAGGACCAAATGAGATAATACTTGTAAAACACTTAGCAAGGTGTTCAGTCATTTTTTTTTTTTTTTAGTCTTCTCCTATTCTTCCTGACCCCGTTTAGGATTTTCTTGACAAAGATACTGGAGTGGTTTACCATTTCCTTCTCCAGCTAATTTTACAGATAAGGAAACTGAGGCAAAGAGTGATTCTTCCAGGGTCACACAGTAAGTGTCAAAGGCAAGATTTAAACTCAGGAAGATGAGTCTTACTGACTCCAGACCCACCATTCTATCCACAGTGCTACACAGCTACCGCAAGGCAAAGTAGGACTTGTTTTGTTTTTTTGAGGAGGGGAGGAGACAGGAGCTAGAGAGATAAGGAAGACTTGGTATAGTGCTTCATAAACGTTTGTGTTCCCCTTACCTTCCTCCCTACCGTCCCCCCCTCCCAACCTGAAAGGTAACATAAAATACACCTCCACCAAAGTGTTTCAACTCATTGTCCCATTTAAATACAGGTTCAGTTGGACAGTTGTTGCTACACTTACTACTGCAGCCAAGGGCACTACTATGGTTCCAGATTATTAAGTGGAACCCTGTCACTTAATAAACTTCCCAAATTCTGTACTACCTTCCCTCCCTTTGGGAATAGTTTCTTCACCTGCCTTTTTGATGCAGTTCTTCATTCCCATTCCTATTAAGCACAATAAGCAGTCTACTTTTATCTAAATCCAGGGCAAGAGTCCCTCCATCCTCAATTGAAGTATGTGACTAAAACAATTTTGTTGTAATCATTTTTAAGGGCCTCCACAGTCTTCTCTCCCACTCAGATGTGGGGCATGCATTATTAATTAAATGACAAAGTTATTACAGCCAGTAATTGGATTAGCCCATTGCTCCTGCCTGCAGTAATTAACATCTATCAAAATAAAAGAGGAGGAGTTGTGTTATCCTTATTAGAAATGATTTGGCTTCATGGGTTTTGATCAAATTAAATAGAATCAAACTCACCAATGATTGAATTAAATGAAAGTCGTTGTACTGAGATTGCCCTTATTTGTTTGAGGACATGAATGAGCAATGAGAGCCTGGGTTTATGGATTTGTCCATGTTCTCAAGGCTCAGGGGGATGACTTGGATTTTAAATTTATATAGACTAGTTTCATCAGACTAAATTCAGCAACCGCTTTTGCATATGAGAAATTTCTTTAAAACAAGCCAAGAACTACCAATTAGATCTAAAAATGCTTTGGCAGCCAATTACAGGCAAAACTAAGGAGCTCTATGTGTACAAAGAGATGGATAAAATAGAGCAGTGCTTCATTCAATCAATAGGCATCAATTGTGATTATTGGAAAGCATAGCAATAAAAAAGAAAGATGCCGAGTGAGCTCCCCAAAAAAATGAATTGGAAGGAAAAAAAGCTCCCTCGTGCACAGGCAAACATAATTTCTCACAAACAGGAAAATGCCTCAGTGAGCACACAGGAAAAATCAGTGAGGTGAGAAGAATCTGTTCATGAAAATGAATTTACTAACCACCAAACTATATGCTCTCCTATAGTCACACCAATGTGAATCATGGATCTGAATTACAACCTTATTTGTAACAAAAACAGTGACCATGACTGTCTTTGTCACAATGTCATTAACTCAGAAATCTGAACCAGCTTTTCTGCTTTTCTGAGATCTGTCATTAGCTGTTGAGAAAAATATAGTTCCATTTTCAGCAATTGACAATATATCCCCAGCCCAACCCCTAACTGTGAATCCAAGTCATCCTTTCCCACCTTCCACAGCTTTCTCACTGAAGTACCTGCCTGCCTTGATCTCTAAAATCCCTTGAAAATAAACTCATGTGATAAAGCAGGTTCCAGTCTCCTGATTAGCCTTCCATGTTATTAGCAATCCTATGGAATAGAATGTGGGTGGTAGGGAGAGAAGGAAGAATAAGCATCAAAAAATAGAGGGAAAAAAAGATAAAAAAAAAAGATGAAAGATATACTTCTATGGGAGGAGTTTTTAAGCTTTTTGTGTCATGAACATATTTATTTACAATGATTTATTCTCAGAAAGATGTTAATTAAATTCATTAAAATGAAATGCGGGGGGCGGGGGGCAGCTAGGTGGTACAGTGGATAAAGCACCAGCCCTGGATTCAGGAGGATGTGAGTTCAAATCCAGCCTCAGACACTTGACACTTACTAGTCGTGTGACCCTGGTCAAGTCACTTAACCCTCATTGTCCCACCCCCCAAAAATGAAATGCATATGATTACAAAGGAAACCAATTCTATTCAAAGAGTTATCAAATTGTGTGTGTGGGGGGGGGGGGAATCAGTCCCCAGATTAAGAAACCCAGCTCTATGGAGAAGTACCAAATATATGGTGCCACCTAGGGAACCCCAAACTATTGATTCCCCTTTCCTATGCCTGGTCCTGATCCTTAGTGTGACTTCAAATTGTCTTCATTAATCTATGATTGTTGTTTTTTTCCAGGATATAAGATAATTCATAAAAAAAATATTTTCCCTGCTATTTGCTGCATAAAAAGAAAAGAAAGAAAATAGGAATGGTTGTCTTGTTGTTGCCTTCTTATACAAAGCAAAATCATTATTGATCTGAAATAACACGTCCATATTTGTGAAATTGGAGAAAGTGGAAAGAGGAGGGTTGGAAACAAGTTGTGTATAAGGACAATTTCAGAAAATAAAAAATGTTGTTTAAACCCAATGCTAGGAAAAGCAAAACTAAGGAATGTTAGAGTGAGGAAGTAGTAGCATCTGCTTAGTGGAAAACTGTTCTAGGGAGTAAGGAAGTCCATTTAGTCTTGGATACAATATCTACCAGCCTTATGGAAATCTACTGAGTAGTCTTTCCATCAGGAGATTGAAATATTGGAATGGGCAACCTGTTAGGGCATCTTTTTCCCAAGGGATGTATTAAAAGGGAATTATAAGCAGCTTTCCTAATCAAACATCTGTCCTGAGAAATTCAAACATGCACTTACCTAAAGGCTAAAGCAGGTTAATGCTTTGAATTTCTGGAGCTATGTTTATCCCAACACTGTGCCATTAAATAATCAACCAAAAGAAAAAGAAATTCAATGGCAAGAGTAGGGGACTAAATGATCAACTTTAACTATCCCTACTCTGTTGTTTTGGGTTTTGTCATTTTTCTTTCCATTAGATACTGTTATGTGGAAACATGGAAAGATAACTAAAGTATCTTTCAAGAATAAAAAAAAATATATATTGTCCCTTTGTGGAAATCAGCTTTCAATGAAATTCTCTTCTTCTATTTTCATTTCTGTTCTTGTACTAAATCTTACAGCCACTATCCTCCCAAGAGAGCTCTGGACAAAAGGACAGGAAGAGAAATTGACATTGCCACCATTTTTACTACTCATCATAGGTCAATTTTTATGATTCAAAATCTCTTCTTTGTTTTATAGGCAAACTGAGTCCCTCAGGTATTCTTCATGCACATCCACAAACAATACAAAATATGTGGAGACATAGAGAACTCTTTTCAATAGATGGCATTTGGCAATTTTCACCATGTAGAATAAAGAACCTTATTGGGTCTGTCAGAGATTTACAGTCTTCTTTTATTTTTCTTTTTAGTATTGGAGACTGTTATACCATTCTGCCCTTAAAAAAAAAAAAAAAAAGCTTTTTTTCTTACCTTCAAGCCTGTCTTTGTCATCTAACTATGGAGAGTAAATGGCTGACATGAAACATCTACGAAATGAGTTCTCTCTCAAATCATTAGAATGCTGAGCCCAGCCTCACCTAGGTTAGCATTCTGTTGGTACAGTTTCAAGAATGGAGCTGAGAATCTCTGTTGCCCAGCACACTTGAGCTTTCACATTCAAATTCTAGGCAAAATGGGATAAACAAGTGTCTCATAGCTCTAAATCACAAGATTCCAGACTAGATCCTGTCTCCCCTGTCCTCATTGCTTGAACTCATCATCTATTGAATGGGGATGCTGCTTATAAGCATAAATGTTAGCTATGCAATGTTAAGTTCAGCTCTTTTCACAAAGAATTAGACATTTGACTTTTTATTTTCTTAAGGTAGAAAATATCTTGACTTCAGCCAAAGACTCATGAAACTCAAGAGTTACTGCTCAGACCCTCTGGACACTTGGTAGAAAGGTACCCAAATTACAGATCCAGGATTTTGAGAGGGCAAATATATTTTTTAAAGATGAGGAATACAAGACAATCCCAAAGGACTATCAATGAAACATACTATCCACCACCAAAGAAAGAACTGACATTGATGGAACACAGACTGAAGCACGCTGTTTTTCACTTTCTTTCATTTTTTCTTTTATTCATTTTCTTATACAAAATGATTAATATGGTTATGTTTTACATAATTGTACATGTATAACCTATAGCTGATTGCTTACTGCCTCAGGGAGGGCAGAGGGAAAGGAGGGAAGGAGGGATAAAAATTGGAACCCCCAACTATAAATAAAAACATTTATTATAAAAAAGATGAGGAATATATTCAATTCAAGAAGTATTTATTAAGCACCAACCATGTGAAAGATGCTATAATGGGTACTGGGGATACAAAAATAGGCTTGCAAAAATGGAAGATGATACTATTTCTGTCCCCCAAAAAGCTTAGAAAAGGTAATAGAGGTCATCAGATCCAACCCCTTCAATCAAAAAGCATTTATTAAGTGCCTACTATATGCTAGGCTAAAGCTCACAAAGATTTGCCCAAGGGCACAACTAGCTAAAAGGATAGCTACCTGTCTATAACACAAGAACTCCTGAAGTAATCGATCCTCTGTACCATGCTGAATTCTTGAATCTACAAAGTCTATAGGACTTTTGAAAGATAGATAGCTATCTATATCTATATACTAATATGTAGATATACACATTTATTTAAATATGTGTTTATATGCATATATATACACATATGCATACACATACACATATACATATACATATACATATTTGAGATGAGAAATGTGTTCAATTCCACAAGGATTTATTAAATATCAACCAGGTGCAAGATGCTATAATGGGTACTTGGAATACAAAAATTAAGCAGCCACTACTCCATTCTTATCTCTAAAATAAAAACTCCTTTCTGCTATTGACTGAGAATGAGTGAGGCGGATAGTGTATTTATTTCAGATTGCTATTTAGCAATTTCCCCACACACTGCTAGACAAAGTCTATAGACTTCATGTTTTATAGTGATAGCAGCAGCATCCCATATCTTAGAACCCTGTAGTAATTTAGTGGGTTTTGTTTATTCATTTTCAAGAGGGTGAGACAAAACAGTTAGGAACTTCCCCCTGGGAAATATGCAAATTTGCCTAGTCAGCTTGGTGAATGAAGCAGTCAAGCATAAGACTGTAGAAAGAAAAGCTATTTAGGAAGCTGAGTGAGGGATGATGAGGGCCTGACTAAGCATGGCTCTGGGTAATTTGGGGAACATATTTGGCTGATGGAAAGGTAGTAATAAGGAGAAAACAATAGCATTTTTAAGAGGTAGCATGACCTCTCTCCTTGGCTTAGAAGCCAGACAGGGAGACTGAGTCATGCCTCTTACATAAGTTCTCCTTCTTACATGAACAAATGGTTGTGTGACCCTGAACCCAAATGACTTCTCGGTGTCCCAAGCAGCTCTCTGAGACATGAAGTTGCAAAGCTGGAGACCAATTCACATTGCCAGAGGAAGTTTCCTCATCAATCTCTCCATATACCAATAAAGTCATGGGTCTTTACTTTAAAAAAATCTGGCTGAAGTGCCATCTTACAGACAACCATCAAAACTAATTAATCTGTTCCTCTTCAGGCCCCAGATGCTAAAATAAAAGCCTCACTGTTTATTAAAAGTGGTGCTAGAATCAGCATTCCTTGAACTTTGGAGCAGCACCAGATGTCCTGTAACAATGTTGATGTTTTTACTCCTCTTTAAATGATAAGATATCACCTTGGGAAAGAAGGGCTAGTCACACTGTTCTCATAACTGTCTCTCCCTGTGTGTCTTTTATAGTATTTGTACTGGACCCTTCCTTCTGTATATCTCTGGGTGCACTGATAAAACAGCCATCATTCAATTCTTATCCCCAAAATAAAGAATCCTTCCTGCTATTGAATGAAAGTGAGGTGAATAGTGCATTTATTTCAAAATTACAACTAGCAATTAATTTCCACACCCACCCCTAAAACAAGGAACATAAAACCAAGGCTCAATTCATTAAAGGCAATTATTCTTGCTAATTAAATGCTAAACTCAATTGTTTCTATGCTACTGACAGACTGTGCTATTGCCCTAACCTGGTTGCAGCTTCAATTTATTTTCTGATATTGAGGTGCATATTAATTTTGTTGTTGTTGTTGTTACTTATTCATTTTCAATTGTGTCTCACTTCTTTGTGACCCCTTTGGTAGTTTTCTTGGCAAAGACACTGGATTGATTTGCCATTTCCTTCTCCAGCTCATTTTACAGATGAGAAAACTGAAGCAGAGTTTAGTGACTTGCCCAGGGTCATACAGCTAGTAAGTATCTGAGGCCAGATGTGAACTCAGGTCTTCCTGATTCCAAATCCAGCACTCTATCTCTATCTACCTAGCTGCCACATGTGCGCGCGCACGCACACACACACACACACACACACACACATTTATTAGTAATAAAATTATTAGCTGTTTGACTTTGGGCAAAGCATTTAACTTCTGTCAGGCTAAGTTCCCTCATCGGTAAAAAACAAGGAGTAAAACTCACACTGCCTATGATATAAGGCTATTATAAGGTTCAAATCAAATATGTAAAGAGTTAGTATAATTATTATTATTACCACCAATACATCTTGGTCCCCTCAGTGCCAGTCAAACCACTCAGGAGTGACTAAGAAGCAACAGGTTTGACATAGAAACTTCTCTGTTTATTTCCACATCAAGGCCTTCACAATAGATACTGATAGCCATAGATTATGAAGTGACATGCAGTGATCATTAAGATTTCCAAAGTGAATAGATCATCCCGGTTTGCTAGTATCTGTTTATATAAACATCTGTTTATATAAAATCCACTTATATAAACAGAGAATAAACACAGATTGTTTTCACCAATAGATGCTTGGATTTCCTCCTAGAGCAGAGGAGATCCAAGAATATGAAAAGCCGAGATCTTAAGAAAACCTTCAAAATATATAATCCCCTTTTTTTTGAACCTGTAATATCTTAGGATAAGGAATTCCCAGAATGGAAGCTCTTTCCAATTATGCCAATCAATAACTCATAATCTTATTGCTCAGGCCATTGAGAGAAATTGGCTTAGAGACACACAGCTAGTATGTGTCAGAGGCAAGATTTGAACTCAAGTCTTCCTAATTCCAAGCCTAGTTCCTCCTGTCCCAATGCACGATGTTATGCTATTTCTAAATCCTTTAAAAGTTGAAAATCAACCAATCAACAAGTGCTTCCTGTATCTGCTTTTTTCCCCCTTCTTTTGGGGAAATGAGGCAATGAGGGTTAAGTGACTTCCCCAGGGTCACACGGCTAGTAAGTGTCAAGCGTCTGAGACCAATTTTGAACTCAAGTCCTCCTGAGTCCAGGGCCGGTACTTTATCCACTGTGCCGCCTAGCTGCCCCTTATTAAGTGCTTCCTATGTACCAGGTACTGTTTATACAAGTTTAAAAACGAAACAGTCTCTGCCCTCAAGAATATTATTCTATCAGAAATCTACAGTAATGTATTTTATTTTCCTTCTCAGAGCTCTACCTGTAGTTCCATAACACCTAGTCCTTTTTGTTGTTGAGCTTTGGGACAGAAATACTGCAGTCTTCACTGAGCCAGGTGTGCATACAGAAGCATTCTGGTCTCTATGAGGTGTCATTCCAAGAAGGAGCTTTCTTTGGGACTTTTTAATTGCTCATCCAGAGTACCTAAGGGGGATAAAATTGTTATTCTGACAGCTGTACATCCTCACATACTAAACTGGAAAACTAAAATTGGGGCAAATTATTTAAATTAATAGAATTTGGATCTTGTAATGATACATAATTAATGTTTGGGGAACAAATGTCACTTCAATTTACAGTCAACTACTTGAGATGAGAGAGAGAGAGTGAACAAGCTTCCTCACCCTTTCTTCCCCACATTTCTACATCTTTTGCTTTTCATTTTAAAACTACCCAATTTACTTGGAGAAATAGAACCAAATTCAACCTTTCTCCTGGGAAGGGAGAAGTGGAACTTTGAAAGCTCATAGGATGTTTAGTAATCAGTGGAATTGGTTGTAAAAGGCTCTTCTGAGATGGAACCAGAGGAAAGTAATTAGCCCAGGCTATTCCCTGTTAATGACCTAAGAACGCTGATCTAGGGATCCTTTTAAAAGTACACATGCTAAATGGGAGGCCCCTGAGCTCAGCAACATCCAATGAAAGGGAGCAGCCGTATTTCTCATCTCAGTCTGGAGCTGGAGAGGGTAGGCCAGTGATTGTTCCCCAGTATGCTCTTCTTCCTTAAGACAATTAGATCTATTAGAACTTTGGATGATCAATATGCACACCACTGCAGGTTAATTTGCTCTGTCATACAGAACCCACTCCATTGTGTTTGCTAACTGTTTTTTAATTAGTTTTATTGATATCTTTTGTTATTTTTTTTATATCTCCATATTTCCCTCAGTATCTCTCCCTCTCCTCATATCAGAGAGCTATCTCATATAACAAATAATATTTTAAAGACAAAAAGAAAAAGAGGGGAAAAAATCAGGTTTTTCCCTTGTGTTTTCTAAAAGGAAAAGAAGACATTTCAGATTTCATTTACATAGCACAAAATAGAAGGAAGACATTTTAATAACTCTTCATACCTTCCGTTTAGACTGCTTAGATTTAAGAATCAGCCCTAATTTTGGAGATGGGAGAGAATTTCTAGCTATTTTAAACTTGTCGCAACATTTATAAAAAAAAGGCCCTAGAACAAAATTAACCTTTACCTACTTATCATAGCCAGTAGATTATAAACTCCTTGAGGGCAAGAACTGTCTTTTTAAAAAAACTTGTATTTGCAGTGCAGAGATAATGAAGGATACACAAAAGGTAAACCAATGATAATAGATTAGAATAACTGCAAAATATTTGGAGTCATAAACTTGTAGGATCATAGATTTAAAGATGGAAGTTCAGTAATTAAAACAATTCAGGGGAAATGGGAAATTGGGGAGAGAACAGAAATGTACTAAGTGACATTTTTTATTTGCACTGGCTAACTATATTTACATAGTCCTACACTGGGAAAGTAAGGACCTGGAATTCTTGTTTTAGCCCATGGAAGTCCAAATACAATAATAAAGGAAATTCTGAAGTGAGGGTCCTAATTTTCGTTCTGTCAATAACTAGCCATGTGACCTTGAGCCAGTCATTGAATTTCTCTGTCTCATCTTTCTAGTTTTTGGCATTAAGGGTTTGGAATATATGGTCTCTAAAACCCTTCCAAGATTTGGTATCTCTGCCCCAAACCTCAGGCGCCTATATTTCTAACCCAAGGCAAAGAGAATATAAGATAGCTCAGCATCAAGCCCACTTTGTTGCTTGTAACTAGCAGGTGTCACTTTCTGGCAAGGTTTGGAGGTTTAGAGTGAAAAGTGAAAACAAAATAAGGAGCTGCTCAATCTATGGGTGACACCTTAGGAATGTTGAGTGGAGCATATTCTTTCCAGATCACACCTTTTTCCTCCCACTGGTTAGCCCGGGAGGTAGGGCCTTCCCTTGGTCCATGACTCTACAACATCCCTCACTCCAGAAATCAGAAACCTTCCCAATATATTTGCCATTCTATGCCCCCTGAATCTGGTTCACCAATGACTCCATTAGTCTAGGTATCTGTGGTCCTATCACAAGTAAATTCAATAAAGGCAAATTGAAGTACATACTTGGAACAAAATCGATTTATTAACAACAATGTATAACTTTCAACAAAGCAGGTCAGACTGTCCACCTCAATAAAAAAGCCAACAACCCCAATGAGAAGGGGGGGAGGAGAGAACCCTCTTTATTGACACAAAGGAAAGAAGAGGGTATAGGGACATTATAATTGGCTTTACTAATAAGAGTGGGTTGGCATTCAGGTGTGGATAATCACACCCCTCTCTGACAATTAGGGAATATTAATTTTTATGGGACTCATCTGCCTCTTATAATCTTTCTAGGGGATCAGTACCACCAGATTTGATGTCCCCTTGGATGAGATCAAATCTCCCCTAATTGCACAAGGAGAAAAGACACATATTTTGGGCAGTGGCACCAGGTTAAGATACTTGGGGCTTACAGACAACAAGGAGATGCCCCGGGGGCTAATGACATAAATGATAACTTTTCCTTTGAGCCACACCTTTAAACTAACTCAGAGGTTAAACTGCAATCCTGAGCTTAGTTCAAGATAGAGAAATGTAGTTTGGCAAAATGGGACAGTAATACAGAATGGGGTCAATTTCAGAATAAAATCAATTATTAAAGGACACAGAATAATTTTAATTTCCTCACTCCTAAATGACATGATTTAATTAATAATTAAACCAAAGCCATAAAATTATCTTTCAATGAGCTCAATCCCTAACTAGAAAAAGAAAACTCTAGCATTCTGGACAGAGGTTTAAAACAATAACTTTTAAGTTCAGTGTATACCAAACTAGTCACTGGCATCTTCCTGTGCATAACTAATTGATAGATGTGAGCCCTAGAACACTCATGAGTGGTCATGGTTTATAGGAGATAAAAATAAAGAAACAGAAACTGCCTAAAGAAGTAGAGAAAATCATGTGGAGAGAGCCTGCTGCTACAAGTACAGGGGGAAGGAATTAACCCTTTATTACTCTTTTGTAGATTCAAAGGAGCAACCACCAACTGCATCATTAGTCCATCACAGTCATCCCATCAGATTTTTTTGCTCTAGAGATTAGAGTTCTGGACACAGGAATTGAACCAAATCTGTAACATTGAGTTTCTAACAAAACACTTGCAGAAATTTCTCTCTTTCTCTCCCCTCAACCACAAATTTTATTACCACTTCCACTCCTGCGGTTGCTGCTGCTAACTGCCCTGACCTCAATGGTAGACAAGTGCCCCTTTACTTTTCCAGAATCCAATTCCATAACTCCCATAATGGGGAAAATCTGTCTCCATCTCAGAGCTTTCAGATATCTCTCTCCCAAGGCAGACAATACTGTCTATCTGCTCCTACAATTCCCAAGGTTCATAGTTGGGTTTCAGAATCTCTCTTTGGCTTCAGAAAAAGTTTTAAATACTTGGTTATTCTAGTCCCATTATAACCAAGATGATTTCCAGTCACTGTCTGATTATACACACTACCCAAGCCTAAGCCACCATCTTGGATCCTTGCCTTGCACTCTAGTTTTTCCTGTGTTACCATTTTTTTTTCCCAAGGACTGTGGTCTTCTTGTTCCCGAACCCTAGTCCACATGGCTGAGGTCTGGATAACCTGTTCCCATACCTCCCTTATGACAACTGCCCACCTATATGCATTGATACACATGGCTATTATTAGCAATAGTTTTGCCTGGGGCAAGAGGCAAAGAACAAGAGAAGGTCACCTAAAGTATGGTGTTGAGGATAGGATGCTCACCCTGGAAGATCCCTAGGTTTCTACATTTTGAAATTATGAGCACTGAGAGGAAAAATCACATGAATATCCCAAATATGTAAACAACTGATACAATTTTAGAAGAATCATGCTCCAATAGATAAGTGGTCAAAGGACATGAATAGGCAATTCTCAAATAAAGAAGTATAAACTATTAACAATAAAATGAAAAATGCTCCAAATAACTAATAATTAGAGAAATGTAAATTAAAACCTTGGGGTTCCATCTCATATCCATCATATTGTCAACTATGGCAAAAAAGAAAAAAAAAACAGCATTGATTGGAAGAGTATGGGAAAACAAATACACTGGTACACTATTGATGGAGTTATAAATTTGATATAGAATCAAAACAATTTGATACTATACTCTAAAAATCACTAAATACTGGGACAGCTAGGTGGCACAGTGGATAGAGCACCGGCCCTGGATTCAGGAGGACCCGAGTTCAATTCCAGCTTCAGACAGTTAACACTTACTAGCTGTGTGACCCTGGGCAAGTCACTTAACCCCAATTGCCTTACCAAAAAAAAAAAAAACCACTAAATACTGGGTGTGGTGGTGCATATTTTTAATCACAGCTAGCAGAAAAGCCAAAGCTAGTGGATACCTTGAGCTTAGGAGTTCTGAGCTTCAGTGTAGCATGCTGATTGAGAGCCTAAATTCAGTATCAGCATGGTGAGCTTCCAGGGGTAGGCAGACCACCAAGGAGGAGCAAACCAACCCATATAGGAAAGGGAACAGGTCAAACCTACTGTGCCAATTAATAGTAAGATGGCCCATGAATTGGTACTTTTCTTACAGCCTGCATGGAATAGGAAAACCTAGTCTTTAAAAAAAAAAAAAAGTCTGAATTACATATACCCTCTGACCAGATATATTAGGTATATATCCTAATGATATCAAGAACAGAGGGAAAATACCTATATCTAAACAAAAATCATATCTATATTTTTGTAATATTAAAGAAGTAATAACAAAATTGATGTCCATATGTTGGGGAAGAGCTGGACAAATAATAGTTTATGATGGTAATGGAAGCATTCTCAGACAGTTACTAGTTGTGTGACCCTCTGTGTCTCAAATCACCTCTCTGTGCCTCAGTTTCCTCATCTGTAAAATAAAAGAGTTGTATTTCTGATATGAGATTCAGAGAAACATGCATAAATAAAGAATGAAATTAGCAGAACCAAAATAGTTTGTGTGATAAAAACAACAACTCTTATCAAAGTAGGAAACGAGTTACTTAAAAAAAAAATGATGATAAAACATATCTCCTACATCTTCCAAGGTCAAAATTCTCTCTCAGGCTCCAGTCCCAGGCACGCTGGCTTCTCGGGACTTCCCTATTGGTGTGGCTGGCTAAAACATCCTGACTCCAAGATAGCCATGCTACAAACTCTTAGGTCCAGGGGGATCACTGCCAGCACCTGAAACTGAGAAGAAATGAAACAGAACAGAATTACCTCTGAACTATTTCTTGGAGCTGGAAAGGAAATCACATGAAAGAAGTCCTTTCCTTCTCACTAGTTCAGTTCATGGTACCCTTGTTGTGGGTGAATTGTGATCTTCACCCTCTTTGAGAAGCAAAAAAAAAAGAGAGAGCAAGGAAAAAAGGAGACTGAACCAGTATGGCCAATTTTGTGCCCACACAGTCTATCAAAGGAGGCTACCCCAATCCAGGTAGCTAGGGATGGAGAGTACCTCCATGTTAGGCAATCTGAGCATTCCCAGATATGCTTCCTAACTCATATATGCTACTAAAGTTTAAAACTGCTTTGGGACTGTGTGGGGACACTATGTGGGTATGTGTGTTTGTGTGATTATGTGTATTTTTTAAGAAAATTATACATAATAGAACTTCATAGTGACTTATATAAGGTTTTCTTTTCATTGTATGTTGCAATATTTGTATTTGTTAATGATTGTTAAGTTCACAATAAAAAGAACATTTAACATTAAAAAAATATTAAATAATTGTACTGTCATCTCCAGCAGTGGAGGTGAGTAGGAAAGTAAAGCCATTAGTGGATAAAGCTGATGATCAGCAGCATTGCTTCCAGAGGCAAGGTAATAACCCTTAGGAGAGGAAAGAAATGACTCTAAGAAAAGTGTTGTTGGCCTCCATGAAGTATCACGGACAAAGTTCCAGCTGTCCCAATCATAGTGCTGGTTCTGCTTTTTTTACTTTTTTTTTTTAACCTTTTGTTTTACTGCTAGATCCCCTAATAACTGCTCTTCTGTTTGCCTTGTCCTCTTCCTCGGCACTTATTATTTAGTAGGTGTCAAAGTCACTATAAACTTGAGCAAATCATTTAATCACTCTGTGCCTCAGTTTCTACTTTTAAAATAGGGATCACCATACCTATAATACCTACTTAACAAGATCATTGTGAGAAAAAGTCCCCATAAACCTTAAAGTTTGTTACTGATTCTGTGTTGAGTCAATATGGTTCTTTTAAGTATCTACATTATGCTACAATATATTTAAAAGTTTAAAATTCTAAAAAAAAAAAACCCATTTTGGGGCTTTGGTCTGCATAATACAAAAAAAAACCCATCTAATTATTTTTCATTAAATTGATTGAATTGACCTTTTGTTTTAGAATTCCAGACAGGACTAAGGTTGACTGAAAAATCACTTGGATATTTACCATCAATCAGACTTGTTTTCTGTAGTTCTTAGTATTTCCCTAGTGCTAACTTTGGGTAAACATAATTTTCCAATCTACTCAGCAAATTATAATGCATACATTGTAATGCCTAATGTGCAAAGGCCTGAAATTTGGCTCTGCCCTATGTGTTGAGTATAAATCTGCATTAAAATCTATTCTGTGAAGGGGGCAAAGTATAAGGATAGTAATAAAGCTCAAAAAAAAAGAGGGGTTTGTTTTGTTTTATTTTTAAACTATTGATCTCCTGGCTTTGCTTTTAAATTACATTGATTTTTTTTCTCCTGCACATTAAATTCAGATACAAGTTACTTTTGATGGCTTAATAAGTATTTTGTTTCCATTACAGTCACACCTCCCTTACTTGACAATCTCAAACTATTTGAAAAATAGTAAGAATAGTAAAGCAAGCATAAAAGGACCTCACTAACCAAAGTAGATGTCACAAAGTCTTCACACTTTATTCATGGAAAATCCTGCTCCTCAAGCCCTCACTTAGAGCCATTTGTTTGTTTGGTTTTTGTTTTTGTTTTTTTGGTGGGCCAGATTTTAACTCAGGTCCTCCTGACTCCAGGGCTGGTGCTTTATCTACTGTGCCACCTAGCTGCTACTCAACCATTTGTTTTTAGACACACTTCTAACAGGTTTTTTGTTTTGTTTTGTTTTGTTTTGTTTTGTTTTCCTAACCCATGGTTATTTTGAAGGTGGGTTGGTGTATATATTAAGGAGAGAAGGGATAGGCAAGAGTTTTTCTAGGGGAATTACAAGTGAGAGATGCAAGAAATTACTATTGATACTCCAACAGTCGAACAAGAATAGGAAAACTAAAAAAAGCAGACATAAGAACTCAAAAACACAATAATCTGGAGCCATTTAAGTAACAGTGGGATAATCAGACTGGAGTTCAATAGCTCCTGAGGACATTACTGTTTTATGGTAATAATAACTGACATTTATATAGTGCTTTGTTCATCTCATTTAAGCCTCTCATTCAGAGCAATGGCACTAGGCCATCCAGAAAAGGTTAGGTTGTCATATTTTCAAGTTGGAAGAGACCTTAGAAGTTGTTTTATCTAACCTTTTCAATTTATAGATATGAAATCAGAGTCTGAGAGATGTTAAATAACTTATTCAAGGTCACACAAGTAGTAAGGGACACATCCAGAATTCCAACTTGACTTCTTTTCATAATACAATACTGCCTCTGGTTTTAGGAAACAGGAAAGTGCATAATGCATTTTAGACTTATTTATACACACAATGACTAGTTCTATATCCTGAGCACTAGGAATACTGAGTGGAAGTTTCAGAGTTAGATTTATGCTCCATAGGATGAAAAACTTCCTAATAACTAAAGCTGTCCATCGCACTGATAGTTACCTATTGCAAGGGGATCAAAGATAGAAATTTCCATTATGTACCAAAAATATTTATAGAAGGGAAAGAAGTGAGCATGTTTTTATTTATTATTTATTTTATTTTATTTATATATTATTTATTAATTATTTATTACATGTGGCACTCTGCACTAAGCTCTTTACAATATTAACACATTTGAGCTTCACAACCCTATGAGGTAGGTGCTATTATTCCCATTTAACAGTTGAAGATTCTGAGGCAGAAGTTAAGTGACTTATATCACACAGTTAGTGTCTGCATCCAGATTTGAATTCAAGTCTTCCTGTCTCCAGGTCCAGCACTCTATTCACTATACCACTTAGCAGCACTTTGTGAAGAGCTGGAAACAAAAAAGGTATCCATTGAATCAGGGAATGGCTAGACAATTTGTGAAACCTGAACTTAATTGGATGTTACTATGATGTAAGAAATGACAAAAAATGACACTTAAAAGCATGGGAAGACACGAATTGATACAGAATGAAGTGAGCAGAACACGGAAAACATGGTTACAACAACAGGTGAAAAGAACCACCAAAATAAAAACCACATGCTGTGAAATCATAATAACCAAGTTTGGACCCCCCAAAATATATGAGAATGCAGCACTCTCCCTTTTTAATAGAGGTAGAAGCCTATGGGTCTGGAGCACTGCATATATTATTGGACATGATTGATAGATTGGTCTGTTTTCTTGAAACTTTTTTTTCTCTTTTTAATTCTTTTTTTATAAGGGATAGTATGATTCTGTGAGAAGAGTGGGGGAAGAGGGGTAGCTAGGTGGCATAGTGGATAAAGCACCAGCCCTGGATTCAGGAGGACTTGAGGTCAAATCCAGCTTCAGACACTTGACACTTACTAGCTGTGTGACCCTGGGCAAGTCACTTAACCCTCATTGCCCAGAAAAAAAAAAAAGAGTAGGGGAAGGATTATATTGGAAAATGAAAGTCTTATAATAAACAATTAGAGATAGCCAAAGGTAGAATGAGCTGCCTCAGGAGATCATAGGATGATTAGATTGAGAATAGGAAAGGAGTTCAAAGATCACCTAGTCCAATCACTTTATTTTAAAAATGAATAAATGAATGAATGAGCATACATTACGTGCTTACTTTGAATAAATAACTGTGCTTTGATGAGCTATCACACAGGAGAGATTAAGTAATTTGTCCAAGGCCACACAGTTATTAAGAATCAAAGCTTAAATTAAACCAAAGTGGATTTCCAGGGCAGAGCCAAGATGGCGGAGGAAAGGCAGTGAGCTCTCAAACTCATGACATAATCACTCCAAAAAATATCCAAATAAGGCCATAGGAAAATGCAGCAAAACTCACAGAAGAATGTGCTGAAATCATCTTCTAACCAAGAACGGCTTGGAAGGTCAGAAGGAGGGAGCTGCTGGGATGATACAGGAGTAGAGCCCAACCCCACAGTCACCCTGACACAGATCCAGTCCCAGGAAGGCCTCGCCAGAGAAGCAGACCCCAGAGCCTCTGAATCAGCTGAAGCGCCAGTGTCATCTGTAACTAAGCTCACAGTCTGGTGAGAGGGCTGAGCCCTGGGCAGGGGGGAGACTACAGGGGTCTATGCTGGTGCTGAGGCAGAACTTGGATTTTTCACCCCTGCTGAGAACCAGGAGATAGGGTTGAGTAACAGTGACCCAGGTGGGGGAGGGGCACAGGCTTGTCAGAGCTAACAACCACAACACACAAAGCTGGTTGATTAGCAAGTCGGTCTGGGGTCATCTGCGGACTAGGGAACAGGCCAGATGAGTGAAGAACCTGATCCTCCTTAAAAATGAGACTTTATTGAAAAAGAAGACTTTCAGATATTTGTGATGAAAAGACCTGAACCGAATGGCAAATTTGACTTTCAAATACAAGACCCTAGAGAACCATAAAAAAATTGGAGCTGGGAGACATACCTGGGGTCGTAGAGTGGGTGACTGTCTTGTGTCTGAGGCTGGGTTTGGGCTGGGGTCCCCCTGGGTCCAGGGGTGATGCTTTGTCCACTGTGTCACCTAGCTAGGTGATGACATTTTTAGGGTTAAATTGAGGGGTGAAGGGAATGCACTGGGGGAAGGGGAAGGGCAGAGGTGAAATCCTATATGAAAGAAACAGGAAAAGGCTTATAGAGTAGAGGAAGAGATGGGAGAGGAGCAGGGCAGTAAATGAATTTTACACTCATCAGAAAAGGCTCAAAGACCTTAAATTCATCAGAGCTGCCTCAAGGATGGACTAACACACCAACCCAACTGGGTGGAGTAATCTATTTAATCTGGGCAGTAAATGAGCCTAACACTCATCAGAATTGGCTCAAAGACCTCAATCTCATTAGAATTGGCTCAAGGAGGGAATAATGTACACACTCAATTGGGTGGAGTAATCTCTCTAACCCTGCAGGAAAATAGGAGGGGAAGGGGATAAAGAGAGAGGGGCAAAAAAAGGAAGGGCAGAGTCGGGGAGGGGGCAGACAGAAGCAAATCTCTTTTGAAGAGTGATAGGATGAAAGAAGATGAATAATAGAATAAATATCATGGGGAAGGGAATAGGATGGAAAGGAAACAGTTAACAATAATAATCATGAAAAAGAAAAGGGGGAAAAATTGTACAAAAAATATTTATAGCAACTCTTGGTGGAGACTAAGAATTGAGAATCAAGGGAATGTCCATCAATTGAGGAATAATGGGAAAAGCTGTGCTATATGATTGTAGTGGAATGGTCTTGTGCTACAGGAAATGACAAACAGGATGATCCCCGAAAAACCTGGAAAGACTAATGAATATCATTGTATAGTGAAGTGAGCAGAGCTGGGAGGACATTGTGCATAGTGACAGCAATATTGCTCAATGAGCAATTGCGAATGAATTAACTACTCTCAGCAATGCAATGATCCAAGACAATCCCAAGGAACTAATGAGGAAGCTTACTATGCACCCCCATAGAAAGAACTGATAAAAAGAACACTTGTGGATTGTACACATATAACCTGATTATGATCTTGTGGAGGGGGGAGGAAAGGGAAGGAGGGAGAGAGGGAGAAAAATTTGGAAATCTAAATCTTATGAAAATGAATGTTGAAAACTACCCTTACATGTAACTGTAAAAAATAAAATAAATGTTTGTTGCTAAAAAAAAAAAAATTAAACCAAAGTGGGGCAGCTAGGTGGCACAGTGCATACAGCACCAGCCCTGGATTCAGGAGTACCTGAGTTCAAATCCGGCCTCAGACACTTGACACTTACTGGCTGTGTGACCTTGGGCAAGTCACTTAACCCCCATTGCCCTACAAAAAAAAGAAAGAAAGAAAGAAAGAAAGAAAGAAAGAAAGAAAGAAAGAAAGAAAGAAAGAAAGAAAGAAAGAAATCAGAAAAAAATTAAACCCAAGTCCCCTGAATCCAAATCCAACCTTCTTTCAATTGTACCAATCAGTTCCCCTAACTTGTAGTCTTCAAACAGAGGATTGGTGACCACTCATTTGGTATGCTTTACAGTGGAATCTTGTCCAGGTATGGCTTAGACAAGATGACTTTAGAGGATATTTCCAACACTAAGATTCTGTGTTGGAATGACTTTCTTTTTAAGTCCTCATTTAAAATAATATTTTAGGGGCAGCTAGGTGGCGCAGTGGATAGAGCACCGGCCCTGGAGTCAGGAGTACCTGAGTTCAAATCCGGCCTCAGACACTTAACTAGCTGTGTGACCCTGGGCAAGTCACTTAACCCCAATTGCCTCACTAAAAAATTAATTAAATAAATAATTAATTAAATAATAAAATGATATTTTAGTAAGCTGGAAAACATATTTATTTAGGGCTGAAACTTCTGCCCTAAATGGTGATAGATAAACAATATACATTTCAAACACAACATGAAAATCTATTATAAAGTGCTTTACATGTACACAAAACTTATACGTATGCAAAAAATATATTCTCCAAAAAATAAATACTATGTGCAAATATGGATGACTCTATGGATCTGATTTTATTCTTAATATACAAATAATATATGAACTGCGTAAATATTCATGCTTTAGTTTTATGTCAGGACACCTAAAATATTATTCCATTCACCAAATATTTATTCAGTACATATTATGGGCAAAGGCACTGTGCTAAGTGCTAAGAATATAAAAATTAGGAATAGCATAATCCTTGCCCTCAGGGCAACTAATAGACTAGAGGGAGCAACTAAGTGGCTCAGTAAATAGAATGCTGGACCTGGAGTCAGGAGGACTCATCTTGCTGAGTTCAAATCTGGCCTTAGACACTTACTAGCTGTGTGACCCTGGGAAAGTCACTTAACCCTGTTTACCTCAGTTTCCTCATCTATAAAATGAGCTGCAGAAGGAAATGGGAAACCACTCTAGTATCATGGCCAAGAAAATGGGGTCACAAAGAACCAGATACAATTGAAAAACAACTGAACAACAAAGAGTAGAGAGACTGTGACAAATAACTCTCACACAAATTAGGGCACGATGAGCACATAGGGACAGGTCAAAAGGAGAATCATGAGAGATATGAAGAACGAGAAATCAGTTCTAATAAGGAGAGTAAGAGAGGGCTTCTTAGACAAAATGGCAATTGAGCTGGACTCTGAACAAAAGAAAGGATTTCAATGAATATTTAAGAGATAAAGCATGGAGAGAATTTCTTCTAGGCAGGAAGATGGTGTGTGCAAGGGCATGAAGGTAAGAAGGGGCAAGAAAATGTCAAAGGAATGGCTAGTAGAATATCAAGCTTGTCTTGGACATAGAGTATGGGAAGTTGAGATGGTACAAAAAAAGGTTGGAAAGTTTGAAGTAGGTTTGTATGTATAAATAGGAGGAGTTGTCACTCAACAGCAGTTTATAGAGACAATCTGGAGAGTTTACTAAATTGCTAGTTCAGAGAATGTCACAGATAGTTTTTTTTATTGGTCAATATCTTCTTTGACTATGGGGACCCACCTCACAATTTGAAGTGCTGACAATATAGGAATTCTTCCCTTTAGATGCAAGGCTAATTGAGAGAAGAGGTCCCTGTATAAACTAGATTTAGTTATTGTTTGTGATAAACTGAATTAACCAGTGTAACCCCATTTGGGAGCAGAGAGGTCTTTCAGCCTCAGTAAAACAAACAATTCTATTTATCATAGGGTATTGTAAGCCTCTCTTCGTGTATGTTAAGGATTAATGAATTTGGACTTCCGTTAAGATGACCTCCGGCCAGCTCTCACATACCCACTCCCCCTACATCATAAAGTTGACACCTAACCAAATAATGATCCAATAATACAATGAGAAACTATAATGACTGACTTCTTTCACCTCACAGCTGCACAAAAAGTCAGTTATTCCTCCACCCCAACAAAACCTGCACCTTCCAGTGTAAGGGAGCCTCCTAGCATTGTCAGAAACTATCAGGGACTTGTAGCCTGCAAGGCTCTGTGTCCAAAGGTGTGAAGCCTGGTGGGGAAACAAACCCCTAATTCATAAACTATAAATGGAGAGATGACTAAATCAAAGAAAACACCATCCATTATAAAAAAATCATTGTAAATCTAACTCAATAACTATAGAGACTTAAAAGAAAAAAATGGATTTTCACAAGGGCTACACAAATAACTAGATGAAATGTAACAAAGGATAAAGAAAATCTAATAAAAGTGTTTGAATAAAGAAAAATAAATAACTTAGAAATGAAATTAGCAAACCTTACCCAAGAAATATAATGCCTGAAAACTAGAATAGACCAAACAAAATCCATAAGAGAACAAGAAGTATTAAATTAAATAAAAATATTGAAAACATAGAAGAAAATGTAAGATATCTGATATCAAAAACAACTACCTGTAAAATAGGTCCAGGGGAAATCATTTATAAATTGATAGATTCCCTACAAACCATGATTATAAAAGAAAAAGCCATGACACTATTTCAAGAAATCATAAATGATAACTACCCAGATCTGTTAGAACTAGAGGATAAAGTAAAGATAGAACCACTAATTATTTCCTAAAAGAAAGTCCAAAAGAAAAAATTCTAAGAACATCATAGCCAAGATCCAGTACTTCCATGTCAAAGGAAAAATAAATAGAAAGAAGCAATTCAAATATGAAAGAACTATAGTCAGAATTGCACAAGACCTAGCAGCTTCTACTAAAAACTAGAAGAGATCTTGGAATATGTTATTCCAAAAAGCAAAAAAAGGTAGGTTTATAACCAAGGGTAATTTAGCCTGCAGAGCTAAGTATGAGGGAAGAAATAGTTCATTAATAGAATACAAAATATTTTTAGGAATTTGTGATAAAAAGAATAGAGTTGAGTAGGAATATAAACAGAAGAGAGAAACTAGAAAAGTAAATGTATCTGAATAATTGGAACAATCTATATGACAATGTAAATCAGCATTCTAGAAGAGAGAGAAGAAATAACATCCTTTCTGAACCTTAATGTCTGCAAGGGCTATTAAGGAAGTTAAATAAGAAAAAAAAATAGGTTTTGTGGGTGGATTGGTTCTGTTTTGAGAGTTTTGAAGAGGGGAAGGAGAAGCAAGAATAAAATGAGGAATAAACTAGTATAGAAAGGATGAAGAAGGAGATGCAACCTGCTAGTTCTCATAATTGTAGTACATGAGAAGAAGAATTTACAAACACTGAAGAAGTAGTGAAGTAATCATCAGACAAACTTCATCCTTTTCTGAAATAGACAAAAGATTGGAGAGAGACAGAGAGAGATTTTAGTGTAAATACACACGTGTATATATATATATATATATATATATATATATATATAGAGAGAGAGAGAGAGAGAGAGAGAGAGAGAGAGAGAGAGAGAGAGAGAGAGAGAGTATAAAAACATATCAATTTTAACAAAGAAACAAGTTGAGGTAGGGGACAGGATTAGGCAAAAGAATTCTCACAAGCAAAACAGGGAGGATTAAAAGAGAGAAAAAGAAAGAATAGAACTGAAATCTAAGGGAGTTCCTTAGATTGCCTCATAGACAATTGGGAAATAGCTAAACAAATTATAGTATGTGAATTAAGGGACTGTTGCTGTGTCATAAGAAATTACAAAAGAGATGATTTCAGGATAATATGACTGATACAGAGTGAAGTTAACAGAACCAGCAGTAAAATTTGTACATGGATAACAAATAGCTGTAAAAGGCTTAAGAACTCTGATCAAAGCAATGACCAACCAGGGCCCTGGAAGACCTATGAAGAGACATTTTACCCAACTCCTTACACAGAGGTGATGGACATAAGGTAGAGGTACATTCATTGTTGGTAGTGGCCACTGCCTGTAAATTTATTTTGCTTGGCTATGCTTATTTTTTACAAACGGTTTTTTTCCCTTTGAAGAGATGGGGGACAGCAAAAAAGTGACCCCAAAAAGAAGACCATTATAATTCTTTTAAATGCACAGTTTTATGGCACAAAACAAAAATGTTAAACCCTTTCTCAAGTAAAACAAAATCACAGGATTTAACAGAGGAAAACACAGACAAGCAGGATAATTTTGAAAAGTATGTGAAGAACTTACTGTTTTTTTAAAAGCAGGAAGAGTAAAATAGAGATTAATTAATATAAAATCTTTTGTGTCCTGATGCAATATGCAAATGATCATTTGGGGTGTTTAAGTTCAAAATAAAAAAATTTTTAAAAACTCACTGGTTTTCTTCAAAGTATTTTATGTCCTTTGTAACTCTCACATAAAGTCTTTTTTTAAAAAAAAGTATTTTATTATTATCCAGTTACATGTAAGGATAGTTCTCAACATTTGTTTTCATAGAATTTTTAGTTACAAATTTTCTCCCATGATCCCTTCCCTTCTTCCTCCCCAAAATGGAAAGCAATATGATATGTTATATATGTACAATCACATTAAACATATTTTGGCATTTGTCATATTGTGAAAGAAGAATCAGAGCACAAGGGGAAAACCTCAAAAAAGCAGGAATAAAAAAACAGCCCAAAAGTAGAAACAGTATGATTCAATCTGCATTCATAACGCACAGTTCTTTTTTCTGGATGTTGAGAACATTTTCTATCTTGAGTTCTTTGAAATTGTTTTGGATCATTGCACTGCTGATAAGAGCCAAGTCTATCATCATTGTTCATCACACAATGTTGCTGTTACTGTGTACAATGTTCTCCTGGTTCTGCTCCTCTCAGTCAGCATCAGTTCATGTAAGTCCTTCCAGGTTTCTCTGAACTCCTCCTGCTCATCGTTTCTTTCTTTTTTAAAAAAAAAAATTTAAATAAAAGTATTTTATTATTTTCTTTTTACATGTAAGAATAGTTTTCAACATTTGTTTTCATAAGATTTTTAGTTCCAAATTTTTCTTCCTCCCTCCTCCCCAAGACAGAAAGCAATCTGACATAGTTTAGATATGCACAATCACATTAAACATATTTCTGAATTAGTCATATTGTCTCATATGAAGTCTTACTGGATTTCCTACTCCCATACACACATATACCTTTCCCACACTTCTTCCAAGGTCATCATAACCAAAATTATTAGGATTTGCATTGGACTTGCCACCTACCCTGAGATAACAACCACCTTCTAAGTTTATGAAATGTGTTATAACTTTAGGTTAATTATGAGAAACTGCCCAATATGCTACTCTCATTTGGCTAATCTATTCCAAAAGCTGCTGAAGATGTTCCAAGGCCAAACTACCCAGAAGACCACTCAGGAGTCCAGAAACTGTCCACAAGCTCAGCCATATCTAATCTGAACAATTAGCACTTCTAAAAACTTTCAAGGACAAAATGAAGGTGAGATGTTGCTAATAAGTGAAAATCCAAGCAATATATTTTTTTGCTTTACAAGGAATAGGAATTTGGATTCAAATTACACTCTGCTGAATGTTTATGCCAAAAGTTACCACTTGTGCGCTTTCCATTAATATGGGAACTGATATGACAGGGCAAGGAGAGATATTACAAGTTCATGTTCTTATATTCTTCTACATCATCTGGGACCTGACTGCCTGTACTATGTCTTTCAAAAAACACTGAGGAGGCAGCTAGGTGACGCAGTGGATAAAGCACCAGCCCTGGATTCAGGAAGACCTGAGTTCAAATGCGGCCACAGACACTTACACTTACTAGCTGTGTGACCCTGGGCAAGTCACTTAACCCTCATTTCCCCGCAAAAAAAAAAAATACTGAACCCTACTTTACCCCCTCCCCACTTCCTATATACATATATTATGCATTGTGCTCTGTTTTCAATATTTATTACCATTATGGTAACATTTACCATATAACTATCCATTTAGACAGCAATTTCTGCTGAATGTTGGAGAATGAGCAGAAGAAACTAATCACCTCTCTAGTTCATGAAATTATCCCCTCGAACTCATTGGACTCCCCCTCCCCATCAATTCCAAGTCTATGATACTATGTATGTGCCTAGGACAAAGTTAAGTGACTTGGCCAAGGTCACATATATTATAAGTGTCAGAAGTAAGATAAATTCATATCCAGACCAAATCATGTTTCCAAACTAGCTAACATCCATTAAGAATAAGTTTATTCATTTCCTGGGTGTCTTTTCTAATAGAATCAAAATCTAAATAGAACTCTAAGAAAAACTGTCCTTGGGGGTTAAGTGACTTGCTCAAAGACATGAGTGATTTAATTTCTCTGTGCCTCAATTTATTTATCTGTCAAATAAAGAAGTTGGAATAAATGGCCTCTAAATGTAAAGCTTCTTCTAGTTCTAAATACATAATCCAGTAAAAAGCTGACACAATTTTTGGATGCGCTCAAAGGTATGATATCCAGAATGAGGGAGGTTATGATCCTGTTGTACTCTGCCTTAACCCTTAACCTTAACATTTGGAGAACTGTGTTCAATACTAGGCAGCACAATTTGGGAAGAGAAATGATAAGTATGAGTAGGTCCAAGAAGGGGACCAGGATAGTGAGATGACTGGAGGTCATGTCATTTGAGAATCTATTGAAGATGCTAGAGACTTTTATCTTAGAAAAAAGAGACTGCTAAATGCTAGAATTCACCAAGTATTTGAAAGTCTACTTCCTGGCAGCTAAGTGGAGAATTGGTTATAGCACGGGGCCTGGAATCAAGAAGACCTGAGTTCAAATTTGGCTTCAAAAATGAGTCAGTTGTATGATCCTGGGGAAGTCACTTAACCTCTTTTTGCCTTAGTTTCCTCATCTCTAAAATGATGATATTAATAGTACCTACCTCCCAGAGTTGTTGTGAGGATCAAATGATAATAATTATAAAACACCCAGCATAGTTCTTAGTACATACTAAGTGCTATATAAATGTTACATAAATATTATGCAAATAACATAAATATTTTATATGACATATAAAATGTTATATAAATCTTAGCAAGTAGTAGTAGTAGTAGTAGCATAAAGGGTATTCAATTTACAGTCAACCTTCAACTTTCATGATGGTAACATTCCTTGAAAATAGCACAAAAGTAAAAAATGTTGATATGTGGGACCTATGGGAAATAAGGGTTAGTTTTCTGTGACCACTAAAAACTGTTATCTTTCACTACAAATTGATGAAAACACACCTTTCTGCATACAATCCTTTATAACAAAACAGTAATTCTGATAATATGAACACTTTCTAACAGTAGCCATGAAATAACCCGCAAAATATAGCACACAAAATGAAATAGGTAACATGAAAAACATTTTTTCTTGATAGGGATTCCCTAGAATTCTGTGACCTTTTGTGCTAACATCTCAATAAAAAAGTATTGATTTAGATAATATTTACTTTTCATAACACGTGAAATCTACAGTACTGTACAGCAAATAAGATTCTTAAAACAATAACATTTTAACCTGAAACTTACCTTCTATTTTGTCAGAAGGAGGTAGTAGTAGGCTTCCGCCAGTCGCGGACGACCATGGATCAGCACCTTGAAGAGCCACAGGCCACAGTGTGGCTATGCAGTCTGATATGGGAGCCGCAGCTCCTGCCGCAACAAGGACATCGGAAAACTGCGCTCTCTGTTGCCCGTGGGTTCCTGCATCTCATTCATTTTTCTTCCTCCAGAGCTTGAAGGCCCATCTCAGCTGTGTGCAAACCGCTCCTGAATACTGAACTCCATCGGGCGAGGTCCTTGGCCATCTCCTCCCAGCTGCCAATGTCTATTCCCAGAGCCCTCAAGTCTCGCTTGCATACATCTCTGTAGCGAAGCTGGGGGCATCCAGCAGGTCTTTGGCCTGAGGCTAACCCCCCATAGAGTAGGTCTTTAGGAATGCGCCTGTCTTGCATGTGGTGCACATGACCGAGCCAGAAGGAGGTATGAGGACTTTATACTCTATACTATACAACTAAATCTCTCTACCTTGCTTGTCTTCTGAAACCCAAGGGAGAAGTGACTGAGACTTTGGTCTCTGAGACTGGAGAGGTCTGGACATTGCCTCCAACACTGTTCTTCATGTAGGTGGATGGCATTGGAGATTATGAACGATGTACCATCTTAATAATCTGTCAGCAATGTCTGCCTTGTGGCCGTTCAAGATTGTTATGGTTCTTAGAGAATGGGAGCATAGCAGAGGCAACCTGACATTTAACCTTGAGTCTGGAGATCACTGAAAATATGCAATGAATGCACAGGAAGCTTTTTACTCTTCAATGTTAGGGTGAACAAGATCAGTGAAAACCCTAGTAGGATACCAGCCACTCCACAAACTTGCTTGCATTGAGTCTCTCTCTCTCTTTTTTTTCCTCCACTGTGCATAGCCACAAATGCTTGGTTTCCAACACAAAAGTGAAAATGAGGTTGCCAATAAAATTATAGAAATGCTTAAATTTCCAAAAGTTAAACATGTGAATGTTTTATGAATGAATGACTATATTCTACTCCCCAGGGAGCAGAGCTAGAACTCATGGGTAGAAATTAAAGAAGCAGATTTAGGTTTGATATAAGAGGGTGGGAGAAAGAGGATGGTAGGCATTTATATAGCACTTACTATGTGCTAAGTGCTTTACAGATACTATCTTATTTGATCCTCTCAATAGTCCTGCAAAGTAGGTGTTGTTTTTACCCACATTTTACTGTTGAGGAAACTGAGGCAAACAGAGGCTAAGTGACTTGCCCACAGTCACACAACTAGTAAGTGTCTGAATCTGGGTTTGAACTCAGGTCTTCCTGATTCCAGGCCCAGCACTCCATTCAATATAAGGAAAAACTTCCTAGTGATTTGTGCTATATGAAAGTATTTGGGCAGCCTTGGAAGATATAATTACCTCTTCCTTCAGATTCTTCAGAAAGAGACTAGAAAGCTACTTTACAAGATATCATAGAAGAAATTCTTGGTAGGCAAGAGGTTGAACTCTGTGACCACTGAGGTCATGTCTTAAATGCCAGAATAAAGAGTTTTTGTTTCATCCTGTAGGTATTGTTGGCCTACACAAAATCTTGGTGAAGTTTTTTCACCAAGGTTGTAAAATAATCAGACTTTAGAAAGTTTGTTTCAGGAATACCATGGGTTGGATTAGAAAGGTAAAAGAGAGGAATCAGTTGAAAAACTATTACAATAGCTTTCAACAAGAACCAATAAATGCCTAAACTGTGTCATTACCAATTGGAGTCAAAAGGAGAGGCAGGGGCAGCTAAGTGGCACAGTGGATAGAGCATCAGCCCTGGAGTCAGGAGGACCTGAGTTCAAATCCGGCCTCAGACACTTAACACTTACTAGCTGTGTGACCCTGGGCAAGTCACTTAACCCCAATTGCCTCACCAAAAAAAAAAAAAAAGGAGGGGTAGATAAAATATATATTGATAGGGTAGAATCAATAGGAGTTGGCTATTGATTGGACTTGGGGTGGGGAAAAGGAGGTGATGAAAAAGAGAAAGGAGTCAAAGATAAATCTGACATTGAGAATAGCATTCCGGGGCCGCTAGGTGGTGCAGTGGATAAAGCACAGGCCCTGGATTCAGGAGTACCTGAGTTCAAATCCGGCCTCAGACACTTGACACTTACTAGCTGTGTGACCCTCGGCAAGTCACTTAACCCCCATTGCCCTGAAAAAAAAAAAAAGAGAGAGAATAGCATTCCAATGAGAATAGCAGTGCCATAAACAGAAATAGGGAAACTGAAAAGAGAAGTAGATTTTGAATGTTGGCAATGATGAACTAAGTTTTTTAAAATTATCATATGATTATATATTTAGAGCTAGAATTAGACTTAAAGGTCACATATTTTACCTACTTTAAAAATGAGGAAAATGAGTCCCTAAGGGACTAAGTAACTTGTCCAAGAACACTTACATAAAGGTGGAGCTAGGATTCAAACCTAGGTCTTTTAGATTTAAATTCAGCTATTGTCCCACTCCACCCCACTATCTCCATTGTGGATTTGTGTCCACAGGAAAGCTAGGAGTGATAGTTGAAGCCATGAGAGAGTGGAAAAAATGAAAGTTCAGTTCAATTCAAAGCCCAAGGTGGAAAGAATCTCTGGGGACACTCAAATTCGGGGGAAGAAAGATAAGAAACTACCAAAGAAAACAAAGGAGTGAAAGAAAGAAAGAAAGAAAGAAAGAAAGAAAGAAAGAAAGAAAGAAAGAAAGGAAGGAAGGAAGGAAGGAAGGAAGGAAGGAAGGAAGGAAGGAAGGAAGGAAGGAAGGAAGGAAGGAAGGAAGAAAGAAAGAAAGAAAGAAAGAAAGAAAGAAAGAAAGAAAGAAAGAAAGAAAGAAAGAAAGAAAGAAAGAAAGAAAGAAAGAAAGAAAGAAAGAAAGAAAACAAAGGAGTCAGAGCTACTAAAGACAAGACCTATAAGCCAGGCACAAAGTATGTCACAAATATTCTTTCTGCATAGTGTCTTATACATTATTGAACTCAATAAATAAATTTTAGAATCAGTCGAAAGAAGTTTCATAGTCATGTAAAATAATCCTAATTCTGCTGAACTTTTAACAAGAGGCTGACATGAAAAATTAAATAGAATATAACTATAAATTCCATATTCGATGAATAAACATCTACAATGGCAAAAATAAATTATGGATGTGTAGCTGAGATCTGGCTGATAGAAGCAATAACATGAATATATTCCTTAATATACTTTATAAATATGAGGATCTAGACTTTTCATTTTGACCTCATCCCAAAGCATCTCTATATAAATAACTGCGTGCAGTTGTGCCCTCCACTGGACAAAAATTTTATGAACTCTGTGCACAAAGATATGTACAGGCTGCACTTATTAGTAATGAAACCTATTGTAGCACAAATGTTATTATGTCAAATATGAACAGTTTCAGTCATTGTTCAATAGTCTTTAGGACATACATAATATGAACCTACCATAGTAATCCTCTACTACTGTATTTTCGAGTTTACTATTCAGTAATCTCACCTTTAGAGAATACAGGACAATATTTAGGTATTTATAACCTCCAATCAATCAACAAGCGTTTATTAAGTATGGGCTTAAGTGACAAGCACTATTCTATGGATCAAGGATGCACAGATAAAATTAAACAATTCCTGACCTCAAGGATCTTACATTCTTTGGGAGGGAGGGGGGCGGTAACAGCCTATATGCAGAAAAGTGGATAGAAATAAAAAGAGTAAATAAAAGATACTTTTGGCAGAGGAGAACTTGGTAGCTCAGGGGATCAGGGAGTCTTGTGTAGGAGATGGCATCTGATCTGTGCTTTGAAAGGATTCCAAGACATGAAGGTGAAGAAGAAGTACTTTCCAAGTAAAAAGGCTCAGATTGTATAAGAGCAGAGAAAGAATGTTAGAAAGTTACATCTCATGGGCAGCTAGGTGGCGCAGTGGATTCAGGAGGACCCGAGTTCAAATTCGGCCTCAGATACTTGACAATTACTAGCTGTGTGACCCTGGGTAAGTCGCTTAACCACAAATGCCTCACCAAAAAAAAAAAGAAAGAAAGTAAAAGAAAGTTACATCTCCTGCTGCTACCCAAGCTGTTACTGTTATCATATAAAGTAATATGAATTCATCTACTGGAATTTGGTTTTGAGATATCAATACTCATACACTGTAAAATTATTCTTTAAAATATGCAATTTACAGACGTCAATCTCCATATTCATCCAAGATGTTGTATTCTCTAATTTGTGGCAAGGGACACATCTATGGTCATTGGCATTTTTTCTCACTCTTATCCTTAAGCCAACTTCCCTATGACCCTTACAGACCCACTCAATTCATTGGTCACCCCCCAGGATAAACTCCAGAGAGTTTACTGTATTGTTTAGTCTTAAAATATACTGATTTTTGTAGATCCTATGTTTTAAGCATCCCTCAGTTCAAGAAGCCCTATAAAATATGGTTGCCATTCATTTGATTATTTATGATTTATGGCTTACTGAAGCATATAGTTGTTTAAAAAACGAATAAACAAAAACACTATTTCTTTTGCTCAAGTGAAAAAACTGGAAGGGAAAAGAAAAATCTCACCAAGTGGCAATGTATGACTATTTCCACCAGATGGCAAGAGAGTACAAGAGAAGAGACCAGCTCTCACACTCCCCATTGAAAAGTTCACCATTCAAGTCTCACTGGGTCATTGCTTTAAGAGATGCCCTGTTCAGCTTCCTACATCCAAAGGCATCCCTGGGAAAGTGGGAAAAGCCACACATTTGTTGGAAAAAACAATGTGTTTTCCATCAACAACAACATTTTTATGCCAGTGATATCAGGTTTGTATACACACACACACACACACACACACACACCATTGCTTGATGGAAAAATGTCAAGTATAAATTAATTGACATACTCTATGTCTAGTAAGTATCTGAGGTTATATTTGAACTCAGTTCTTCTTGACTCCAAGTTGGGGGCTCTATCTACTGAATATTGCTTCAAAAGAAACAATGAATATGAATGCAGAGAAGTATGAAAAGACTTACATGAAATGAAACAAAAAGAAGCAATCAGCACCCCCCCCACCCAATACACAGAGGCTAGGGAATGAAAGTAGAAAGCACAGACACCACAAAATAATTTAAAATTAAAGTTGCAAAATGACAGAGAATAAGTTTGTCCCCAAAAGATTCCTCTATATATTCATTCCTTTGCAGAGGTGAGAAGATCCACAGGCATAGAACATTGTAGAAAATGTCATTTTTTTTCAATAAATTGGCCAGTTTTGTTGATGTATTAGGTATGTATGTATATGTATATGTATGTATGTATATGTATATGTATATGAACATACACATTTATATATGTATATGTGTGTGTGACCTTTTAGTCTTCTTTTTCTTTTGAAAAAAATTCTTTTTTAGAAGAGGTGGTTTGAGGAGGAGAGAGTAGAATTTAGATGCTGTAAAATCAAAAGACATCAACAATTTTTTAAAAACTTGCTAACCCCAGCAACTCACCTGAGGTGCACCTGGCACATGTGTCTAAATCTCCAATTCTAAAAAGTTCTCTGGGGAACTGGAGAGACTTAAGTGTTATATTTCACTTTCACTACCAGAGACTTTCACTAAAGAGTATTAATAAAGTTCATGACATTATTCTTAATTGTCTCCTGAATGCCATACAAAGGCTCTCTAGTTGTCCATTCAATACCGTTCTTAAACAATCCCACACTCCTCTTTTCTGAGGATCCAGGTGGCCATTACTGGTAGGCCTGGAGATTACACTCACTACCAAATACAAAGTTATTCAAATTAAAAAAACATGTAATGCTTTACCAAGTTTTCATAGATTACCACCTTTATAGTACTTATAAGGGCTTATTCTCAACCCAAAGCAACTAAGAAAAAAAAACAAACCTAATTCCTATCCCAAGATCCATTGGTATGGGATATCTTCCTTATTGGTGGAGATGAATGCCCAGCCCTGAATAAAGGGCAGGATAGAATTGTTGAAACTCAAGAGAACTTCAGCCTTCAACAATCCCTTTTAGGACACTTTAACAAGAGTCTTCTTTGAGTACCCCCTTTGGGGACTCTTCCAACAAGAGTCCTCCTTCAGAACTCTCCAAGAAAGAGTCTTCCTCAAATAGAATATAGTCAGCTTTGAAATTGTAGATAGAAGAAGCCAAGCCTTCTTCAGAGTCAAGAAGGAAAAGAGTCTGGGAATACTAGAGAGGAGCAAGCAATCTCCATATTGTCCCTATTTCTAGTTTGCTACTCTGGAGACTGTGGGGAGTTTCCCCCTTGGGAATCTGAGGAGAGGAGAGTGGTAGCCTTTGGCCCCAACCTCCTGCTTCCCCTCCTGGCAGGAATGAAAGTCTCCCTTGGAGAAGGGTGGGAGGAAAAAATGCTAGAGATGTCTATTCTGCCTCCCTTCAAGCCATAAACAACAATGGCCCTGCCACATGTGGAAGCCTCATTACTTATGTGGGGCACCACTCACTTTTTACACAAAAAGTATTTAAAAAATAAAATTAAGCAACAAAAAAAATGAAGAAAAAAAGGAAAAATGTTTCTTCTCTCAGAAGGAAAGTCTAGTCCCAAATAGCTCTTGGAACTCTCTCAACAATAGCTACCAAGGACCTCAGGTCAACCGAAATCTACCCCTTCACCCTCAGGCAAGAAACTAAATTGTCCTGTGTGAAAATTCTTCCTGTGGGTTGTCCAAGTACACAGAACAACTCAAAACATATCTTCAACAAATCCTCTGCCAATGCATAGAGCAATCCAGGTAGAATTTAGATAAATTCTCTTCAGGAGTCCCTGAAAGACATAAGCACCTCATTTTCTTCCAACAAATCCCACAATACTATATAGCATTCCTAATGTAGGTCTGAACTCACCTACAAGCAGGCTGGCTCAAATGGGAAAAAAAAAGAGAGAGAAAGAGAAAGAAAAAAAAAGAAAGAAACTCAGATGAGACCCAAATGAATGGGACTCCTCAAAAGGGATTAAGTACATGAAGTTAATAATGAGAATCAGTCAGTCAGATGGTCTATAGATATTTATTAAATGAGGGGGGCAGCTAGGTGGTGCAGTGGATAAAGCACTGGCCCAGGATTCAGGAGGACCTAAGTTCAAATCCCACCTTAGACACTTGACAGTTACTAGCTGTGTGACCCTGGGCAAGTCAATTAACCCTCATTGCCCAGCACCCCAAAAAAACAAACAAAAAAACCAAGAAGCTTATACTCTGATGGAGAAAGAAAATAAACTGAAAAGAAACAGGGGGAAAAATGGAAAGTGTCACAGTTGAGTAGGAAATGAAGAGATAGCTGGTCTGTGGCTCTCTTTAAATGCAGGTTTTGAAAAGAACTCTTGGCTTAGCCTTCCAATCAGAAAAGATCTCAGTAGTAGAGGGTACTGATGAGATGTAAGTACCAAGGCTGATGTAATATTCTTTCTGGGTAATTTAATCATTTTATTAATAAGACAAGTAGGTTATTAATAAAAGAATGGCCAAAGAAAATCATGGTGGTGGCAGACTCAAGTTCATATACCCTTCGAAACAGTAGGTTGGTTCATCGAACAGCAATCAAATCTAATTGGTTAATGAGATTGGAAGAAGGCTTTATTAAATTGAAAGGTTGAGAATCTCTATACCAGATATTAAGCTATCAACTCAAAGAATGGATACCCTTTGAAATGGGGGTGGGAGTGGGGGTGTTGAGTGAAACCTGGACAGAGAGATTATCTCTATTCAGACCACCTCCAATCTTCAGTGATCTAGACAGAATTATCTGTTTCCACCCCGTTGGAGTAGAACACAATGGGCTTCTCCCTTAGATTACAATCCTTGCAAAGTTGGGTGGGATCTGACCAAGATGAGGGGAGTTAATGCAATCAAGCTCATACAGTAATGTCCTCCAGGAAAAAAGGGACTTTTTAAAATGAGGAATTTAGAAAGAGGGGAGAGCCTCTGTATCTACTTAAGATATTGGTTATTAATAATAATAATAATAATTTCTCCCATTCTCCCATTTGATTCTTGAGAGGTAACGCCTCAGTGAATCACTAACTCATATTACAAAATACCTCATCAAAGGTTTCTAACTATGGGACTTATGAAGGTAGACAATGTGAGGAGGAAAAAGGAAAGATGGACAGAACTTTGACAAAATCACAGGTGGCAATCCCCTTTGATAAGGAGACCTCATAGGTAAAAGGTAGAAAAAAAGTCAACAGCAAAATAAAAATCATAGATGTGTCTCAGTCTGTTCCTGTAGAAACTTCTGATGCAGTCCTGTGGTTCAGGTGTGATCTCAGCACAGTTCTTCTCCAGCTCAGATCACTTAAAGAAATTCTCTTCTCTGTTAAAAATTTCCTTCAAAATTGATCTCAACAGAACTTTTATATTTACTTTGCCAATTGCCAAGTCAGATAATGAAAGTTAGCTCAGACCTTATGCCTATGACTAGAAAATGAAATTTGGAACCTTTTACATCAGGGATTTTATAATGTTTAGGTTGTCCAAGTATCATGTTGAGATGTAGATATATACTATATATATATATATATATATATATATATACATATACATGTATTTGTGTGTATACATATGTGTGTACACACATTATATATATCTATATCTTCATCTATATCCATATATCCATATGCATATACATATACATATACACATACACATACACATACACATACACATACATATACACATACACATACACATACACATACACATACACATACACATACACATACACATACACATACACATACACATACACATACATATACAAATGAAACTCAGATACAAACAGAAAATTAGAACCTGATTTTTTCTGTTTGGCATTATTCATTCCCCCATTAGGAGGAAGAGATTCCACTAAGGAATTAATAACAGAACACTTTTTATAGGAAGACGGACTCTAATACAAAAAAAAAAATTAATTTAAAAGTTGCCAGATTAACTTAAATTGTAACAAAAGGTTCTGGGATGGAATACATAAACACACTGAGTGGCTGATGTAATCTTGGAGGATAAGGAGGTTCAAGATGACAAGGCTCCTGGGGACATGATAAAGTCCAAAGGAGTACAGCTAGATAGAAAATTTAATCGGCCAGAGTAATGGAGCCAAGATGGCAGAGTGATAGAAAGCAGTTAAGATTGAGCTACAGTCTGCAAACTCATCCAAACAGATCTAGAAAATGCATCGGGGGCAGCTAGGTGGCACAGTGGATAGAGCACCAACCCTGGATTCAGGAGGACCTGAGTTCAAGTCCAGCCTGAGACACTTGACACTTACTAGCTGTGTGACCCTGGGCAAGTCACTTAACCCCAATTGCCTCACCGAAAGAAAGAAAGAAAGAAAGAGAGAGAGAGAGAGAGAGAGAGAAAGAAAGAAAGGAAGGAAGAAAGAAAGGAAGAACGAAAGAAAGAGAGAGAGAAAGAAAAGAAAAGAAAAGAAAAGAAAAGAAAAGAAAAGAAAAGAAAAGAAAAGAAAAGAAAAGAAAATGCATCTGACTGAATCTTGATCTAGAAACTATAAAAAGTCAGTACATCATTTTTCCAGCCCAGCTCAGCACAGGGTGACAGACAGGGAAGTCAGTGAACACTGGAGACAGGGTTGGCCAGGAGCAGCTGCAGAGCACTCCAGCATCCAGGGAGAGGCTGTGCACCAGAGCTGTACAGAGGTACCCCCAGACTCATACTTGGGCACCATGACATGCACAGAAGGAAACTGACACCTTTGTGGCCCACTACCCATTTCCGGGTAACAGGTCCAGGGTGGAATAAGAAGGGACCTGGTCCAAGGGATGGACTTCCCAGAAGAGAGAACCTAGGGAGTGTATAGAGGAAAGAGGAAGGAAGAAGTCAGCAACAGCACTCAGAACCCAGGCACAGAGAGGAGTCTTACTTCTGTAACAATTGGAATGACGCCACCTGCTGGAGACTTACTGTAGAAGAATTCCGCCCATGAAGCGAAGGTCTTTGAGGGCAAGACCAGGAGTCTTTTCTTTGGCATCAGGAAGTGACGTTGGGTAGTGGGAGGAAGAAGGAAGACACTAGCACTCTGTCTCTGGCTTTCCTTTGGACTCTGGTGGAGAGCGGAGCTAGAAATGTGTTCTCCCTTTAATAGACAGGAATCTAGGCCTTTCTCTCTCTCTTTACCAAATTCTTATTCTCCTTAATAAACTCTTAAAAGTCTAACTCTTGCTAAAGCTTATAATTTATTGGCGACCACTCATTGGATATTTTAGATAGACTAGCTAGAATTTTAGCTCTTAACACTTCCAACATCAAGGCTAGCCAGTGGAATAACCATGGCAGGAATTCTAGACAAAACAGGAACCTACAATTTTGCCACTCTAAACCACTAGTGCTTTAAAACTGACTGATAGGGGCTAGCACTCCACTCTAGCAGAAACCCCACCCCAGGCCAAGATTTATAGAGCTCAGATCAGGGGGTCAAAAATCAGACTTTGCTATAGGTCAGATCATTTGGAGAGTACTGAAAGCTTCAAGTCCTCAGTTTTAACCTAAGATCCTAGGATAACACAACACTCATTACCTCTCAAAAAAAAAAAAAAAAGCAGCAGAAGGATCAGCCCAGGCCTTCCCTCCACAAGTGTGCCTGAGGCCAGCCCTAACATGAAGTCCTAAGTTAGCAAGCAGCCTGAAAGAATGAGCAAACAAAAAAGCACCCCAAGGTAATGATCTATTATTGTGACAGGATGCTAAAGATGCAAAAGCAAAAGAAAATTATTCAAAAATATCTCAAAGCTATTCCTCAAAGAAAGACACAGCTTGGGCACAAACAACCAGAATTCCTGGAAGAAATAAGAATTTTTAAATTAATGTTTATGAATGGATTGAAAGCTTTTGAGGAAAAAAATGGAAAAGAAATGAAAATTATGAAAGAAAGAATAGGAAATGGAAGTAACCACTCGGCCCAAGATGTACAAAACTTTGTTCAAACAACAAACTCCCTGAAAATTAGAATGGACCAAATAGAGGCCAATTACTCCAAGAGGAAATAAGAAACATTAAAACAAAGTCAAAAGTTGAAAAACAGGGGCAGCTGGGTGGCACAGTGGATAAAGCACCAGCCTTGGATTCAGAAGGATCTGAGTTCAAATCCAACCTCAGACACTTGACACTTAATAGCTGTGTAATGATGGGCAAGTCACTTAACCCTCATTGCCCCACAAAATAAATAAATAAATAAATAGACAGATAGATGAATAGACAGATAGAAAATAAATAAATAAATGAAAATTTTAAATTAAAAAAAAAGAAGAATGGAGAGGAGAAGAGTGATGGGGAACTGGGCAGATAAGGGAAAAGAAGGTTAGGGAAAATTACCTCACATAATCAGGTAAACAAGAAAACTTCTATATACAAACAAGGAAGAGGGACTGGTGCTTGAACTTCATTATCATCTGAATTAGTCAAAAGGAGGAATACACACAAACACAACTGGGAACAGAAATACTTGTCACTCAATAGGGAATAGGAGGGAAAGAAGAAAGGTGGAATTAGAGAGAGGGTATATTAAGGGAGAGCTTAGTTCTAAGCAAAACAACTCTAAGTATGCACAAAATATTTATGATTCTTTGTGATGTAGCAAAGAATGGGAATATGAGGAGGTACCCATGCATTGGGGAATGGATGAATAGGTTAGGTATATAAATGTGATAAAATACTATTGTGCTGAACTATTATTGGCGAAATAATCCACCAAGATTGCAGAGTACTAATAATGAAGCATGCTACCTGACCTCCTGATAGAAAGGTGAAGAACTCAGAATGCAGAATGAGACCATTTTTTTACATGGCCAATGTGGAAAATTGTTTTGAATGACAAGAAAGAAAGAAAAGGAAGGAAGGAGGGAGGGAAGAAGAGAAAGGAGAAAAGAAAAGAAATGCAGGGAACCTAAATGAACCCCTTAGATGTAGTACTGATGCCCAGTAGATGCCTCTATCCCACAAGGCACATTTTCCAAGTATTATCCCTCCTTTCCCCCTCCCCCTTGCCATCGTTTCCTGCTTCTTCTTCCAGCCTCCTTCCAAGGTCAGTGTCAGAACTTCAGAATTTCCAATCTGTCCAGCAGTTCAGTTCCCTTCCTCCAAGCCTCTCTGATCCTTGGGGGTATGGCCAAAGTCGGGGCTCTATTCAGTTCAATAACTTTGAACATGAAAGGGAGGAGACCTCTGACTTTATGTTTTGTGTGGAAGGGCTGCTTCAGAAGCTGTCAGAAAAAGGATCAACATCTTTGAAGTAAATGAGGCATCTGACATAAGTGCCAAAGATATATGTGGACACTTAGCAATGCTCTAGCAGGGATTGGCAAATGACATAATGAGGCTGGCCATTTTTTTTTTTTTTTGGTATGGTCAAGGAACTAAGAATATTTTTTTTTACATTTTTATATAATTAAGCTTTATTTTTAAATGTAAAAACCATTCTTAGGCTTGGCTAAGAATGCTAAACTTTTAAATAAACTTTTGTTGTATTTTAAAATGTCAAAACCATTCTTAGTTCCTGAGCCCTTACAAAAACAAGAAGTAGACCAAATCAAGGTTAGTTTGCCAACCTCTGCTTTAATGTATAAGACAGTCTAAGTGTGATGAGCTGATACTGATGGTGAAGATATTCAGGTTTAGATTAGAAGAGAAAGTTGGCAAAGAGTAAGTAAATCTTAAGTGGCTCTAATTCTGATATAAGCCAGATACAGATATTGAGGCCAAATACAACGCTACCTTGAGTCACCCAGACTTTCCAGCAGGAATTCAAGGAAAATCTTCCGGGAGATGGAACAGTGGGCTAAGCTGCTACTTTCAAAAGGGGTAAGCAACTTGGGACAAGAGATCTCAGGACAACACTAACAGGGCACAGGCAAGGCTGCTGAGCTGCACTATGCTGCAACTCTGGACCAGGATTATTGAATACACTTTAGAGAGGAATGTGGAGTTGATGCACCAGAAGCGGAATTCTAAGAGACTGACATGAAAAAATGGCACTGGGGAGAGATAATGGAGACTACACCAGAATCTGAAGAAACTAAACCATGCCCCACAACCATTTTTTTTCATGATTCCTTTCCACATGGAAAGGATCACATAGAGCAATGACTGCGAGGACTAAAGAGGTCAACTAATGAACTGGACTGATGAACAGGGCAATAGATCTAAAATGACAGTAGCTGGTTTTTTGCAAGATATTTGTAACATACATCTGTTTAGCCCTTGCAAGGGCGAGGCCTTTGTGGATGGACTGAGTAGAATGGACTAATGATATCTGAGTTATATTTGAACCAGTGTGGAGCTGTCTTGTAAAACAACAGTCATTGACAAGAATGATTCTGGGTGATCCAGACTCAGTGATTCAATTCATTTCACTTCATTCCACTTCAGCAAGCATTTATTAAGTGACTTCTGTGAGTAAGGCACTTATAAGTGCTTTTGAGGGGCTCGGGGATTGAAGGTTTAAAGAGGTTTGCAGATAGTGACTAACTACTAATTTTGCTAGTCACATGACCCCAAACTAAGCATTCATCTTTCTTTTTGTATCTCAAGAATCCTTGATAAAGTGCCTTACACAGAGTTTTTATAGCTGAATCCACAGGAAAAGAAGACACAACCACCAAGTAAGAACAAAACAAACAACTTGTGAATTAAAACCAGAGAATTTTAATAAGTAGAGAATCCATTCATCTCCCCTCCCACTAATGCCTCCATGGGTCTAGCACAGAAAACATGAGCAAACTTGAAGCCTTGTTCCCAGAACTTTGGTCCTAAAATAGGGACTCTACTGCTACAGTGATTGCCCAAGCACACCCCAACCCCAGACAAAGCAGTAGATATTAATTTTCCCATTATGTAAAGGGAAAGATAAAGAATAGAAGTAGAATGAGCTATGGGAAGTAGCATTGGGTCTGTTGAAAAGGGGACAAAAATCAATAACCCCCCATAATCTCCAATATGAGGAGACTTAGCCAGCCTTGCAACCCAGCTTTAGGGCTCTACTCACCAAAATAAATGGAGAAGGAAGAGAATATGAGAAATGAATTAATATAAGAAAAAGACTGAAACATCAAATACATAAGAAGAAAAAAGCTTTGATAAAAAACAACACATGGACAAAGAAATCAATGATGAAGATGCTAAAAATAGAATGAGTAAAATATCAAAATGTATCTACATAAAATTTGATTAACAAATATCATAATTTTATGGAAAGTGAAAAATAGTTACTGATAAAAGGCAATCCTAGAGTAGAGCATGGGAGAACAAGAAACTGCAGAATATGTCCAAAGAGAAACAAAATATATAAAAGAAATGAAGAATTAATCTGACATTCTTGAAAATTACTTCTCAATGTATTTGACCAGTAAGATTAGCTGCCTTCTGCAATTTTCTTTCACCCTTCAAACATGCAAAAAAGGGAAGTACGCACTAATTCAAGACTTATTAACCTGGGGTCTGTGAATTTGTGTCTTTTTAATGTTTTTTTTTAAATTATTTCAATATGTGTACATATACATATATCATAATAAGAGCCATTTCCCATTAAACAAATTGGTTGATATGAATAGTCAGCCCCAAAGGGAAGAAATTCAAGTGATCAATTGCTATAAGAAAAAATGTTACGAATCACTAATAATTATTAAAATGCATATTAAAACAACTCTGTGATTCTACTTCACATCCATCAGATTGTTGGAAAGATGGGGGAAAAAAAGGAAAATCACAGTTGGAGGGGTTGTGGGAATATAAGAATACTAATGCACTGCTTATGGAGCTGTGAATTGGTCTAGCCTTTTGGGAAAGCAATTTGGAACTATACCAAAAAAAGTCACTACTCTGTGCATACCATTAGATTCAACAATGCAAGTGCTAGCCTATATGCTAACCATAGAAGGAAAAGAGCAAAGGGGAAAAAACATACTTATAAAATTTATAGTGGCTCTATTTGTTATGGCAAGGAACTGGAAACAAAGTAGGTGCCCATCAGTAGGAGAAGGGCTGAATAAATTATGGTTATGTGGATGTAATATAATATTGTTGCCCCATAAGAAATGACAAAAGGCACAGAGTTAGAGAAAGCTGGCAAAAAAATTTGAACTGCTCGAAGGTGAATAGACCCAGGAGAACTAGTTATACAAAAACAACTACATTGCTAAGAAAAACACCATTAGACTTAAGAAATTTGATCAATGGAATGATCAAGCATGACTCTAAAGGACTGATGATAAAGCATGCTGCCCACCTCCTGACTGAGAAGTGATGATCACAATGTGCAGTATGAGGGCGTACATTTTTGAACGTGGCCAAAAATGGATACGTTTTGCTTGAATATAGGGAGTTGTTACGAGGGGTTTTTTTCTCTTAACTTTTCATTAAAAAAGTTTTGGAGGATGGAGAGGAAAATTAGCAATATTACTGTCAAAAACAAAGAAAAGAAGGAGATTGAAGCATTTTTTAAATGTGCAAAAGCAAACAGAAGGAAATCCATAAGGAAACACAGACAAGCCTGACAGATTTATAAGTAACATATTGAATTTATTATGTAAAGCAAACTGTACATAATAGAGATTCATGTATAATCCTCATTATCTACTCTAATTTATACATGTAAGTGCTCATTTTATTTGGTCTTTGTTAAGTTCAGAATGTTTTTTTTAAAAAGAATGCTTCCAGGGAATATGGAAATGGAAACAAATATAAAATTACTTCTAGAAAAAAAAACATACTTCAAATTCTAAGGCATATGGAGGTTAAGTTTAATCATTCCAATGGAAAAAAAATTCAAGCAGATGAGAAATAGCAACCCAAACAAGTGGCAACAAGGTTGGAATCTGGATCAATAGCCTGTGTTTGAAAGATGTGTAAAATATGAGGGGATAGTGTGCCCTGGTCCCCATTTAGCATCCCATGCAGTGATGAGAGAGGTGACATTTTAATAATGCCAGAAGCATCAAAATAATGGTGGGAAGTAGTGGTGGCAGGGAAGGGATTAGGGGGAAGAATAATATCTCCAGTAATAAAAGCACCAACAACAACAGGATAGATGAGAGAGACAGAAAGAAAAAGAGAGACAGAGACAGAGATAGACAGACAGACAGACAGCCACACAGAGAGATAGAAAGAGAGAGAACAAGCATTTATTAAATGCTTGCTTACCATGTATTAGTCACTGCACTGAGTGTTGTGAATACAAATACATGACCAAAAGGACAGAACCTACCCTCAAGCAACTTACATTCTAATAGGGGAAAAAAAATTCATAAAAGGAAGCTGAAAAGCTGTGGGGAGGGGAGGTTATACAAGGAGAAGGATGCTGGAAAAGTCCATAGTCAGAAGCTGTTATGAGAGAAAATTGCATGCATGGCCTGGGCACATCCTGAAATAGTTGAACTTGGCAGGAACTCACAATCAGGGGAATGGACTGCAAGTATGAAGGCAACCCCAGAGTGAGAAGAGCTGTTGGTGAAGAGGTGGAAAAGTCTGGAGAGTCAGGAGAAATGCAAAGAGAAATGAAAAAACAGTGGTACCTGGGCACCAATCACATGGGCAGCATTGAAACAGTCACTTTGGCAGTTGCAACAAGACAGTGAAAGGACAATAATAACCTAGGTTTTAGACTTTAGCCTGCTCAGGAACAAGAATGAAGGCCCAGCCAGCTTCAGGTAAGCCCTAGAAGCAGCCATGAGGCACCGAGAGCCCAAATGGACCAAGAAAAAGCCCCAGGAGGGGCAAAACCAACTGTGAACCTGCAGACACACGAGTCCCAACCAAGTGAAAATATATCCTTGATATCTGGGTAGGTCAAAAATAGAACTGGATCCATGTGGACCTTTTATACTTTTTAAAGGAACTCCCTTCAGCTTTGCTGTAATGCTTGAAGGGGAGGGCTGTGGTACTAGGAAGCTGGCATTTGGGGCCCTATCTGTCTATGTTATTGGTGGCCAGGGGTAAGAGAGAGCAATGTTGTGAATCAGAATACTGGTGTGACTGAAGAGGTATGAGTTAAAACCCCACACTCCAACAACACTCATCATGATTCTTACCAGCAACAAAGTGATATTGCACACCCAGGTAGTTTGGGTTAACATTGCCCCCCAAGTGGCTTAGTCTAGAACCCAGCTGTGGACCTTTTCTACACAAAGAGTACAAACGCAGTTTTTTAAACTTTGGTGGAGAGCTCCTGAGACTCCATGAAACCTCTTTGCTGGGAGTTTTTATGTGTTTTTTATTTCCCTGAATTTATTTTAACTACCTTGAGCACTCCTTTGACTTGTGGGCCCTGGACCATGTTTTTAGGGAAAGAACTATTTGTTCAAACCCCAAGGCTCTGAGGGATCTATTGCACCAGATGAGACATGGCAACCTAGACATTTTTTACAGACCTCAAGAGGCAATAAAAATAGTAAATAAACTATATACATAGGATAAACACAGGTTAAAAAAAATATGGACCTAAATTTCAGGGACACAGCAAAAGCAATCTTCAAAAGAAAAATTATGTTCCCAAAAACATACATTAACAAAATGGAAAAAGAAATGAATAAATTGAATATACAATATTTTTTCTTTTTCTTTTCCTTTTTTAATCCTCCTTTCAAGATTAGGAAGTTTGTTTTGCCTAAAACTATTCCCACCCTGAACTATCTTCCCTGTTAACCTCATTGTTTTCCTTGTTGAGTTTGATGTATTCTTACACCAAAATATTTCTATGTATGTTCAGCCCTGATTACTTCAGATAAGAGTAACTATTCATCTTATGCCCTCTCCCCCAATTTCTTCCTCTTGTTTATATATTCTTCTCAAACACTTCAAATATATGAAATAGCAAGTTCTACCTCCTCTTTCTCCTTTCTACACTAATGTCTTCCTTTTATAGGACACCTACATGGCTCAATGGATCAAGTACTGGGTCTGGAATCAGGAGGATTCATCTTCATACATTCAAATATAGCCTCAGACACTTACTGTGTGACCTTAAGCAAGTCACTTAACCCTGTTTCCCTCAATCTCCTCATCTGTAAAATGAGCTGGAGAAAGAAATGGCAAACCACTCCAGTATCTTTTTTTTTTTTGTCAGTCAGTCAGCAAAACTTTATTGTGTCTATCCTGTTATAGTCACTCCACTAGGCATTGGGGACATAAGGACTAAAGCAAAATTGTCTCTGTCCTCAAAGAACTTAAAGTCTAGCAACAGGGGCCAAAATATACCAATATTTAGTTACATATAATATAGATAGAAGATAAAGGGGAGAGGACTAGCAGCTAAGGGAACAGGAAAGAAGGTGGTGCTTCAGCTGAGCCTTGAAAGAAGCTAGAGAATCCCAGAGGTTGAGGTGGCAAGGGTGTGTTTCCAGGCTTATGAGAGAGCCAATGCAAAGAGAGTTGGAGTTTAGTGGGTGAAACCACTCCAGTATCTTTGCCAAGAAAACCCCAAATGGTATCCAGAAGAGTTGGACACGACTGAACAAAAACAAACAAAAAATTCCTTTTATCTCTCCCCTTTAAAACCCTCAGAACAAAACAAATCTAAGTTCTCTGTTTTTCCTACTAAAATCCCGCAATACTCTTTGAAGACATTAAGTTCTGAAGAGATACTTGTTTCCTTCCCACAAGTAAAAATGTTAGCACCATAACATCACATAATCCTTCCAATTGTTCAAATAAATTTACCTGTCTAGATTTCTTGTGTTTACATTTCAAAGTTTGTCATTGGCTCCGGTCTTTTCATCAGAAAAGTCCTCTAATCCATTAAAGATCCATCTTTTTCCCTGTAGGATTATGTTGAGTTTTTTTCAGGTAAGTTATTTACTCTTAGTTGTAAACCTAACTCTTTTGCCTTTGGAATATTGTATTCCAAGATCTCCTCTCATTCATATCAGAAGCAATCTGCTCTTATGAAATGCTGACTCTAGTCCCTCAGTAAGTGAGTTGCTTCTCTCTGGATGCTGATAATATACCTACACACACAAGCATATGTGTGTAGGTGTATGAATTGCAATATATATAGTCATGGGAGCTTGGGGTATTTTGACTAGTCTTGGGACTTTTCCTTTAGTGGTTTCTTTGAGAAGATAATTGATAGATTTTTTAATATGTCTTCACTTTTCCCTCTGGCTCTAAGAGATCTGGAAAATTTTTATTATTGATTTCTTGAAATATAGTATCAACTTTAAAAAATTTTAACATAGGGGAAGCTAGTTGGCACAATAGATAAAAGCACTGGCCCTGGATTCAGGAGGACCTGAGTTCAAATCCGGCCTCAGACCCTTAATATTTACTAGCTGTGTGACCCTGGGCAAGTCACTTAACCCCAATTGCCTCACCAAAAAACAAACAAAAAAAACAAAATAAAAATTAACATATAACATATGGTCTCTTATCTCCTTGTCTCTATACCTTTGTATTGATCAGATAGTGGATACAAGAAGACATTTAGAAAAAGGCCCTATTACATTTAAGGGCTTGGGGAGGATTCTTGGGAAAACACAGGCAAGAAACATATAGGAAGGATGGGTATGAATGGGCAGCAATCTGCATTATGGGAGGGGGTAACCATATTGACAAGGTCACAGACCCATCTAAGTAACCCAAGTAACCCTAGTCATGGAGGGTATAAGAGAACTATGATTAGACCTAAACTTCCTGGGAATTCTCATCCTTCATTATAGGGTAACCAGACTTCTTTTTCATGTCAACTTGCCCTTATAACTTCCATCCAACAAAAACCTCCCTCCTTTTTCTTCTCACCCCTTTTATTTTCTTTGATTATTGGTATCTTGGATTTTGCAATCTCACATTGAATGGAAGGCATTCTTGAATGAGTCATTCCAAAATTCAAGTCAGACTTCAGTAATGTGACTTAATCAGATGCGAGGCAGTGAAAATATTTGTGGTTTTTCTAAAGACTAGATTTCCACAGACATGGAGAAATGAATGCAAACTAAAAGATGATAGAAATGCTCTGAGACAAAAGCAATTTGGGGAAAAACATAATTTTGTAATGATTGAGAAATCTCTGGACACTGACCTACATAATTGGAGTGGATAACATTTCTATTTCATATTAGCTTTTCAACTAAAAATATCAAAGGGAGTTTTGTCACATTTTGATAATGTCCTCCAAATTTTTGTGCTTGAGTTAATTGTATAAGGGCCATGTTTCTTGTGCATGGTTCTCATTTGTTTTCTGAGATCATCCAAAATTTATGAATCACCAGTCTCTTAATTCCTATATCCTATAACAATTTGGTTTTGAGACAAGTCTTAAAAATTCAACAAATGTATCAAAAAAACCCCAAAAAACCCAAACCTAAGGATTTAGGCGCCAGATCCAAAAAGGAAATTCCTAACTCCATTGCTTTGGAATGCACACCAATGTACTGTACACTATAAAAGTAATTTTATTTTTGTTGTATCAAACCCAAAAATTAAAATTCTGAGACTTTATTCTTCTTTAACATATTAGTTTAATTTAACACAAAAGATTGTTTTTGAAAATTGAAGACAGATCTACCCTTTGACCCAGCAATACCACTACTAGGTCTGAATCCCAAAGTGACCAAAAAAAAAAAAGGAAAAGGAAAAGGACTTATATGTACAAAAATATTTATAGTAGCTCTTTTGTGGTGGAAAAGAATTGGAAATTGAGATGATATCCATAAATTGGGAAATGGCTGAACAAGTTATGGTATATGATTATGACAAAATACAGTTATACTGTAAGAAAAGATGAGCAGAATGCTTTCATATAAACCGAGGTTACATGAACTAATGCAAACTGAAGTGAGCAGAACCAGGAGAACATTGTTCATAGTAACAGTAATATTGTAGGATAACAAATTGTGAATGACTTAGCTATTCTCAGCAATACAATGATCCAAAGCAATTCTGAAGGACAATTCTGAAGTTCTTTCTAGAGAAAAAACTGGTGGGAGTCTGAATGCAATTCAAAACATACTTTTTTTTCTTACTTTATTTTTCTTGGGCTTTTGTTTTTATTTTTGTTTTGGTTTTTGGTCTGCGTTTCTTTTCACAACATGGCTAATTTGGGAATGTTTTGCACAACTATACATGTCTATTCTATATCAAATGGCTTGCCTTCTCAAAGGGGGGAAGAGGGAGGACAAAGAGAATTTCAAACTCAAAATTTTAAAAGATGAAATGTTTAAAATTATTTTACATGCAGTTAAAAAAAATAAAATATAAAAAATGATCACGTTAATTTTTTTTTAACGAATGCAAGCTCCTTGAGCACAAGGATTTGTCTTTCTACTTGTATTTGTATTCCTAGCACTTAGCATAGTACTTGATACATAAAAAGAAAAAGGGGGAAAAGTAATTTGCAGATATAGGACCTTGAGAAGTAGGATGGCAATCTTCATTTGAGAGATTTATAGGAGGAAGTTATCTCCCTTAGCTCTAAAGATATCAACGTTTATATCTGAGGTCCTATAAGAGAAAAAGAAAATCTCTCTGATTAGTTTCATGATTAGTATTTTCTGTCAGGGGTTGGAGGTGAGGTTAGCTAGGACCCAACTCACCATAAGTAATGGGGACATTTATAATTCTCTATGGACTACTCTCCTGTAATCAAGACCTCCACACAGTTCTAATTACTGGGTCCTTTCACCAAAACCTAAGTTTCTCTTCAGGCAGCTTATAAGGTATCCCCAATTCATCCCAAACCAAAGTCCTATCTTACCTGTGTTGATATTCAAAGAAAACAAATTTCTGGCCCTGAATCTGATTCCTCTGAATCCATACTACAAATGGCTACTGACACTAACCATCTACCTCTTTGGATCTGCCACCAGCCTACCACCAGATGGTGCTTTGCCCATCTGCTCAAGCACTCATCTATGTCTCACTTTTGTTTTCTCCCTGATTCTATCTAGATTTCTATCAATGACATAGTACCAGATTACCCTCTTGCCCTACCCAAGTGCCCATACCTCTTCTTCTTTCCCACATTTGTTTCTATGATTTTTTCCCTATTGAACTTCAATATCCTGTATGGTCTGCCCTCTCTTGCCTATCTAGACTCCAGTACCTGATACCACTGTCTGGATCCTTCCAGCATCACCCACCATTTTTAACAAAGGATTTTGATGCTTGATACAGTAGATAATAGGAAGCATGGTAGTTTTTTATATTGCAGAGTAACTTAATCAGAACTGTAATTTACAAAGACTAAGTGGGCAGTGGTGTGAAGGACAATTGGTGGTTGGGAGAATATTCTAATAAGCTATTGCACAGGATATCAAGTGAGAAGTAGAGCTCCAACTACCGCAGGCAGTTGTTGTTCAGTCATTTGTCAGTCATGTCCAACTCATCTTGACTCCATTTGGAGCTTTCTTAGCAAAAATACTAGAGTGGTTTGCCATTCCTTCTTCAGCTCATTTTACTGATAACTGAGACAAACACATTAAGTGAACTTTCTCAGGGCCACACATCTAGTAAATGTCTAAGGCCAGATTTCAACTCAGATCTTCCTAACGCTGGGTCCAGTGCTCTGTCCACTGAGCCACCTGTCTGGTAAGAAGAAGAAAAATCATGAAAGGAAAAATAAGGATGACTTGGAGATGAAAGGAAAGGCAGCATAATTTAATAATGATTGCCATTTAGGTGGCACTTTTAAATTTGCAAAGCACTTTATATACATTATCTCTTTTTTTATTCCTACAACAACTTCATAAGGTAAATGCTACATATATTATTATCCTGACTTTACAAATACTGAGTTTCAGAGAGATCAAGTGATTTGCCTATGGTCACAATACTACTAAAGGTCAGAGGTATTATTTGAACTGCAATATTTCCTGACTCTGAGTAAAATCATCACACAACCTTATTAAAGTCAAGAAAAGATTGTTTTTAGATGAGAGGGATTACACAGAATCTCAGAGTCAGAAGGGAACTGAATGGCAATCTAGTTCAATTATACCTGCAAAAAAATCCACTCTGCAATATGCATGATGAGTAGTATTTCAATCTTTGCTTGAACACCTCCATTATAAAAGAATCCTCTGTGCCTCAAGGTAGCTCATTTTACACTTTCCAAGCTTTTCCTTAGACTATTCCACAAAGACTATGGATAGTTACTATACTTTATTTCTTTATTTCTTTGTTTGTTTATTTCTTTCTTTATTCATTTGTTCATTCGTTTGTTTGTTTACTTCTTTATTTGTGGGTTACTGTACTTTAAAGAAGGAAGAAACTTGAGACACTATTAGTTTAACTGTCATTTTGAAGTATGAATTAACTGTAGCTGAAAATAGACTTTAAAAATGAGAAAGAATAAGGACCAAAAGAATTTATTTCTGATAAAATTTAGTTCAACCCTTGTCTTGTAAGGAAAGATGAAGAGAATTCTTAATAGACTTTAATTAGTATCCTGAGAGAACTAAAAGCAATTTGTCATAAAGGTAAGAATTGTTACTAGTAGGCAGCTAGGTGGCGCAGTGGATAGAGCACCAGCCCTGGAGTCAGGAGTACCTGAGTTCACATCTGGCCTCAGACACTACTTACTAGCTGTGTAACCCTGGGCAAGTCACTTAACCCCAACTGCCTCAACTTAAAAAAAAAAAAAAAGAATTGTTACTAGTTATAATCTTACTCTCAATTTATTTATTACAAATAATCATTTATGCCCATGTTTTATCATTTCCTAAACTTTTAAATAACTTATGTAGCCTGTAAAGCTGATATTTATAAAGACAAAACAAAACAAGGGGCAGTTAGGTGGTGCAGTGGATAAAGCACCAGCCCTGGATTCAAGAGGACCTGAGTTCAAATCCAGCCTCAGACACTTGACATTTACTAGCTGTGTGACCCTGAGCAAGTCATTTAACCCTCATTGCCTCCCCCCGAAAAAGAGCAACTTTGATTACAACCAAGAATCACCTACCCAGCAAAACTGAGTATAATCTTTCAGGGGAAAAAAATGGGACTTCGATATTTACTTAAGCCAAGGAGATTCAAAGGTTTTGGTAGATAAAGATATAATCAAAAATATGAGAAAAGAGCTTTCTGCAGTATATTAAATAATTTTAATAAGTTGGGGTGGAAATTCAGTGCTCATTGATTAATTAATGAGAGATGATATGAGTAATTAATAAGGAAATATCAGAACATTCCCCTTAATTGCCTTGGAACTCAGTTGAAGATGAATAAAGAAAATTATTCAGGAGCAAGTATAAAGGGGGTGATCACTCCATGTATAGTACACATGGAAAGGGGGTGTCAACTATAAAACCTGCTACTAATCAAACCTAAATACTTCCCTCTCCATCTAAACTCCATAATCTGGTATTCATCAATAGAAACAATTTTATCAATTTCTCTTAGTTATGCTTTCTGGAACCAGCCACAGGAGACCGAATCCCATGTCTGCATATATGAGAACCTTTCAAATATTTAGCTATAGTCACCCTCACTATCCCCAAGCCTTCTCTTTCCCTGGCTTAATATTCCCAATTCCTTCAATTGATCCTTATATGGGATAAATTTAAGGCCCTTTACCACCCTGACCATATTCCTCATGTTATTTTCCATTTATTAACATCCTTCCTAAAATGTAAGGTCTAGAACTGAACCTAATACTCCAGATGTGATTTTTACCAGGGCAGAGAACAATGAGATCTCTTGATTTAGCCAAAGACTGAATTAGCTTTTTGAGTCATATTTATCATACTATTTACATGCATTGATCTTGTAGTCCACTAAAATTTCCAATTTTCTTAGACAGATTGCTATTCCTTTTTTTGTACTTGTGAGATTGAACTTTGAACCATTGTAAGATATGACATTTATCCCTATTGAGTGACTCCTCTTATATTTGCCTTTTTGTAGGATGTCACCACTCTCTGGGAGCAACATTGTTAACATGTAAGTAGCCCAGTCTCTCAAGTACTTGTTAGGACATAGCTTTTCCCATGAAACCACTATCTTTGTGGTCCCTGAACATCAGACTTTCTCAGGAAGGTGCAGATATCCTCCAGAAGTTCTTGATGATGACCTCAAGCATTAAGCCATTGTTTCTGCCAGACTTCTTCTGAAATTAAGTCATGGGTAGTTGATAGGGTTTTGTCAGTTAATTTCTCAGTCAACAGATATACCCTCACTCTTCCCCCTTTATAGTTTTCAAATTTTACTTTGATTCCCTTTCCTTCTTAATCTACTATCATTCAAACCCTATCTTCCTTTAACCCTGGGGTATGCCTACTATCTTCTCTCTTTCCTTCTACTTCTAAAGTGCTGTACATTGCTAGAAATCATATAACCACTCTGGCTAGAGAAGATTCACTTCACATTTGTATTATCTAATCTCAACTGGGTCCTTACTCCTAAACAGAAATATATTTTTTTAATCTAATTCGACTTCCATATTTCTTACATCTTTCTCTTCTTCACTCATACAGAGACCATTCCAATTCAGGCCCACTGTGGCTATTACCATTTCCTCCTTTTTTTGGTGGGGCAATGGGAGTTAAGTGACTTGCCCAGGGTCACACAGCTAGTAAGTGTCAAGTGTCTGAGGCCAGATTTGAACTTAGGTCCTCCTGAATCCAGGGCTAGTGGTGCTTTATCCACTGCACCACCTACCTGCTCCACACAATTTCCTCGTAATTGTTTTCACTGCATCAAGTCTTTCTCCTTTTCAGTATAACTTCCAAGTGGAGGGCAAAATAGTCTTCCTAAGGCACAAATCTGACTATGTCACACCCTTGTGCAAAAACCTGCAATGACTTCTTATTTCTTCTAGGATCAAATACAAACACCATAGTTTGGCATTTAAAGCCTTCCACAATCTTTCTTCTATCTTTCTAGTCTTATTTTTTATTACTTCTTTTCATTCGTGATATTTCAGTCAACCAGGGTTACTAGTTATTTATTCCCTATACTCAATATCCTCTCCCATCTCTACACTCTTGCATGGCTTATGTCCTGTGCCTGAAATGCACTCCTTTCTGAACTCCTTATCATCCTTCAAGGCTAAGTTTTAGCTCTACTTCCTCTATTAAGCCTTCTCAGATTTATTAGTTGTATTTTCTTCCTCTTCAAATTACCTTGTATCCATCCTTCACTCAGCTGTCAAAGTGATCTTCCTAAAGCATGGATATCACCATGCCCCACTCCCATCCCTTCTATAAACTCCAGTGGCTCCCTATCATTCAACATCAAATCCTTTGTTTGGTATTCAAAGCCCTTCATAACCTGCCCCATTCCCATCTTGCTAATCTCCTTACACCCATTCTGATCATTTTCACTGGCTGCCCTCCATAACTGGTGTGAGGGCCAAAATTTGATATACGGAGCATTATTTGGGTGACTTGCCTTAATATTGGGGTCCTGGAAATATGAGGGACCTTTTAGGTTCACCCGCCCCTCTGAACAGCCCTTTTTAGATATTTCTCCCAGGCCAATAAGAAAGGAGCCTTTAAGCTTTAATTCTCAAAAGGATCAGATTTTATTACTTGGGAATTAATTAAACAACAAAGGTAAAACTAATAAAAATCAAAGATAAGGAAATAGGAAAATAGAAATACAGAGAAATACTCTTAACTCTAAACTTAGCCTATGCAATCCCCAGATTGTCTCCAATTAAGCTAGTTCAAAAGAATTTAGGGTTTTCTGTAATTAACTCACCAAAACCTGGGAGTCTACAGTTGCTCATGCCACCTGGGAAAAGCAGCTGCCCAAGACAGAGAACTCAGGCCACCACCAAAAGGGTAGAAGTCCGAAAAAGACCGTGTTCTGGAAGAAGCCTAGCATTCCAGAAGAACCCTCTGCCTCCCTTCAGGGAGCGTTCAATCTTTCCTCCCCCAAAAGGGGAGGTCCTTCAAAAACTGCCTATGGAGAGTTCTCCTTCTGACCTCAGTAGCATATGTAACCTCAAGGTGGGTCAGGTGTGGCCCCTCCCAAATGAGTCAGCTAAAAACTGCAATATTAATCTTTACCACAAATAATATTTACCACACTGGAATGCTCTTTCGCCTTATCTTCCCCTCCAGGCTTCCTTCAAGTCCCAGCTAAAATTCCATCTTATCCAGGAAGCCCTCTGAATTCTAGTGCATTCCCTTTATTATCTCCAGTTGATCCTATTTATAGCTTGCTTGTACATAATTGTTTGCATATTTTCTTGCCAATTAGACTGTGAGGTCTTTGTGAACAGAAGCTATCTTTTGTTTTTCTTTACATCCTTACCCAGCATGCTGCATGGTGCCTGGCACATAGTAGGCACTTAATAAGTGTTTACTATTATGTATTTATATATGTTCAGTAAAATAGAACTTCTCTGATGGCTTGAAATCTTGGTTATGTGTCAACACAGTGCTTTGAACATAGTAAGCATTTAATGACATTGAAATCATTTGTAAAGGATATGCTAATTCACTTTTTCAAAGTACCACATTGTTGTTTTTTGGTATATGTTTAGTACAGTTAATGTTAAACCTTTCAAACAAGAAAGATGGACAGGTGAAAACCAAGACCCTTCACCAAGCATTTTGTTGTAACAGTGTCATAAAATACAATAGAGCATGTTAAATGTCTAAGATTTTTTTACCATTGTTTATTTGTCTGGTACATTGTATGGGAAAATGAAGTAAATCAAATAACAAGGCTGAGATAACATAAAATCATATCAGAGATTACAATTTTGAAAGTAAAACTAATAAAACATTAGCAGCCCTGAAGCATGACTAGTTTGTTAGCCACCTAATTTACCATGATTTTTATACATGTGCTTGCTTAGCAAGACAGCAGCAGCTGGAACTAAAGTAGTAGGATTGCACAGGTCTGCTCTGAGAAGTCTGGGAAGAAGGCAAATGTATGCATTGGACTATTATATATGGAGGGCAGTGCCAACTCACAGGGCATGAAAGCAACTGCTTCTCAAACTTCTGACAAGAACATTAATGACAAGCCGTGCAAGTATTAGCCTTTGAAACTCAGAGATGGTGTGATTCTTGCTGGGAGCATACAGCTGTAGCTCACCATACTCTATGGACTACAGGTATATACATATATGTAAACATATATCATACATTGGATACACACATAGATTACATCATTATCAAGTGTATTTGTGAAGTACACGATAACCTTGTATTCTTCATATATGTTGTTTGTACTTCATCCTCGAAGAGGACCATGATATCATGGTGATGTCATGACTTGTGGTGAATTGGATTTAAGTGAGGGAGGGCTGTGAAAGGTCACCAACCTCACTCTCTTCTTCAGAGCCATCTGGGTCCAGTGTATAGATCAGGATGACTGGAGATGGCCCGCATTGTTTGAGTTAATTGGGGTTAAATGACTTGTCCAGGTTCACACAGCTAGCAAGTGTCTGAGGTCAAATTTGAACTCAGGTCCTCTCAACTTTAAGGCCAGTGCTCTATCCATAGCACCACCTAGCTGCCCCTCATATATGCATATATATATATATATACCTGAAGCCACTTCATATATGAAGGTCACACAGCTAGCAAGTGTCTGAGATCACATTTGAACTCAGGTCTTCCCAACATCAGGGCCAGTGCTCTAACCACTGTGCAATTTAGCTGTCCCAGATGGAGAGAAAAACAGGCAAGGGAGACAGTCCAGTACTATCAGAATAAATGGAATCAAGGATGGATTGTGGAATACTTGGAGGAGAGTAGAATGTGAAAAGACTGTTGAAGGAGAAAGGTGCCAGGTTATGAAGGGTTTTAAAAGTCAAATTGAGGGTTTTATATTTGATCCTGGAGGTAATAGGGAGCCACTGAAGTTTACTAAGGGGGAAGTGACATGGTCAAATCTGTGATTTAGGAAGATTGCTTTAAAAGTAGAACTGAGGGGCAGCTAGGTGGTGCAGTGGAGAGAGCACTGGCCCTGAATTCAGGAGGACCTGAGTTCAAATCTGACCTCAGATACTTGACACTTACTAGCTGTGTGACCCTGGGCAAGTCACTTAACCCCAATTGCCCCTCCAAAAAAAAAAAAAAGTAGAGCTGAGAGGAAGATGTACCAGAGTGGAGACTTAAGGCAGGGTAACCAACCAGAGGGCTATTGAATGGTCCAGGCATGAGATGATGAGGGCCTGTACCAGGGGATATATATAAGAAATGTTCAGAAGATGTTCATTCTACATGACTTGGTAACAGATATCTATAGAGTTAGAAAGAATGAGGAGTCTAGATGATCCCTAAATTGTAAGCCTGGGTGATTGGGAGGCTGTTGATGATGGTAAGAGAGAAGTGAGGAGGAGGTGAAAGTTGGAGTGGGCAGTGGGTAGGAAGCTGGGGAGAGATAATAAATTCCATTTTGGACATGTTGAATTTAAGATGCCTGAGACATCTAGTAGGTGACATCCAACAGGGAGTTGGAAATGTGTTGGAAAGGAGAGAGGTTAGGGCTGGATATATATAATCTGCTTGAAGATAATTGAATCACTGGGAGCTGATGAGATGACCAGAAGAGACAGTATAGAGGGATAAGAGGGCCCAGGATAGAGCCTCATGTGATACCCACAGTTAGTTGGCATGGCCTGTTTAAAAATCCAGCAAAGAAATTTGAGCAGTCAGACAGGTAGAAGTAGGAGAGCAATGTCATAAAAACCTAGAGAAGAAGAATGCGGGGAGAAGGGAATAAGCAATTACACAGCACCTATGTGCCAAGTGCTTTATAAATATTATCTTATTTGGTCTTCACAACAACCTTGCAAAGTAGGTGCTGTTATCCCTCCCATAGGTGAGGAAACTCAGGTAAACAGAGGTTAAGTGACTTGCTCAGGGTCACAAAATAAGTGTCTGTGGCTGAATTTGAACTCAGGTCTTCCTGACACCAGTACCACTAGTGGATACTAAAACACTGGTTTCATGTTATGACCCTGGGCTAGTGCTTAACCTCTGCCTGCCACAGTTTCCTCACCTCTAAAATGGGGATAAAAATATCCCCTGCTTCACAGGGCGGGGGTTTAAATGAGCTCATTTATGTTAGTGCTTTACAAGCCTTGAGTGGACTCCCATCAACATTGTTCCCAGGCTCTCCAACACCAGGGAGGAGGGAGGAAGGAGGAGAAGGGACAAGGGAGGAGGGAAGAGGGAGAAGGGAGGAGGAAGGAGGAGGGAAGAGCGGGGAGGGGGGTTATTATTCCCATTGGTTTTCAAATGAGGAAAATTGGGGCACCTAAAGAAAAGTAGAAAATGGGAGGGCTGGTATGGAAAGAGGTTTGGGGAGGAATGAGGGAGGAAGAGAATTTGCTCCTGCCCCTTCCCTGAGGCTGCCTCGGGTGACAACAGTGAGGAGCGGAGCCCCTCCTCCACCGGCTTCTCTCCTCCCCGCTCCACCTCCCAACGCCCTGAGACGTCCCTGCGTCACACCCTGAGTGACCCGGAGGACGCGTGGCCGCCCCTGGATACCGGAGGCGGGACTTCCGGTCACGCTTGGTAACTAAATCCTCCTGGACGCTAGCGGTGTGACCGGAAGAGGCGATCTGATCTTTTGGGGTAATGGTCTTTCGTCCTCCCTTTTCTTTTTTCCCAACTCTTCCCCTCACCTCCGCCGCCAAAAAGCACCCGCACCCCCAAATAACAGCTCTTCAACATATTTAGGCTATGAGCGAGTGAATGGAGACCTGCGGGTTCACTCCCGGGGTATATTCTGACTCCTTTTCGGGGTTTGGTAGGAAAACTTGGAGGGAGGCGGGGAAGAGAAGGGACCTGGGGCTGGAGGAAGGACGAGAGCAGGAGCCCCAGTGAAGTGCCTGAAGTTGAAGGATCCCGGATGTGCAGCTAGAGGGACCCTTAGAGATCGTTTCGCCCCATGTCTTACCGATGAAAAACGACTTGCGTAAGGTCACCCGAGGCAACGAAGTGACAGAGCCAGGATTCGAACTCAGGTTTTCTTTTGTCTTAAATCACAAGGCTTGAGTTACAAGTTTTCATAAATGAATGAATGAAGCATTTATTAAGCGCTGAAACCTGAGTAATGGGCTGTGCCAAGTGCCGAGGACACAAGAAATAATAGTCTTTATATATGTTTTATTAGTTATGTTACTAATATTATTACATTATAAAACTTACTGTTATTTAGTCGTTTTCTAGTCGTGTCCGACATCGTGACCCCATTTGGGGTTTTCTTGCCAGAGATACTGGAGTCTTTTGCCATTTCCTTCTCCAGCTCATTTGACAGATGAGGAAACTCAGGCAAACAGGGTTAAGTGACATGGCCAGGGTCACACAGCTAGTATCTGAGGCCAGATTTGAACTCAAGAAGATGAGTCTTCCTCCAGGCTTGGCATCACTTCACCACCCATCTGCCCTTTAACAATTTCTAGTGGCATTAATTACATAAGTTTCTCATGTAAAGAATGAAAAGAAATAACTCATCACCCAGGGCAAGTCAACCCCAATTGTCTTAAACATCTGGGACCATTTCCAGTCGTCCTGACATATATCTTGCCACTGGACCCAGATGGCTTAAGGTTGGTGACTTTGAACAGCCCTCCCTCACTTAAATCCAATTCAGTGCAAGTCATGACAGATGTCATGGTCCTCTTCTTGAACAAAGGACAAACAGTACTCCTAATGTGCTATTCTTTTAGAATATTGTTGAATGTTTATTATAAATCATTTAAATCTAATTCTTAGCCATTTCTATTGTAACCTTTCTAGTATCTTTTTTAGTAAATAATCTTGAACAAGGTAGCTAGGTGGCACAGTGGATAGAGTGCTAGACTTGAAATTAGGAAGACCCAAGTTCAAAACCAGTCTCAGATGCTTATTAACTGTAACCCTGAGCAAGTCACTTTAACCCTGTTTGCCTCAGTTTCTTCATCTGTAAAATATGGATGATACTATCATCACCTACCTCTCAGGGTTGTCATAAGGATCAAATGAGAGATTTGTAAAGTTCTTAGCACAGTTCCTGGCATATTGTAGGTGCTATATAAATGCTTTGGCAGCTAGGTGGCACAGGGGATAGAGTGTTCCAAGCCTGGAGTCAGGAAGACTCCTGAGTTCAGATATGGCCTCAGATACTTACTAGCTCTGTGATTCAGGGCAGGTCACTTAACCCTGTTTGCCTCAGTTTCCTCATCTGTAAAATGAGCTGGAGAAGAAAATGGCAAACCACACTCCAGTATTTTTGCCAAGAAAACCCCAAATAGGATCGTGAAGAATTGGATGTGACTACAAGGACTGAACAACAAACTCTCAATGCTTATTCCTTTCCCTTAAATTATGAAATGTCTTTCCATGTCATATTAAAAAAAATAATCAAAATATAAAACTGGAGAGATCTTTGTTTTCATCTGTTCTACCTCATTCCTTTTATGTGCGGGGAAAATGAAGGTAAGAGAAGTTAAATGAATTATTTAGGATCGCTCAGGTAGTTGTTATCAGATATGGGAATTGAGTCCAGGTATCCTGAATCCATATGCTGTGATGTTTCTGCTATTCTAAGTCCTTGCTACATGCAGTTGCTTTTGCTATTAAAGATTTTTTTATGAACAGATTTTCTTTAAGTCGAGGAGGCTAAAATGCCCAGCTCACACACAGCCTGCTCTTTGAAGTGTTTGCCCCTCATTTTTTTATATTCTAAAATGGTGGGGAGGGGGTTGTAAAAATATGACCTGTTTTCCACTGAGGTCGTGTATAGGCTTTTGAATCCTAACTCTACAGCTAGGTCTCAAGAGTCCTCATTTGTAAAATGAGGAAACTGAGGCCCAGGGAGATCTCAGCTTTTCTAAGGTTATACAGTTAATAAATACCAGAGGTAGGATATCATATAAAAGACTATATTAGAGTGAAAACCACTTTGTAGTAGGGATTAATAATAAAAACAAGTCCCTTCCAAGGTTAGAAAAGCTTTTGTTATGTATATATTGAAAGATCGTCATGGTGATTGAGATCAAATTCAGGCGAGTTGTATTAATCACCCCAGGATTTAGTCTACACTTACTTTACAAGTGAAAGTTTGTTGCAAAATATTTTACCTTTTGTTTCAGAGACCCGGAAGAGAGTGTTGTTTTCTGGTTCTGTCAATTAAGGTTTGTAAAGAGCTTAGGAAAATTGATATTTAGGCTAGATATGGGGCTTTAAATAATGGAGCAACAATGTTCAACTTCTCATTAAGATGAAACCCTAACATTTAAGTTAGTTGACTGATAAATTTACGAAACACAAAATTTTTAATTTCTATTTTTTAAAAGTATGAAGAGAGTGGTTTTTGTTTGTTTCAATTTAGTAAATACATGTGTGCTTAGCTCTGTACAAGGTCTTGAATCCCTTAAAGAATCCCTGTTAGAGAGGTGAGACAAATGCACAAAGAGAAGTGCCATGGTAATTGGGTACAGACAGAAGTAGAATTGCAATTATTGGAAGGAATCAGTCTAGCATAGTCAGGAAAGAATGCTAGATTTGGAGTCAACAGAGAACTAGGCTTAAGTACTACCTCTAATGTTTACCACTGGTGTAATCATCAGTGAGTCACTTAATTTCTCTGAACCTCAGTTTCCTCATCTACAAAATAGGAATAATTATATCACAGGATTGTTGTGAAGATAGCATATTACATCATTCAATCTGCATGCATTTATTAAGCACCTACTGTATACAGCCACTATTCTGGGTCCTGGGCATACAAAGAAGAAATGAAACAATCCCTATCAAGAAATTTGTTATATTGGAGAGGGATGTCATGTACATATAAGAGTGTGTACAGAATAAATACAAAGTAATGGGTGGGGAGGGGGGTGGAGAAAGGCAGAAGGGATCAGAAAAATCTCCTTGCACTGGGCTTTGAAGGAAACTAGGCATTCTCAGAGGCAGAGGTGAGGAGGGAATACAAGCCAGTCTGTGCAAAGGAATGGAAAGGAGAAATGGAATGCCATATTCGGGAACAAGGAGAAGGCCTGTTTGGCTAGGCCGTAGTGTGCATACAGGGGGCAAATGTATATTTAATCTAGAAAGTGTCAAGATAATGGAATGTGATAGTTGAGATCTGGCAGATACTCAGGAGCCCACCTGAGTGGATTACTGGTTGATTTGACTGGATTACTAGTTGACTAGATTCTAAACACATCTGGCTGGTACTTGAGAGTACTTAAGAAAGCATAGTTCTCAGAATCTAAAAAACCTTTGAACTTCTGGCCCAGTCAATCAACCAACTTGAAGAACCTCCCATTTCTGGGAGGGGACAGGAAGGAGGAAGGAGAGCCTTCGCAGGGAGCTCTGTCTCTTTTGGTTCCTGACTATAAGGCACAAGAAACCTTAGAGAATATCTATATTCTCTAAGGTTTCTTGTGCCTTATAGATTCCATGATTCCAGTCAGTTGAATATAAGATAAGATCTTAAAAAAAAAAAAGGTCCTTATTGGTTTTGTTTTTCCCCCTTATCCAAGTGTGACTTGGCCAACTGATGTTCAACTTTGATATTTTTTCCATGATTTAAAGAGAATCAAGAAAATAGTTAACTGTATTTCATGCTTCCTTTCAAATCCACAGTAAAAATTTTTCCAATGATACTTCAGTAAGGCTTCTGAGAATAGAGCTTTTAAAACAAAATCATCGTGGGCCCAGAAATCATGGGAAATTGGGTTTCTTCAGTGGTGTTAGTGGCAGTAGGGGTATGTTAGATATAGGCCACTTGTGGATACAGTTGCATTTCTCCAGACTTGTGCACCCAGTCATCCAGTAATTGAGGCATCATTGAAATAGAACACAGCCCCTGTATTGTTAACTCTTAAGAGAGGCAGTAATGACAGCCATAACCTACCTAAATTAGAAACCAGAGGGAGTCCCTAAAACTATTGTGCAGTACATGTATAACTGCCTTATTCCCACTGTTAAAAATTCTCAATATAATTGGTATACATTGTCTTGATTGAATAAAATGTTATCGTATGCCTAGATTTCTCAAAACTAGGGAGAATCTAAATGTGCAAAGATCTGGCTTAGGGGAGGGAATAAACATTTCTATAGAGCCTACTATGTGTTATACTCTTAGAAATATTATCCCATTTGATCCTCACAACAATTTTAGGAGATAAGTGCTATTATCCCCATTTTAGAGTTGAGAAAACTGAGGTAAACAGCTTAAGTAACTTGGCCAGGGTTACACATCTAGTAGGTGACCATGGTCAAATTTGAACTTGGCTCTTCCTGACTCTTGTCCCTTATAGATTCTGTGATTCTATAGATATGATCTAGAAAAGGTAAGTTTGGGGTTTTGAGGGTTTTTTTTGTCTTATCTAAGTGTTGCTTACCTTGCTTACCTAGCTAGTACTCGACTTTGATAATTTCCAGGTGACTTAGCCTGGAAGCATCATTTCTGCCTGCACTTGCCACACTCTCACCTGGGCCTCTGCCTTTTACTAAGAATCATTGGAGAGCAATAAGTATTTAATTGTAGGCCTCAAAATGATTTCTTGCAATCGTGTAGCCAAATACATGGTAAACCAATAAGGAAGGTCTACTCTGATGTATTAGCTACTGGAGCTTGTTTTTGTTTTGTTTTGTTTTTAATTTCAGAATTAGTTTATAGATTAGCCATTTGGTGCTATGCAGGAGTCATTTAAAGGGTAGATTTTCATGTGTCTAATGTTCAAATTTCTGGTGAGAAAAGAAAAAGTAAAAACAGCTGCAGAGCCTACATTAGCATGTGAGAGGAAGAAGATGCCTTTTATGTTTATACTAAATAGCTGCCAGCCCATATCCTATGTTTACAGGAATGTAAATATACAGTAGAAATCTGTGTGTCTATATACATATAATGTTACTGCTTTGCAAAAAGGAGAGCATTACTTATTCATAGAATGTCTAGTTAACTAGACTTCAGATTGTTAAATTTTATGAGAGAGATCTAGACATTTGTCTTCCTTTTTGTATGTATAGTTTTTACATTTAAAAATATAGCACTTAAAGTGATAACAGATTAACTAAAGAATAAGCTTTAAAAAAGAAAGCTTCCTGGGAAAATTTATCTTTTAGGACTTGGAGACTCTTTTATTTGCCTGTAGACCACTGCAGTGTTTAGTGAATGACCTCAACCCTGTTTTTTTCTTCCTTCCCTTGGTGGTGTGGGGGAGACAATGAATTCAGTCTCTGTACTAGCTTGGTTTCAGCTGTGTGGTGACTATTATGCCATTGTGCTGACTTGTGGTGGCTTCATGATTTGCATTTCTGTTGACTGCAGCCCTTCCTGACATTACCAATCTCTTTTCATTTAGCTCCACTGTTCCATAAGGTGAAAAGTTGCTGTTCAATTGACTAAGCTATTAAAAAGCAGCTGACAGACCTGGGAAAAATATTTCAAAGAAACATCATACAATTAAATAATATAGAATTTCAGAGTTACATCTACCTTATAAACCTCCTTTTGTTAGAGGGTATAGTGCCTGGAATTGTGACTTTTAATATCTAAAGTTATTTATAATAATTTCAGGAATCCCGGTAGTTCCTTTCTTCTTGGATTCTTATGCTAGGAAAGAACTACACATTTTCCTGAGGGCCCAAGTGAAAAGAATGTTAAGTGAGTTGGAGGGAAACACATATATTTAACCAAGTTAAAGTTAATAGAATCAGCTGTTAGACTAGGCTCTCACCATCTTTGGAAAATTGACTCTGATGAGGCTAAAGAAGTACAAAACTCAGGTGTTGCCTTTCATAATCACGAATTATCTTTTTTATTGCTGTATATAACTTGGGTCTTTAAGCTTTAACAAATTTGTAAAATAAAAGTGGACATATTGCTGAGTACAAAATATGAAACCTAAATTCTACCTCTTAATATCTTCTTACTCTTATTTTCCTTAAGATTTTTTATGGGTGGAAAAATCTCAAGAATTTCCTTGGGGACGTCAAGTAAATGAAATAAAAGCCCTAGTTTTTTCTGATTCACCTCGATAATATGCCTCATCTATCTTGTGATCCTTCATCCATCATATTAGCTAAATGAGAAGGGATACTGGATTGGGGATCAGAAGACTTAGTTTCTGTTCCTAACTGGCAATGTGACCTTGCTAAGTGATATATAGATATAGATCTCTACAGGAGCAGAGAATAAGGGAACTTCTGTATCATTGCAAAACATACTCGCTTTATCCTGCCGAAGTACTTTGAAGGATGTTTGAGCCAAAAGAACAAAGTGCCAATTTTCTTGGTGATAATCAGGAGGAAACAAAATCATTTTATAAAAAAATTGACCCTGAAACTTGTATACTTAGTACTCTAGAAAAAATGTAGCATTCTAAATAAATCGCTACAAGGTTTTCAAATTCAGACTTTGCCCAAAAAGATAGTTATGGCATTTATTTTTAAAAGCTAAAGATAATACATTCATAAAATAATTTGAAAGATTTTCCCAATATAAAAAATACTTGCCCAGAAAACAATAAAAAAGAAAGTAAACAATCTGCTTTTTAAAAAAATTACTTGTCTGCTTTGTAGAAGCAATTATTACTTTATTTGAAAGACCCAAGATATTTCTAAGTATGAGCAGATAAGGAACACATTTTTCCATGAACAGGTCACGGGACAGAAGCAAGGGAATAAGTATGTATTATTATTAGTAATATGTATTATTATTAGTAATATGTATTATTACTGCATATTGGAGGAAGGAATAAGCATCCATGTAGCACACCTACTGTGTGCCAGGAACTATGCTAAGTGCTTTACAAATATCTCATTTGGTCCTCATCAGAAGACTTTTAACAACAAATTCAAGGACTACAACTTAAGAACCCCTGTTCTTTAGCAATCCAAAGACTCTTAATGGAGGTTCTTAAACTTAGAGCAGAAGAAGGCTGTGGGGGGGCTCACAGCTAATGTGGCTATTCAGTTGTTAAAGTTGAGCTCTAGATCTCAATTTAAGAAGGGGTTAGGATGATTTAGAAAGATGCACTGTATTCAAGCTTGTGATGAGAATCAAGATAAGATTATTAGATGTTTATAATTTTTTTTACATCTTGCTCTGTGTATTACTTTGTAAATATGGTGATCAGCATAAGACTTCATTGCTTATAGAAAAACTAGTTGAATACAAAATATATTCTAATCTTCAAGTCACTTGACTACGATAATGGGAAAGAACCTTGGTTATTTGAACCCTGACCATAATCAAGGCACTACATGCTACATGATAGCATTTTACTTGAATTATAAGCATTGGAACTAGGAGAAAACAGCTTATAGAATGCTGCTTCTAAATCTCCAGATTTAACATAATCGTAAATGTCACATACCTGCAATAATCGCAACATTTATAGTGTGGGTATTTTGTATTCCAGTTCCTGGTGGCTGTTTGAACTGGCACGCATCAGTGATGGTAAGGATTATTATTTTTTTTATCTTAGTAGAAAGGAAAATAAGTATTAATATTTTAAGTGTTGTATGTCTATTTGTTCTTGTCCCACTGGAAAAGAGTTAAGAACTAGAACAAAGAAATACCATTAAAATAATAATAATGCCACACAGTAAACTTTTGTTCTGCCTGATAGCCAAGGAAGCACTTGATGCCCAAGTGCTTGAAAGTTGAAAGGAGCTGAGATTGGAAACTACTGCTACTGAGAAACAACCATCCTTCAGCACTTCCCTTGTTTCTGTTGGCTGAGTGTCCTAAATTTGGAGTCAGTCCCCTCCTACTCTCTAGGTGTGAAAGACCCAGACAGTCTGGGTCTTTGTACTTTTTCCCATATCTTAACTAAAAATGATTAGCCTACTTTTGCTGTTTTCTGGCATTGTTATCTTGAACCAAGTTCTTTGTGCATGCATGCTTCCTCCATCCCCCTTGAGTTATTATTAAGCATTTTATGGACATTGATCTTGTCTTAAACGTTAGTACTTGTACATAGCACCTAGCACAAGGACCAGTACTTGATATTTGTCATTTAGTTGTTTCAAAGATGTTTCTGTATTCTGTATCCATGTGTACTAGGATTCATCGCAGGGAGACTCTGAGCCATGGTATTCTCAGCGAGCGTACGCAAGATACTGGCAGCATTATAACCAAGCCATGCAGTGGCTGCATAGGCACCAGAAAGCCTACAGGAAGGCTATGCTGTCATTCTACAGTTCCCCGTGGTATCTGCCTTCTCGCATTCCAAGCAGTCGTTATGCAGACTGGGCTGGAGATGACCAGGCAGCCAGGGAGGATTATTTATCTTCCCATGGTTGGCATAACAGATCTCACCATCCTAGATGGTCACAGCAGCCCCCTGGTAAAACCCATAGACACCAAGTGACCACGAAAGAAGACCATGTTTCTTCCACAAAAGAAGAATCAGATTCAGATGGGGAAATAGAATGTGATTTGAGTAATATGGAGATCACAGAGGAGCTCCGCCAGTATTTTGCTGAGACAGAGCGACACCGAGAAGAGCTAAGTAAGTCTTGGCTGCTTGCTTTCATTCTTTTCTCATGTGCAATTTTCTTTCTTCTTCTGTTTTTTGGGGGCAGGGTAATGAGGGTTAAGTGATTTGCCCAGGGTCACATAGCTAGTTTCAAGTGTCTGAGGTCGTATTTGAACTCGGGTCCTTCTGAATCCAGGGCCATTGCTTTATCCCTTGTGCCACCTAGCTGCCCCCACAGTTTTCTTTCTTTTTAATGATATCACTGTGTTGTCCTTCTCCCTCCTCCCCAGTCCCATGTTAACATAGACTTCCTTGAGTTTCATGACTGGAAGTGGCCTACAATATGTGTGCCAGCCACTGTGGAACAATAGAAGGATTGCTGGGTTTGGAGTTGAGAAGACCTAGTTTCCAATCTTGGTTTTGCCACAAATTACTTGTGTGTCCTACTGCAAGACACTTCATCTTTCTGGGTTTCAGTTTCCTTATTTGTAAAATGAAAGTTGGACTAGATGACTTTGAAGATCCCTTCTCTCTCTAAACCTATGGTTTTCTAATGATCACATGAATTTTTAAGTCAGAAAGCCTTTGTCTTTTTTGCCATCTCTGTATACTCAGTTCTTATTGATTCAGAGCAGATATAGAATGGGTGCAGAGTGGAAATATACTTGGGAATATTGTTCAGCACTGCCACTTAGAGATAACGGCAGGGCCATGCTAACATAACAGAACTCAGACACATAGGCCTGGCCCATAGGCAAGTATTGAAACATGTACTGTCCCAGATGCAACCATTTTGAGCTGTTTTGTTTTCCCACCACTCAGACATGCCAAGAGACCTGGAAAAATTCCCCTGACATACTAAAAAGCTCAAGAAGCCATTTTTATTCTAAATAATAGTGTACACTGTAACACCTGTCTTTGAGTGATCCAATAAATCATACCACATTTCATAGTAGCAGTTGGTCTCCATGAAACAATTTGAATTTTACAAATCTCATTTTCTTATTTTACATTTTTATTGATATCTTTTGTTTTTATGTCTGTTTCCCAATACATCCTTCCCCTTTCCCCATTCCATTGAGCCAGCAAAACTAATCAACATATCAGTCAAGTCCAACATTATATGCAATATTTCATACCCATTGTCATCTATCCCTGCAAAGAAGGGAAGAAGGTATATTCTAATATCACATCTTTGTGGCTAAGCTTAGTCATTAAAATTTCACAGAATTCAGGTTTTGTTCTATTGCGTTTTTTTTTCATTTACATTAACTTGTATCTGTTTTGTATATGTCATATGTACTTCTCATAATATAATAATAAATACATTATTATAATACATGTCATTCCTTCCATTAAAATATATGCTACTTTTAAGGACTGTTTCACCTGTCTTTGTATGCCCAGTGCTCAGCACATAAGTGCTTATAAATATTTATTTGAAATACTCTTGTAATCTGATAAATTGTTTTTCCTCATTCTGTTTACTTCACTTTGCATCAGTTCATATAAATCTTTCCATACCTCTCTTTACACTACATTCGATATTTGTTAGAGCATAGTAATCTTTTGTTGCCTTTACATACCACAGCTCATTTATATATTACCCAGTCAGAGTATCTTATTTGTTTCTAGTTCTTTACTTTTTTAAGAGGCACCACCATAAACATTTTGGTAGGTATAAGACCTTTCTGGCATTGACTTCACCACTGAAAATCAATTTCAATTTTATTAAAACTGGAATTTGTCTTTATTGTTTAATGTATGCTCTTTACGTAGGGACCATTTTGTGTTCATCTATCTACCATTTAACATAGCACCTTGCACCAACTAGATGCTTTTTAAAATTTTTGTTCAATTGAAATGAATTGTATTTGGCATTTGAAGTCTTTTTACTGTATACAGAATCATGGACACATCAAATTTCATTCAGCTTGAGCCAGGCCTTTGCAGTATTTTATTTAATGAGATCAAGACTGTGAAAATACTTGTGATCTTCTAAAGACATCCGCATAGATGTGGAAAAATAGAAATTTTCCCTTGAAAAAGAAGTAAGTAATAAAAATATCAAGAAGTGATTCTCTCCCATCCCCAATCAGTTTTCTTGATTGAGAGAATCTTTAGTTCTTTCTTATTGGTAATATTTATAGTACATGTCAACTTTTAATCTGTAAAAGTCACGTTAAGTTTTTCCTTCTAATCATTTATCTTTTTGTTTACTTTGCAAGTTTTCTGGTTTTTTTTTCTAAATTACTCCTAACTCAAATGACTTTCTCATTCACTCATTTGAAAACTTTTCCAATATTATATGTAACATACATTAAAACTGTATCCTTAAGTAATATTAAACAATTTGGGGAGGTGGGGCAGGGATATAAGCACTAGTTTTTTGTTTGTTTGGTTTTTGTTGTTGTTTTTTTGTGGGGCAGTGAGGAGTAAGTGACTTGCCCAGGATCACACAGCTACTAAGTAAGTGTCAAGTGTCTGAGGCTGAATTTGAACTCAGGTCCTCCTGAATCCAGGGCTGCCGCTTTATCCACTGTGCCACCTAGCTGCTCCCAGCACTAGTTCCAAGAAAGGAACTTTGCAAAGGAAATTCCAAACTACATCTTAGCCCTAGAAAGAGTAGTACTAAAATACTAACTCATTTATGGAATTGTATTTTGATTTTTTTTTTTAAAACACATTCATTAGTTTAGTGTAAGAAGGAATTTTTTGTTGCTTTTCAGTTAATTAACCAGCTGTACAAATCTTTGAGAGTTGGGAAGATGGGAGTTCTAACTGAAGGATTTTGTAGAAATGAGCTGTTCCAAGCCTTAAGATAGCTAAGGGCATCTATCTCCCCTGACAAGTACTTTAGAGAAAACTAATTTGTTCTTATATGTGAAAGTTAGAAATAATATCAAGAAAGAAAATTCTCATTGTTTTGTGTGAATAGTTTCAAATTAAATACCTAAAGAATGTTAAGTGTTTTGATTTTAGTTTACATTTTATTCAAAACTCTAATGTGCTTTGTCAAGTAGTAAATATTTTACTTTACAAAAATGAAGTGGAAGTTACCAAGGAGAGAGGAAAAAGCAATTGTTTTTGCAACGCATATGGTACTTTTAATTTAGCTTTTCTAATTTATGCTTTTCCACAGTATTAATTTAGTAACCATTATCAAATCAACATATTGCATTACTGTGATACTAGAATAGGCTTTCATGAGGAACTATCAGCCTGGATTATTTCAAGACCTTGACTTAGAAACTATGTCAATAGTTGTGAAAATGCAATGTTCTTCCAACTATTTTTAGATGCCTTCAGAAAAAAAAAAACAACAACAAAAAACAAGTGAGAACCCATCTAGATGTTATTGAAATAAAGATTATCTCTAGCAGGAACATTATGTGCAGCATCCCCTACTATTCAGAACAGGAATTGAGAAGTTTTTCTTTGAAAACCAGAGAATCCTCCCCAAATACATTTACTTTTTTGCCTTAGTGAGAATAAAAGCACTTCAGAAAACAAATTCTGACAATATTTATGCACTTTTTTTTTTAATTTTAGAAAATTGAACATTTTCAGAGAAGGACAGCAGTATCAAATTGAAGATTTGCTTCTATGTAATATAACAAAAAGCTATTGCATTTTAGCGACATGAGGCCAAAATTCAATCGTGTTCGCCTATATGGTTTAGTTGCATGAAAACAAAGGGTGACTTAGAGGGTAGCTGGGATTCTGTTGTCTTCTGTGCCCCTTTTGGTGTTAGATTGTGGCATGCCCCTCCAGCCCCCTAAATAATAGTTTCTTGTTTCTATAATTTAAAAAATATTAAAATATCACTTTGTTGTGGTTGTCTAATTTTATTTCATTTTGTCTCAGATCTTAGTAAATTCTAATGTTGATTAATTTTCACATTATGTAGACTTTTTCATTGAGATTTAGTTTATATAACCCATCTTGAATGTTCAGGGTCATATGGAACTTGAGTAGCATTTAAGTTTGCTTAATATAGAAATTTTCTATTACACATTATGGTTTAGGCTATAGATTTTTAAAACTTCAAGTATTTGATGAATAAGTTTATATTCTATCTAATAGGATTTATTTAGAACATTTTGGAAAGTTTGGGTACCAAAAGAATAAATTTACAAAAAGATGAGAACAAGAGTAAATCGAGACTAGTCAGAGAAGTTTTAATATGAATTCCACAAATACATGTTTTACATAGTTTATAGAATCATAGAAATTTATGATGAACTAGAAGGGAACCTTAGAGGCAAAATCTTATCCAACTTCCCCATCTTACAGAGGAGGAAAATGAGATCCAGAGCACTTCAGTGACTTGCCTCAGGTCACATAAATAGTGAACAGCAGGTGTGAGATTTTAGCTTCCATCCTAACTCCAAAGCTACTGATATTTCCACTGTCCTCAGTTCTCTCTTAGTTTATCTTCACTTGAAGTAAAATTCTTTCAAATTGGACTTAATTATCTTGTTTATGATTCCTAGAATTCTAGATATTCTCTGATTTAACTTTCCTGGCCCAGAGTGTCTCCCCATCTCCGTTACCTACTTCACAGCCTCCAAAGTGATTTCTTAAAATATAGTTCTGACCAAGTCATCTCCTGGGATCAGTAAACTCCAGGGAATTCCTATAACTTCTAGGATCAAATAGACATTCCTATGCCTGACATTTAAAGCTCAGAACAGCCTGGCCTCTTCCAAATTTGTAGTCTTCTTACACAATACTCCCATCCCTTGCACTGTGCAGCCATGCTGGCCTACTTGTTGTTCCTTGCTCCCATCTCCCATCTCCATGCCTTTGCACTCACCATCCCCTATTGTTGGAATGCTCTTCCTCCTCACTTCTAACTTTTGGAATCCCAGGTCCCTTTCAAAATTCAGCTTAAGGACCACCTTAAACATGAAGCCTTTCTTAGTTCCCCAGCTCCTACTGCCCTCCCTCCCTAAACTACCTTGTATTCATTTTATAGATAATATACTATATATGTCTATCTATAATATTCTGTATGTCCTATATATGTTCATGTTGTGTCTCCTATTCAAATGTAGTCTCCTTGATCATAGTGTTAAGGGCTAAAATTCTAGCTAGTCTGTCTAAAATATCTAATGAGTGGTTGCCAATAAATTATAAGCTTTAGCAAGAGTTAGGCTTTTAAGCATTTATTAAGGAGAATAAGAATTTGGTAAAGAGAGAGAAAGGCCTACATTCATCTATCTATTAAAGGGAGAACAGGTTTCTAGCTCCCTTCTCTGCCAGAGTCCCCAGGAAAGAGTGTGAGACCAAGCCCCAGTCTCTTCCTTCTTCCTCCCGCTAGCCAGCATCACTTCCTGATGCCAAAGAAAAGACTCCTGGTCTTGCCCTCAAAGACCTTCGTTTCATGGGCGGAACTCTTCTACAGTAAGTCTCCAGCAGGTGGCGTCATTCCAATCGTTACAATAGAATCATTGGATCATAAATTTAGGGTTCAGGGGCACATCAGGGATCATTGAGACCAACCCCCTTCATGTTACAAATAAGGAAACTGAGGCCTAATGATATTAAGTGACTTGCCCATGGTCACATAGCTAGTAAGTGTCAAAGGTGGTATTTTAACCCAAGTCTTCCTGACTCTGTACAGCATGATCTACCATGTCTTCGTGTCCTTGGTACTTAGCCAATTGCCTGGCACGTAGTAGATGCTTATTATTGCTTATTGATTGATACAAATACATATATCGAAATGAAAAATCACAGTATTCTTTGTTGTGTGCAGAGAGATACATAGGCTTCCAGGTACCTAGAGCCCATGTAGTAAATTCCAGCGTTAGCAGTCTATGCATATTACTCAGGATTACTTGTTTTGATATTTTTCTAAATGTCATTGATGTGGATGCTCCAGGGGTATAGATCACAACCCCTCCATACTTTCCTATTTGTGTTTTTTGCTGAATCATCCATCTATCCAATTGACTGTTGGAATGACTTGATTTCTCCTAATAATTGGGGGTTACCAGGATAACAATTGGGCTATCTGTAAGTTATATATTTCTATACAACTTCCCACATTTCTAGTTAGTGCTGGTAATATTCTGCTTCCCACTTAGACCCACTGTCTGCTTTTCCATTGCCTTTCAGGTCACCCAAAATTTTGATTCTTTTGAAATTTGTGGTCCATATTTTGTAGCCATATAACATTACTAGGAAAATATTAGTGGTGGTTTGTTTCTTTTTTTCTTTTTTCTTTTTTCTTTTTTTTGTGGCAGGAAGCTTCTTGGATTTGTGGAAAGCACAGCACAGTTTTCCAAATATGATTCCATCTATTCTTCTATTCATTTTTTTGCCCTCCTTCCCCATCACATTATTCATTGTCAGTATCTAGCCAAGATAAACTAGTCGATTAATTTAATGTCTAATTGTACTTTGTAATCTGGGCACAATCCACATGGGAGAACAAGGTAGATGAAAAATACATATTGCCCAGACTATGAAATGTAATAGTAAATCAATTATTCAGTTTCAAAGCAAATTCTGAAAGGGTATTTCTAATATGTCAGGGCGGGGGGGGGGGGCAGTGGGGTGGAATCTTAAAACCTTTTGCCTAACTGCGATCCTGTTTGCTAAAACTAGCTCGATAGCTATATTTATTCCCCAGCTCCTCTCATAGGTGTTTAAGCCTAATAATAATAACTGGCATTTATATAATTCCTTAAAGTTCACAAAGTAGTTTACATAAATTACCTCATTTGATCATACTAAGCTTCAGGAAGGTAATTTCTAAGGAAGGTATTACCGGTATTATACCCATTTCAACAGGTGAGGAAACTGAGGCTCAGAGATATTATAGGATTTACCCAGGCTCACTGCTACTAGTGTCAGAGGTGGGATTGGATCTGTGGTTTGTCTAGACTCCAAATCCAGTACTCCATCATGCTGCCTAGCTTATAAATAATCAAGATTTCAAACCCAGGAAACTGCCAAGTTAGAAGAATCTTCTTAGTAACAACTCTTTTGCACATTTTAGCCAGATTATTCCACAGCTGGTCAGCTAAGACTTTCTTTTGTTGTTTTTTGGTGGGGCAATGAGGGTTAAGTGACTTGCCCAGGCTTACACAGCTAGTAAGTGTCAAGTGTCTGAGGCTGGATTTAAACTCAGGTTCTCCTCAATCCAGGGCCGGTGTGCTTTGTCCACTGCGCCACCTAGCTGCTCCCACAGCTAAGACTTTTTTTTTTTAATTTTATTTATTTATTTTAGTGAGGCAATTGGGGTTAAGTGACTTGCCCAGGGTCACACAGCTAGTAAGTGTTAAGTGTCAGAGGCCGGATTTGAACTTGGGTACTCCTGACTCCAGGGCCGGTGCTCTATCCACTGCACCATCTAGCTGCCCCCCAGCTAAGACTCTTAAGATTGTTTTCCATAAAGTGAAACACTGCCAGTGATCGAGAATACTTGCTTTCAAAGGAAGTAATTATCTGGTAAATAGGAAATTGTTCAATTGTATGTACTTTAACTTTTAAAAAATAATACTCTTGCTTTGTAAGCTTTGCTTACTGAGCTGAGACCATCCCATCCCTCATAAGCAAGTAAGTTAAACAAGTGTGAGTGTGAGGTGTTCAAAGTAACAACTAGTGATAGGCCTGGCCTGAGAAGGATTTAAAGTACAGAATTTATGTGAATCTGTTCTCCTGATTCTGGATTGACTTTATTTTGGAGTCTTTTTCTGCTGTTGCAGGGATCAAATCAGTCACGATTGTGATGGAAGATGTTGAGTACATCTTCAAATATAGTCTTAATTCTGCCATTGAATGTCAAAATTGATGTGTACATGGCACCTAACCTTGTGATTTCCTGCAGCCAAGACAGAAAAGGGAAAATCAAGTCCCAATTTAGGTATCAGATGAAGAAATGTGGGTCTCAGCCCTACCCCCCTCCAAAAAAAAATCTTCATAGATTGAATTGGAGTTAGTATTGATTCGAGGATTTATCACATTGGAATTATCAAGCAAGCAGTAATCATTTATTTAGCACTTATTGTATTTCAGGGTCTAAGGTGGTGGGTATGTGAGTGAAAAGAAGGTGATGTATAGAAGGGTCAGGTCAACAAGTCAATCAGCACACATTCCTTAAGTCCCTAATTAAGAGAAGGTTGAAATGACAAGATAATCAATTTGATATATAGAGTAAGTGGAAATGAGGAAGTAGTCAAGGATGGCACTGAGGTTACCAGCTTGATTGGTAGAATGGTGGGGCCCTTGATAATAATAGAGTGAACTGCAATAATTCAGTAGTTTATATTCCTCAATTATGTGGAACATACAAAAGTAGTCCTTGAAGAACAGTGTCCCTGCAGAGATCCGCACTGTAGTGGATATCAGCATAATCAGACATATTGGTACTATAGAAGTTCTGCCCCTCTAAGAGACCCGCAGCTTTGTTATGGTCCCTGTCTTTATTGTTTTGGAAGATAAAAAGTAATGGGATAGACTCCAAGTGACCATGGCATAAACTAGCCATCCACTTTAATATCCCTTTATCACTCCATTTCTCCTCTCCCTTCTATAAAAACAAACTTCTCTGCGGTGATGCTTATGGCTTCCAATATGACTTCCCTTATCTGAACAGTAATGTGGCAGAGAGATGCTCGACTCACTGCAAACCAGAGAGGATAGAGAAGAGAATCTCTAGAGGTCTTCAGACCTGTAGAGTGTTATCTTTCAAGAGGACATCTTCCTAGTTAAATGTTTTAAACAGATGTAGTAACTAATAGGAAGACAATAATAAAATCACCTTCTCTGGGCCATTCCCATCAATAAAATTTCCAGGCCTGAAAGTTAACTGGGCAGCAGGGAAATAACTAGAATTGTCTAGTGTCTGGACTCCAAAAATCCCACTCCATCTCAGACAAACAGGTGTCTTAGTTTTCTGGGCACGTCTTTTAAATACCCAGGATATCTGGGTAACTAATTTACTTGGCAGCTCAAATATATAGCAGAAAGCATTGAGGTAACAAAGAAGATGCTTGTTTGCTTTCTCTCTGTCAAAGTAGTATTAGGCCAGCATTTAAGTTCTACGTCATTTAATATATCTGTTTCCCACAAATAAGATATGAGTTATATTTCATTTACTGGGCTTGACAGCCTTTTGGCTTTTCTACACATTACTTTTTCACATAAAAATAAACTACAGATGTTCTGAGACAAAAGTGGCTAAATACTTAAGTTATTTTTCTGGGTTTACAGATGTTTTGTTTCACATGTGTAATTCCTACGTTTTATGTAATATTTTTAAGTTTTTAGAAGTGTTACATGACCCCAAATTCCAGATTGATAAGAGAGTAATTAAAATGACTCTGTGTGTGTGTGTGTGTGTGTGTGTGTGTGTGTGTGTGTGTGTGGTATAGGTGATTCAGCAGATAAAAGTCTGAAGTCAGGAAGACCCAAGTTCAGATCTAGACACATACTAGTTGTGTGACTTTAGGTATACTACTTAATCATTATTTGTCTCAGTTTCCTCAACTCCAAAATAAAGATAATGCTAGCATCTACCTCACAAGGTTGTTGTGAGGATCAAATGAGATAATATTTAGAAAATACAGAACCAAGAGAACATTGTACACAGTAACAGCAACATTGTGTAATGATCAACTGTGATAGACTTGGCTCTTCTCAGCAGTGCAATGATCCAAGACAATCCCAAAGAACTCATGATAGAAAATGTTCTCCACATCCAGAAAAAAAAGAACTGGATTCTGAATGCAGATTGAACCATACTGTTTCTACTTTTTGGCTGTTTTTTTTTTTCTTTTTGGAAGTTTTCCCCTTATGTTCTGATTCTTCTTTCACAATATGACTAATGCAGAAATATGTTTAATGTGATTGTACATAAATAACCTATACCAGATTGCTTTCTGTCTTGGGGAGGGGTTAGGTAAGGGAGGGAGGGAGGGAGAAAAATTTGAAACTAAAAATCCTATGAAAACAAATGTTGAAAACTATCTTTACATGTAACTGGAAAATAATAAAATACTTTTATGATTAAAAAAAGAAAATACACTTAGTATAGTACCTCACATATGGTAGATGCTGTATCAAATGCTTATTCCCTTCTACATATGTGTGTGGATATGTGGGTATTTTCTCTCTCTTAAATGGATCTGCAATCTCATTAATTTGAAAGTTCCCTCTAATGATGGAGATTGCAACCCATCTATGCCTGCCCTTCCTTTGGAACTCTTATCCATGTCTTCCCATAACTTTGTCCTGGGGGTTCACCTAATATACTAAAGGTCTTTGTTGTATTTTCCTGGCATCCCAAAAGTACCAGTAAATCATGATTCTTCATTAGTTATCCCTTATCCTCACCACATTCCTATCATGCAGGTCTATAATGACATCTTTTACTTTTGCTGTTATTAGAAGCCCCTCATTGTTTTTTTTACATATATGTGTGTATGTGTATTTTTATGTAGGGGTGTTTGTATAATTTGTATATGCGTGTGTGTATGTGTATATCTGTATGTATGTGTGTATGTGTATGTGTGTGTGTATATATGTGTATATCTGTATGTATGTGTGTATGTGTATGTGTGTGTGTATATATGTATGTATATACGCACACATACAAAATTACAAATTATGCCCAGATTACAAAGCTTTTCTAACAGTGTACACATCTCTGGTAGACTGTAGAGATGGACAGTAAGTTAGGCCTCAGGCCCAGAGTTGGGCCTGAGGAGAAGGATGGGCTGAAATGCCTTTGGAAAACCACAAAGCTGCATTAAGCACCCCAGGCTTCCCATGAAAGCAAAGGAACATTTCCATAACTAACATTCCTTTGGTCTTGCTGCTACATGGCAGTAAAACATAGCCTCCAACTCGCTAAAGAATGAATGTGACCTAGAGTACAATGGAAAGGGGCCTGTGTGTGTGTGTGTGTGTGTGTGTGTGTGTGTGTGTGTGTGTGTGTGCGCGTGCGCGCATGCACGTGTGCACGCACCTATACATATTTTTATGGGCAGTCCAGCCCATTCTTTTCTTCCTGTCCACCTCTGGCCACAACTTAGTGTCTATCTCTACTGTCTACCACAGAGTGCACACTGTTAGAAAAGCTTTGTAATCTGGGCAATAGGTATTCTTCATTCACTTGGTCTTTCCTCAGTGGGTGGTTAGATCCAGCTCCTTTGATTGATTACAGATCTCTTCTAGGAGACTCTGGTCTTTAGTGTTCTGGAGCCTTGATGCTTCCAGCACTAACAGAAGTATCTGGAAGACCTCATCATCTGTACGGATCCCTGTTTAATGGCCTTTCTACCTCTCCTTTAAGCATCTGAGACTGTGATGTTAGGGTCTAAGTGTGGTAGCTCTCCTGCCTTCATTGGGGAAAACTATTATAAAATTTTTTGCAAATTGTTTCCATTTTTCTTATGTTTGTTGTCCTTCCTTTTTTTTTTCCTTTGTCCTTAAATACCCATGGGATGACTTTGCTAGTTGGATCTCTTGCAGTGATTTCTTTAAACTGCCTTTATCCTCCACTGCTTTTCTCTGCTTTATGAGAAAAACTGCTCATAATTGTCCATCATGTTCCTTCAAACAAATTTATATTCTAATCCAATGTTGACTTTGGCAGCCATCTTCTCTTTGGCAAGAAAGTCAAATGTTTGCTAACTAGGGCACTTTCTGGGTTATTCGGTTTCTATTTAGCAATTAATTTACATTTCTTAAATTTCTTTTTAAAAGTATTTTAATTGGGGTTATCATTTCTGTTGTCCATTTCTGACTTCTGATAGTAAATTACGTATTTGAACAGTTCAAGATTGAATCATTTCACTTATATACTACATCTTTTTTTTTATTATCATTCTTTACTAAGTTTGATCTTAGCTCTGACAACATGATGATCTAACACATCTTTTCCTATCTGTTGAAATGTAATCTATTTCTTTTTTTGGTGATATTATTTGTGTTTGCCATGTTTTGTGCCTTCTGATTCTTTTCTGGAGGAAAGTGTTCATGACATAAAAGTGGGAAGCACCTGCATAATCTTTAAGCCTTTGGCTCATCATCATCCTTCTTCCTAAACCATGTTTGGTCATATATATCTCCCCAACTCCGCATTTTCCCGCCTTTTCATTAAAGACAGCAAGTATCAGGGAATGTTGATCTCATCTGGGAATCTTATCAGCTTCAAAGTTGAATTCCCCTAATTCTTCTTTCTCAAGAATTAATGTTGTACTTAAGCTCTAATAACTCTCATGATGGTCTTTTTTCAGATACTTTGTGTTAATACTTTAGGTATATTGTAAACCTTACTTTATCAACTCTTTTCTTTGCCTTTCTGAGGAATACCTCATTTAGCTGCAAACTTCCTTCTTCTGGTTTCATTTATAGCAAGAATGTCAAAATTGATGTGGTTCAGGTTTTTTTAACACCATGTCCTTGGTTATTGGGCATAGATTACACATTTAGGCTAAAAATCATCAAACTGAAATTTCTAAAAGATGGTCTAAAATCTGTGATTCTTAGCATTCTCCGCCTCCTGTTACCACTGCTCAGCCATTGTCACCATAGAAAGAGGAGGGGGCTTCCCAGGACTCAGGATCATTTTGTATTTTTCTCAGTTTAATGGCACCCTCCCAGTGGTTAGCCTCTCTATAGTTAGCTAGGTTAGTCCTTGGGACCCTACTCAAAGCCTTTCTAACATTATAGACCCTGGTAGAGTTTAACTTCTGCTGGCATAATCTCAAAGACACCCAGTGTCACCTCCACATCACAGTGAGAGTTCAGTCAGACTCTGGAGTGCACAGGAAGCATGCACGCCCACACAGAGCACCTATGATTTGTGCTTTATGCCATCAAAGAGATTCTGAAGTGATGACTGCCAGTCTTTACTCTTACTTTAAAGTGAAATTATATCTGTTTGCCTCCTCATCTTATATGCATCTCATTAACAGTATTCTCTTTGTATGCACAGTACTTCTAAAATATATGCCTTCTAATGGCAGCTTTCCCATTTTTGTTTAATAGATTCCCTTACCCCAAATTTATATAAATCAGTCACTTATCCTATACTGCCTTCTTGTGCTGTTTTTGTTACTGTCAGTAGTAAAGGGTATAGATGATATTATTAAACTTTATTTTAATCGTAGATGGACTGAGGGGAAAGTATTTCGAAAGCACATTAAATTATTTAACTTTTTATTGGATAATAGTGGAAAATAGGCTTTATTCTTGTTGAAACCCCGATAATAATGCCACATATTGTAAGAACTTAGCAAATGCTTTTAATGGTCCCTTTTAAATTATGGCGTGAATTCAGAATTAAAAGCATATAATTACCGGGGCTGGAATATTTCTGTTTCAGTGAAAATTGAGATCTCAGAATGTTAAAATGTACCTTTTAGTGCATAGCTCCAGGTACTAGAACATAGAGTGTAGAAGTCAACAGTCTTAGATTTCATTCCCAGAACTACCTTCAATTTGCTCTTTCACCTTTGACAGTTTTCAGCTTACTTAATTTTTCTTTGTCTGGTCTGAGTTGTACTTTGAGTCCTTCATACAGATCAGTGTCTTATAACTGCAGTTATTGCCACTACGGTTTTTCTTATTGCCAGTATGATTTTTCTTCAGTCAAGTGACCAGCCAACAACTTTATTAAAAACACCTCTGTTGGGGCAGCTAGGTGGCACAGTGGATAGAGCACTGGCCCTGGAGTCAGGAGGACCTGAGTTCAAATCCAGCCTCAGACACTTAACACTTACTAGCTGTGTGACCCTGGGCAAGTCACTTAACCCCAATTGCCCCACAAAACAAAACAAAAAAAAAAACACTTCTGTTGTACCAGGCACTGTTCTAGGCCCTGGAGATACAAGTACAAAGAATGAAACAAACCCTACCTACATCAAGCTTACCTTCTAGTGGGGCAGACAACAAGTACATATAAAATATACAGCTTAACAGTAAAGTAAACAAATACAAATATGTACAAAATAGTTAAATACAGGGTAATTTGAGAGAGAGAGTACACCAACAATATGGGGAGGACATGATCAAGAAGCCTTGCTACAGAAGATGATGCTTGATCTGATTCGTGAAGGAAGAGAGGAACTCTCTGAGGCCTAGGTAAAAATGAGTCCATCATTCCAGGCCTATAGAATGACCAATGCAAAGACAGGGACACAGAAGATGAATTGTAATGTGTGAGCAACAGAGAGAAGAGTATTGAAAGGGAAGTAACATCCAGTGAGGTTAGAAAGACAGGTTGGGACCAGCTTGTTTCTAATAGGCAATCAGTGATGTGTTCTAGAGCTCAGGACAGAGACCAGGGATGGATATATAGATCTTTTGAGTCATCTGCATAGGGATTATACTGAAATCCATGACAGAGAAGAGGGAAAAATAATAATAAAATTCATTTGGAGACACAAAAGAGCTAGAATATCCAGGGAATCATGAAAAAAAGGAAGGGATGAAGGAAGAATAGCACTTCTAGACCTCAAATTATATGACAAAGCAGCAGTCATCAAAACCATCTAGTACTGATTTAAAAATAGAGAAGTAGGTCAATGGAACAGACTAGACTAGGGAGAATCAGGAACTCAATAACCCATTGTCCAACATTCAGAAAACATTACTTAGGAACAGAACCACATATTTGATTTTTTTTGAACTGCTGGGAAAATTGGAAGGCAGTGTGGCAGAATGTAGGTCACCAAGACCTTATTCCATGTTCCACGATACATTCCAAATGGACACCTAAGCTTAGTTTTAAAGACCATACCATAAAAAATTAGAAGATATCCTAGCTATAAGTAGGATGGATAGTCTTAACCAAATAAGGGATGGAGACAATGACAAAAGCTTCTACAAAACCACAGTTAGTGCACTTAGGATACAAAGTGAAGAAGCTGGGTGGGGGTGAAAATCTTTATATCAAATTTCTTTGATTTGTTATCCAAAATATATGAATAACCATATAGCTGTGCATGTATAATTTTTATAATCAAATGTCATTTGCCAGCACATGAGCATTCAGAGGAGATAATCAATCTCCCCAAAAGAAGAATTGCAAACTATTATTTGGAGAATGCCTCAAATCACTAATAATAAGAGAAATACAAGTCAGAACAGTCATAGAGTTTACTTCATACCCAACAAATTGGCAAAAAAATGTCAAAAGATGGGAATAGTGAATATTGGAGGGCTGATGGGAAGATTGCATTGTTGATAGAGCTGTGAGTCAGCACAAAAATGTCCATACCCTTTGACCCAGAGATCCCACTATGAGGCTTTTATCACAGGGAGGCCACTGATAAGAAGAAAGTCCCCACATACACTAGAATATAACAGCACTTTTTGTGATAGCAAAGAATTGGAAACAGTGGAATCCCACTGATTGGGGAGTGGCTAATACCACAAATTGTGGTGTTTGATTGTAATGGAATATTACTGAGCTGTCAGAAATAGTCAATATGATAAATACAAAGAAGCATGGAAAAAATGTATATGAACTGATAAAGTAAGCAGAGCCAAGAAAATGATATACATGGTGACCACATCAATGTAAATGGAAAAGAACAACCGTAAAACAATTAAATGTGAATGTTTCAGAATTACAGAGAACAAACATGTTTGGAGGTTTTTTGGTTTGGTTTTTTGAGGGGCCATGAGGGTTAAGTGACCTGCCCAGGGTCACGCAACTAGTGTCAAGTGTCTGAAGGTAGATTTGAACTCAGGCCCTCCTGAATCCAGGGCCAGTGTTTTATCCACTGTGCCACCTAGCTGCCCCTAGGACATGAGTTTTTAATGTATCCAGTCAGCATGGTAAGTTTCCTTCAGCTGCATGAAGCAGCTCTTAGGTAGGTAGTAGCAGCTCAGGTAGTTAGGTGGGTGGTGCAATGGATGGAGCTGCAGGCCTGGAGTCACAAAGGCTTGAGTTTAAATCCAGCCTCAGATATTTGCTAGCTCCGGGATCTTGGACAATTTACTTAACCTGTGCCGGTTTCCTTAATAATTGCACCTCCCTCCCAGGGCTGTTGTGGGGATCAAATGAGATAATACTTGTAAAGCGCTAAGCACAGTGCCTGATACATAGTAAATGCTATGTAAATGCTAGGTATTATAATCATCATGATGATGAATAAGAGCATTACAGATTTTTCCCCTCATCTTATATTGTCTTTTATATTATGAACTCAAACATTGCCACACATGACTTTTTCAATAAACAAAAGAACACAGAAGTAGGAATTTAAACAACCTAGATTTCCTCAGAAGCTTTTCATCGTGGTATTACATTGGCGTAAGATGCAAAACCAAACAGGCTCTTAACACTATCCTTGTTGGAGTAATCAGGGGGGAGCTGAGGAAGTTCTTACTTTTCTTCTGAGTTTTCAAGGCTCATTTCAGCCCGATTGGATTTTACTCCATGCCGTTTTCCCATGAGTTTTTAGCTCTTACCATCATTGTACAGCACCTTGATAAGTGTGTAATGAGCTTCATAAATAAGTAGATAATGAGCCACGTCATGCATCAGAATCTAATGAGCACATCACCTCAGCTTGCCCAGATGGGCATTAGAAACACATTTATCTCGATTTAAAAACCAAGATATGGAACATTAGTGGCACTGAAGCGTGACTAGGTAGTTGTCAGCCAGATCGTTCACCATGCCTTGTGTGTTTGTTTACTTAGAAAGACAACAACAGCTGGAGGCAGAACATCAGGATATGTATGTAGAAGCTGACCACGACCTGCACCCAACCACAGGTCGGTCTGTGCAGCCGCCCTCGGAGAGGCCAGGAGAAAGGCGAATGGTCGAAATGAAGAAATTGTATGGGGAAAGCGCTGCCAAGATCCAGGCCATGGAGACGGCCATGCAGCTCACTTTTGACAAGAACTGTGATAAAAAACAACCCAAGTACTGGCCTGTTATTCCTCTGAAGCTATGAACCATATGAAGCCCCTGTGAAATCTGTGCTCTTAAAAATTAGGGTCTGATGTCAATGATACTGCATCAGGTTTTAGAGTTCTTACTCATTCTGATGTACTTGAGATAAAGCGTTTACTTCAGTAAATTTGGGTAAATTTTATATTCGACATCCAAAGTGTTTCCAAGAGCCATTGCAACCTATGTGGACAGTTCGGAGATGTTAAGCATTAGAATGAAGGATTTAGACCATCTTGATAAAAATAAAACTTACTTTGTATCAAAAGCAATCATCTGTTTGTTGAAATGTTTTTTTTTAATTAATGATTATTATGTTCCATAATTAAGTTTCTCTTGGGAATTCCTAGGTTTCCTCCTTTTATATTATTTTCTTCCATCTTTAATCGGAAGGCAATTAAACAAGTTCCTTAATTTGTCTCAGCCTATTTCTTCATCTATAAAATAAAGATTGGAGATAAATGACTTCTAACATTACTTCTAGCCCTGGAGGTGTTATAAATTACTACTGGACTTAATGCCTATGTCAAATAAGACAGTTGTAATTCTACCTCTGGGTTAGGTCATTCAGTCACCAGATCTGATTTATGTATTCACTGCTTAATCATCCCTGAAGAACCTGAATTTTATACTTTCAAAATTTGGAGTAAAGTACACAGTACTTTCTGAACTTGGGATCCTAACCCATATCTTTCATTTAAAAACAGAATAATGGAATTGACTTAGTACCATACAAAGCAAAGATTTTTCTTGAGTAAAGGAATGAAATTCCACTTCTCAGGACTATAGAAGCCTACAAAATGATATAAAAGTCCATTTATAAAGGCTAGCTACCTCTTAAATAAATTGTTACTGTTTATTGCCTTTATGGACCTCTGCTGACCTCAGAAGATTAGCACATCAATCAAATGGTAGTGAAAAGACTCACTATTGGCATGTTTCTCCCTAAGAACACTTAGCTTAAAATTTCAGCACTTGCCCTGAAACAAAGGTAATACCTTCATCAATTTCAAATTTCATTACTTGGTGTTCCAATTTGTACTTGGACACTCAAGACAAAATTCAGAATTCACTTTCCATTAAGTTAAACTATGACCAAAAGGCAATCAGACATATTTTTTATCTTCCTCATACTAGAATTAAAAAAAAAAAAAGTGATGTTAATGAAAACATGATCTAAATAGTCTATGCCTCAAATAAATATTTTTTTCCACTTGAGGCTCCAGATGATGGCCTAACCCTAGAACAGCCATCCCCATGATTTAAATGGTCTAAAAACACATACACATATACTACTTTAAAAGGGAATATTTTCCAGTTTTTTCTCTTTATCAGTCAAGTACAATGCATCATGTCTTCAGATAGTACACAGTGAGCCAAATACCTTCTGCACTCTGTATCACTCCCAAGGAAATCATTAGTCTAGACCAGGGCATCTTAAACTTTTTCCACTTGTGACCCCTTTTTGCCTAAGAAAAGTATATAGGTATATAAAATAAGTATACATAACCTTTTACTGTTGCCAAATTTTTCACAACCCCCACATTTAGTTTCGCAATGCCATATGGGGTTTGTGACCCACAGAATGAGAAGCTAAGGTCTAGAACAGTATCTCCTTGTAAACTTGACTCCCATCATCCGACACTTCTTAGATCTGTAAAAGCTTGAGTGGAAGCCCCTGAGTATTAATCAGCCTGCTTCTGCAATGATAAAAAACATTGTTCCTGGAAGCTGTCAAAACAGGTGATTTTTTTGTGCCTTAACAGAGTTTTAAAAGGTTTTTTGGGGGGTTTTTTTCCCCCTGAAAGCAACTAGAAGATCAACTAATGTGGGGAAAGCCTAAGACTCATCCATCAGAGGTGCCTCTCCCAACCATACTGGAAATTCCCCTCAGTTAAATTAATAAAAATGACTATTTGTCTTAAATTTCCTTGAAATTATACAATAAAATATTTATGAAGTTTATGTCTATTTCTGTTTCTCTTTAAAAAGGGTTAAGGGGCCTACATATTGATTTTCCAAAGTAAGATTTTTTAAAGCTTCTGCCCTTCTTGAGTATTCCAGAACAATACTTGAAAACACCACACCATAATGAAGGCACTGAAGCATAGATTACCTGCCCAGGGGTTAGATTTCTGTCTGATTAAGAGCATCATGAATTTACTAATTTTCTGCTAGCCTGTGTGTGTTAGTACTTAGTTAAAACATATTGATTGCATTATCTCTTTTTAAAGGAAGGTTATTCCATTTATCTGTAGTTTTCTCTACATTTGTTTTTATACTTTGTCTGCTAGAGCTTAAGTGTAAGATTGACTACCTTTTCACTTGCATGGTCCTGGATAGGTCATTTCCCTTTGTCCAAGTCATAGAATCTTAAGAGTTGAAAGGCCCCCAAAATGGTATGGTCTGTCCACCCAATATATGAAATAGAAGTGGCAGTCACCAGACTGTACATAAGGATCCCAGAGAGACTTATATTGACTTAGTTTCAAAATGTAATATTATCTTTTAAAAATTTTCTTAAATATTTCCCACATTAATTTTAATCTGGTTTGGGCCACATTTGGGAGTGTTGCAGACCACCTGGGCCATAAGTTTGTCCCCTCTGCTTCAGAGCATGCTGGTTCTACTGAAATACCCCCAATGACAAGGATGCTGTAGGTTATTGAAACGGTCCATGCCATTTCTGAACATAATCCAGTAGTTTCTTTTCTCCCTTCTGAAACTATACAGAATAGATCTCATCCTTCATCTATATATCACCCTTCCAGATATTTGAAAACAGTTTTCATGCCTCCTCCAGGAAAAACATCCTCAATTTTCCCTAGATTAAACATTGTGAATTCTTCCCAACTTTTGATCATAATAGCATTATCCAAAGACCATCTAATCACCCACCACTGAACAGGTCTTCAATTTGCTAATGTCCCTTGTAAAATGAGGTGCCCCAAAGTGAACACAGTGCTCTGTTTTTCTTGTCAGGAAACTGGAGCTAAAAGCTAAAACCTGTTGGTGCTTTGTTTACATGTTTGCTGTGAGTGCTCAGAGTTCTATATGGAATACCATTAAATATACATTTCAGAGTCTATGATTATTTTGAAATTTAGATATACCAAATTCTCAGGTAAGAACTTTTAAATACTTCAACACTTTACAGTCTAACTTTACACGTACCATGCAAACTTGAAAATATGACCAAAAAGCTATCAGATATATTTTTTTTATCCTAACAGATTTTCTTTAAAAAAAGGAAAATGATGTTTATAAAAACACGTTCTAAAAATTTCATATAACATATTAGCCTAGAAGTAGCTATAAGTTTCTCCGTGCAGACCTAGAGTTTAGGCATGAACAAAATGATTTATTTCACTACAATTCTTGGCATCCACATTCATTCTTATCTTTAACCAGAGCCAGAGGCTTTGTACTCAAAAGCAGAACACTCTGGTTCCACAGAGAGGGGCATGTCCATTCTGCAAACATCTAAAGCTCTCTCTCACCTTCTGGTTCCAACTGAAACAAGAAGCCAGAATCTTAGAGAACTGAGAATTGAATTAGTAAGAAGTGGAAAACCTTGGAAGCATCCTGGGGCAGAAAATGGACTTAGTAAGGAGCATAAGTCAGAAAAAGTAACAATGAACGGGAAGGGAATTAAATGGTTATAGTCAGAGATACCCTGGCCTAGCAAACACTGGACTCCATGTTTAGAGTAAGAGACTTTAGCTAGTACTTTCCTCTGGACCAGATATGTTTTTCAGTTTTCTTTTTATTCAATTGCAGTTGGATGTTAGGAATACTAAATGTGTGTAACTGGAAAGTGTACTTATGATCTGTCATATGTAGAGCCTAGAGGTATAAGACTGCAATTTAAAGCGCAAAGTCTAGAGATGAAATTGATCCTGTTTACAAGGCAAATGTGGATCATATCAAGAATATTACTGGGGCAGCTAGGTGGCGCAATGGATAAGGCACCGGCCCTGGATTCAGGAGGACCTGAGTTCAAATCCAGCCTCAGACACATAACACTTACTAGCTGTGTGACCCTGGGCAAGTCACTTAACCTCAATTGCATCACCAAAAAAAAAACAAAAAAATAAAGAAAAAATAAAGAATATTACTGAAATGAGGGCTATAGAAAAAGGGGGGTACTCTGGATCTCCCCAAATCATTGGTTATTAATAATCATTTCTCTCATATGTGGTCTTCCTGCATGAGAATGGAAGCTCCTTAAACCACCTCAGAAACACCCACTCTTCCACAGGTTGAGCTCACTACCATAATTCATCTTTGGCATTCAAGAGTGTCACAGACCTATTTTATTGGTAATATGCTACTATTATTAATAAAATGATAAATTACCCAGGGAGGAAATGTATATATGTATATACGCATATGTGTAATATACATAAATGTATACAGATATATATTATGTGTATATGATTATTCTATATTTTAATTTTAATTATTTAAATTTGATATATTTTAAATTCTTAAATATTTCTTATATAAATTATATTATAAATATTATATTAAATATTAATTCTATATTATATATTTATTACTGCCATGGTAGGTTGGAGCAAGGTACCAGAATTCAGAAAGGGAGATGGGAGAATACCTAGGATTAAACCCTCCTTTTCTTCCTATCAATATCTAAATGGCAAGAAGCAAGAGGCAGCTAGGTGGCACAGTGGATAAAGCACTGGCCCTGGATTCAACAGGACCTGAGTTCAAATCCGGATCAGACACTTGACACTTACTAGCTGTGTGACCCCGACAAGTCACTTAACCCTCATTGCCCTGCCAAAAACAAAAACAAAAAACAGAGTCAATCTGATACATGGAGCATTGTGAGATTTGGGGAAATTCCTAAAAAACAAACTCATGCAGCAACTTGTAGTAATACCTAAAATATCAAGCCTTTGAACTTCATTTGATTGAATAAAGGTATTATGTGTCCAGGAACCACCTGGTAAACTAAAAATGCCAGCCAATAGCAATAGTTTAAATTTGAAAGAGAGGACAGGTAGGTGGGGGTTTTTTTGTTTGTTTGGTTTGGGTTTTGTTTTATTTTGCAGGGCAATAAGGGTTAAGTGACTTGCCCAGGGTCACACAGCTAGTAAGTATTCAAGTGTCTGAGGTCGAATTTGAACTCAGGTCCTCCTGAATCCAGGGCCGGTGCTTTATCCACTGTGCCACCTAGCTGCCCAACAGGTAGGTTTTGATGGAGAGAGAAGGTGAAGGGTGATCTATACAAAGGATGGGGTGAAGGCTAGTCCAAATGGCGCACCACAGTGGATGTCCCCAGGTGGACAAGGGCACCATGAGAACACTGGGTATTTAGAATGGATATGGGTCTGTGACTTCAGGCATGAATAAATGAATGATAAAGCATTTACTAAGTGCTTACTATGTTCCAGGCACTGTGTTGGGCTCTAAAGATACAAAAGCAAACAAGAGTCTTTGACCTTGTAATGATTGGAATGACGCCACCTGCTGGAGACTTACTGTAGAAGAGTTCCACCCATGAAGCAAAGGTCTTTGAGGGCAAGACCAGGAGTCTTTTCTTTGGCATCAGGAAGTGACGCTGGCTAGTGGGAGGAGGAAGGAAGAGACTGGTGCTAGGTCTCACTCGCTTTCCTTAGGACCCTGGTGGAGAGGGGAGCTAGAAATGCGCTCTCCCTTTAATAGATAGATGAATGTAGGCCTTTCTCTCTCTCTTTACCAAATTCTTATTCTCCTTAATAAATGCTTAAAAGTCTAACTCTTGCTAAAGCTTATAATTTATTGGCGACCACTCATTAGATATTTTAGACAGACTAGCTAGAATTTTAGCCCTTAACAACCTCAAGGGGCCTACATTCTAGTAGAGAAAGAGAACACATAAATAGAAACTGGGAAAATGGAGTATACGCATGGTGGTGATATGGTGTAAAAATGGCATATATCATCACCAGGAGAATACTGGTATCAAGGAGATGAGAGGCAAGTACTTGGGGAAGAGTGGAAGTACTGGATGATTTTTCAAATCTACTACAGCACCATCTCCTCCTGCTCAGTTCTGGCCCCAGATCATTTGTCCATCTGTTGTGCCTATCCAATAAACGTATATTTATTTCAGTCAACAAATATTTAGCACCTACGATTCCCCGAAAGATAAAAACAATACAGAGAACATGGAGGGTTCAACAACTCTCTGATTCTTCATATGTAACAAAACAGTGAGACAGACAGTGGCTTACTAAAGATGTTTCCGTCATCATAGAGGATGTCCAGTGCAAAATCTGAATTGAAGAGGGATATATGCCAGGCACTTCACTAAGTGCTGGGGATACAAAGAGTCAAAGACAGTTCCTGCCCTCAAGGAGTTTACAGTCTAATGAGGGAGACAACAAGCAAGCATATATGTACCAAAAACAAAAATAAAATGATCAAGAGAATATCAACTATTACTACTGACTGATATGTCTCCTTATCTATGGTATTTTAGAAATATATACACACACACACACATACAAATATACATTCATGTATATACATATATACATAATGTGTGTATATGTACGTGTATGCATTTACACATGACATCCTTGATAGAGTTCCTTCCAAAAGGGACTGGCAGACTTTTGCAAATAATATTTTATAGTGGATAAATCCTTGTAGTCACAGAATTGAAAGATACAGGGAATACATGATTTATTTTTTTATTACAAAAATGCATTTAGGGACAGCTAGGTGGCACAGTGGATAGAGCACCGGCCCTGGAGTCAGGAGTACCTGAGTTCAAATCCAGCCTCAGACACTTAACACTTACTAGCTGTGTGACCCTGGGCAAGTCACTTAACCCCAATTGCCCAGCAAAAAAAAAAATGCATTTAATTTGACAGTGCAAAATGTTGCCTTAAAACCCCCCTGATGGAATCAAGCCCTGGAGTCTTGTAAAGCCTCCAAAATTAGACCCATAATTGCTCAAAAGAGTTTGACCTAATTTTCCACACAAGAAAAAACTAAGTGGATAAAGAATGCCTATTGTTCAGACTATAATAAGCATTTGGATGGACAAATTATAAAGCTACACATGTAAGTGTGCATACATATATATACATGTATACGTATGCACACATACACGTACAAATATGGACTAATTGGACAGTGCTCTATCATCCTTTAAACAACATACATTTTTTAACCCTATTTTATTTTTCCATTGTGGAAAATTAGACCAATTTTTTTGTCCTGGTATGTATTTGTGCTGTCCTGGGACTTAGTGCAATTAATGCAAAGTTATTCTGAAAGGGAACATTTGGAGCATCCCAGCAAGGACAGGGAATTCTTCATCTGGATTCTGCATGGGACATTTCCCATGATGCTGGCAAACACCTCAAGTGAGCAGATGTCTCCTTGATATACACCTCATTTGATGTTAATGCTCAGCATACTGTTAAACCAAGATGTCTCCATAGTCACATCTGTCATAGAATCTTACATAATTTTTATAAATGCCTGGCAGATACTGTCACTTAAGAAAACCTTTCTATCCCCCCTCTCCATGTAATGAAATGCCTTTTAAAAATGAATAAATAACAATCACAGAGGAACCTTTTATTCTGTACGTGTTTCAATTAATTTGATGACCATAAAAGTATAATCTGCTGCTAAAGGAAATTGCCTTCCAACAACTTCCTGTTTCTTTCTCGTGTTTTCATCAATGATGCCTTCAATACCATCACAAACCTTTCTCACCAAGATTTTATTGTATTCATGGTCAACTGGCATATGATCTTGTTAGGCACCTCATTCTGAAAGATGACCCCAAAAATTATCTCCATAATCTTTTGAGATCTTCCTTTCTTTCAGGTATCACAGAATCTATTGCAAATATTTATGTGAACAGAAATTCTTTCTACAGTGTATCCAGGTTTTACTTGTAGAATTTCAGTGATAGGAAACTTACTACCTTATGAAGATACCCATTCCACTTTTGGTAAGGTCTAATTACTCAGCAACTGACAGCTGGGTTGCCCAGTGGATAGAGTGCTGTGCTTAGAGTCAGAAAGATTCCTCTTCCTGAGTTCAAATCCTGGTCTCAGACACTTACTAGCTGTGTGACCCTGGGCAAGTCACTTTACCCTGTTTGCCCCAGTTTCCTCATCTGTAAAATGAACTGGAGAAGGAAATCGCTGTACCTTTGCCAAGAAAATCCAAATGGGGTCCCAAAGAGCCAGACATGACTGAAATGATTGAATAACAACAAATTACTCAGAAGTTTTTGTTTGTATAGGGCTTAAATATGCTTCTCTGCTATTATGGGCTTTATTTTAACTAACAAGGAGGACCTTGGTGCTTGGAATCTCCTTTATTCTCTCCAACAGATGTTGATGCTTAAGCTACAATTATCTTCTCAGTGGAAGATAAACTGAAGCTTATGGTGAGGACTATAAAGCAAGATGACTGGATGTTCTATGAGGTGGTGTTTTTTATTCTTCTAGGGCACAAAATGAAGTCTTTCCTCCTAATTCCTTTATTCCTCTTTCCCAGGAGAACTTAGGAACTCTGCTTCCATTGAGATACTCTTTGGACATTGGATCAAATTATTACATTAGTTGTTGGGGTTGAATCATTCTTCAGTCATATGTAAATATTTGTGAACCCATTTGGGATTTTCTTGTCAGAGATACTGGAAGGGTTTGCCATTTCTTTCTCCAACTCATTTTACAGATGAGGAAACTGAGGCAAACAGGGTGAAGTGACTTGCCCAGGATCACAGAGCTAGTAAGTGCCTGAGGCTTGATGTGAATTCAGGTCCCCCTGACTCCTAAAGTCCAAGTGAGGTGTAAAGTAGATTGTAGATGACTTAATTCTCGGTATTTTCTGTACCCTTCCCTTTCTCCCCTACCCTTTATTTTCCCTCCACCATCATCATTTACAGAAGTGGAATGGAACTACATGGGACAAAGTACCACCTTGTATTTTTTACTGTTTCATTAGTTATTGTGGTCAAAACAATTTATCGCCTAATGGCCAAACTTCTGATTGTGTTGTTTAAAATCTAAATTGTAGGTTCTAATCTGCTCCCCTGCCCCCCAGTCTTGTGGGGAAGCTGGATAAAATCACTGATAAATTCAGCAAGAGTTTAGACTTTTAAAGATTTATTAAAATGTATATTATAAGTTAGTGAAGAGAGAGAGATTGAGAACACATTCCTTATAGCATGGAAATCCTAGCTCAGATCTAATTCAGTATAGCCAGAGAGAGAAATCTCTCACCACCATGCTGGTGTCTGAATGACTAAGAGGGCCCCCCACCCCTGTTCTCCATCTGCCGCCACACTCATTTCTCCTCACCAAAAAGAGAGTTCTATGAGTGAGAGTTCACTTCCTCATTCCTCTCTCCCTCCCCCAAAAGGGGAGGTCCTTCAAGTTGGTTGGTTGAGAGTGGTCTTTTGCTGATGTCAGTAGTATACCAACACCTCACTCAGGACCCGCCAGGTGTGGCCTCCATCCAATCCTTAAGTAGTTACTTAGTCAGCTTCTCATTCTCACCCAATTCAAACAATACTAAATCAATCAGGTGGGGCCCTTGGGCATCTGCCAAATTCCATTATTTTATCACATGATGATAAGTATACAAAATAAGCTGGTTTGGTGAGAGTAGATAGCTGGCTACATCCAATTCAATACTCAAGTTCCATACTTCCTTATAAACTTGCTAGAAGTTATGATGGCTTATGCTCTATTAGCATAGCCTTTAGGAATCCAGGGTTATACATAAAAGGAAAATGACAAATGTGGGATGGGATGTAAGAAAATTGGGACACTAATGCACTGTTGGTGGAGTTCTGAACTGATCCAAACATTCTGGAGAGCAATCTGAACTATACCCAAAGGGCCAAAAAACTGTGTATACCCTTTGACCCAGCAATACCATGATGGGAAAAGTCAAGATGTGGAAGGGATAACTATGTTTTGCATGACTACACATGTATAACCTTAATCAGATTGCTAGCCTTCTCAATGAGGGGAGAGGGGTGGGAAGGTGGAAGAGAATTTGAAACTCAAAATTGTAAAAATGTTTTAAATTATTTTTATATTTTATTAAGAAAAAATAAAATATTAAAATTTAAAAAGAAGAAAATCCAGTGTCATCTTCTCACCATCATTTATATAAGATACCAGAGTAGGACTTTTATGGTAGGACTGGAGAATTAGAGGTAGTAATGTTTCCCAGTGAGCAATCCAACATTTTTCCAGTGTTCTATAAGGTAACCTTTACCTTGGGTCCCTTAAAAGTGGGCAGACTGCAATTGAGTTCAGAAATTTTGAGTTGACTTTTAAAGGATGAGAAAATTTAACAGTCCAAGATGAAGAGGAAGTGACACCAGGCACAGGCATAGAGGCAAGAGAGTCCAGTCCATGTTGAGAAGGCCGAGAATTGTCCAATCTAACAAAAACATAAAAAAGCATCGAGAAGAGTAATATGAAATAAGGTTAAAAATGTGGTAAAGGCCTTGAATGCCAGGCAAAGGAATATGAATTTGAGTTGGTAGTTAATAGTAAGCCCCTAAACATTTTTCAGCAAAGGAGTAACATTACCAGGTCTGTGCATTGGCAAAATTATTCTTGCAGTGGTATAAAGAAGGGGAGAATGGCTATGGGAAGGCCTACAAAAAAAAAAAACTATGACAAAAGTACAGGGAAGTGGTAACTGCAGCTTAAAGGACGAACAGAGGTTGGACAAATATGAGAGAAGCTTCAGAAATGTAATCAACAGAATCTGGAGGCTGCTCCAATGTGAGAGCTAGGGGACAGGGGAGACCCAGAAGTAAAGACGCAAGGTGACACACAGTGGAGACGGGGCTAATGGTGCCGCCACTGGCAGAAATAATAAAATTAGAAAGACGTAGGGAAAAGATAATAAGAGCTATTGGTGACACATCAGGGTAGACTAGTCCTGTAGGTCAACAGTACCAAACTCCTATGGGGCCACGTATTGCCTTAGAAAACCCCGAGTTAACATTATGTTGTATTTTATTTTTATCTATTTTGTTTAACAATTTCCCAATTACATGAAGCAGGTTCCAGTCTCATTCAGTAGTTTTGTAGCTGTTTGTGGCCTGGAGGCCCCGATTTGCTACTTCTGCAAGGCATTGGAGATGGGAGGACCTAAGCTACGTCACCAGTTCAGAGGGCCACCTCAATCCAGCAGTGAAATTGACTTTTTAAGGTTTGCTGAATTGAATTGATTACTGATTTTATGCTTATTATACATTTGTAGCATATGGTCTTGCTCAATGTGCACTCTTTAAACCTGCTCAGAATTACATTAATTACATTGTAGCCTAACTTAAAACACACACACACACACACACACACACACACACACACACACACACAAATTAAAAAAAACTCCAATGGCTTCCAGTTGCCCCTAGGATCAAATATAAAATGCTCTGTTTGGCATTCAAAGCCCTTCATACATCACCTGGCCCCCTCCTACCTTTCCATTCTTCTTACAGCTTATTCCCTTATACATATTCTTTTTTGGGGGGGGGGGCACAATGAGGTTTAAGTGACTTGCCCAGGGTCACAAAGCTAGTAAGTGTCAAGTGTCTGAGGCCGGATTTGAACTGATTCCAGGGCCAGTGCTTTATCTACTGCGCCACCTAGCTGCCCCCTACACATATTCTTTGATCCAGTGACACTGGCCTTCTGCCTGTTCCATAAACAAGACATTCAATCTCTTGGCTGCAGGCATTTTCTCCTAAGCCTGGAACACTCCATCTCCTTCATCTGATCGCTGACTTCCCTGGTTTCCTTTAAGTTCCAATTAACCAGTGCATCCAGGGCCATCGCTGGTCATCTTGACTTAAGTCTTGCCAACTGGACTCCGAAGATCCTGGAGGAGAGAGTGAGGCTGGTGACTTTGCACAGCTCTTCTTCACTCCAATCCAAGTCAAGACATCACCCTCCTGATGTCACTGGTTCTCTTTGAGAATGAAGTATGAACAACACTTTCTGTAGGAAACCTTCCCCAATCCTTGATTCCAGTGCCTTCCCTCTGTTAATTATCTCCTATTCTGTTTATAACTTGCTTTGTATATATTTGCTTGTATGTTGTTTCTTCCATTAAACTGTAAGCTCTTTGAGGATAGGGTTTGTCTTTTGTCTCTTTTTATATCCCTACCACTTAGCACAGTGCCTAATACGTGGTAGGTGCTTAATAAATATTGATTGAGGGGGCAGCTAGGTGGCGCAGTGGATAGAGCACCGGCCCTGGATTCAGGAGGACCTGAGTTCAAATCCGGCCTCAGACACTTAACAATTACTAGCTGTGTGACCCTAGGCAAGTCACTTAACCCCAATTGCCTCACCAAAAAATAAATAAATAAATAAATATTGATTGATCTGCTTTATGTAAATACACACCACAGGATAGCATATAAGACTATTTGTCTGTGTTTTAGAGAAAACTTGAAAAAAGGATATCTGAGTTCTATAGAGCCATATGGTTTTGAACCTGTTTCATTATGGACTATATGAGAGGTTGAACTCAATGACCTATTCATCTGTAAGGGTGAATATTACTTGTGAGTGCCAGTCTATAACTAGCAGTCCAATTCTTATTCTGTCAAATATTTTGTCCTAGAAAGAGTTGGGAGTTTCTACCTCCTCTGGGCTCAGTTCCCCTGATCAGTTAGCTTGTCATGCCTTTTCCATCCCTTCCAAAACATCACTTAGGGGAACATGATTACATCTGTGACCTCTGTCCTAATCTATCTCTAACCTCCCTCTCACACATGTATCTCCGTTGAGTGACTTATGTTATAACAACTTGTCTCTATCTAGGAATCCCCTTACTGGATATTCATTGGGCCACTGCAGAAGGGCCTTTTGCAATGATCGCCATTCATTTCCAAGGCTGCAGTTCAATCAGCAGCTCAAAAGAAACATGAGATGCACAAAACTAGAGACACCTTCACTCCAAATGTTCATAAAGACTGTGTCCAACCTGTGGTAGAGCCTTCCATGCTCGTATCTGATCAGCCGCAGTTGGACACACTACCTCGACCACAACATCGTGATGTCATTTTGGAGCTCTTCAACCCCCACCACCCTCACCGTTCAGTTACAGAAGCCAGTTCCCTCCTCCTCATTTTGTCTCTGCAAGAAAGACTCCAAAACCCTCACAGAAGTGGAGAAATGGACCCCATGAGATGTGTACAATGGAAAGCTGACTCGAGGTCACTGGGCCGGCTGAAATAATTATACTCACCTACGGGCCAAAGAGCTCAACAGACTTCCCAACAATGAGTCGATTGTGATTAGTTGTTGAATACATTTATTGTCATCCCTACTCACTGGCTTTCACAGTCATTACTAAAATCATGGCTGAACTGACAGAAAGCAAACCAGGAATGTAATGGACAATACCATTGGTTGTGGAGTTTTGGCAACTTGGGTCCTGAGCTTTCATTTCTGTTTCCTGTGTGTGACTGATTCTGACTCATAAGAAAAGATCTGTCAAACAACTCCCAGTCTTGGTAAGTGCTGTTTGGATTTGTTGCTTTCCAAGTTTTAAAAATTGCATTGGAGCTATTTTGTCAAAGCTCAAACTTCAGTGAATACCATGCTGTCATTTGAAGTAACATTTTCCAAGTATGATCTAGACACTATTTATTCATTCATTTATTCAACAAGCATTTATTAAGTAGCTGCTGTGTGCAGGCACTGGGGAGAAAGAAACCAAAGCACCGTCTCTGCCCTCAAGGAGGGCATCCGGTCCATCTTCCATATTACTGCCAAAGTGATATTCGTAGATCATAGGTCTGTCTACCCTTATCCCCTGCTCAATAGTACAGCTAGGCGGTGCATCAAAGAAAGCACTGGGCCTGGAATCAGGAAGAACTGAGTTCAAATCCGGCCTCAGACACTTGCTAGCTGGATGACCCTGGACAAGTCACTTAACCCTGTTTGCCTCAGTTTCCTCCTCTGTAAAATGAGCTGGAGAAGGAAATGGTAAACCACTCCAGTATCTTTGCAATAAAACCCCAAAGGGGGTCATGAGAGTTGGACATCCCTGTTCAGTAAACTCGAGTGGCTGCCTGTCACAAATACAAGCAAATATAAATTCCTTTGTTCAGCATTTAAAGTCCTTTACAACTTGGCTGCAGTCTGCCTTTCCTCTCTTTCACACACTCTCCTAAACTAATCCTACTGTTCTTCCCACCCAACATTCCATCTCTGTTCCCTGTCTGTAATGCACCCTCTCCTCTTGGTCACCTCTTACAACCCCCATTCTCCATCATAGTCAGTCAATAAAAATGTATTAAATACCTACTATGAAGGGGCAGCTAGGTGGCGCAGTGGATAGAGCACTGCCCCTGGAGTCAGGAGGACCTGAGTTCAAATCTGGCCTCAGAAACTTAACAATTACTAGCTGTGTGACCCTAGGCAAGTCACTTAACCCCAATTGCCTCACCAAAAAAATATCTACTATGTGTCAGGCACTGGGAATACAAAGTGGAATGATGGAAGGCAGTCCCTGTTCTCAAGGTGCTCATGATTCTAATGAAGGAGAAAAGTGTCAAGTCCTACAGGTCCCACTGGCTCCTCCCACCCCAGAAGAACCGTTATTTTGTATACATTGTATATTTGCTGATATATTTACATGTTGGTTCCCCTTATAGAATATACATTCCTTGAGGGCATGAACTATTTCACATTGTCCTTCCATTTGTCGCATAGTGCCTAGAATATAATTGATATTTAATATATGCTTTTTGATTAATTTTTTTAGAGTGTGTAAGTTCTATTGGTATGTTAAAATTACCCAAAATAATAAGTATGAAAGATTGACCCATGTAACAGAAGGAACGTTGCATTCATGGTCAGAGGACCTGAGTTCAAATTCCAACTTTAACCACTGTGGGACCTTGAGTAAGTTCTTTTAATTCTCTGGGGCCCTCTTTTTTCACCTGTAAAATAAAGGGTGTTGGGCCAAATGATCTCAAAGTGCCATTCTAACTTCCTGTGATTCCCATTATTCTAATATATCACCCTGAGAGGTACACTGTCACTGGAAGTCAACCATATTAAGTTAACACATCTCCCAAAACAATCATGGGAAAAGCCTGAACAATGCCTTATAATACAAATGGATCTCTTGGGCCTACATTTGAGCCTTGAATTTTGCTGAACTACTTAAACTAGTTTTAACTGTAGATTACAGGTTTCCCAGAAATCAGTTTCCTTACTTATAAATAAAATTGAACTGATTCTGTAAAGAGGAAAAGAAAGAATGGCCCAGTATTTTGACAACATGCCTCTGAGGGATTTGTGGTTTGCCCTTCATAACTGGATCAACAATGACCCACTTTGTAATCTAGAGACACACGTTTTATGTGCCAAAATAGCAGATGTATATGCTCACCATAAAAAGAGACTTTCACAAGGGAGCATCATTTCCCTGGGGCAGAACGGAAGGGTGCTTCTGAAAAAGGACCACAGTGATGCTTTTTGCCATTTCTTTAAAAAAAAATTTTCCGGCTCATTTTTAAATTGATGCATGTTTATAATAGGAGACTCCATTACCCAAAGCTTTTTCTTGTTGTTACTGTTTCTACTATTGACTTTAGTCGGCTTCCACCAGTCGCAGACGACCATGGATCAGCGCCTCTTTGGTCATATGCATTTCTATCGCTTTTTTTCTAAGCATTGTTTGAAAATCCCAGTCTTTCTGGGATAGTCAGTTGGGTGATAGGTGGACACCAAAGATGGATGAGCAGCCCTGAAAAGGGCTCAGCAAGCCCTCACACCAGAGGTGCTAGTCCTCCATGAACTTCCCATACACCCCAAGAAGCCATAGCATGTGCAGTGGCTACACCCCTGTAAGACAATCTCAGCAGGCAGGCTAAACCAGATTGAGGGTAACAGACCTCAACCCCATTAGTGAGTTAGGGGGATGTCTATCCCAAGTATCTGAAGGCGTACCCCTGCAGAATAGACAAATGAGAACAATTTGATCTATCATCCATGAAGGCTTCTGAAGCAGACACCTAGAGCTTGACCAGACATCAAAGACACCAAGGTCATTCACTGGATCTGAGGCCATGGTCAGTCATCCTGACTTTTGTCCTGCCACTGGTTTTGATTACTCTGAAAGAGATAATGAGGCTGATGACTGTGCAATTCTGCTTCACTTCAATCTGAGTACAGATTTGAACTCAGGTCTTCCTGACTCAAAGCCCAGCACTCTTTCCACTATACCACTTATCATGCTCTAAAAATTACAAGATTGGCAATTGGTGATATATGTGAGATAATAGGGTCATGACTCAAGGGTGACACAGTTTGTGAATCTGGGAGACTGAAAGGATTGTGGTATCTCCTCAGCAGAAATAGGAAAGTTTCGGAAAGAGATGGATTGAGTGGGATAGTTAAGTTCCATTTTGAACTTGTTAAGTTTGAGACTCTATGAGGCATGACCCTGGGCAAGTTACTTAACCCTGTTTGCCTTAGTTTCCTCATCTATAAAATGAGCTGGAGAAGAAAATGGCAAACCACTCCAGCATCTTTGCCAAGAAAATTCCAAATGGGGTAACAAAGAGAGTCAGATAAAACTGAACAACAAAATTGGTGAGGAGAAAGATTATGAGATAATAGAGGATGATGTCAAGGAATTTTAAAATAAAATGAGTTTTGAAAAGGGGAGAGGGAGGGAGCTGATGGCAAATAGCTTTGATTTTCTTTAAGAATGAAGTATGAAGTTAGCTGAGAGGACAGGAGTGATGGGAGGGATGGTATAGGAGGCTGGGAAGAGGAGAGAAGATTCTGAACAAGCACTACCTTGAGTGGAATAGAGAATCAATTAGGAAAGTATAAGAGGATTTCCTTGTATCAGTGAGTATTAGATAAAGCAAATTTACAAGCTAAATGATCTCCCAATTCTAAATCCTTTGATTCTATTAAACTGTTCAAAAAGACAAAAAGATGTGAGAATGGGTGGGGAAGTGGCCTTTGGGGGTTTTAATGAAAATAAAAGGAAGAAAAAGAAAGAAAAATGGCATGGGCTATGGAGAAGTTGTTAGGCCAGGAAATATTAATTGTTCATCTCTAATTCTTTGAAGGTGGGAGGTAATGGTGAGTCAACTATGGCATCTCTCTTTGTTCCTTCACCCTGAAGAGCTTAGCCCTGGGATAACTCAGATAAAGTACACACTGGCAACAACACTTGACATAACAGGATTGTGACCACTGGAGGGCTAGGCCCATAAGGACTTTTCTTGGTCACCTTTGGCAAATGATAGGGTTGGACTAGATGACCTAGACTTAAGATCCTAGGAACAACTCACCATCTTATGCTTTTGTTGTTTGTTTTTTTGTTTTTGTTTTTTGCGGGGCAATGGGGGTTAAGTGACTTGCCCAGGGTCACACAGCTAGTAAGTGTCAAGTGTCTGAGGCCAGATTTGAACTCAGGTACTCCAGAATCCAGGGCTGGTGCTTTATCCACTGCACCACCTAGCTGCTCCCATCTTATGCTTTTAAAAAAAAGTTAAAGCATGGAAATATGTACCCAATGTCATACATGTTTACCTAGTTCAACTGATAACACAAAGATGTCCAATTTGTGTGTTGGTTTCATACAAGAGATACTTTAAAAGCTTGGATTTAGGAGAGGCAGGGCAGTGGGACGAGGAATGCCTGCAGATAGCCACTAAATTTGCAACCCTGGACAGATCTGTTCCCATCTCTGAGCCTTGGCTACCTCACTTTGGAAATCTTAATAGACTATAGGAATAGTTCATCTGCAGCTGTTAAATCAACTCAACTACCCCTTTCTGTTCTCAGTTCTACTTTTTCCTTGGAAGAATATCTAGAATCGAGGAAACAGAACATAGACTTAGGTAAAATCAAGAAATCTTACCTTTGTAAACAAAAGGAAGAGAAATTATATATATATATATATATATATATATATATATATATATATATATATATATATATATATATATATATATGATGTGTCAGAGTGCTATGTCACCTCCATTGATACACATCAGTAGCTACCAGTTGAATGTTGTAAGCCAATTCTCGTATCTTGGCTCTATTGTCAGTGACAATTTGTCACTTGATTCTGAGATCAATCAGAGGATTGGGAAAGCTACTTCAAACATGTCTAAGCTTGCCAAACATGTCTGGGCAAACAGTAAACTGACAAGATGAACCAAATTTGCCGTCTATAGAGCATGCGTCCTGAGTACCTTACTGTATGGCAGCAAAACATGGACTACATACACTAGACAAGAGGAGAAGCTTAACAGCTTCCACATGCGCTGCCTTCGACGCATCCTTGGCATATCTTGGTCAGATAGGATCACCAACAAAGAAGTGCTCCAACGTGCGCAACTTCCAAGCATCTACATGCTACTGAAACAAAGACAGCTGTGCTGGCTCGGTCATGTGCACCGCATGCAAGACAGGCGCATTCCTAAAGACCTATGGTGAGTTAGCCTCAGGCCAAAGACCTACTGGACGCCCCTAGCTTCGCTACAGAGATGTATGCAAGCGAGACTTGAGGGCTCTGGGAATAGACAGCTGGCAGCTGGGGGAGATGGCCAAGGACCATGCCTGATGGAGTTCAGTACTCAGGAGCAGTTTGCGCGCAGCTGAGGTGGGCCTCCAAGCTCTGGAGGAAGAAAAACGAATGAGACGCAGGAACCGACGGGCAACAGAGACAGCAGTTTTCCGATGTCCTCGTTGCGGCAGGAGCTGTGGCTCCCATATTGGACTGCACAGCCACACTGTGGCCTGTGGCTCTTCAAGGTGCTGATCCATGGTTGTAAGAGCAGAGACTATTTGAGGGGTTGGGGGTTTTTGTTGGCAGTAGATGTTTTGTTGGGGCTTTTTTGCCCTTTTTTGTAGCTAAATGCTTAACACTGTCAGGAGAGAAACTAGGACTAGATACTTAGATCTGGGAATCACCTGAATAAATAGCATATTCAGACAGTAATGAATATAAGTACTGAGAAAGATTATTTCTAAACTGTAGAAAAGTTCTTTGTAAACATTTTTAGTCAATTTCTATTTAGCCTTCTTACAGTTATCTTATGAGATAGAAAGGAACCATTTCAGCCATAGTTTAAAATACCTCTTTCTCCTTGGTCTGCATGTTCTGTTAGTCTGCTTAGAATCCATTGTGAAAGGCTGTCTCTTCCAAAGAGAGCTTATATTTGACCTTAGAGGTAACAGCAAGCCACTGGAAGTCTTTGAGAAGATGGAGGGTAACATGTTCAGACCTATACTTCAGGAAAATTATTTTTCTGATTGTTTAGGGATCATATGGAGACTGTGGTGAGAGAACTGAGGCTGAGAGGCCAATTAGAAGGCTATTACAATAGTTCACGTCATAGGTTATGCAGGCCTAAAGCAGGGTGGTGGCTGAGTGATTGGAAAGAAGAGGATATATGCTAGAAATGCTGGGGAGAAAGAAGGAAGGAAGCATTGATTAAGCACCTACTATGTGTCAGGTACTCCACTAAGGGCTTTACAAATATCTCATAACAAGTCTGTGAGGGGCAAGGTTCATAATAGGTGCTTAATTAATGATAGCAGACTAAGACTGTGTCTCTTAATGAAAAGGATAGTATTCAAGTGTGAGGTCAGGACTTTACTGTCCAAGCTCCCACACTTTTTTTTTTGATTCCCACATAAAGGAAGGAGTGTGTGGAAGGAAATTAAGCTGTTACAACATCTGGAAAAACACGACAATAGAAAGAGATTCTATGAAGCTGTAAGCTTATGTGAAAGGTCTAGAATAATGCTATATCATAGATCAAGAGGTGGAAAGGGATCTCAGAGATTTTGTAGTCTTACTCCCTCATTTCACAGAAGTAAAAACTGGGACCTAAGTTGGTTCCATGATCTACCCAAAGGAACACTGGTAAGTAAAGGAAGTGGGATTTGAACTGAAGGCCTCTGACCACAGAGTCAATATGCTCTTGCCTATATCACACTGCCAAGAACAAACCCAGGACAATAGCATTGGAAGAGATAGCAAAAATAAAATTAGTACAATTACTAATATTCTCAGTGACAAGAGTGAGACTACGATAATGGCTTGCCCAAATTCACATGGCAAATGAGAGGCAAAACAGGGACTAGAAGCCAGGTGTCCTGACTCCCAGTCAAGCATTGTTTTTGCACCAACACTATATTGTAGCTAGGTGGTACAGTGGACAGAGATTTGGGCCTGTAATCAGGAATACCTGAGTTCAAATCCAGCCTCAGACACGTACTGGCTGTGTTATCCTGGCCATGCCATATAACCTCTCTCTGTCTCAGTTTCCCCATCTATAAAATCAGGATAATTATAGCACCTACCTCCCAAGGTTGTTATAAGGATCAAATGAGATAACAATTGTAAAGTGCTTAGCACGGAGCCTCGCACATAGTAGGTACTATATAAATTATTTTTATCATTCATTTTCGAAAGTACTGGCTCACTCTGAGACCTGTTCAACAAGGCCACCTTCATAGGGCATAAGACCTGCAGCCTTACAATTTCCCAAAGGTCTATTTGCTTTTCATTTGAGACACTTAGGGACCCCAGGTATGTGGTTATGTGGTAACAGTTAAGATAGAGCAGTTTCATTTTTCAGAAATGTTATCCATTTCTCAGAGGGAAGTTGTAATGGAAAATAGTAGTAAGAGGAAAGCAAAGGAAGCAAAAGGATGCATGGGAAAATAATAATAATAATAGCTAGCATTTATTTGAGTTTTTTGTTTGTTTTTTGTTTTGTTTTTTGGTGAGGCAATTGGGGTTAAGTGACTTGCCCAGGGTCCCACAGCTAGTAAGTGTTAAGTGTCTGAGGCCAAATTTGAACTCAGGTCCTCCTGAATCCAGGGCTGGTGCTCTATCCACTGCACCACCTCGCTGCCCCTGTTTTTTTTTTCATTTTGTTTTTTTATTTATTTAGTACTTTGAGGTTTGCTAAGCAGTTTACATATATTATCTCACCACAACCCTGTGAGGTTGGTACTAATATTATGCCCATTATATAGATGAGAAAACTGAGGCTGGCAGAGGTTAAGTGAATAGCTGAGGGTCATGTAGCTATTTTCTGAGGGAGGATTTGAAATCAGATCATCCTGATTCTACTGCACCACCCAGCTGCCTATGTCCTTGAATATCCCCTAGGAATCTCAAGTTCAACATGTCTGTAGCAGAATTCATTGTCTTTCCTCCCAAATCTCACCTTCTCTTCTGAAATTCCCCATATCTCTTGAAGGTATCACTCAGGTTCATCACCCTGCCACCATTTTCAGCTCCTCATTCTCATTTACCCAACAGAAACCATCTGTTTCCAGATCTTGTCATTTCTGTTGCTACAAGTTCTCTAGTATTTCTCCTTCACCCCTGGTTCTGGCCCTCATCACCTCTTTCATGTTGCAATAGCTTGATAGGTCTTCCTGCCTCAAGTTGTTCCTCACTCCAATCCATCCTCTACATAGCTGCCAAGTAAAAAGCCCAAAGCATGGGCCTAACCATGGCACTTCCCTCTTCAATAAATTCTAGTGGCTTACTTTGAGGATAAAATCCAAACTGCTTTGTTTGGAATTTAAAGTTCTTCACACACGGATGCTATCCTACCTCTCCACTGTTTTGACACATTGCACCACTCCTTAAACTCTATGTTTTGAGCCTACTTGCTATTTCTCACTCAGGACACTTCATCTCACTTCTTGGTGCCTTTGTCCTATCTGTCCTCCACACCTCAAATGCTACCTTGAATCCTAATCTCTGCCCTAACTCCTTGGATTCTTTGGTTTCCTTTAAAAGTTATTTCAGGCAATATCTTCCTCATTGGACCTTTCCTTTTGTTTGTTCTTTTGTCAATTAGTTGTGTCCAATTCCTTGTGACCCCATCTGGGATTTTCTTGGCAAAGGCAGTGGAGTGGTTTTGCCATTTCCTTCTCTAGCTCATTTTCTAGAGGAGGAAACTGAGGCAAACAAGGTTAAGTGACTTGCCCACGGTAACACAGCTAAAAAGTGTCTGAGGCCAGATTTTAACTCAGATCTTCAGTCCTGACTCCAGGTCAGGCATTCTATCCACTGTGTCACCTACCTGCTCTGTACCTTTCCTAGTCCCCCCCCCCCATCTCCTGGTACCTTCCCCACAAAATTACTTCATCTTTGTTTTATATCTGGAAAAATAGATTAGGTAGGGGCATAGAAGAGATGGGGAGGTGGGGGAAAGCACTAAGTAAAATAATTGATAGGCATCTCAAAGGAGGTCAAGTTCTCCTCAAAAGTAGATTAGCAGGGGCAGCTAGGTGGCACAGTAGATAGAGCACTGGCCCTGGAGTCAGGAGGACCTGAGTTCAAATCTAGCCTCAGACACTTGACATGTACTAGCTGTGTGACCTTGGGCAAGTCACTTAACCCTCATCGCCCAACCAAAAAACAAAACAAACAAACAAACAAAAAGTAGATTAGCTCTGTGACCATAGGTGTCATTTAAACTCTCAGTGTCTAGGTAGTGCTCTAAGACTCTGTTACAGAAGAGTTGCTGGTTTGCATCGGGTGGGGTGAAGCACTCTACATAAATATGATTATCCAGACCAACCAAACCTCAAAAAAAGAAATAGGATCTGAAGGATGAATGGATGAATGAATGAATGAATGAATGAACAAATGACACTATAAGCTACTTAGTCCTTTATTGGAGCACCAAAGCCCTCATAACTTTCCTCTTTAAGGGCAGCTAGGTGTCCCAGTATTTAGGTCACTATGGCTGGAGCCAGGAAGAGCTAAGTTCAAATCTGGCCTCAGACATTTTCTAGCTGTATAACTCTGGGCAGGTCACTTAACTTCTGTTTGTCTCAGTTTCCTCAACTGTAAAATGGGGATAATAACAGCACCTATTTTGTAGTGTTGTGAGGATCAAATGAGATCGTATTCATAAAGCTGCCTACTAAGCACAGTGTATGGCATGTAGTAGGTGCTTCACAAATTTGTGTTCCCTTCCTGCATTTTCAACATGGTTTATGTTACAGTTGCATATTATCTTATTTATTGTTCTATCTTTAAATTGTAGGTGAAGTATGAAAACATGAATGCTTATGCATCAAAAGGCAACCGAGGAAGGCTGCTGGATGCCAGTAACTCTGGGAAGTGAATGCCCTTAATAGTACTCACAAATGGCCATATACATTTAGAGGTGCTGGATCACTCAGTTTCTTCCCTGTTGCAAACACTACAAATATTCCCATATCTTCCCATCTGCAACAACTGCCACCACCAGATCATCCCATCCCCACCAGCTATATCATCCTCAAACTCCCCTCCCTCTATGAACTCCTGGGCTGGCCAGGATCTCATTTCTGGGTTTCCTGCAATGGTCATTATCTTGACACTCAGAAACACAGCATAGCTGTGTTCTGTGAAACTTCCAAAGACCTGAGCTTGACAGTTATTTCTGGAGAGTGTACCCTGCACTAGTTAGATGCTTACCAGAGTCAGCTTTCACTATGATCTGTTGCCTCAAACAGGACATAGCAGATGGGAATCAGCTTTTTTTTTTTTTTGCCTTTTTTGTTCCTGAGAACTTAAAGAGAATCTGGCCTTTTGCTTCAAGCAAACCTGCAAGGTGTCTTGTTTTTTTTCTGGGTGTCTTAGTTCTATTACTTCTGACATTTTTTATCCTCATTCAGATATCAATATATCAAGGTATTTTGTGGTCAGAACAAAGGGAGTTTCCTCCACTTAGCCTCAAATTGGATGGGTCAAATCTAAGATTCAAAGGTATCTTGTTTGGTGTAATCCCTAGTTGTCTGGTTGGCTTAGTTAGGTAACTTTTAAAGCTGACTGATGATGAGAATTTTTTTCCAAATTGGCCCATCTGCCATCTTATCCTCATCTTTCTTTTCTTTTCTTTTCTTTTTTTTTTTTTTGGTGAGGCAATTGGGGTTAAGTGACTTGCCCAGGGTCACACAGCTAGTAGTAAGTGTTCAGTGTCTGAGGCCGGATTTAAACTCAGGTCCTCCTGAATCCAGGGCCGGTGCTCTATCCACTGCACCACCTAGCTGCCCCTATCCTCAGCTTTCTACTGTTGGTATCATCATAATCTAATTGATTGAGCCTGTCTCCAAAGCTGTCACTTCTGGTTCATTCTGGAACATGCCATTCTACCCAACTGATAACACAGCTTTAGTTGCAACAGACAGTTAGACATTATACAACCTAATGTCAAGGCTGTTCCTGATGAGGGAACAGTTGTGGAATGAAGAGAGCTAAGTGGCCCTCTTTAGCATTCATACCTTGTGCTGAACTTGCTATTTCACTGCTTTCATTTGGGGTTCCAGATTCTTACATTAGTCTTTGGCTTTTGTCTTTAATCAGCTGCCAAAATAAGTTCTATTTTTTTTCTAATGTGGCTGAAAGCTTTCTACTGTAAAGAATTTTTGGAAAACAGCAGGACAGGATAATATTTTTTCGTCCTTTTTGCTAGTGCCAGCTGAGTTTAATTTATGAATTTATATACCTTTAAAGCAGATTCAGATGTCAAATGTCCACTATAGGAAGACTCTATAACCACTGTCATTATTAACAGCAATCAAAATACTAGGGTTGGTCACCAGTCCTTAGGCTATTACAAGAATAAAAATCTTTTCCATGTGTTATATAGTAGAAAGTACAATGATTTGGGATACCTGGCTTCTCATTCTGACTGTGATTAATTAGCTGTGTGTGACCTTGAGTAGCTGATTTCATCTGTTTGTCTCAGTTCCTCATCTTTAAAATGAAGAGGTTGTATCTGTTTGGCACAGATGACAAAAATGGCAAGTGGAAAATGTTGAAAGGGTTCCAGGGAGACAGGAGCATTAAGGTGGAATTGTTCCAGCCATTTTGGAAATTAATTTGGAACCATGCCCCCAAAGTCGCCAAAACCCTTTGACCCATTTATGCTGTTACTCGGCCTATTTCCCTAAAGAGATCAAAGGAAGAGGGAAAAGATACAAAAAGATGTACAGCAGCTCTCTTCATAGTAGTGAAGAACTAGAAACTAAGGAAGAGACCATCAATTGTGCAATGGCTGAACAAATTATTGTATTTCAATGTAATGGAATCTTATTGTGCCAGAAGAAATAAGAAGGCATTGTTTCAGAGAAAATTTGGAAGACTTGGATGAACTAATGCAGAGTGCCATGAGAAGAATCAGGAGGACAATTTATACAATGACAGCAACATTGTTAAAACAAACAACTGAAAGATTTAAGAACTCATCAATATAATGATCAAATGTGATTCTAAAGGACCAACATTAACCATGCTACACACCTCCCAGTAGAGGGGTAATGCACTAACAATGCAAAATAACACACATATATGTTAGATATGGACAATGAAGGAAGTTATTTTTCTTGATTATTCAAGTTTGTAAAAAAAAATGAAAAGATTTTATTGTTTTTGTTTTCAATTAGAATGGGGAGAGAGTTGGGAGGGAGATATTCAGTTGTTTTCAGTTATGTCTAACTCTTCGTGACCCCATTGGGGATTTTCTTGGCAAAAATACTGGACTGGTTTGCCATTTCCTTTTCTAGTTCATTTTAAAGATGAGGAAACTGAGGCAAACAGGGTTAAGTGACTTGCCCAGGGTCACACAATGACTGAGGCCAGATTTGAACTCAGGTCTTCTTGACTCCAGGACTGGCATTCTATCCACTGTGCCACCTAGTTGCAAGAAGGCTATTGCAATAGTCTAATAAGAAAGTTAAAAAGAGGGATAGGTTTAGGAACTGAAAGATTGCATGTTCTGTTTTGCACACATTGAATTTAAAATGTCTATGAGATATCCAATTTGATATTTACAATAAGCAGCTGGAGATGCAAGATTAGAGGTCAGGAAAGAGGTTATTGTTGGACAAATTGATCTAAGAATAATCTGAAAAGAAATTATAATTGACTCATGGGAGTTGATAAGATCACTAGATGAATAGTATAGAAAGAGAAGAGAAGAGGGCCTAGGCTAGAACCCTTGAGCACAGCCACCATTTATGGGAATGACCTGGACAAAGTTTCAGCAAAGGAAATTGAGAAGGAGCAATCAGATGGTAGGAGAGGAATCAGGATAGAGCAGTGTTACAGAAAACCTAGAGAGAAGTGAGTATCAAGGTGAAGATGGTGATCAACAGCATCAAAGGCTACTGAGAATTAAGGAAGTCACTTAACCTGTCCCTGTGGTAATCCAAACTTTCAGACTCTGAGTAGGTATAGAATGTGTCAACTTCTACCAGTAGAGGGATTTCCTCATCTGGGAATTCCTCATACCAATCCACAATCCACAGATCCAGTCCCCGTCCCTATCTGCTAGGCATGGTGGGTATTTCCACCAAAGACAAAAACGAAACAATTGCAGGAGAAGGCACTAGTATCTGGGAGGATAAGGAAAGATTTTATCTAGAAAGTAGCTGATTAAAGTGAGCTTTAAAGGAAGTCAAGGATTCCAAGAGACAGTGCATTCCAAGGCAAGGTACAGTCTGTGAGAAAGCCAACAGATAACACTATATAAGCAGGAACCAGGACCCCAAAACTGTACACTCTCAAGCCTTGAAGTATTAGCAGAACATGTCAGCTTCTTCCATCCCTCCCTCCCCACTTCCAGATCACCACATTCCATATCAGCCACACCTTTCCCATACCCAGTTACTTCCCCCTCATTCACATCCACTGTGAGTCATCCTGTGTACTCACACTCTCCATTCTCTTTGCACATTCAAAAATCACTCCACAGTCCTGCCTGAGCTCTATCAACACTGGTTCTTCCCTAGACAGTTGCCTGCCTTCCCCTGGGATTTTCCACCTTTAATCATTCCATCTCCAGATCTCTTCTCCATCTTAGCAGGCTGGCAGGTACCAGATGGAAAAGTGTATTCCCAGGGGCAGCTAGGTGGTGCACTGAATAAAGCACTGGCCCTGGATTCAAGAGGACCTGAGTTCAAATGTGACCTTAGACGCTTGACACTTACTAGCTGTATGACCCTGGGCAAGTCACTTAACCCTCATTGCTCCACAAAAAACAGTGTATTCCCCACAGTGGATGAAATCATTTTTACATAAGGGTTTTGAAGAATTTCCGTTAGTTATCATATTTAACCCTTATATGTCAGTGAATGAATGTCTACCGGTTTCAACTTAGGTAGATTCGCTCTTACATTAATTTGAAGGATGATATGGCTGAAGCTTGTATGATTGCATAATTCTATGCTCACTTCTTTCATTCTGTTACACAGGCTCCTGTGAAGCATGTGGGAATAGAAGGAGAGTAACAAAGTCGAGTTAGCAAGGATTTGTTGTTGTTGTTGTTGTTGTTGTTGTTGTTGGTTGGTTGTTGTTATTGTTGTTGCTGTTATTGTTCAGTTGTGTCTGACTTTCCATGACCCCATTTTGGGATTTTCTTAGTAAAGCTACTGGAGTGGTTTGCCATTTCCTTCTCCAGCTCATTTTATAGATGGGGAAACTGAGGGAAACAGGGTTAGGTGACTTGCCCAGGGTAATTCAGCTAGTAAGTGTCTGAAGCCAGATTTGAACTAAAGAAGATGAGTCCTCCTGATTCCAAGCCCAGTGTTCCATTAGGGTTAGGGTTCATTGTGCCACCTAGCTGCCCAAGAATTTATTAAGCACCTACTATGTCCATGTATTCTGCTAAGCACTGAGATACAAAGAAAGGTAAAAATAGTCCCTGCCCTCAAGGAGTTCACAATCTAATCAAGGAGCTGACATGCACACAATTATGTACAAACTATCTACCAATCTATAGATTGATCTATCATATATGTGTATAGATATATAAAATGTCATATATATATAATATATTTATGATAAATTAGAGAACATCTTAAAAGGAAGGTGCTAACATTAAGATGGAAAGGCTTCTTGCAGAAGATGAAATTTTAGCTGGAACTGGGAGGAAAACAGGGAAGCCAGGAGGAAGGAGTGAAGAGAGAAGAGTATTCTAGGCAAAGGATGACAGCTTGTGAAAATGCAGACTTGCAAGATAGAGTGTTGAGTATAAGGAAATACAAGAAGGACAATATAGATGAACTGAAGAGTACATGTAGAGAAATGAATGGTATGAAGATTGGAAAGTTAGGATGGGACCAGATTATGAAGTTTTTTTGGGGGGGGGGGTTTGTTTGTTTTTTGCAGGGCAATGAGGGTTAAGTGACTTGCCCAGGGTCACACAGCTAGTGTCAAGTGTCTGAGGCTGGATTTGAACTCAGATCCTCCTGAATTCAAGGCCAGTGCTTTATCCACTGTGCCACCTACCTGCCCCAGATTATGAAGGTTTTTAAAAACCAAAGTGCTTTCCCTGTAATGACCCTGTAAGGTGTAGAGTTATTATCACCAGTTAACAGATAAAGAAACCGACAGAGAAGTGAAATGACTTCCAGAAAATTGCTCATAGGACAATGAATTTTTTGAAAAATAAAAAAATGAAGAAATTATAAGGCATAGAAAGATTGTGATATGCGCTGGTGGACTGCTGAAACCAACGAAATCTTAGATTTAACTACTCCCTCCCTCAGTCCATCCAACCTGTTTATATTTCTGGTCACACATTGAGCCAAACCTTACTATTTCAACCTATTGCCATCTGCTGCCCACTTCTCTTTCGGTGTGATTAGCCCACTTCCCTTTAGGCTTAGGCATGTTGGGATGATTGTTGAAAATATTGCAAGAAAATCCACTTCATACTACACACTTTAAGACAGGGTGACGTTGACTACCAAGGGAACTGTCTAACAAAACAGATTAGAGTCTCAGTCTCACCCAAGCTTCCAGCTCTCACAGAAATGTCATCCATGATTAGATGGCACTGTCATCATTTTCTTGGGCTGAAGTCAAATGGAATTTTTTAATATGATAGCTGTGTCTTTATCACACTCAGGAAAGATATTCACTTTTATTGTAATTTCTCATGAAATCTGAGAGGAAATGCTCCATTTTCTGTGTTCTTTAAACTATTTGGGGGGTTACAGTGAAACTCCAATGATTCATAATAAGAAAAACAACGTGCTTTTCTTTGGATTAGCACATAGCTCTGTGCTAATGACTTTGCATTCTTCCTGGCAAAGAGTTCCATTAGATAAGCTAACTGATTAAAATGTTGATGGAGGCAGGGCATGCTGAATTTCAAGTAACTCGTATTAAAGATACATCCTGACAAAATCATGGAAAGTCAAGTTAGCAAGTTTTAAAGGAAGTATATGACAGGGAAAGCCAGTTTCCATAATCATTAAGTGGCTTGGATCCAGCTTTTTCAGGACCCAACAAATTCTCCTCTTTGTCTCACTATCTCTCTTTGCCTCTCTTTCTCTCTTTCTCTTTCTTCTCCTCTTCCTCTCTCTCCTCTCTCTCTCTCTCTCTCTCTCTCTCTCTCTCTCTCTCTCTCTCTCTCATTCTCTGTATTTCTCTCCCTTTCTCACTTTCTGCCTTCCTCAGTCTCTGTCTCTCTTTCTGTCTCTGAATTCTCACACAGCTATTGACTTGCTAAAGACTTAGGACAGTTAAGAATCAAAGAAAATCTTATTGAACAGTATTCTTGAAATGCCTTCTTCTACTGTCAATATGCCAGTAATCAAGAGAAAAATAAAAAGACTAAAGCATTCTCCTCAAACTTTTCACTAATCTCAAATTAAATAATGTAGAATCTATTTGACTGCATAATTGCCCTTTATGTATAAGGATGTTCCATGGGATTCTTCTTCTCTTCTGAAACTGTACTAAAATCAGCTCTCTCATTGCTCCTAGAAAGGGTGTGTCCATCAATTACATCAATCAATGGCCCCCACTCACCATCCCCATAACTTTCCAAATGAAAATACTCTTCCCTGGCCACCAGCCATCTTTGCTTGTCATATCCCTCTATTACAAAATAAATTCCTTGGGGGCAAGGAAGATTTTTTCACTTATTACTGTGCCTATTACAGTGGTTAGCAGATAGCAATCACTTAATAAATGCCTTTTCATTCAAAATACATATGTGAATGTGCATTTATGTGTACATATTTGTAACTTATTAGAAGACTTGGGTTCTAGTCCCAGCTCTGTCACTAACTAGTTGGTGTGACTTGGGCAAGTCACTTCACAGGGTCATAGACTTTAGAAGTAGAAGGAAATGTGGATCTTCTTTAATCTGACCCACAGATTTTACAGATTGGGGAGCTGAGGTCCAGAAAAGAAGAAATTGTCTAAGGTCAAAGAGCTTGTATTCAAATTCAGGTCATCTCATGCTGAGTCCATAGGTCTTTCCATTGTATCATGCTGCCTCCTACCTTTCTGAATCTCAGTTTCCTCATTTATTAAATGAGAGGGACTTAGGCCCTTCTCAATGCTAACATACTTTAATTCTGTGATTTTACATAGCTGCTCTTCAGTGACATTACTACCCACGTATGCAAATGTTGTCAAAGACTGTTCAGCAATATGCAGATTCCTGTTCTCAGTGCAGTGGTCTGTGCTCAACCCAGTGGCTGTGGCCATTTTTAGGGGGTAGGGTTTCTTTCTTCTTCACAGCACCCATGGCCAACCCTAGGCAAAATGCCAAAGTAGGTGAATCATAGCATTTTAGAGCTGGAAAGAATCTTAGAAACCATGTATTTGGCAGCTCTTCTCCCACAACCTTTCTTCTTAGAGCTAGGGGTGAGGTACACCACCCCATAATATTATGGTTACAAGTTACAGCCTTGCCTATAATGTATAAATGCCTATAATACTGTAACTGTAGGTTTTAAAATGTTTATATTAAGTGACAACAATATTGTAAGAGAGAAAATAATACTAAAAGACAGTAGAATTCAGATTAATGCAACTACCAGAGTTTATTCCAGAGAACTAACAAGAAATGTTATTCATTCTTTAATAAAGAGGAGGTAGACTATGGATACAAAATGTCACACAAACTGCCAGATATGGTTGGTTTGTTGGTTTATTTTGCTTAAAATGTTTCTCTTCATTTTATGGTAAAGGATAGTAATTGAGAAATGAAAGTAATATTTTTAAGGCATTAGTAAAACTTTTAAAATAGATTTTTCAAAATTTGTATTGAGAAAACAATACTAGAAAAGGTTATTTTGAGTCCAGAGAAAAGTTTCAGTATAGGGATGGAGTACAAAAAAAAAAAAGGCATCATAGGGAAATTAGGTTAAACTATATAATGTTCTTCATTACAGTTTCCTAGGTATGGAATCATGCAAGGAAAAAAGATTGAAAACTGAAGTGAGGAACAGCTGGTCAGAAAGGCTAATGAAGCAGGTTCAGGTGACAGCGTATAGGAAAGAGAGAAGATAATTCAAGGAGATACCCGAGTGGAAGCCCTGAGGAGTATTCCTACTTTAAATGTGAAGGGAATGCTTGGAGTATAGTCAAATCTAATGTGTTGTTCAGTTAATCATGTCTGACTCTTGGGGTTTTCTTGGCAAAGATACTGCAGTGGTATGCCATTTCCTTCTCCAGCTCATTTTAGAGATGAGGAAAAACAGGGTTAAGTGACTCATCCAGGGTCACTCAGCTAGTAAGTATCTGAGGCAGAATTTGAATTCAGGTCTTCCTGACTCTAGGCCAGGGACTGTGCTGCCTCAGTCAAATCTAAAAATAAAGGTAAAACTTTGTTTTCTTATTTGATCATCAATTCATTGCAATAAAAGTATAGGTATTAAGCACAGGTTTTATTTTTCATTTTTATCTCTTTGGCATTCAATTCAGGACCATATGTATAGTTGGTGTTAATTGAATTGAATTAGCTTAGATTGAGGAACCCAGACAGGAAAGATTCAGTAACCATAAGAGCTAAAAGTGAGGCATTATTTGGTCTAGGCTGAAACTATGAAATAAAATTGGAGACAACCACGTAAAAGGTATTGAATAAATTAAGCTTCCTTAAGTTAGATAAAATATATTTTTCTAACCAGCTATTTTAATAGGCTTTAAAATTAGAGACCTAAGAGTTTTCTTGGACTATAAGCTATTTAAAATGGCAACAAGTGGTAGGTTAGGAAGACCTCAATTCAAATTCTTCCTCAGATACTAACTAGCTGTGTGATCCTGGGTAAGTCACTTAGCCTCTCTTTGCCTCAGTTTCCTTATCTATAAAATTGGAGATAATAATAGCACCTACCTCCTAGGGTTGTTGTGTGGATCAAATGGGATAACACGTAAAGGACTATATAAATGCTATCTCTGATATTTTTATTGTTGTTGAGTCATTTCAGTCATGTCTGACTATTTGTGACCCCATTTGGGGGGTGGGGCGGGATTGCTTGGCAAAGGTACTGGAATGGTTTCCCATTTCCTTCTCCAGCTCATTTTACAGATGAGGAAGTTGAGGGAAATAGGGTTAGGTGATTCGCCCAGGGTCACACAGCTAGCTTGAGGTTGGAATTTGAAATCAAGTCTTCCTGACTCCAGGCCCAGCACTCATATCCACTGTGCCACCTAGTTGCCCTTGAATCAAAAAAAGATACCTGATGGTAGGGAGCACAAAGAGAGGGGAAGTATCTCAGCCAGGTGTCTCCATCTGAGTAGTGTGTCCAGTTACGAATACCACCTAAAGGGCCTCAAGCCTGGCATTTGTGTAAGATTCACCCCAATAGTGAAGAGAATAATTGCTTAATGCCACATGCTCCATGCCTTCATGAGTGGAGAAGTTCTTGAGAGCTTGGAAGAGGAAAGACCCTAGTGCTTCTGGCCTTGAGAGAGGACATATGGGCTTCCAGATTCTCTTCAGGGAGAGGTCCCTAGAGAGAGAAAGACTAAAGAAAGAAGCTGTCACATAAAAAGGGAGCAACTCAATCATGTTCCTATCCCTAGAATTCCACACTAGAAATTTAAGGGCATCCCTTGGGATAAGGTTGGGAGCCTTCTCTCTTATGGTTGAGCTGAGAGACCTTGCTTTTTTTTTTTTTTTTTTTTTAGTGAGGCAATTGGGGTTAAGTGACTTGCCCAGGGTCACACAGCTAGTAAGTGTTAAATGTCTGAGGCCAGATTTGAACTCAGGTACTCCTGACTCCAGGGTCGGTGCTCTATCCACTTTGCCATCTAGCTGCCCCTGAGACCTTGCTTTTTGTGGTACAGCTCATTCACTCTGTTTCTTGTCTGTTTTTCTATATAAATTCCTTTTTGCATATTTGCTATCGGGGTGGAGAAATTATTTTATTTATTTATTTATTTGCTATTCACTCTGTGTCTTTGGCATTTGATGGAAAGGAAATCAAGCTTTTAGATATAGCTTGAAGCACTTCTCCCATGTTAAGGATAATGATTAGGAGAGTGGTTTAATGCTAAAAAATATTTCCCCAAGCCTGATAATATTAGGGGAGCAAAAATATATAATTCCTCTCTGAGGAGAATAGCCAACCAGCCTCATGGTCATAATGTCTCTCTCTCTTTTTTTTTTTTTTGGTGAGGCAATTGGGGTTAAGTGCCTTGCCCAAGGTCACATAGCTAGTAAGTGTCAAGTGTCTGAGGCCGGATTTGAACTCAGGTCCTCCTGACTCCAGGGCCAGTGCTCTATCCACTGCTCCACCTAGCTGCCCCACAATGTCTCTTTTTAAAAAATATTTTATTTATCTTATTTTGAACTTAAGAAATAAAGCAAATATTTCCATAAAATTGTAGAATGGGGGAAGAAAAGATGATTGTACCAGAAACTGCAAATCTATTGCATACAACTTGCCATTCCTTTCAAATTTATAATAATTTTGTCAAGGAATTTTCTTTTTTTTAATTATTTTCTTCCCTCCCCACCCCCTGCCCTAGAAATGCCTTCCATTAGACAAAAATGTGTGTATGTATATATTTGTGTGTATGTGTGTGTGTGAGAGTGTGTGTGCGTGTGTATGTGTGTTATGTAAAATCATTCTATACATCTATTTATCAGTTCTTTTTCTGGATGCAGATAGTGTCTTCTTTCATGTGTCCTTTGAAGTTAATTTGGGTATTTCCAAGAGTCAAAAGGACTTAGCCATCCAAAGTTGTTCTTAAAACAATATTGCTGTTACTGTACACAACATTCTCTTGGTTCTGCTCATTTTGCTCTTCCTTATGTCATGCATGTCTATCCATGTTTTTCTAAGATCATCAAGCTCATTATTTCTTATAGCACAGTATTATTCCATTAAAATCATATACCACAACTTGTTCAGCCATTCTCGAATTGATGGGCATCCCTGTAATTTCCAGTTCTTTGCCACCACAAAGAGAGTTGCTAGAAATACTTTAGAACATATAGGTTCTTTTCCTTTTCCCCTAATCATTTTGGGAAACAGACCTAGTAGTGGTATTGCTGGGTCAAAGGATATGGGCACTTATGAACTCTTTGGGCATAATTCTAGATTGCCCTCCAAAATGGCCGCATTGGTTCAGCGTTCCACCAACATGAATTCGTTTCCCAATCTCTTATGTCCCTAATGGTAAGGATTAAAGTCTTCCTTGGGAAAGTCACTTGACCTCTGTTTGCCTCGATTTCCAAATCTGTAAAATGGGGATAATAATAGCACCTACTTCCCAGGGTTATTGTGAGAATCAAATGAGGTATAATATTTTGCAAAACATTTAGCGTAATGTCTGGTAATAATAGGAGCTATATAAATGCTTATTCCATTCTCTCTCCCCCTCACCCATTCCCTTGGAGAAGAGTGGGTAGAGGGGACCAAAGAGATATCTATCAAAGCATCTCTGGGAACCACATGTAGATAAACCTATGTAGATATACATAATCTACATGGCCACCACACACCATATGTAAGGAAAAACACTGACAGCATGGAGCAGCACATGCAGAGAACTGTGGCCAGGATGGAGAGGGAACTAGAAACCGTGCCATTCATTTATCTGTTGTCAGAACTAGGTATGTTCAAAAGAAAAGTTCAGAATAGTCCCTCACATCTAAAGCAATATACTTCTCTCATTTCCTATTCATTGTATTCTCCCTAAATTAGCTTGTCTTTACTGAGGATATTCCCAGGATCATAGATTTAGCCCTGAAAGGGACCTTAAAAGATTATAGAGTCCAATCCCTATCATTTTATAGAAAAGGAAACTGAGGCATGGAAGGGTTATGTTATTTGATCATGGGAGTAACACAACTAGTGGGAATCTGAGATAGGATTTGACCCCTGCTCTTCTGATTCCAATGGAAGAGGTTAGTTGGTTGGTTGGTTCTAGTATACCAAATTACCTCTCTCCACAAGTCTTCCATCTGAGTTTATTCTTCCCAGGCTACAATTTATTCTAATGATCATTAAGTCAAAACTTACTTCTTCCATGTTTCATTCCCTCAGGGTCATCATATATGTTACTAGATCTGAATGGCTAAATATTAAGCAATAGCAGGATCAAAGGATCACTTATCTAAAGCTTGAAGGTTCCTCAGAGGTCATTTTATCCAAATCCCTCATTTTACAGATAAGGAAACTGAGTTTCAAAGAGGTGAATGGTTTTCCCAAAGATCACATCAGCAGTGATTATCAATAGGTTTGTGAACCTAGCCCCTCTAACTCTGGAGAAAGTGCCCTTTCCACATTATTTGTTGATTAATCACCCCCTACCAGATAATATCATCTTCTTAATATGGTCCTTCTAAAGACTTTCCTTAACTGAGACAAATTAATTGATGAGAATATAATGGACCTCAGCAGGTTAAGGGAAAAGAGATTTTTTTTAAAAGGTAAAGAGGCCTTTCTATACCTCTCACAGTATAGTACATAGAAATTCCTACTCTGTCTCCAAATCAAGCAGTCCTGATGATGGCTAACAGAACACATTCATAAATGTTAGATGCAGAAATTAGTTCTCATTTGTAGCCTAGTGTGGGGTGTGATCCATGTATGAATATACTAGCTAATAACCCTTCTCTAACTGCTACTAGCTCATTTCCTTATTAATTCTTTACCAAGGTCTCAAGGCAATCAAGGGGTATGCTCTAATATTTTTTCATAAATTAATAGAAACACACAATTTATGCCAATCATTTAGCTCTGAATCCTAAACCAAAAAAGATTCTTTTCCCTTAAATTTTGCTCCTCTCACTCAAACTCCCTGGTCTCATAAACTTGAAGAATACCATTGTTACACAGCTTATTAACCATACTAAATAATACATAGACATTTAAATATTTCAATAATATATTTGTTGTAAGAAAAATCACAGGCAGAATCATCTTTAACCATCAAGTATGACCATCAACTTCTCTATAGACTCACTTGAACCAGAGTTTGACCATTCAGCTTTCTCAAGAAGGTAAAGACTCTTCTCTGAATAAAGATTTTAACAGAAAAAAAAATTAAGTACTATCTCCTCAAAATGTCTCTTTAGGCTCTTTTTCAATGACAGTAATTTAATCTCTTCAGAAAAATACAGTTCTCTTAGTCCTTTCTCTCTGTGCCTTATATAGTCCCTCTTATCAATACTTAATACTTTCCAAGTAACTTGAAATATAACTCCCCCAAATTTTATTCCCTCTTAAAGACATATGAACAATAGTCATGATCTCTGTAGGAATGGCTATTAAAACTATTGTTACACAAAAATCCAACTCCTTCCTTCTTAAATGATCTAGATACTAGTATCATTAAAGATTTTCTATCCATTCCTTTATATTAATAGTTCCATTATGTGGGTTGTTGTTGTTCAGTCATTTTTAAGTCTTGTCTAACTCTTTGTGACCCCATTTGGGTTTTTCTTGGCAGAGATACTGGAACAGTTTGCCACTCCCTTCTCCATCCTATTTTACAGATGAGGAAACTGAGGCAAACAGGGTTAAGTGACTTGCCTAGAGTCACACAGCTAGTAAGTGTCTGAGGTGAGAGAAGAGTCTTATTGACTCTAGTCCTGGAATTCTAGCTACTGTGCCACCTAGCTACCCCATATATGGGTTCATACCATTACATCTGTAAATAAGGAATTAAACACAATGTCTCATTGTCCAATCTGGTTCCATTAATATAAATGCTGGAAGACATTTTAGGGACTCTCTAATCCAACACCATTATTTTATAAATGAGGAGCCTGCAGCATTGATTTGAACCCAGATTCCCAGGATTCCAAATCCTATGCTTCCTACACTATATTACAAAGCTTTAAGTCTTGAAACTATTTCAGTCAAAGCATGCTGTAAATAGAAATGAACTGGAAAATAACCTCAGTCAATATGAATGGACAGCTAAGATTTGTCACCCTGAAGAGTGACATTAGGAAGGAAAAATCCAACATATGCATAAGTACAGTGAGTCCCAAGCTGGAAAAAAAAATTGGGGGAGGACAGAAAAACAACAACCAAAAAATAGTGAGGAGGTGGAAGAAGAAGAAAAAGAAAACCAGAGGACAGATTGAGAACAGTTAGTGATTATGAGTAAGGAGTGAGGAAAGGAGACAACTGTTGTGTAGATGCAGCCAAGGACAAAGTGAGCAAAAGGAACATGGCTTGTTATGCTCAGAAGTGGATTTAGTAGCCTGAAAAGGGGAGTTCTTTTTTCCATTTTTATAAGCTTATTTATTATGTCCATTATTTTTATAAGTGTATTTATACTATCCACAATTATTGAGAGGATGTTAATTCGCTGCCATATACTTTGATCTTTTAGGGGGAAAAAGATCTTAGCCTGGGATCTACAGGTTAGGGAGAAACCATAAGATATGGGAGGATGAGAGAGGAATTCTCTCCTCTCTGCCCTCCCCCCAATTCAGGACATCCTGTGGCAAAGCCACAGTCACCCCTTCCTGGCTGGGTATGGCATTGGCTGGTTATTTCAGGAATTCTTATCCTGGATCTATGGGTAAATTCAGGGTACCCATAAACTTTATTTTCAGTAACCTCTAAGTGAAATTTAGCATTCCTTCAATTACAAACTTTAAGAAGTCCAACAACGAGGGGCAGCTAGATGGCACAGTGGATAGAGCACTGGCCCTGGAGTCAGGAGTACCTGAGTTCAAATCCGGCCTCAGACACTTAACACTTACTAGCTGTGTGACCCTGGGCAAGTCACTTAACCCCAATTGCCTTACCGGAAAAAAAAAAAAAAGTCCAACAACTATTATTGTGAGAAGGGCTCTATAGTCTCACCAGGATGCCAAAGGGAGTACATGACACAAAAGAACCCCTGTTTGAAAAAGGAAAAGCTCTTCATACATGCGAAGTACTGTATTTCAAATTCCATTTGGAAAATCAATTTCATTCTTCTTGTGAGCAACAAATACAGGGACAATTGGTGAAGTGAAAGGAATTAGAGACAGAGTCAGGAAAGACCTCAGTTTAAATCCTACCCTTGACTAAAAAAAAATAAATATAAAAAGCCTTAGCACCCTGGACGAGTCACATAACCTCTCGGCTTTAGTTTCCTCATCTATAAAAATGGGGGTGATAAATGCCACCATACAGGCTGTTGTGAGGCTCAGATTAGTGGTTTTCAAACCTTTAAGTGCTCTTTAAATGTCAGCTATTATTAAAAATAGAATTTGGAGCTGGAAAGAGTCTTAGAAATCAAGAACAAAATCAGGAAGAAATAGATTTCTTCTTAACAAGACATGAAAGGAGGACATGTTAGTAATGAGGAGTGAAAGCTTGGAAAACTTCACACAGTTTGCCCACATATAGTTCCTTGGCAGGAAAACCAAACCAAACAAAAATAACAAAAAACTAATAACACCTGAAGAAGCTGAGATCAAAGTCTAAAAGATCAATCAAACATGTTTTTATTAAGCACCTACTATGTTTCAAGCTGTGTGCCAGGGATATGAAGATGAATCAATCCCTACTCTCAAGAAGCTTATATTAGGATGGGCCAATTAAGTCCCAATTGCATCAACATATTTTGTCTTAGAGTCGAAGGGAAGGAGCTCCCTCTCTAAGCACTACTGTGAATGTGATGTGAATGGAAGTGGGGGCTTTTTGTTTTGTTTTGCCAATACAGCTGTTCTAGAAACAACAATAAAGTACCATCAACATGGTCCTCTCACTTTAACTGATCTTGTCACTTCAACAAATATCTATATTTCTACGCATCTTCCATGTATGTACAAAATATGGGGAAGATACAAAGATATTTAAAACCCTGGGTCCCTTAGCTCTAGAAGATAGTAAATTAACTAGTTTCAAACTTACCTATATAGGGGCTGAGAGGATATGCCCTGTAGCTCCACAGGACAGAAAAGCCCACTGTAGGAAAGCATACCAAATATTTTCTTGCCCCTTGGAGTAGACCTATGGACCTAAATTCAGTCATGTCTGTCAGAACAGGCATGAAAAAAATGAATAGCTGCTACTTGTCCTAAAGATTGCAATAATTATGGACTATTGACTATAATATCAATACCAATTAATTAATCAATTAATAGTAATGGTAACTATAATGTTAACAATTACAATCATTAGGTCAAATAGCAGCCATTCACATGTCCTAAAGATTTCAATTGTTATTGATATTAATAATAACTATTATGTGTGACAGTTAGGAAGCACTGTGGATAGAGAGCCAGGCCTGGAGTCAGGAAGGCTCATTTTCCTGGGTTGAAATCTGGCCTCAAACACTTACTAGCTGTGTGACCCTGGACAAGTCACTTAACCCTGTTTGCTTCAGTTTTCTCATCTGTAAAATGAGCTAGAAAAGGAAATAGCAAACTACTCTTCTACCTTTGCCAAGGAAACTCCAAATCAGGTCACAAAGAATGACTGAAAATGACTGAACAATAAATTATAATAATATCATTAATAATGACAAAAATATTATTATTAATAATAATAATTAGTATTCATATAAGGCTTTAAAGTTTACTAAGCACTTTATAATTACTGTCTCAGTTTATCCTCCCAACAATTCTGGCAAGTAGGTGCTATTATTATCCATATTTTACAGATAAGGAAACTGAGGTAAACAGGGTTAAGTGACTTGCCCAGAGTCATAAAGCTAGTAAGTGTCTGAGGTCAATGGTGAACTCAGGTCTTCCTGACTCCAGGTCTAGCTCTCCAACCACTGTGCCACCTAGATGCTTCTGATAAAGAGGATATCTCCCTTTGTAGAACTTTCAATATGCAATTACTTTCTCCATCTAAAATATGAAACAGATGGAGACAGCATTTAGCTGACCTAGAGAACAGCATTTCTTTTTATATTGTTCTAGACCATTCATATTTTATAGTGAATGTGTATGATCACAGCTCGATCAGAAAATTTAATATCCAAATTTATTATTATTATTATTTTTTGTTTAATAAGTTTGTCCTAAAACTCATCTTTTCCAATGGAGAAACTGGCAGGTCAGATGGTCATGGTAAACATTAATTCAGTGGTTTTTAACTGCTCCGCTAATACTGTGATAAAAGCAAACTTCGCATGTAATTATTATTCTAAAGTAGCAATTATTCATTTTTACATATCAAAGAACTGCCTCTGAAAAGTGTGACCCATTTGGTGAGAGGAAGCTATTTCAATGTAATTTTTTAAAAGGATTTTTGATCCATTTCAAACTCAATTCCCTTTAAAAAAAAAAAAACCGGGAGCCCAAAGTTTAAAAATAGTATTAACATTATAGATTTTGGTTACTTACAAGTGTTTTTTTAGGACATATTTTGTAGGTTAACTCTATCATGACAAACCAAAACTGTAATTTTTAAAATGTACGTTGAAATCCTCTTAAAAGTGAATCTAGGGGCAGCTAGGTGACACAGTAGATAAAGCACCAGCCCTGGATTCAGGAGGACCTGAGTTCAAATTCAGCCTCAGATACTTGACACTTACTAGCTGTGTGACCCTGGGCAAGTCACTTAACCCTCATTGCCTGGACAAAAACCAAAAAAAACCAAAAGTGAATCTAAGGAATTGAGGAATTTTTTTTTTACTTTAGAAGTTTTACTACATATACATTTTCATATCGTCCTGTTTGTTGCAGGATCTAGATAAGCCCAGCAGTAAGACTTCTCGAGCTATGCTTTACTCTGCTGCAAGAAAATTGAACTGGGATGAAAAAGGATGGAATTAGAGTTCAATTTCCAGTTATATTATTTACTACCTAAATGATGATAAGTGAGTCACTTAATATCTTTATTTCTCAGCTTCCTTACTCCTAAAATGGCAGTTATTAGACTAGGTGATCTCTGAGGTTCCTTCCAATTCCTAATATTCTATATCTATCATCTATTCGAAGTTAACTACTATTACGGATTCACCTGAAAATAAGATAAGCATTTTTTTCCAAGTTTTGTCTCAGTTCTGAATCTGAGACTGTCTGGTAAGGAAATCAGTAAGGTCTGAATTCTAACCAGGAAAGGATTACGCTTTTGTTAAGATCAAGAATGTGGGAGCAGTTAGGTGGTGCAGTGGATAGAACACCGGCCCTGGAGTTGGACCTGAGTTCAAGTCTAGCCTCAGACACTTGACACGCTGACTGAGTGACCCTGGGCAAGTCACTTAACCCCAATTGCCTTACAAAAAAAAGAAGCAAGAAGCTTCTTCTATATCCCAATTAGCAAGAATCTAGTAAAGTGAGTGTTATTTCCTTAGCTGTTTACACATCTCCTATTGGGGCTTAAGGGGAAAAGGAAGGAGGAAGAATCTCTCAAATGAGTTTTGAGGACATAGGTCCATATTCAAAACATTAACAGAAGTTACAAGAAATTTTTGAACTTTAAGGTAGTTATCTGGGACCTGGGGCAGACAAGATCATCAGAGACAATTTCAGCCTGCATATTTTGCTGTCTTTTGTCAGCTCACATAAAGGGGTATCGATGGGCTTCCTTGCCAATGCACCTCAGTAATGATAGCAGAGATGTCTCTAAAGAACTACAGCCTACCAGCAGATAAAGAGAGCAGTTCAGTGACATGAGTCTACCATAGATGCCCAGAACAGTCAATTATTGTTCAGTCATGTTTGACTCTTGGGGTTTTCTTGTCAATGATACTGGAATGATTTGCCATTTCTTTCTCTGGTTCATTTGATGAATGAGGAAACTGAGACAAACAGAGTTAAATGACTTGCTCAGGGTCACACAACTAGCAAGTGTCTGAGGCCAGATTTGAACTCAGGAATATGAGTCTTTCTGATTCCAGGCCTGGCATTCTATCCACTGAGGCACCCAACAGCCTAGCTTCTAAGTCTTATATATTATCCACTGTATTGATTCTGCAAGGACAGCTAGATGGCTCAGTGGAGAGAGCAATAGTGGACAGTCACTTAACCCTGTTTGCCTCAGTTTCCTCATCTGTAAAATGGAGCCAGAGAAAGAAATGGCCAACCACTCTAGTATCTTTGGCAAAAAAACAAAAAAGACCAAATGACAACAAAAGAAGAAAGCAGCACCGTGACATCACCAGAGGACACTTGCATTAGAGGTATGTTTTCCAGGCCTCATGTTTTCTTTTCATATATAAGCACCAACTATATAGGTTCTTGGCAGGTGACACTTCATATACACACACACACACAAACACACACACTACACTCCATTAGCTCCATCTTGCCTCCAGGATCAAATATAAAATCTTCTGGATTTATTTTATTTGGGGGGGGGTGTGAGGCAATTGGGGTTAAGTGACTTGCCCAGGGTCACACAGCTAGTACGTGTCCAGTGTCTGAGGTCAGATTTGAACTCAGGTCTTCCTGACTCCAGGGCCAGTGCTCTATCCACTGCACCACCTAGCTGCCCCTCTGGATTTATTTTAAAGGCTAGTTCTACAGGCTGGGGGAATAATCCACTATTGATAAGCACAGGAGCTTTGAACTGCTCTCTTTCTGGCCTACACAGGAACACCTCTCCTTAGGCAACCTCGTGGCCCCCACTCCCAAAGCCTCACTATATTAATGCCTAACATAGTATAGACACCTGACTGCCACTGTCCACCACAACTCAGAACTCACCAAGCTCAAGAAATCTGCCAGCTTCAACCTTCCTGGTAGCTGGGATTGCAGGTATGTACCACCCTGCTTGATTTGTTTGGATTTTAAAGCTTTTCATTACCTTATTACCCTTATTACCTTTCTTTTTTTTTTTTTTGGTGAGGCAATTGGGGTTAAGTGACTTGCCCAGGGTCACACAGCTAGTAAGTGTTAAGTGCCTTATTACCTTTCTAATCTTCTTATACCTTACTCCACTCCATGTATGCTAATATCTGGTGTCCCTGGTTTTCTTGCACAAAACACACTATTTCCTGACTCCATTAATTTTCTTTTTTTTTTTTTTTGCAGGGCAATGAGGGTTAAGTGACTTGCCCAGGGTCACACAGCTAGTGTCAAGTATCTGAGGCTGGATTTGAACTCAGGTCCTCCTGAATCCAAGACCAGTGCTTTATCCACTGTGCCATCTAGCTGCCCCTCGACTCCATTAATTTTCACTGGCTGTTGACCATGCTTAGAATTCTCTCCCTTCTCACCTCCAACTCCTGGCTTTCTTCAAGTATCATCTAAAAATCATATCTTCTGGAAGAAGTCTTTTCTGCTCCTCATTAATTTCTGGTCCTAATTAATTAGTGCTTTCCTCCTGATATTACCTCCAATTAATCATATATATGTGTATATATATATATATGTATATGTGTGTGTACATATATGTATATATATGGATATGTATGTGTACATATCTATATATAAATATATAGGTATTCATGTATAGTTTGAACATAGTTGCTTGCATGTTGTTTTCTGCATCCCTTCTTCCTCCATTAGATTATGAGTTTCTTGAAGACAGAGATTGTTTCTGCCTTTCTTTAGATTCACAGCATTTAGCACAGTGTCTGGTATTATTTGTAATGGGGAAACAGAAGTTTTCTCATCAAATATAGGAGCAAGCAAGAGCCACTACACCCCTTCTACTAGTAGTTAAAATGGTTTTAAATATTCAAGACATAGCAATAGGAAAAAAGAATTTAAAGGCATCTTCATAGTGGAATACTATTTCCAGAACTGCTTCCTCAGTTCCCACTTACTCTAGCAGTCCAGGTCCACAGGAAGCTAATAATTATTTCTAAGGGTTCTGGGGATAATCATGAGGGGATAAGATTCCTAAAACTATCAGTCAGGAGCCCCTATTGGTTTGCTTCCCAATGAATATTAGCCAGAGTTAATTAGCTTTTAGAAAGGGTATTCATTAAGCAGATATACCAAAGACAATTGTTATGGAAACATCCCCCCCCTGCCAATTCCTTGGGAAGTGTGGACTCCAACTTAGAAAATATATGTGGCCAAAAGATGAACTACTTATGTCTCCAAGTTACTAGAAGTATCCCCCCACCCCGCCCCAGGAATGCTCATGAAGTTTCCCCCTAAATAATAGTTCTTAGCTAGTCACATCATTAAAAGAAAAAAAATTAGGAGAGAATCAGTATTGGTAATTTTTACAGGTATGGCTTGAGGAAGAGTTCTTAACCAAACAAGGGATAGAGGTGGTTACAGAGAATAGAATAGATAATTTAATTACATGGAATTGAAATTTTTTCACCCTAATGAAATCAATACAACCAGAATAGGAGGGAAAACTCACTTAAGGAAGAGTTTTTGAATCACATATCTCCAAAAAGTTTTTGCATCAGATATCTCCAATAAGCAAGATACATAGAGTCCAAATGAAAATATACAAGACCAAGAACCATTTCCCAAAGGATAAACAGTTCTTTAAAGAATTGTAAACTATAAATGACTCTACAAAAGATTACCTCCCAGATTACCAATAATAATGAATATTAAAAGCAACACTACTCAAAAGTTTCATCTCATAACTGGAAGACAGGCAAAGACCATAAAATCAATGAATAATTGATGTTACAGAAAAACAGACATTAATACACTGTTGGTAAAATTATGAATTGTTTGTGCCTTTTGAAATAAGAAAATGAATCTCCCTCCCTCCTTTGCCAAGCTAGGAGACTATGAGTGGGGAAAATTGCCCTCACAGTTAGACATGGTTCTTATGTTGGTTAGTTTTGCTGAATTGGGTTTTTCCCACCTTCACTTCAATTTTCTTTTTATTTATAAGTGGTTGACTCACTGGGTAAGGGAGTAAAGAGTGATATAGTGAGAAATGAAAGGGATGTAAAAGAAAGTTATCCATAAGAATTATTTTAAAATTTAGAAAAAAATCCAAAAAAAAAGAAAATAAGGTTTGACTTTATGGGCCATGGCTTGAAGAATCTGAATACTGAACCACTGGAAATGGAGAAAGTAGCTCTAAGGAGAACTAGGAAGCAGACATTTGGTAGGAGACTCAAGTAAATTTTTTTTTCAAGTAAATTATTTTAAACCAAACTTAAAGATGAAGAAGAGACTGGAAAACATGAAAGACAAAAAATTTAACATAGGAAACAAAAGTATTCTTAGGAATAAATTCAATTAAATTCCCCAAACATGCATGAACCTACTGTATGCAAGTATAGGATACAAAAAAATGAAACAGGCCTTACCCTCAAGAAGTTCACACTCAACTGAGGGGAAATAGTAGGAAAAAGAGTTATAAAAATCTTATGGTTTCAAATATACCAATTAATAGAATATAGATTATATAGTGAACTAGATATTGAAATACATTTACATAAAACAGTATTACAGTTATCAGCAAGAAAGACTTGGGATGTAAAACATAACTATGATGATCTTCAAAAGAATCTTATTAGATATAAAAATGGTAGAGAAATAATTTTGTGGGTTAATAAGCTAAAGACCTGCTTGGGAAGCCATAAGGCTGAGGGAATAAACATATGGGAAATGTTGAGTATAAAAAGGAAAGGAAGAAAAATTAAATTGTTGTGGAAATATACTACATAGAGACTGTCCAACTGGATTAAGGATATTGAAAATGCTTTGTAGTGCATATTAGGAAACTGTCACAAGGGAGAAATACAGTACTAATAGGGGACTTCAATTCTCTGGATCTCTGTTCAAAGTATTTAGAAGACTTTATGAGTCCTTGACTGAATTTACTGACAATTTCATTGCTCAAAAGGGAAAGGAACAGTGATAAAACTGTCCATTATGGATTTAATTCTGATGAACAAGAAAAAAACTGGTTGGTGATAAAGAAGTGATGGGAACCTTGGGAGGAGTTGATAACATCATTTTGGATTTCATAACATTAAAGGAAAATACTGCTATACCTAGTCAGGCATATACTTGACTTCTAGAAAACAGATCTCAAAAAACTCAAGGGAAAAGACAAGTGACCCATGAATATCACTAAAAGGCAATGCAATTCAAAGGAATTCAAAGGAAGGAGAGAGAGTTTTTAAAACTATAATTCTGACTTATTCATTTGTTTCGGTTGTGTTTGACTCTTCATGACCCCATTGGGGTTTTCTTGGCAAAGATACTGGTGTGATTTGCCTTTTCCTTCTCCAGCCCATTTTATAGTTGAGGAAACTAAGGTAAACAGGGTTAAGTGACTTGCCCAGGGTCACACAGCTAGTAAGTGTCTGAGGCCAGATTTGAACTCAGGAAGATGGATGTCTTCTTGACTCCAGGCCAAGTGTTTTATCTGCTGAGCTACCTAACTGCCACTAAAAATTTGTCAGACTTTTTGTCCAGTGTCATATAGCTGCAATCTGTATTTTCATAAATAGGCCATTTGCAGTGATGATAATAGCTCTTGTGTTGTTTGTTGTTCAGTCATGTCTGATTCTTTGTGACCCGATTTGGGGTTTTCTTGACAAAGATTCTAGGGTGGTGTTAAGGGCTAAAATTCTAGCTAAACTGTCTAAAATATCTAATGAGTGGTCGCCAATAAATTATAAGCTTTAGCAAGAGTTAGACTTTTAAGCATTTATTAAGGAGAATAAGAATTTGGTAAAGAGAGAGAGAAAGGCCTAGATTCCTATCTATTAAAGGGAGAGCACATTTCTAGCTCCGCTCTCCACCAGAGTCCAGAGGAAAAGGGAGTGAGACTGAGCGCCAGTCTCTTCCTTCCTCCTCCCACTAGCCCGCGTCAGGAAGTGACGCCAAAGAAAAGACTCCTGGTCTTGCCCATAAAGACCTTCGCTTCATGGGCAGAACTCTTCTACAGTTAGTATCCAGCAGGTGGCGTTATTCCAATCGTTACAGTGGTTTGACATTTCCTTTTCCAGCTCATTTTACAAATGAGGAAACTCAGGCAAACAGAATTGAGTGACTTGCCCAGGGTCACACAACTAGTAAATGTCTCAGGACAAATTTGAACACAGGTCTTCCTGACTCCAGGTCCAGTGCTCTGTCTACTATACCTCCTAGCTACCCAATTCTGACTACATAATTATAAATAATCCCATTGAGAAAGTAAAGGAGGAGGTAGCTAAAGAAACCAATATAACTGCAGAAGTCATTCTCTGATGATTTTCAGAGCTCTAAAAGAGCATTTAAGGATGGAAAGTTGGGGCAGACTACCAAGGCGAAATAATGAAGAATGCCGTGGCACTGTCAGAAAAATGTCCAAAAGGATGTCATAAGATATGATCCGAAGATTTCAATAAAAATTGTCAGAGATTGTTAAAGATATAGTCAGAGAAAAAAAGGCAAATAAGGAAAGATTCGCTCTAATATTAAAAGAGGATAAAGAAAAGGTCAAACTGCTCAGCCCCAATTTTGTAGTTCCATTTTTTCCAATAAATTGAATGATATTCCAGTTGGAAAGGGTTGAAAAAAAAAAAGATACCTAAGAGAGAATCGAAACCAGAGATCAATGGATAGTGAAAGAAAACCTGATTTAAAACAATGGAGGATGAAGGTGTCAATAAACTACGTCATTAAAAGAACAATTGAAGGAACTGAGCATGTTCCAGCTTGAGAAGAGAATACTTAGGAAAAATACAACAGCACCGAAAATATTTGAGAGGCTATCATTTGAAAGGGGACTTTTGCCTATTCTGTGTTGTTTCAGAGTCAAAATGAAACTTGGTGGCTGAATGTTATAGGAAGGAGATTTTTTTAACTAACATGAGAAATGAATATTTCAGCAATTAGCATTAATAAACCAGTGGAACAAACTGCCTCATGTAACGATTGGAATAACGCCACCTGCTGGATACTTACTGTAGAAGAGTTCTGCCCATGAAGCGAAGGTCTTTGAGGGCAAGACCAGGAGTCAGGAAGTGACGCGGGCTAGTGGGAGGAGGAAGGAAGAGACTGGCGCTCAGTCTCGTGCTCTTTCCTGGGGACGCTGGCGGAGAAGGGAGCTAGAAATGTGCTCTCCCTTTAATAGATAGGAATCTAGGCCTTTCTCTCTCTTTACCAAATTCTTATTCTCCTTAATAAATGCTTAAAAGTCTAACTCTTGCTAAAGCTTATAATTTATTGGCGACCACTCATTAGATATTTTAGACAGACTAGCTAGAATTTTAGCCCTTAACACTCATAAGGTCCATTACATATTGGTTGGGGTATATGGGGTGTTCGGGGAGGACTAGCACCTCTGGCAGGAGGGCTTGCTGAGCCCTTTTCAGGGCAACTACCTTTGGTGGCCACCTTCAGCCAGCTCTCACGTGTGGCTCTAAGAAGATATAGTATGTACAGTGGTCACACCCTGGGAAAACTTTATCAACAGATGGGCTAAATCAGGTTTCAGGTAACTTACAGGCTCCAAATCTGCCAGTGAGTTAGAGAGATGTCTATGCATGTGAATACTTCCCTGGCAGAATGTTCAGATGAGAACTATTTGTTCCAAAGACCATGAAGGCAGCTGAAGCAGGCATTGTAGAGCCCTTGGAGCTTGGTCACACATCTAAGATTCCATGGTCATCAAACAGACATTCTGAGCCATCACCTGTCATCCTGACTCTTGTCTTGGACTCCAATAACTCTGAAAGAGAGGGTAAGGCTGATGACTTTGTGCATATCCTCTTCCAAAAGAAGTACAGACAACAACTATTGTTGGAAGTACTCAAACAGGAGCCAATGAAGAAGCCATGTAGAAAGATACTGGGAGGGAAGTTACATTAGATGACCTGAAAAATCAATTCAGCTCAACAAATATTCAGTGAGTGCCTCCTATAAATAAGGCAATATTACAGGGGCTGAGGAATATACAAAGAAAAATGAGACATTTGGGGCAGCTAGGTGGTGCAGTAGACAAAGCACACTGGTCCTAGATTCAGATGGACCTGAGTTCAAATCCAGTCTCAGATACTTAACACTTACTAGCTGTGTGACCCTGGGCAAGTCACTTAATCCCAATGCCTCACACAAAACAACAAAAAAAGGAAAAATGTTACATTTTCCTTTCCTCAAGAAATTTACAATATGCTGGAGGTGAGAAGTCTTGAGCATAACCATATATTTATTATTTGTATATGTTTATATGTTATCTCCCCCTATAGAATAAAAGGTCTTTTGTGGCAGGCATTGTTTCCTTATTTTGTTGTCTATCCCCAGTGAATGGTACACAGTAAGGTTTTAATAAGTGCTTGTGAATTTATAAAAATAATATAAATTATAATACAGTAAGTACATTAAAAAGTACAAAATGCAGGGGCAGCTAGGTGGTGCAGTGGGTAGAGCACCAGCCCTGGATCCAGGAGTACCTGAGTTCAAATCCAGCCTCAGACACTTAACACTTACTAGCTGTATGACCCTGGACAAGTCACTTAACCCCAATTACCCCACCAAAAAAAGTACAAAATGCAAGAGTTTATGAATATATGATCTTTTCTTCAGAAATTACTTGCAAGGTTAAAAAAAAAAGGCAAAATCCCAGCCAAAGGTAATTTTTATTGTAGGATCCTTACTCCAAACAAGTTGGCATTAGGACACTGAGAAAGGAAGTGAGGATGAGTGAAATCTTTGCCAGATGATAGAACCTTTCCGGGCTGAACCTTTTTGGCACTCTCTGCAATTTAATCTTTAAACAATTTCCAAAAAGGATCAGCTTCCGGTTCAGTATATCACTAAGGATTTTTTAATATGTTTCTATGAACTGTGACTGAGCTCGATGTGTGGATAACATAGCCTCAGTCAAAAGAGGAAGCAGTGGCACATAAAAGATACAATAGTGGGCAGCTAGGTGGTGCAGTGGATAAAGCAATGGCCTTGGATTCAGGAGAACCTGAGTTCAAATCCGGCCTCAGACACTTGACACTTACTAGCTGTGTGACCCTGAGCAAGTCACTTAACCCTCATTGCCCCAGGGGGGGGGGGAGATACAATAGATACAAAGAAAAAGAAGTAGATACATTTCAGTCTTCTCATTCTAAGCAAAAATGAATGAATGAATGAATGAATGAATGAATGAATGATGACTTCAAAAGCATAAGAAAGATCATTTGTACTCTATCACCAGAAAAAAAAAAAACATTGAAAAATCTATACAGATGCCTTTGACCTAAGAGCCACATGGAGTGTTACACATTACTGTTTTTCTAAATCTCCCCAACCTTGCTACATTCCCTCCTCTTCCCATCCCCCATACACAGCCTGATGAAGTAATAGTAACAAATAATAATAATAGTTATTGTGTAGCTCTTAGTATGTACTGGACTAAGCACTCTACAATTATTGTCTAATTTGGTACAACAACCCTAAGGAATAAGTTTTATTATCCTCACTTTCCAGATGAAGAAACTTGAGCAAATAGAAGTTTTAGTGACTTGCCCAGGATCACACAGCTAGGAAGTGTTTGAGGGTGGATTTGAATTTCCTACTCCAGGTCCAGTACTCTATTCGCTTTGCTATCCACTAGCAGCCCCAAGAGTTGCTTCAGGATGAAATTACTTCCCTTGTTCCCTGAGTGCCCAGCAGATACACACTTGATTGGTAGTCCTAGTTAAGAGGCTACCTGTATTCAAGAACCATTGTTGTACAGGAGAGTAGCTGCAATAAACAGCCTAAGCTATACCCCACAATGAGAATCCTATTAGAGGGATCCAATTAGCTAATAGAACTCCCAAATTCCCACAAGCCTAATAGACAAGAGATGCAGTTGTATTTTGGGGGGGGTCACTTCTGCTGGTCCTCTGAATATGAGATTCTGGATTCTCAATGATTTTGCTGCAGTTTTTAGCATCTTCACAACTGACTGATTGGACTCTTGGGGGGGGGGGGAGGGAGTGTCAGGGAAAAGAACAGAAAAACCACTAGATAGATAGCATAATGTAGGAGAAAACAAATTTGGAATGAGAGGAGCTAGGTTTAAATCTCAAGTCTTCCACTTACTTCCTGTGTGACCTTGAACAAGTTGTTTCTTTTATCTGACTCTAAAATGAAGGGGTTGGATTAGGTCGCCCTCCCAGTCCCTTTCAGCTCTAAATCTATGATTCTGATGAAGCACAGACAGAAGTCACTTCTAAGATATAGGCTAAGGGTCCTCAGCCTGGGGTCTGAAAATTTTTTAACTCAGAATCATCTAGACAACCTGTGGCAGATTGGGTCTTTCCAGCTCCAGTTCTCATGTAGGAGATGCCTCTACATCTGGGAAGTAACTTCGACTGATCATACATAACTGGTCTTCCCATAGTGTTTATTTTTGCTCTTCTATGAGCTCTCTAATGAGTTGTTCGTTGTCCTTCCTAATACAATATAAATACTAGAATAGTAGTTGTACTTTCTGACTTATTGGGAGAACTTTTATCACCATTTAAGCAAATCATCATAGTTTTCATTCATGCAAGGCAAGAAAGAGTTCAAAGTACAATGAGAGAAATATTAAAGTGTTCATGTGAATATCAGTGATGACACTCAGGGAATCAACACCTCTGAAGGATATATGTTTTTTAAAAGAAGGAGAATCAGTTATCACTAACTTTTCAGGAAGTATGGGGAAAACATTTGTTATATTCTGAATCAGCTCCTCCTAAATGATCCAGAATAGTAATCAGTAATTTTAACCACTATTCTTTTTTTTATTTAATAGTATTTTATTTTTTCTAATTACATATAAAGACAATTTTTCTTTTTTACAAAATATTTATTTTATTCTGAATGTAAGAAACAAAACAAGCATTTCCATAACAAATTGGGATAGGAAAACAGAGGCCTTCTGAAATTGCAGATCTATTATATATAACTTGCTGTTCCTTTCAAATATACCACAAAGTTGCCATGTAACTTTCTTTTTTCCCCTTCCCCTCCCCCCAAACTTTGAGATGACTACAGACACAAATCTATACATGTGTGTATATGTATATATATACATATATACACACATGCACCCATACACACATATAAACATACGTATGCACACAGACATATACGTCAGTTCTTTTTCTGGATTTAACCAGCATCTTCCTTCATAGGATCTTTGCAGTAAATTTGGGTATTTATGATAGATTGACTTAGTTGCTCAAAGCTGTTCTTAAAACAATACTGCTGTTACTATATACAGTGTTCTCTTGGTTCTGCTCATTTCATTCTTCATTCTTCCATGCAGGCCTCTCCATGCTTTTCTGAAATCATTGAGCTCATCCTTTCTTATAGCAGAGTAATATTCCATCATTAACATATACCATAATTTGTTAGTCATTGACGGACATCTCCACAATTTCTAGTTTTTTTGCCACCACAAAGAAAGCTGCTATAATTATTTTAGAACATCTAGGTTCTTTTCCTGTTTCCCTAATCATCTTGGGAAACAGACCTAAGAGTGATATTGCTGAGTCAAATGCTCAAACAGACCCTTTCAGTTCTAACCAAGCAACTCAGGTCTAGGAAACAAACCTAAGAGTGTTATTGCTGGGTCAAAAGCAATTTAATAGCTCTTTGGGCATAATTCCAAATCTCTCTCCAAAATGGTTGGATCACTCACAGATCCACCAACAATGAATTAAGGTCTCAATTTTTCCACATCTCCAACCTTTGTCACTTTCCTCTTCTATCATTGTAGTGAATCTGATAGGTATAAAATGATATCTCAAGGTTGTTTTAATTTGTAGTTTTTCTAATCAATAACTGTTTAGAGCATTTTTCATATGACTATAAATTGTTTTGATTTCTTAATTGGAAAACTGTCTGTTCATATCCTTTGACCATTTATCAGTTGGGGAATGACTCGAATTCTTATAGATTTGACAAAGTGCCTTATATATTTGAGATATGAAACCTTTTTCTGTCTATAAATTTTTACCCCATTTTCTTCTTTCCTTCTGATCTTGGCTACATTTGTTTTATTTGTACAAAACATTTTTTAATTTAATGTAATCAAAATCATACATTTTATATCTCTCAATGCTATCTCTTGTTTGTTCATAAATTGTTCACCTATTTGTAAGTCCCATAGGTAGTATGCGCCATGTTTTTCAAACTTTCTTCTAATATCTCCTGTTATATCTAGGTCATATATCCATTTTGACCTTATTTTGTTAAATGGTGTAAGATATTGGTTTATGCCCAATTTCTGTGATACCATTTTCCAGATTTCCCAACAATTTTTAACAAATAATTATCTCAAAAACTTAAGTCTTTACACTTGTGAAACACTAGGTTACTATATTTATTTGCTGATATATATTGTATGTCTACTCTGTTCCACAGATTTACCTATTTCTCAGCCACTACCAGATAGTTTTGATAATTACTGCCTTATAATATAGTTCAAGATCCGGTACTGCTAAATGTCCTTTACATTTTTTCCATTAGTTCCTTTAATATTCTTGACCTTTCATTCTTCCAAATGAATTCCGTTATTATTTTTTTCTATCTCAGCAAATTCATTTTTTGGCAATATAACTGGGATGGCATTGAATATATAGATAAATTTTGGTAAAATGATAATTTTTATTATATTGGCCTGCCTACCCATGAACAATTAATATTTCCCCATTTATTTATATCTGATTTTATTTGTATATAAAGTTTTTTATCATTTTGTTCATATAGATCCTGAATTTGTTTTGATAGGTGTATTCCCAAGTATTTTATATTGTTTAGAGTTATTTCAAATGGGTTATCTCTGGCTATCTCTTCCTACAGGATCCTGCTGGTGATATATAGGAATGCTGGTGATTTATGTGGATTTACTTTATATCCTACTTCACTGAAATTAGTTATTTAAATTAACTTTTTAGTTGAACCTTTAGTATTTTCTAAGTATATCATCATAACATCTGCATAAAGAGATCATTTTATTACCTCATTCCCTATTCTGATTCCTTTTCTTTTTCTTCTCTCATTGCTATTTATAGGATTTCCAATACAATATTAAATAATATTGGTTACAGTTAAAGACAATTTTCAACATTCATTTTTTGAAAGATTTTGAGTTCCAAATTTTTGCCCTCTTCTTCCCTTCCCACCTCCCCAAGAGGACAAGTAGTATGATATGTTATACATGTATAATCATGAAAACATATTTCCACATTAGTCATGTTATGAAAGAAGAAGCAGAACAAAAGGGAAAAAACAAAACAAAACAAAAAAAAAACCCATGAAAATAGTATGCTTTGATCTGCATTCAGACTCCATCAGTACTTTCTTTGGATGTGGATAACATTTTCCATCATGAGTCCTTTGGAATTGTCTTGGATGAGTGCAATGCTGAGTAGAGCTAAGTGAATCATAGTTGATCACCACATGATATTACTGTTACTGTGTGCAATGTTCTTCTGGTTCTGCTCTTTCCATGTTTTCTCTGAAATCTACCTACTCATCATTTCTTACAGAACTATAGTATCCCATTACATTCACATACTTGTTCAGCCATTCCCACATTGGGCAAACCCTCAATTTCCAATTCTTTGCCACCACAAAAAGAGCAGCTATAAATATTTTTGTACATATAGGTCCTTTTCCCTTTTTTATGATCTCTTTGGGAGACAGACTGGATCAGTGGTACTTCTGGGTCAAAGGGTATGCTTGGTTTGATCGCCCTTTGGACATATTAGCCACTACACTTAAAGGGACATGGGAGCAAGTCAAGTGTGTGTGTATGATAGGAAGCATTTGTGCATTTTTTAAGGCAGAAAGAAAGGTATTATTGGAATGAAGGAATTTGAAGATGCTGGAGAGGGAGCAGATAAGGGAAGAAGTAAAAGGTCTCAGGGATCAGGAAAAAGGGATTTAGCACACAAGTAAGGTTAGCTTTAGCAAGGAGACAGGGCCCTTATTCTTCTGAAAGTGGTGGAAAGGTTGAAAAGCTAAATGAAAACACTTGTGTTGAGGTGCAAGGGCAGGGAAACAAAGAACATGAATAGTTCCTACCCTCTATTAACTTAGAGTCTTGGTTAAATAAGATATATGCATATACTTGAAACATTTTTTTCATTTTCTTTGGTGGGAAAAAATTGGGTCTCACTGTTAAATGGCAATAAATGATTAAAATGACAAAATGAGTGGAAGTGTCTTAGTCTGGGTATGTTTTATCATCTGGCATTAAATGTGATTATTTAAATTAAACCTTGGGACCTCATTTTCCCCCGTTGGGGACATTTTGTCAATTTAAGGTCATTTGGGAAAAAAATATAATTCATAGAAATTCACTTCAAAACTAACTTCTTGGAAATAGAACTACTAAACCTACAATTATCCAATATATTGATGAATACTTAAATTTTTCAAAGAAATCTATGAATTTCCTATTTTATATAATAATCCTTAATGAAGCATCCTGGGTTTTTGAATTTGTAATAATTTCATCTTACACAAGGCACCTCAAACTTCTGACATCTGCCTTGCTAATACCTCTTTTTATCAAAAGCTTAAAAGACCATTGTGTATTGAACAGCTTTAATATTTGGACAGCTGCTCCTCCTTTTTTCTCTGGTGGAAAAAAATCCAGGATTTCTAAGGAATGACTGAAAGTGGACAAAAGGGTAGACTTTCATCTTGATGCATGAAAGCTTAAGCTTGTATCTCACTGTGTATCAGAATGAGACAATATGCCACCAAAATACTATTGCAGCTTGTAACAGAGATAGGCTTTTCCTTTCTATCGCTCATGTTTCCACCAAAGTGCCCTGTAAGCTTCACACGTTGTAGGAATAAACCAAACAGCTTCCTTCCAAAAACAGAACTTGGGATGGATTCCCTTTTGCCTTTAATAAGTAGCAATCCTCTTGTGCACTTTCTTTATCCTTTCCTTCCCTTTCATATCATAGTGGCATCCATTGAGTGTCATTGGCAAGCATTTTCCCTAAATATACAGACACCAAGGGAGGGGTTCTAGTGAAGAAAAAGGAAATCCATCAGGAGAGATACCTCATGTCTTTATAGTATGGAAATTGACAAATAGTGGTTATTGCTGTGGGACTGATGGAAATAAGTCATATAACTTGCATACATTCCACATCTCTCCACCCTTTTATTTAAAATACCATTATTATTTGTACAGTTCTGCCTCAATATTGCTTTCCCTTAATCAGGACAGCCTGCTGGAGTGGGAAGAGCAGACACTTTGGAGTCAGATGACTTGGATTTAAGCCCTGCTAAGTAAGACATGCTACCTCTGTAACATTAACTCACTTTTCCTCTCTGGGTCTCATTTATAAGAGGAGAGAAATGGACTAAATGATCTTTAATGGTTCCCTTCAAGCTCTAAATTCCATGATCCTAATATTAAAAAACTTTCCAAAGCTAGAATATTTTAGTAGAGTGATATTGTGACCCTTCTATTTCCTCCTGTCTTTCCTAAAACTCTTTAAGAAATCATTATTGAAAAAATCTGAGTAAAATCTGCCTCCTCAATGTACTACCATTGCCAAATGAGAATGAGGGGTGCAGGGATTTCAAGTCAGAAATCTCTGGATTTGAATCCCACCTCTGCCTTTGGCAACACAAGCTAAAACCACAAATTATTGTTATTGTGGCCTACCTTGGTGGAAGGAGTTCCCACACCAACTAAAATACAAGTCGTTGCATTATTGCTAATTGCTTTCATAACCCTCCAGTCATATGACTTGTTTTTTTTAATTTGCAAAACAGTAAAAAAGAAAATGGCAGCTATCAACAATGAACAAAAAAGAATCCTAAAATGATCAGGGTGCCCCAGGCGATATCCATAGCTAGCTCCTAGAAGAGATTTCTCTGAGTCTGAGAGAACTGAAGAAACCCTTTCCTGAATGTATGGACTCAAAGGAGAGTGAGAAGTTCTTCATTCCTTGGTAGGTCTCTGAAGCAGGAGTTACTTATTAGCAATTTGAGGTCACATAAGAATAGCCTTTTCATATTGTGTATGAAAATGCCTGGCAATTGGAATGGCTTGGTAGAATTCCAGTTAGGACACTTACTAGTTGTGTGATTCTTTGAAAGTCAACTTAAGGCCTCAGATCTCCAGGCTCTTCATCCATAAAATATAAAGGATGGCTAGGAGCTCCTATGAGGAATGTAACTGGTAAAAACTTAATGCACTTTTAAAATAAGTTCTTAGTAATACCGTTCAAGAGATGCCTGTTGGCATAGCAGGCTAAACACGGCAAACCAATGCACATTGGTAGATGAATTTGAACGTGGTGCTTATGCAACTTATTGCTGCTCATAGTAATTAGCGTATTTTCAAGGGATCTGAATGGACACCTGTTTGGCTTTCCAGTCAAAGGCCCATCCAAGTGAGCTATAGAACAGGAAGGTCCTGCTTACATTGCTATGCAGTGGGGTTGCATTCCGGGCAGAGCTGGGGATTTCTCTGAGTATTCTTGCCCTCCCCAGCCCCGAGGATCCTCTGACCTTCCCACGGCGGGTGAATAAATCCCCCTCCCAAGCAGTCCCCCGCCTCTGCTCAGGGGTCCCAAAGGAAGTTGCGGGCTTCCCAGCCTGCTTTGGCTTCCATTCATTCCGTGCTCACAAAGCCCCCGGCTCTGACGTCAGCTCCCCCTTGCGCGGCCAGCCCCGGTGCAAGCTGAGCCCCAGTGGCGCGAGCCGCAGCCAGAGAGAGGGAGAGAGACAGAGCCTGCCTTTCCCCTGCCCGCTCACCCCCGCCCGCGTGGAGCTCGCTGCTGCACGTGCCCCTCTCCCCCTCCTTTCCTTGTGCCAGCCCCGACTTAGCAGGGAGAGCTAGCGAGCAGCGGCGAGTCGGAACAGCGACAGCGGCGGCCACAGCTCCAAGGCAATCCCTGCAAACTTGACCGACCCTCCCAGCCCAGCTTTTGCAACCCCCTGCTAGAGAGGCCAGCGCCAGAAGCATCCACTCCCCCTTTGCCAGTCATGGGTAAGTGGACCTCTCTGAACCACTGCCTTGATCCCTCTTGGCATTCCCCGCTTTTCTCCCCCTCCAGTTCAGAACCTCACGAAGCTGAGAACTTCGTGAGTTACTTGTCTGGGCCAGCCTCAGGTGGATGGAGTTACTTCTCTCACCTGGTCCTCCCGGGATTGTGATGCTCCTCTAGGCTTGGGCTGCAAGTGAGCAGGGGAGGGGGCGCAGGTGCCTTGCAATGCTGGGCATGGAGAAGGTAACCTTGAAGCTTCCTCAGGGTGGAAGGAGACTAAGGACTGGCCAGCTGGCTTGCACTGGGAGATGCAGGCAGCACCAGCTGAGGAGAGTGGGTCAGCAGGGTGAGGGGCTAATAGGTCCGTGGGGCGTTAGGGCTTGGGGTGGGGGGAGGCGCGTGGGAATGGCACGGCCAAATCGGACTGCTCTGAGGCTATGCTGGAGCTCCTAAGGGCATTCTGGCGGTGACTTGGGACGGTGGTTATAGAGGTGTAGGGATGGGAGTGTGGGAGTATGGAGAAGGGGCAATAGTGAAGCTCAGGGGGTAAAGATGCAGCCTCCCCCAAGCTCTATCTGCCGCATCATCCCTGCAATTGCTGTTTGCTCTATTTGATCTGGACAGTTTGGGCTGACCCTCACTGCTCTGAGCGCAGGTTCTTAAGATGGACAGCTTTTAGTTAACTGGCTGTCTAGAGTGGGAGTAATCCACAGTATCCTCACACATCCCCCAGCCCCAGCCTCCCTCCCCCAACATAAAGGGGATAGTGGGTTAAGTTTTCACACTGAATTCCCAGGACCGGTCATTGGCTGGTTCCCAAAAGAAAGTGAGCAGCTGTTGCTCCTAGATTCCCCATCTGAGAACTGAAAATTCACTGTCAGCTTTAAGTTCATGGCCTTTTAAAAGTTAATTCGTTTGGTCTTTTTTGAATTAAATCCTCATTAAGTACAGCGTTTCGAAAGACTCGGTTATTCTGGAGACTCGTTTTAAGAAATAATGTAAAGGGGGGGGGCGTGCGAAAAATTGGAAATAAGTCATCCCTTTCTTGCCTTTTAAGCCCCTCTTCCCCCTTTAACTTTCAAAACGAACTTTTTGTACCTTAACCAAGCACTCTGAAGGGACTAGGTAAAAAGATTCAGATGGTAGTTGGTGAGGGAGGGTCAGATCTATATGATCCAAGGCCCCTCCTTCCACCCCAGGGTCTCATTAACTAGAGTGCAACATGATGAGTCTGCTAAAACGTCCCCCAGCTGGACAATGTTAAAAACTTGAACCTGAAACTTGGCGGAAGTATTCTGTTGTGAGTATTCATGGTGATGTCTTTAAAAAAAAACAAAACCTAAACTAAACTAAAATGCTGTAGTCAGCAAAATATCTTTTAACATATGCTGTGGGAATGTAAAGCCGACTTTTCATAGTGTTACACTACTCATTACCCAGCAGCAGGAATTGTAGCTTTGATAACTAGTTAGCATTTATATAGCTAGCAATTACATAGAGCTTTTTAAAAGTTTGCAAAGTGCCTTAAATGTTATCTCCTTTGTAACTACTATTTTGGGTGAAGAATACCCCTGCCCCTGCTTAATAGCTTTAGTTACTATTGCCTTTTATCCAGACCAAAACATTAAGTAAGTAAACTATACTTAACACAAGAAACAGAGATGTATTTGAAAATGCACAGCAATACAAAACCTGTGAACACATCAGAACATATCTGCTTACTCAGCTTAGTTGTGCTGGATTTGTGGTTTGTTTTGTTTCCTAGGGGCTTTTTCTCCTCTGCATCAGCTGTAGCAAAAACTCAAATTGGGGGATTGGGCTGCTTGTTTTGTGTTTAAGTGAGGAATATGTGTGGGTGAGTGGGGGTAATTTATGTCATCTGAACTACTATCAAAAGATTTTAAGATTAATTCCATTTTATGCACCAAGTAATCCAAGTCAGAGTATAAATGAAAGAGATTTTTTAAAAAGAAAAGGACCTTGAATTCCACAGTAACACTATGCTGAAAGTTACAGTAGTCAGGAAGGAATAGAAGAGGAATTAAAGCATTCTGAGGATGTGAGACCTTTAGGTGGGTGTATTCTTTTTACTCAGTAGTTAGGTCAGTGCTGGAGCTGCAAAATTTCTGTGGAGAATCAGATAATCTCTGTTGTTTGCTTAGCTCATGGTAACTACTCTAGCAGTGACTGCAATGCCAGAATTTGGAAGTGACATCCAAGTGTTGTATTTAGAAATGCTTGAATTAATTTTTTTTCCTGAAATTGATTTCTTTCACCTAATGATAGGTCTACTTATATCAGTGGTATTTGGGATGAGTTTTTCAGAGCAGAGTAAAACTTAGCCATTCGAAATATTGATGACGGCTTTGCTTAATTTGTTTAAATAGGGATAGAAGATGCAATTTTCACAAAACAACCTCACCAACCAGAGTTCTTTCTTATTTTTCTTCAAGAAAGTACATTATGTCTTATACAATAGTTGGTTAGAGGCTTGAACTGCCAATTTATGTTAATTTGCACATAGTTGGGGGATTTTGGCTGTATCCTTGGTTTTAGTCATAAAGAACAAAAAGAAAAAATTGTTCTTTCAGTGCCAAAAGAGAAACACATCACTTCCCTTTTGTTAAGTGTTAGTAAATATATCATAAAGCCATGAATTGATTTTATTTTTCCAGATGTATTTAATTACTATACATTGATAAATATTTGGATTGGGCTGATTGGACTTGGAAACATTCTAGACATGGATTTTTACAAGAATGTTTGTTTAATCTGTTTTACTATAAATGTCAGGACCACTGGCCTGAAAGTCAAGGGACTCAGGTTCTAGTCTTAGCTTAGCAATTATTTAGTTGTATAACTTTAAGCAAGTCACTTAACTTTTTTAAGCCTCAATTCCATATCTGTATAAGGGAAATAGAAAGGATAATCTCTTGGGCTTCTTCCAGTTCTAACATTCTGTGATGCGTGATTACACAAAAGAGTCTGTAATTTTTAATTAGTGTAGGGGAACTCCCAGTGTGAGGATTCCCTCTACCACTGTGGATAGCAAACCCTTTATGATTTTGTTGTTGTTTAGTCTTTTTTCGGTTGTTTCCAACTCATCCTGACCCCATTTGTGGTTTTCTTATCAAAGATACTGAAGTAGTTTGCCATTTCCTTCTCCAGCTCATTCTACAGATGTGTATACTGAGGCAAACAGGGTTGAGTGACTTGCCCAGGGTCTTTGAGACCAGATTTGAACTCAGGAAAATTAGTCTTCCTGACTCCAGGCCCAGCACTCTGTCCACTGTGCCACCTAGCCGCTGCCTAGATTCCCGCTCTGTGACTTAGAGCATCAAATGACAGATTATAAATTTGGAGCTGGAATGTATCTCAAGTGTCTAATCCAATCCTCTGATCTTATAAACGAGGAAACTGAGGTTAAGAAAACTTAACTGACTTGCTCTGGCTTACTAAAGTAGAAGAGAAGAAATTTGAGGCAGGTAGGTGGTGCAGTGAAAAGAACTTTGGGGCTGGAGTCAGGAAGCCTTGAGTTCAAATGTGGACTGCACAAAGCTGTGTAGTCTTGGGCAAGTCACAGCACTGCAACCCTGGGTAAGCCTGCCTCAGTTTCCTCATCTGTAAAGTGAGAATAATAATGGCACCCACTTCACAGAATTGCTGTGAGGATCAAATGGGATCATATTTGTAAAGGACATAGCATCGTAACTGGTGCATAGTAGGTGCTTAATTAATGCTTACCTTTTCCACTTCACCACCTTGTGTGAGATTAAATGACTTGCCCAAACAAGTAGTATCAGAGGCAGGTCTCCCTAATTCTTAAGTTTACACTTTCTCTATGGTACCAGACTACTTCTTCTGTTATGTTACAGGAACTAGTGAAGTAGAGAAAAGGTGTGTTTTTTTTCCTTTTTAAAGGGCATACTTTCTCTCTACCTTGCTGTGCTTTTAAAATGCTCATTTCTCACAGATGTTTATCCAAATAGCTCTTAAAATTTCAGTTTAACACCACATAATGCTAAAGTATTATTCCCCATTTGTGTACTATAATATTGAGTATGTAAATATGGACTGATACTACTCTAGCTGAAGTCCTGTTTTTGGTCCTCAGAAAGCCCTTATTCCATGGCATTTGACTTTGCTTGAGCGGTAATGTCATCAAATGTGCGTACGTATAATATGTGTGTGTTGTGCATATGTGTGTATATATATATATATATATATATATATGTGTGTGTGTGTGTGTATGCATTTATACACAATATATACACACATGTATATATACATTATACATGTGTATATATGCATGTGTGTTAGTATACATGTATAAATGTATTATTAGCATATAAATACATGTGTTAGTATGGACATACACATGTGTTAGTGTATTTACATATGGCTTAGTGTATCTATATGTGTACATACATAATTGTGGGTATGTTAGTGTATTTATGCTCACATATGTGTTTGCATGTATATGTACATGTGTGCTAGCATGTACACACATATGTATTAGTATATCTGTAGGTGCATACATATAAATGCACCATTTTTTTCATTTAACTTGTGACCGTATTAATGTAGTGGGAAAAGTCCTGGATTTGGAGACAAAAGGGTCTTTGTCCTGCATCTGCCACTTATATAGTTGTGCCACCTTAGATAAGTAACTTTCCCTCTCTAGGCATCATAACTTCCTGATCCGTAAAATTAGGGGACTGGATCTAATGATCTCTAATGTCCCTTCTAGTCCTAATAGTTTGAGACCATTTGAGATTATTGACGTAAAGGGTTAACCAAATGAATCCAAATTCCAAACACCCTGCTTATTCTAGAGCCACAATTTGTGCATCATTTGTTGGCTATGTCCAAAGAGGAGAGCAATTTTTTGCTTCATTAGTTGTCAGTATATATTTAAAGGAACATAGTACATATGTGGCATATATAATGGATCATGGTTTTAATCCATTTGATGATAGGAAATTTTTTTTTAAATAAAGATTAACTTTTCTAAAGTTAACATGGTTCATCACTGTATAAGTAAGTGAATATTGTGAGAAACAATATGGTAGAGTGGAAATGGGTCTTGACTGGATGTCAGGAGGTCTGTTTTCCAATCCAGAGCTACCACATACTCTCTGAGTAATACTGAGTTTTTATAAAAAGACTTTATCTTGGTTTCCTTATCTATAATATAGGGCGGGTGGATTTATACATATAATAACTTCTAACTATCTGGTTCTATTATTTTAACTACTAAAGAAGAATCCATAGAAGAAACATATTTTCATGTTGAAAGTTATAAGAAAACCACTGGGTAATTGTGTTTACACTGTTCTGTCCCATGATACAAATGCCATTTGTGGCTGTTAAATTTTGGCACTCCAAATGTCCCTTCCTCTGTGTCAGTTGGATAAGGAAGTTAGTGGAAGGTGCCATGTTGCAGTTGGGTACTTCTACTTTGTGGGGCAAGCTTGCCCCTCAGCCTGAAGCATTATGTATGTCCAGAGATCCTCAGGTCACCCTGAGATTGTATGCCCAGACAGAAACATCTGCTCTGATATTGAGTCAGCTATGGAATCTCTGCGGGTGGAGTGCCCACAGATTGGTCATGGAATCACCTTCCAGGAATTCTAATAAACTCCACAGATAAAAAAAATGGTAGCCTTGAAATCCAGAACTTTAGAAGAGACTTTGGAACTAGCTAGCCTGCTTTGCCTGTGATTTGATGTGGCAGGATCTAAAGCAGACAGTGGACATTTTGAAGTCAGGAACTGGGGGTCAGGTCCTGCCTCTGATGCATGAGCTAGCTTGCATGACCTCTGGCAAGTCATTTAACTTCTCTGCCTTTCTAAAATAGTGGGTTCAAAACTTACTTGATCATGCACCCTATCAATGAAAAAATCTGTAAAATATTCTCAATATGTAAGTATTGACATTTTATCAGTTATCTATACCTAATCTTATATTAACAATTATGTATATTATGAAATTCACAGAAAAATAGAAACCAAAAAGGATCACATCATGATGAAATATTTAGTCAATAGGGCTCCACTAGATTTTATTGAGAAGGAGAGTAAGATGGTTAGACCTACACTTTAGGAAAATCGCATTGGCATTTGTGTGGCAGATGGCTTGGAGAGGGGAGAGCTTGAAGTGAGGGAGATAGATTAAGAGGCTATTACTATAGTCTAGGTGAGAGGGGATAAGGGTCTGAAGTAGAGTGCTGTCTGTGTGAGTAGAAAGGAGAATATGGGATTTATGGAGATAGTAAGGATTCGATTTGGCAACTACTTAGAAATGTGAAATGAGGAAGAGTGAGGAATGGAAAAAGAAACCAAGAATATGAACCAAGATGACTAGAAGGTTTCTCAACACTGTCAATGCTAAAAGAGGAGTCTGGAACAGGGCTGTATTTGGGAAAGAAGATAATCTAATGAGATCTGAAATCTGTCTTAATCTATGCTACTAATCCTCTGCCACTCACTCTATTTATCCCACCACCACCACCAAACAAAAGGAGGAGGGAAACAGGGTTTTTATTCATTTTTAGTCATTGCCTCCAGAGAGCAGCTGAGATAGAAAAACAAGTTATGATGGAAGGAAAGTAACAAGCATTTATTAAGTGCCTACTATATGCCTGACATGGGGAGCTAGGTGGCATATGGATAGAGTGCTGGGCCTGGAGTCAGGAAGACTCATCTCCATGAGGTCAGATATGGCCTCATACACCAGCTGTATGACCCTGAGCAAGTCACTATTTGCCTCAGTTTCCTCATCTATAAAGTGAGCTGGAAAAGGAAATGGCAAACCACTCCAATATCTTCACCAAGAAAACCCCAAAATGGGGTCATAGAGAGTTGGACACAATGGAAACTATTGAATAACTAGGGAACAGAGTCCATCCTCCAAGTGTATCTGCTATGTATCCATGAGATGATGCACTTTGCCTGGATGGATGAGTCAGCAGGCAACTGCTGCTATAAGTGCCTGGTTAGGGGTTAGGTTATAACTACCCTCTTGGGGTAGTTACTTGATCAGAGGTGGGGAGATTGAGACTTTGTACAGTAGAATGATAGCAGAGCTGAGGAGTATTAAGGAATAAAGGTAGGTGTATTTGTGTTGGGACATGAGTCCCACAATTGGATATTCTGGGGAAGCAGGGAATTCAGTCCCTTCATCTTCCTACCCTCTGATTGGTTGATCACAGATCTGTTGGTAAGGACCCAGTCTCCCAGGGACCCCTCAATCGCCGTTTTTTGGAGAATACTACTTTAGGGCTTTCTCCATCATTACCAGCTTTAAATTGGTTCTCAATCTGCATTATTGGAGGGAGTTTCCCCACCAATGAAATAACATACACATGTACAATCCTAGTGCCCCAGGAATTAGGGGCAAATTTGACTCATTCAGCCATTAAATGCTTGCTTGGTGCCCAACATTTTTGCTACTTTTAGCAAGTGGGGGAGGAGACAAGTTCATCTTAGGTCTTCTCCCTGTTCAAAAAGATCTCCTAATCTAAGGGATAGGATACCAATACAAGAAACCATAAAAGATAGTATTAACTGATTGGGGATTAGCAGTCCCTTGGACTCCCCTGGGGCTAAGGTCTAAAGTCTAAGGGGAAAGCTCAGAGTTTGTGAACACCAGAGTGTTTAATGACTTGAGATATTTTTTAACCAGTCATTAGAGTGTCTCATAGGAACTCATTCTGAGTCACTACAGTATCTCTTTGGCAAGGTTATTTGCTTTCTAGTTTCTATGGGTGGCCTATTTTAGGGATTATGCCAAAATCATTTGATTATGAGACAACTAAGTGGCACCATGGATATAGGACTAGACTTTGTCAGGAAGATATAAGTTCAAATCCAGACTCAGACACTATGTGTGACTGTGATTTAACTTGTTTGTCTCAGTTTCCTCAATTGTAAAAATGTGTGTGTATACATATATATATGTATACACACATATATATACATGTATACACATATATGTATATATATATAATCCATTTGTATAACAGCATATACCTCTCAGGGTTCTTGAGGATCAGAGATAATATATGTAAAGTGCTCAGCACACTGCTTGGCACATGTAATTGTCAAGTCCCTTTTCAGTCATGCCCAATGCTCTCTGACCCCATTTAGAGTTTTCTTGTGAGAAATACTGGAGTGGTTCACCATTTCCTTCTTCAGCTCATTTTACAGATGAGGAAACTGAAGCAAACAGTGTTAAGTGACTTGCCCAGGATCACAGAACTAGTCAGTGTCTGAGGCCAGATTTGAATTTAGGAAGTGGAGTCTTTCTTACTCCAGGTCCTGCACTCTATCCACTATGCCATCAAGCTGCCCATGCCCGACACATAGTAGACACCTAATAAATGCTTGTTTCTGAAGGTAGCTAGGTAGCACAGTGGATAGAGCACTAGCCCTGGATTCAGGAGGACCTGAGTTCAAATCTGGCCTCAGACACTTGACACTTACTGGCTGTGTGACCCTGGGCAAGTCACTTAACCCTCATTGCCCCGCCAAAAAAGAAAGAAAGAAAAACTTGTTTCCTTCCTTTCATTATGCCTCATGTTTCTGTCCAAATTAAAGCAATTTACAGGAGGAAAATTTACATATTCATTGAGGATTACGTCAGTAAGTAATTCAAATCCCATATGATGATAAGGAGTGTGGTATAGTGGATGAAGAGCTAGCTTCCTAGTTGGAAGTTCAATTTTCTTGTGACACACACTGCCTAATCTCTCAGTCCTGTGAGGAAACTCTCTAAGACTATAAATTGCAAAGATGCAGATCAGCATTCATAGAGGGAGTTTCCTCATCATGGAGTGCCTTACATTGATGAAATCACCTAGAATGTAGCAAACTAATCTGATTAATTTTGTTTGTAATATTTGCACTTGTAGGCTACAGCTGCATAGAATTAGGGAATATTAGACCACAGTGATCTTTTGATTTTTTGTGGTGCTTAAATAATTTAAGAACTAATTTAAGCATACTCACTCAAATTTTTTTACTGTCAGCCTTTTTATCTTCCTCCTGGGAAATGTTCCTTTTTTTCTTCTGTAGTGAATCTGCCTAGGAATATTCGAGTTGACTGTCTCCAGTACAGGGGTTCTCCAAATGTGGTTGACAAGGGTCTTCCCAGGTTTTACTCATCCATTTGGTTCTGTGGGCTGGTTTTATGGCATGAAAATTTAGCTCAAACCAAAGTTAAGTATTGTGCTATGTCAACTGATAATTTATGAGATGAGTAAAAACTAGATAGCAATATATATATATATATATATATATATATATGTATGTATGTATATATGTGTGTGTGTATATATGTATATGTATATACATATACATGTATATGTATATGTATATGTATATGTATAGAGTGAGGCAATTGGGGTTAAGTGACTTGCCCAGGGTCACACAGCTAGTAAATGTTAAGTGTCTGAGGCCGGATTTGAACTCAGGTCCTCCTGACACCAGGGCTGGTGCTCTATCCACTGCACCACCTAGCTGCCCTTAAATATATATATATATATATATATATATATATGTATATATTTTTTAATGAGAAATCTGTTCCTCATCGATTTGGATCTAGAGAAGGCTTTGGAAAAAAAGTTTCTCAGCACAGAGTTTCTTGTCTCTAAAATATAGTTAATGACATTATTCATTTGTCTGCTTTCTTATATTATAGTAAACTAGTACAGTGCCCTGGGACCCCTGCACAGTAAATGAATCTTTATTAACTACCTGTTATTCCACCAGTTATAAGAAATCCTGTAATATAAACACTGTATGCGGTACCCATAGTTTCATGTGTAATCCTATTTTATGCCCTTTGTATATGAAAATATTCACACTTATTTACATGTACATATATGTATATGTGTATATAACATACATGAATGCACATATACACAATTTATATATTTATGTTTTCTGTAAAAAGGAAAAAAAAGAGTTGCTCAGCTAGCAAGTATAGAATCAGGACTAGAACCCAGATCTTTTGACTTTTTTTTGTTTTTGTTTTGTTTTGTTTTTGCAGGGCAATGAGGGTCAAGTGACTTGCCCAGGGTCACACAGCTAGTAAGTGTCAAGTGTCTGAGGCCGGATTTGAACTCAGGTGCTCCTGAATCCAGGGCTGGTGCTCTATCCACTGCGCCACTTAGCTGCCCCCATCTTTTGTCTTTAAGATCAAGATTCTCTTCCTCTGGCCACTACCACTTTGGAAATAGAACGTTGGTATCAACCATTAAGGAGCTCTGTCAGGAAAGATAAAATTGCTTTATATGAAACAGAAGACTTGGTATTCTCTTGTGAAGTACTGCCTAAAAGAATAAGAAAAGCTCAGGGGAAAGTTGAGGGAGGAGACTGGAGTAATAGGATAAAAAATGCACTTGAACTTATATTAAAAGGACTGTCAGATTTAAATGGGATGAGAGAAAGACATTGCAGGTAGGAGGGAATAGCATGAACAAAGATCCTGAAATGGACAGGAGCATGGGGTATGTCACAGATCCTGGATTTAAAGCTGAAAAAACCTTAGACATCAAAGTCCAATTCCTCCATTTTTACAGATGACAAAACTGAGGTTTTTGAAGGATTGTTTGCCTATGGTCAAAGGTGGATTTGACCCAGGTCTTCCTGACCCTAAGGCACGCACTCTTATACACTATATTGTGCTTCATCTGATGGGATAGTGGAAAGAATAGTCCTAAGATCAGAAAGAAATGAGTAATAAAATTAAATGGGTAGTAGACTATGAAACAACTAATGTAAATAGTCACACAGCCTGATTGTGATTGTAAAGTATTTTTTTAAATCAACTTTCCCAACTTAAAAACACAACAACAAAACAACAACAACAAACAATAACCTTGACACCATTCCTTGACACTGAAAGAATGTTGCAGGAAGAGAGAATGCCTGACATGATGACCCAGACCTGCGACTGGTGAAGCTGCCTGGTGGATCATGGGAGCTTGGGAGTTTTGAGTTGCAATGGCTAAGCCAATCTGGTGCCCACACAAAATTAAGCAGCCATATAGTGAGCCCCTGGGAGCTGGATCTACCAGACTGCCTAAGGGGAAGGGCAAAGTAGCCCAGGTCAGAAATGGAACAGATCAAAGCTTCCATGCCAATTAGCAATGGGGTAGGATCCATGAGTGGTCAACCACTGCACTTCCAGCTTAGATGAAGTAGGGAGACCCAGTCTCAGAAACAAAACAACCAAGCAAAAAAACCTATCAAACAAAACATAGATAAAATGATCACAGGATTTAGGGCTGAGAGGTTCTTGGATCATCTAGTCCAACCAGCTTCTTTGGACGTCATATAAAGGGTGGGCCAAAAATCATAAAAGGATTTCAACATGTAATAACTCCTTTATTTTTTGTCTTTAATTTACAATACCTTAGCATCATATACAGTATGTATAGGAAATGAATTTCCATTATATGTGAAAAATCAAATCTCATAAATAGTGAAAAATAAAGAAAAAAATTTCAAAAGAAAAAAAAATATCATGACTTTTAGCCTACCCTGTACAATTAGAGTTCTGTCTTAGTGACTTTTTTTTATGACAACTGAGTGGGGTAGACTTGCTGTGGAATTATATGGCTACAATGGGAAATCTTAGACACTAGGAGTACTGGTCTGTTTATATTTAAGACTGATAAACTGTAGGAAGCTGGGTGGTATAGTGCTTAGAGAACTGGGCCTGGAGTCAGAAAGACCTGAGTTCCAATCTAACCTCAGGTGCTTACTTAACTGTGGGACCCAGGGCAGGTCACTTATCCTCTTTTACTCAGTTTCTTCAACTGTAAAATGGGAAATAGCATCTACTTTCCAGGGTTGTTGTGAGAATCAAATGAGTTCATATTTGTAAAGCACTTAGCACATAGTAGATACTATATAAATACTAGCTATTGTTTAGAAACCAAGTTGTTTGGGGCAGAAGCTTAATGTTAAGCCTCTTATGATATGGGGGTGGGTAGGGCAAGGGGGAATGAGCAAAAATATATAATAAAGGCATTCCAAGTACCAATGCATGCAAAATAGTAATTCTGAGTCTGGAGGTAGACGTTGTTTAACTGTGTTAAAAGTCAGCCCAACTCACCAAAGAAAATTGCTTTAGTGTTGATCTTAACAGTTTGCTCTCAACCAAATAGAATTCAATGCACATGAACTTGGTACTCTAAGCCACTGTGTATGCTTACAAGTGAGGGAGAATTAGTGCATTGGCTTTGTGGTAGGCTGTCAAATTATTCTTTCTTTTTTGAAACAGCTGGAGACCAGTCCTGAGAGAGAAAAGAAGTTCCCTTCCCCTCCTATTCAACTGTGTATTTGGGATGGGAGAGACTTAAAACCTTTTGTGCTGTGCAACATCATAAAATCTGATTAGTACTGGTCATTAAAGGCTTGGTTGGGTTCAGATTCAGGAGCCTCGCCTTTTCCTTACTGAAGAAAGGGGTTGTTGTTTTTTTATCCCTGCCCTCCCTCTCCCCCTCCCCATTCACTACATCCCTTATTCCAAAACCATCAGAGGTAGAATTCAAGTCACTATATGGGAGACCCTGTAGTTCAGACATCCCAGCTGGACAGGATGACTTCTAAACCATCTTGGTGAGAAGAGTTCAGCTCTTATTTTTATCCCTCTTCTAGGAAAGGGGTCCGATCATTTCCCTTGGTAACAGTATCCAATGTTTAAGAAACATTCTTGGGAGGTCTGACCTCTAAAGGGATGGATAGATCTATCTGTTCATTTTGTTAACTTCCGTTCTCATTTTCAATATGTTTTCCCCCTCTTTTTTTTGTAGGAGGGGAGTTGGGAATAAGGAAATGATCATTCACAATTCTTAACATCCTAAAGCCATCCTTGATGGCTTTTCCAAATTTAGAACTCATCTCCTTAACTGTAATCATATCTTCCCAGATTAAGTCTTTAAGACAGGCTTGCAGGAAGTGTCATCGTTTTGCCTTGTGGTGAAGTATTCACATATGTTTTCCACGTTTGTAAAAAATAGAGGGTGGGGGTGGAGAGGAAGGATTTGTCTCTATATAGCGACTGCCATCCTCCCCCTGCCTTAGCCTTCTTTCCCTCTCTTCCTCCCATAGAGGAGAACCTTTAACTTTTTTTGGTCATCATTGTTGAAAGAGAGAGCAAACTGAACAGTAGCTCTAGTCTAAAAGGGAATGGCCAGATTGAGAAATGAGATAGAGCACAATCTGCTTTTTTGTATGTGCATCATGTCTCCACTTTTGAGTTTAGGCATGTGGTGTTTTGTAATGTCTCTGTGAAAAGGGATTAGAAAATGGTGGACTGGGAAGAGACAACTTTGGTTTAATCATCTGTGACTTCAAATGGCTCCAGCAAGGAACAGGAAGAATTTGCTGTGCTGGAAAAGCCAAAGGAAACTTGAACACTGCGGATAATAAAATAAAGCGATATGGCAATTAACCTTATTTTTTTCCTCTCATGTCAGAAATTTAGTTTTCCTATTTAGCAGATTCTGACAGTTTCCATGGTGAATGAAACAAGATTCAGAACATTTGTTTAAGGTGATGAATTTCCTTTCACTGAGTTATTGCCAAAACCGCAGGACTGCACTCTTTGAAAAAAAAAGGAATAATTTTGAATTCTAGCATTCAATGGGCTAATGTTTTTTAAGGCCACCTTTAAAGAATCATGAGAATTGTACTATGGCTTTTAAACTTGGTGATGCTTCATTTAGGCAAGTACAACTGCTTTTAAGTTGTTACTATTAAAAGCCTTTACTCAATACCTCTCCATTCAGTACTTCTCCAGTACAGTGTTAAATACTCTACAGAAGATGATAAAAGTCATGGGGCTTATCCTTTAGGATCTCATCCTTAAAGATGAACACAACTGGCATAGACAGCTATATAAAAAGGGCATGTTAAAGGCTGACCAAAAGGCAAATAGATAAGGAGGGGGAACCTATGACAAAACAATAAAATAGATGAAATGTTTGCATCCATTCAGATAGGAATAGATTGAATAGTGGTGAGTGAAAAATTGCAGAGATTAGATACAAAGTATGATAGAAGTGGGGGAAGAGACTTTTCTCTAGTGAGGTAAGGAAAACAAAAGGTGGCATTTCAGAAGTAACCAGAATGAAAGCAGATAAGCCAGGGAACCCTTGGGTGAAAGGTATTCCCAATATTGGTCAGTTTCAGAGAAGACTCAAAGACTTGTGATGACTTGCAATTTTTAGCCTTGAAATTTTTCTAATAGATATAAAACTTTTCTGCCCCCATTGCTTTTTTCCTTTACATATACAAAATTGTTTAAGGTTTGATTACTTCTCTGGGCATCACAAAATAGGTTTTTTCTCTCTCTTACAAGATATCTTATTATTATTATTTTCTTTTTATAAGTTATCTTCACTCCTATGTTTCTCTGGACTCTCTGATCAGTGGGGGGGGGGGGAATCCATTTCCTCTCTCCTGTCTCAAATACTTTTCATTCCTTAGAGGATAAGATCTAGAGAAGTCTATATGCATTCTAAAAGGTGAAAAAAAAAATCAAGATCCAGTCTGATGCATCATTGTGTTTTGTTTTGTTTTGTGGGTTTTTTTGGGGGGGCAGGGCAATGGGGGTTAAGTGACTTGCCCAAGGTCACACAGCTAGTAAGTGTCAAGTGTCTGAGGCCAGATTTGAACTCAGGTCATCCTGAATATAGGGCTGGTGCTTTATCCACTGTGCCACCTAGCTGACTCCATCCATCATCATTGTGTTTTAAGACAATATTTCACACACTAGAGGCTGCAAACTTGTACGAGATAATACAAGTCTTGTGGACTTGTTCAACTTGACATGGAAGAGATGTCAAGAACAAGCATAGTAAGTCCTACTAAAAGTCCAGGAACATGGTCTAGGAACAATGTCTTTGAAGGTAGCATGGTACTGTGGAAAAAGTACCAAAGACAAAGTCAGAAGACCTGGGTTCAAATTCTGCCTTTCCTTTTTACTCTCTCTGTGACCTTGGGCAAGTCAATTAGCACTCCAAGTCTGTTTCTTCATCTCTAACATGAAGGTGGTGTATTTATTAGATGCCACTTGATGTCTCTTCCAGATATAGATCTATAATTCTGTGTAATTAAAAAATTCTTATATGAATACTTGTAGCCTATATAAGATAGTATTTTTTTCCTAGAAGAAAATACCATCAATAGAGTCTGACGGACAAATTCAATCTGTAACAGCTGTTTTATACAACATATTGGCCACTCATAGAGACTCAACTGTCCCACTGACTACCCATAAGATGACACTTTGTCCATAATGTTGGTATAGAAGGAAAAGCAAAAAGGATTCCTCTTCTGTAAGGACAACATATCAGTTTAAGAATAAAATAGTTGTTCATGTTCAGTGCCAACATGGCAAGAAGTCTTCAGTGGAACCCCTACAGGGTCCATACTTGGCTCAGTACAATATTTTTATCAATGATTTGAATAAAAGCATACATAGAATGTTTATTAACTTTGCAGATGACACAGAATTCGGAGGGATTGGTAAAAAAAAAAAAACTGGATGACAGTCAAGATCCAAAAGACTATTAACAGGCTAGAACATTGAATCTAATGAACTGAAATAGAGATAGAATCTTACACTTGGGTTCCAAAAAATCAACTTCATAAGTATGAGATGGGAAAGGTACAGTTAGATAGCAGTTGTTCTAAAAATTATATATGAAGATTTTAGTGAACCAAAAGTTAAATGAGTCAGCAGCATGATGTGAAACCAAAACAGGTAATACAACCTTGAGCTGTATTAAAAGATGAATGGCTTCTAGGAAAAGGGAGGTGATAATTTTATTGTTTTATGCCCTCATCAGACCTTTATCTAGAATGTTTTGTTGTTGTTCAGTTCTGAGTATGATTTTAAGAAGGGTGTTGATAAGTTGGAGCATGTCTGGAGGAGGGCAAATAGGATAAAAGGTTTTGAGTCCATATTATTTGAGGATTGATTGAAGGAACTAGGCATGGTCAACTTGAGAAGAGGAGGCAGCTAGGTAGCATAGTGGATAGAGCAACACCTTTTCCATATCAAATTGGACAAGACTTGGAGTTTGAAACACCTGCATTCTAATCCTGCTTTAGTCACTTACAAGCTATGTGACCCTGGGCAAGTTACTGAGCCACTCTGTGCCTCAGTTTCTCCATCTGTAAAATGAAAAGGTTGGATTTGATGACCTCTAATGTCCACTCAAGCTCTAAATCTATGATTCTATAAGAATAGGAGGTGGGGTAGAAGGGGAGGAAGGACATGATAACTCTCTTCAACTATTGGAAGGGTTGTGAGGTGGAGTAAGAATTAAATGTGTTCTATTTGTCCCCAAGTCAGTTCCATAAGTAATGAATAGATATTGCAAGGAGACCAATTTAGGGTTGAGGTCAGGAAAATTAGGGCTGGGATGTGCTGCCTTTGATGCTCTCTCATTGAGTCTTCAACTAGAAATTGAATGACCACTGGTCAGATATGTTATACTGAGGATTTCTTTTATATAAGGGTTGGCCTCAATGACTGCTGAATCCCCTTACAACAACTGTGATTCTGTGGCAGTGCAGCATGGAGACATTAGTTAAGTACTATTATTTATATTTAGCTATTGCTATTTTCCTAGAATAGGAAATGCATGTTAGTGCCATGAACATTTGTACTTCTGTTCATATGCTGGAAGTTCTAAGCTGAAGCTTAAATTCTTTTGCCACATATGAAAAGGCAGGAATCATTGGAAAAGACCCTGATGTTGGAAAAGATTGAAGGCAAAAGGAGAAGAGAAGGGCAGAGGTTGAGAAGGATAGATATTGTCATGGAAGCAATGAACATGAAGTTGGACAGACTTTGGGATATAGTGGAGGATAGAAGGGCCTGGTGTGCTACTGTCCATGGGGTCATGAAAAGTTAGATGCAACTGAATAACAAAATAATACAACAGAGGCTGAGCATATAGCTAACAGGCAATGTGATCATACTCTTCAGGTGTGCTGAGGGTAGTAGCCAGCTGTTCTACATTCCTTTCAAACACAGAACAAAAGGAAATGGGATTTGAAGTGCAGCCTGAAAGATTTAAAATTTTCTATAAAACATTTCCTTACACTGAAAATTGTTGAGCATTAAAATATATTTGACATGAGAAAGATTATGGAATCTTGCAGTGTGATTAACTGGTTAACAGAGACCAAAAGTCAAACAGGTTTTTAACTCCAATGAATTCTGATATAGTCTATATGAGTTACTTATCTCTCTGTTGGAAAACAGGATCATGCTTCTCCCCTAAGTTCATAGGATCATGAGATCATAGTTTGGACCTTTAGAAAGTATTCTTTTCCAAACTTCTCATCTTGTAAGTGAGAAAACTGAGACCCAGAAAGGTTGTTACTTGACAAAATCATGACAGTGATGGAATTAGGGAAAAATTATGGATTAATTAAAGAAGGTAGGAGTAGAGTTTTGAATAATCTCAATTCTTCAGTGTCAGGCATTGCTGAGAGGCTTATCTTTTTGGTTATTATTTTTTTTTTTTTGCGGGGCAATGGGGGTTAAGTGACTTGCCCGGGGTCACACAGCCAGTAAGTATCAAGTGTCTGAGGCCGGATTTGAACTCAGATACTCCTGAATCCAGGGCTGGTGCTTTATTCACTGCGCCATCTAGCCGCCCCCTTTTTGGTTATTCTTTGTCTCCCTCCCCCAAGTAAGTATTGTTATCTTGAAATATGCTTCCATCTTGAATCCAAGAGGAGTAGAGACAACATAAACACTGAAAAGCAAAAGTAAGCTGATATTGCTTTGGCACAAATACCTTAAGGCAGTGAAACAGAAGATTATTAAAGATGTACCTATGGACTAATTTGTAACTTGGGAGGAAAGAGACCAAGTAGAATAGGGCAAAAAAAAAAATCATTGGTTTAGAGCTGGGGGAGACTTTAGTTTAACCCTTTCATTTTATACTTGAGGAAACTGGGATCTAGAGAGGTAATACTGAATAACAAAGTGAGATTTGAGCCTGTGTGGTTTCCACTCCAAACTTATAATTTTTCCTATTCTACCACATTCCCTCCAAGTATTTAATGAAAGGGATAAAAACAATGATAGTTGCGTGAGGGAGGCTGGGAAAAGCAGCCCCTTGGTAAAAAGTCCTTGGGGAGAAACTTACATTTCTGAGAGGACTTTAGAGGGAATAAGTATCAGAGAAAAAAGTACTTGCTGAAGACAAAGATGTCCAAAGTGTCTTGTTTCCCAGCAACTAATTTATATACAATTATTGTGAAGACCTTAAGGCTGATAGCTGGAAAACTCTCCTAACTAGAATTTGTTAGTGAATGTGGGATGATCGTGTTTGTGCCAGGTCATAAAAATGTGAACTTTAGTTTTTCATCCTAAGATAGAGATAAGTCACTTCATTTAAGGAGACATTGCATTGAGGCAACATTTATTAAGCACCTACTATGTACCAGACATTGTGCTAAGCACTGAGGATACAAAAAGAGGCAAAAGATAGTCCCTGCCCTTGAGAAGTTTATATTCTAATGGTAGAGACAACATGTAAACTAATTTGTACAAAGCAAGCTATGTACAAGATAAATAGGAAATAACAGAAGAAAAGTATGAAAATTAAGAGGAGACAGAGAAAGGCTTCATTAGAGACTGCAAACCTGGAAGCAGAAAGAACCAAGACTGTTCTTTCAGCTTGAAGAGAAATAAACTCAGCTGGGTATGGATGAGGAGATGGCTAATCAAAATACTGCCAGACTGAGAGCTCAAAGAAGAACTTATGACCTGCTTTGTACTGCTGCTGAGACAACTGGAGGAAGTCAGCTTTTCCTTTGTTACTGAGAGTTGAAATGATTAGAGGAAAAGAATTGCTAATGGAAACATCTGTTTAATGGAGAAGTCAGGAAAACTAGAGGCTTGTCTGCCTTGCCCTTTATTAGCACTGAAAGCTTGAGAAGGGTAAAACTCATTGGAGATCACCCAAGAGAGCTGATTTTAATAGTCCTACAGACCTTGGGCTTCTGGGAACTCTTTTTGCTAGAAGAGCATGATACTACCTTAGAGCCCAGACAAGGAAAAGTTGGAGTAGAGCAATCATCATCATAGAAGATGCTCCAGCAAATGACTTTTGGTAGAGATTTCTTTTTAAGGAGACCAAAGACATCAAGGCCTGAAGTCCACAGTCATAAGTTGCCTCAGGTACATGGATTTGCTTATTCATGTGCTTCTATGCTAGGTTCCTGAAAGTTTGTATCTATTCTCTTCTATAAACTTTGTGTGCATTTGTGGGAAAGTATGACCTAAATTTATAGGTGGATTGTTATGTCACAATTCTTGTCTTTCATTCAACATAGTAAATGTTTCATGATTGTCACCATGATTGATTGGTTTAAATAGGAAGCACATCAGTGGGGACTCATAAGCTACAGCCACAAATATAGTCATACTATTCACACCAGAGTTCTCTCTAGTACCCTGAGAATGAGCTGTAACAACATGGCCACCTCCATATGTGAATCCTCCAACTTGCCTTTGTAAGTGTAGGTTGGGTGGAGCAACGCAGGCCATAGAGAGACAAGTGTTAGAGACAGATGCCATTCCAGAACTACATATGTTTGAAAGAACTCAAATAGAAGAGTTGGGGTATTGATTTTTAAGATGTCTACAGGATATCTAGTTATACATATCCAAAAGGAAGTTGGAGATATGAGAATCGAGGTCAGAAGAGAGGTTAGGGCTGGACAAGTAGATCTGAGAATCATCTGCCTAGACATGATCATTGAAACCATGGGAGTTGATGAGATGACTGAATCAAATAATACAGAGAGAGGGAGAGAAGAAGAGGACCCAGGATAGAGCCAGCAAAGGTCATGTCGAGTAAGTGGCAAAGATAGGATTCAAATTGACATCTTTCATATCATGTTGCTTTTCTGACAGGCTTAGAACTAAAACAGACTTTTGGAATTATAGGATATGGCATTATAAGGGACACTGGAGATTATCTAGATTGTCAATTTCAGTCACACACACACACACATACCACCACCACCACCACCATTTTCCAGGTCTGGAGAATGGAAGTGATTTACCACTTCCTTTGAGGGAAACAAAGTTCTCATTAACAGTTGTGAAGTGCTAAGGAAAAGTGTTAGAAAAACTAACCTGGGAAGAAAATTATGAGAGTTTCTCATAAGATTTTTCTTTTTCTTAAGTTTTCCTTTCTCTTAGGATCCGGAAGTAGAAGACACTTTAGACATCCTTTAGTACACTCCCCTCCCATTTTACATATGAGAAAACTGAGGCCTGGGCTAACTTCCTCTAAGACAAATGGTAAAAATGAGTAGCAAAACTGAGCGTCTGGAGTCTTACCCATGAATCCTTGACCCTTCCTAAGCCTTAAGAAAGATACAACAGGATTGTGACACACATGCAAGGGAAAAGGAGAAGCAGCAGCCAAAGGGTCTGAATAATCCGTAAATCAGAGGAGTTACACGTCTGGTATTGACCCAGACAGTCTGGAGATGATTGTTTCTGTTCGGTTTCCAGAGAGACCTCTCACACTTGGAGAATGTGGCAGCAGCTTGATTTCAAATGGATATTCCACTGGCAGGAGCTCCTAATCACTTCAGTTTTAAATACCTGCAGCCAGACTTTCCCTAATGGGCTATGGATAAATGCATAAATACATCAGGGGAATAATATTAATAGCAATAGTAATGATAACTGAAGTGAATGATACTTAAAGAGCTTTACAAAGTGTTCTCCATTTCATTAGGTGCAAGCCATTTGGGGTAATGAATAGCCACACCCAGTTTATTTGATTTGGGATTGCTGATGTTTGTATCTTACTTTCAGTGTTATACCTTTAAACTGATATACTTTTGAGGAATCTTGTTCAAGTGAGAGAAATGATTATTAATAAACAATTGTTTGGGGAGATCCAGAGTTTCCCCCTTTTTCTATAGTCTTCATTTTAAAGCTCAGTTTCTTGAAGGACATTGAATTAACTCACCTCAATCTTGGTCAGACCCTACCCAACCTTACATGGAATTTAATCTCATTGTGTTCTATTTAGGTTTGGGTGGGGATAAATTCTTCGATTGGATTGTCAAAGGCTGGGGGTAATTTAGAAATAAATAGTATGATCAGGGACAGCTATGTGGCACAGTGGATAAAGCACCAGCCCTGAATTCAGGAGGACCTGAGTTCAAATCCAGCCTTAGACATTTACTAGCTGTATGGCCTTGGGCAAGTCACTTAACACTCATCGACCCCCCCCCCCCAAAAAAAATTGCATGATCAAAGATCTTTAGAATAAGTCTATCTGGGGCAGCTAGGTGGTGCAGTGGATAGAGCACTGGTCCTGGAGTCAGGAGGACCTGAGTTCAAATCCAGCCTCAGACACTTAACACTTACTAGCTGTGTGACCCTGGGCAAGTCACTTAACCCCAATTGCCTCACCAAAAAAAAAAAAAATAGGTCTAGCCTCTCATTGTAATATTCAGTCTCTCTCATTACTTGTTAACCAATCAGAGTCGATTGCTACCCTCTGGAACACCCACTTTTCCACGGCCATATAAACTGCCATGAGGATCTTTGACATTCAAGAGTGCCACTGACATATTTTATTAAAATGCTAGAATTATTATTATTATTAATTTTTTGTGTGTGAGGCAATTGGGGTTAAGTGACTTGCCCAGGGTCACACAGCTAGTAAGTGTTAAGTGTCTGAGGCCGGATTTGAACTCAGGTACTCCTGACCCCAGGGCCGTTATTCTATCCACTGCGCCACCTAGCTGCCCCTATTAGAATTATTATTAAAATAAAGTGACTAATTACCCAAAAATTATGTCTCTCAAATTTTTTAAACATCACATAATTATATTACATGAATTGTTTTATGTGTGGTTCTTTTAGAGTAGTTGCTACCTTGATGTTGACATATTGGTAACTATTGAAGCACATTTTGAATATCATTAATGAAGTTAAACTGCCTACCATATCTTCACCCTGGGCCTGTGAAATCAGTATCATTTCTCAATAATTAGCAAATGTCAAGTATTTCCAAGGTTTAGATGAAAACAAGAAATGTCATAGCATCCTCTCTACCTTCATGCTATTATCCTCTTATAAATTAGGTAAATTAGGTATGTGTTTTATGATGCTGATGGCATCCACAGTTATTCATGAATAGGGTGATGTAACATCTTTTCCCTTCATCGTGTTGTAGTCTCATGGAATTCTATGGGTGGCAAAGCATGGCTGTATTTGGAAATTCCATGAGAGGTAGATCATGGCTATGTCTAGCCTGCCTTTATTTTTTTCTAGCATGCCTTTTAAAGGCAACCTACTGTTATCAGTTCAATTTAGCCAAAATGAAGGAAAAAAATATTACTTTGAATAATATTCACCTAGCTGTGTTGTTTGAGGGGAAGATTACAAGTGAATTACTGTACCCTTCTTTCTTGGAATTTATTTAGTTAGTAATTACTCACCTTGGATTAATCACCAAACTTCAGTTTTGTCCTTTTTCATATAAAACAGTAACTTTATCTGAAGAAAGTGTCATATTTGAATCTAGGCTTACATGGTTCTAGGAATTATCTTTTTAAAAATCAATTTTATTTTTATCTTTTTTTGTATCACCTGAACTTCCCCTGTATCTTTCCTCCTGCCAGAGAACCATTTCATATAACAGAAAATATGTTTAAAAGAAGAAAAAAAAAAAGGAAGACAAGAAAAAAGCAATCAGCAAAACTGATCAATACATTGAAAAAAATCAAAAATATATGCAGTGTTCCATACCCACAGACCTCCCACCTTTACAATTAAAGTGGTAGGAGTGGAAGGGGATGAGAAGTGACTTCTCACATTTTTTTTCCTTGAGGCCATGATAATTCTTTGTAATTTTGCAACTCTCACTTTTGGTTGATTGGTGACCACTATTCTTTCCATTTACACTGTTGTTGTCAATGTGCATAGTTTTCTTGACTCTACTTACTTCACTCTGCATCAGTTCCTATAAGTCTTTCTATGCTTCTCTTTATTCATCATATTCATTATTTCTTACAACAAAATAGTATTTTGAGAATTCTTATCAAATGAAAAAATGAATCCAAGTTGGAAAGCCAATAAATTGCCTGGTCCTCCCTGCCTAATCTTTCTTTGTTATCCAGATCATATAGGTAATAGACTTTTCAACTCCCTTCATTTACCCAGAGAAGCCACTTTAACTTGGGATCATGAGCAAATTTGGAAGTAATATTCACTATGATACATATACTCATCAATAATTCAAAGTTGCCTGTACTAGTCTCGCTATGAAATTGTTAGTCACTTGCAACATATAGACAAAGTCATACCTCATTTGTCTGGAATTGTTGAGAAATGAACTGTCCCATATAAGTAAATTTTCCTAGTGACTGATAATTACTTCCTTAAGCACCAAACTTTTTATTCTTATTTTTAATAGAAATATTTTAAAATGCATTTGTGCCTGCTTTAATTGGCATTCTGAACCAAATTAAATATTTTTTCCTGGTGAATAAGAGATACCATTAACCCTAAATCTTGCCTTGTTCTTTAAAAGTTCTGCTTTCAGGGATTGTTTTGTAGGAAGGTTTATACGTGAATCAAACATTTTGCAGTGGTGGGGGCAGGAAAAATCATAGAATTTAAGCCAGAAGGATCTTGGTTCTTCTATCACCTCTTTCTTTTGTCATCTGTTACTTTTTACTATTCTTCATAGCCTTACACTTCTAATTTGCAATTTAATTTCATATACAATTGTCTAGGTGAAATGTGAGAGTGACTCTACTGCTTAAGAAGTAAAATTCATGGGCTTTTTGATAACTATTTACCACTTAGAGGTTTCTGTGTTTTCTTTACTTCTGAATTATTGGTTCTGAGTTACTTGAAAGTCTTAGAAGTTAAATTTTGGACATTACCGTTCATATAGATAAATTTGTTTATGTATCACATGATATAATAGAAAGAACACTAAGTTTAGCCAGACCTGTGTTCAGATCCCAACTTTGCGGCTTACCACCAGTGTGATTTTGAACAATTCTTTTAAACTTTGAGTCTCAGTTTTCTCATTTGTAAATAAGAAATTGGGCTTCGTGGTTTATGAGGCTGCCTCATGATTATATGACCTAATTAATAGGATCCATAGCTACAAGGGACCCCAAGACCCCCATCATTTGGTCTTGCTGCATTAAGTTTCTCCCACTATAGTCAATCCTTCACACAGGATCATGCAAACAGGATCTGTCTGCATAAAGTATAAATCTGACCATGTCACTCTCCTATTCATTAAACTCCAATTGCTCCCTCCTCCCTTTAGAATCAAATATAAACTCTGGCTTTTAAAACTCTTCACAACTTACCCCCAACCTATCTATGTCTCTGACATAGAATCATTCAACTGAGGCTATCTATTCCAATCCCCTCATTTTACGTAGCCTAAAACTCAGATTCAGATCATTTCAGTGAATTGCTCAATGTTTTTTTGTTTTTGTTTGTTCATTTGTTTTGGTTTTGGTTTTGGTTTTGGTTTTTTGCAGGGCAATGGGGGTTAAGTGACTTGCCCAGGGTCACACAGCTAGTAAATGTCAAGTGTCTGAGGTCACATTTGAACTCAGGTCCTCCTGAATCCAGGGCCAGTGCTTTATCCACTGTGCCACCTAGCTGCCCCCTGAATTGCCCAATGTTATACAGGTAGTGAGGGATCAGTGTCAGAATTTGATTCCAGGGTCATTGCTCTTTTCATCATATCCTGATATAAAATATCAAAGAAAGCTTCAGAAAATTGTCAAGACATATCCAAAGCACTAACATCTCTCTGTTTCCTTCCAGTAGCCTTTGGGCTTTGACAAAGTATGTGATGGCCAGCATAGCTCTATGTTTAAAACTTGGAAAAGATGTGAATTCTTAATTGAGGTCTTGCCAGTTTTTCAGTTTTGAAAGTAATCTGTGTTTGAATTACTCTTTTATCCATTCGCCCTCTGTGAATATCTTTCTTTGACTGAACTTACTTGATACTCCTCTTTTGGCATTTTTCCTGTTGGATTAAACAACTTTTCCTGATAATTAAAAAATAAAATAAAGAAATTTATTTCGGGGCCATGAGAGCGAATCACCATTAATGACTGACTACACACTAGCCCTCATTTACCTTAAAATTTTGCTGCCACTACCTCCCTCAACTTATTTTGCCTTCCCTCTCCAAACACAGTGTCTTATGCTTATTAATAAATGCTCACTGAATTGAATTGAATCATCTTTTCATTGAAATTTGGCCAAAGAAACTAAAAAACATGTCATTCCTTGTAAAGAACGGAAGTAGGATTGACTTAGAAGATACATTGTCTTAATAGATATATTTAAAGGAATGAGAACAAGCTTGGGAATGTTGAATTCAGACATGGCCTTCTCCAGAAATCATACCACTTTCTATTCTGAGAGCTCTTTGTTTTCCATAGAACCCAGTGTGCTTCTTAAGGAACAAAGCAATGTGGCCCAGAGGGGAAGGATAACAGACACTGCCTTGTGGACTGAGAATGCAAGTCTAACCCTTCTCCCCACCTGAGGAGGGATCTCCAGCTTCCCTCCCCCTCTCTCACCCCACCAATTCAATTTTATTTCATTTTGTTGCAAATTCTCTCCCTCCTACTCCCTCACTGATTGAGAAAGCAAGAAAAATAAAACCCGTTACAAATGTATAGATTCATGTAAAACAAATTTCCATATTAGCCATGCTCTTTAAAAAAAAAACAGGAGAAAGAGAAGAAAATATGTTTCAATCTATACTCTGAGTGTATCAGTTCTCTATCTGGAGATGGATAGCATGTTTTATTGTGATGCCTTTGGAAGTGTGGTCAGTCATTGTGTTGATCAGAGTTACTTAGACTTTCAAAGCTGGTTATCTTTACAGTATTGCTGTTATCTTATAAATTGTTCTCCTGGTTTTGATCACCTTGCATCAGTTCAAAAAAAGTCTTTCCAGGTCTTTCTGAAACCACATCCTTCCTCATTTCTTATAGCACAATAGGATTCCATCACATTGTTATAATTTGTTCAGTGATTCCCCATCCTCTGAGTTTCCAATTCTTGACCACCACAAAAAGAGTTATTATAAAACTGAGGCCAGGAGAAGAGAACTACCTAGGGTCTCCCAGCTATTAAGAAAGTAATCAGAGGGGCAGCTAGATGGCACAGTGGATAGAGCACCGACCCTGGAGTCAGGAGTACCTGAGTTCAGATCCGACCTCAGACACTTAACACTTACTAGCTGTGTGACCCTGGGCAAGTCATTTAACCCCAGTTGCCTCACTAAAAAACAAACAAACAAACAAAAAAACAGGATTATTCATCTAAAGGACAGCTAGGTGGTACAAAGGATACAGTGGAGTCAGGAAGGCTCATCTTCTTGAGTTCAAATCCAGCCTCAGATACTTACTTAGCTGTGTGATCCCAAGCAAGTCACTTAACCCTGTTTGCCTCAGTTTCCTCATCTGCAAAATGAGCTGGAAAAGGGAATAGCAAACCACTCCAGTATCTTTGCCAAGAAAACCCAAAATGGGGTCATGAAGACTTGGACACAACTGGGGAAAAAAAACAAAACTAAATATCTAATCTAAGGATCGTCCCTTCCATCCCCGCTATTGTCCTTTGTCTCTTCTACCCTTTGTAGCTAAACTCCTTAAATAAACTACAACAGGTGACTCCATTTTCTCTTTCTCTAACTCCTTTCAATTTGACTTCCAAACTTATCATCCCAGGTGGCACAGTAGATAGAGCACCAGACCTGGATTCAGAAGGACCTGACTTCAAATCCAGCCTCAGACACTTGATACTTACTAGCTGTGTGACCCTGGGCAAGTCACTTAACCCCCACTTCCCTGCAAAAATCCCCCCCAAAACAAAAAAAACACTTATCATTCCTCCAAAACTGCTAATGATCTCTTAGTTGCCAAATCCAGTAGCATTTTTTCAGTTCTCATTCTCCTTGACCTCTCTATAGCCTTTGATACTGTTGATCACCCTCTCCTCCATGATATTTTCCTCTACGTTTTGGGGACACCAGTCTTTCCTACTGCCCATCTGACTGCTCCTTCTTAAGCTTTGCTAGATCTTCATCAAGATCATGTCTCCTAACCATAGGTATCCCTCAGGGTTCCATCCTGGGCCTTCTTCTTCATCTATACTACTTCATTTGGCAATCTCATCAGTTCCCAAGGGTTTAATGACCATCTTTATGTTGATGATTCTCATATATACCTATCTTGTCCCAACCTTTCTGCTGATCTCTAATCTTACATCTCCAACTGCCTTTCAAACATCTCTAACTGGATGTTCACTAGATATCTCAAACTAAACATATCTAAAAGTCATTGTCCTTCCTCTAAACCTTCCCCACCTTTTACCTTCCCTATCAGTAGAGGGCAACACCATCTTCCCAATTTCTCAGGCTCAAATCGGTTGAGGTTTCCTTGACTCCTCACTATCTCTCACCCCCTCCCATATCCAATCTTTTACTAAGGCATGTAGATTTCACCTTTGCAACATCTCTCCAATACACCCCTTCTCTCCTCTGATCCTGCTACCATAATGGCATAGATCCTTGTCACCTCATGCTTAGAGTATTGTTGTTTGTTTGTTTGTTTTGTTTTGCTTTGGTTTTTTGCAGGGCAATGAGAGTTATGTGACTTGCCCAGGGTCACACAACTAGTAAGTGTCAAGTGTCTGAGGCCAGATTTGAACTCAAGTTCTCCTGAATTCAGGGCCAGTGCTTTATCCACTGTGCCACCCAGGTGCCCCCATGCTTAGAGTATTACAGTAGACTACTGGTGCTTCTCTCTGCCTCAAGTCTTTTCCCATTCTAATCCATCCTCTATTAAGCCACCAAAATGATTTTCCTTATAAGCATAGGTCTGACCATGTCACTCCTTTACTTGATAAATGCAAGTTGCTTCCTATAACTTCTAGGATCAAATACAAAATGCTCTACTTAGTATCTTAAGCCTTTCATAACCTAGGTCCCTTCAACCTTTCCAGTCTTTTTATGCCTTACTCCCCACCACATAACTCTTTGGAAGAATGATACTCCTAGTTGTTCCATGAACAAAGCACTACATCTCGACTCAGGACATTTTCTCTGGCTTCCCCCTATGTCTGGAATGCCCTCTGTCAACTCCTCCTGCTCACTTCCCTGGCTTCCTTTAAGTCCCAAATAAAATCTTTTGCAGGAAGCCTTCCCCAAACCCTCTTAATTCTAGTGTCTTCACTCTGTTAATTATTCCCTATTTATCCTGTATATAACTTACTTTGTATATATTTGTTTTGCATGTTGTTTCCCCCACTAGATTGTAAGTTCCTTGAGTGCAGGGACTATCTTTTTACCTCTTTTTATGTCCCCAGTGCTTAGCACAATGCCTGGTCCATAGTAGGCACTTAAACATTACTTAACTTTTTGATAATGTCCTACATAAAGTTTGCATAGATTATAACAAAATGGTTGATAAAGTACCTCATATTATTCTTGTGGAAAACACTGAGAGAAGTAGATAAGCCAATAATACAATTAATTGCTCTGTGAATTGGTCGAATGATAGAAATCAACTGTAGTCTTAGTGGTTCCAAGTTAGCTTGGAGGAAGTCTCCTGGGGAGTGCCCAAGGGATCCATGCTTTTTAACATTTTTGCCAGTGATTGAGATAAAAGCATTGATGGCCTGCACATCAAACTTGCAGATGGAACAAAACTGAAAAAGATAGCCAGTCAATCAACAAACATTTACTAAGCACCTGCAGTGCTTCACTAGGCCCTGGAAGTAGAAAGACAACAAAACATGAGCAAATTTAAATATCTTCTAAATAAATACAAGATAATTGGAGGAAGTAGAACGTGTTTTTGATATGTTGATTTTGAGATTCTAGAGACCTTCTTGTTTGTATTGCCCACTAAATAGCTGGAGATTTGTAAATGGAACTCGAGAGAGGCTAGGACTAGATGATAGATTTAGAATCCATATGCATAGAGATAATAATCAAGTCCATGGAAGGTGATGTAACCAAGTGAGAAAATGCAGAGAGATTGAGTGGCCCAGGATATAGCCTTTGGTTACTCCCATAGTTAGGCGGAATGATATGGGTGATGAACCAGCAGAGGGGACTGAGGGGTGTTTAAACAGGAAGGAGATGAACAGAGGGAAGACAGTATTAGAAAAACCCATAGAGAAGAGATTATTCAGGAAGAGAGGGTCAACTATGTCAAATGCTGAAAAAAGGTTAAGAATAAAGATTTTTATTGTTCTGTTATTTTCAGTCATATTGGACTCTTAGTGACCCCATTTCAAGTTTTCTTGACAAAATTACTAGAGGGGTTTGCCATTTCCTTTTCCAGCTCCTTTTCCAGGACCTAAGGCAAACCGGGTTAAGTGACTTGTCCAGGGTCACACAGATAGTAAGTGTCCAAGGACAGATTTGAACTCGGGAATATGAGTTTTCCTGACTCCAGGCTGGGAACTATATCCACTATACCACCTAGCTTCTCCATATAAATATTAGGAAAAGGCTATCAGGTTTGACAATTATTCTAAAAGATCATTGGTATTTTTGGAGAACACAGTTTCAGTTGAGCAGTGAGTTTATGAGTCAGATTGCAAAGGGTTGAGAATGGGGTGAGAAGGGAATGAATGGAGGCAGTGAATATGGATGACTTAATCTTGGACAGTGGCCTGTAATAGAAAGGGAAAATATAGGACAATAGCTGCAGGGTATGTTAGTTTCTAGTGAGTTTTGTTTTTGTTTTTAAAGAATGATGAGACATGAGCACCCTCTTTGACATCAGGGAAGAATCTTGCCCATAGGAAGCTATTGAAGATTAGAAAGAAAAGGGATAATTGTGGAGGATGAATCTGTTGGAGAGTTGGGAGGTAATGAGAATGAAACGAATGCAGAAGGTTTGACCTTGGTGATGAGAAAGGTCACCTCTTCATCAGATACTTGGAGGGGGAAGAGAAGAGAATGAGGGACTGTCAAGAGATTTTGAGATGGAGAGAAGAGTGAGTTTGTGGCAAACACAATATAACAATGCCAGGATCTAAAATGAAACTGACAGGCCATGGTATTGTGCTGAATCAAATAAGATGAAATTCAATAGGGATAGGGGCAGTTAGGTGGTGCAATGGATAGAGCACCGGCCCTGGATTCAGGAGGACCTGAGTTCAAATCTGGCCTCAGACACTTGACACTTACTAGCTGTGTGACCCTGGGCAAGTCACTTAACCCCAATTGCCTCATCAAAAAAAAAATCAATAGGGATAAATTGTAAAAATCTTACACTTAGCTACCCATTGCTATTGGTTTTGCTCTTTGTCACCAAACTAAACAAATATAAGCCAGATCATAACCCTCCTTTTAGATTCAGGCATCATGTTTCTCCAATACACACACATGCACACACTACACACACACACACACACACACACACACACACACACACTTACACTTACTCACTCACTAAATCTTCTTCAGTTTAAGAAGAACATTAATCATCTGAAGAGTATCCAAAGGAGGGCATGCAAAATGGCAGGATGCCCAAAGGCCTTGAAGCCATGTCATATAAGTAGTATCTGAAAAACCCTGGATGCTTATCTTGGAGAAGAGAAGACTCTGGGGGTAGGGGTGGGACATAATAGACTACTTTAAGTATTTAAAGGGAGGGCTATGATGTGGCTCATATTTCTTTAGTGACAAAGGGCAGAACCAATAGTAATGGGTGGAAATAGCAATGAGCCAAAATTAGCCTTGATATCAGGAGAGCCTCCTCAATAATTAAAACTATTAAAAAGTAGAATGGGTTGATTTGGGAGTTGGTAGGTTTCTCCTCTCCTCCTCCATTTGAAGTCTTCAAGCAGAAGCTATATAACAAACCTTTTTTGGTATATCATAGTGGGAATTCCTTTCATGTGTGGGTTGGACTGGATGGTTGCTGACATCCGTTTCAAATCTCACATTCTGTCCCTTTTCCTCCTGGCTTAGTCCTTCAGGCCATATTCCCTACATACAGCTACTATCCATTCCCCTTATTTGGTTCTTTGCACCCATGGGCTAGAAGTATTATTTAATTTGTATGTAAATCTAGTCTTCCCCAACTAGACAGGGAGCTTTCTGAAGGTCAATGACATTTTCTTTCTTTTGTTTCATCCTGGGTAAAGAGCTGAGCATATAATATGGGCTTGATTAGTTGATTAGATCAACAGAACTGAATTGAGTTTATACAGGAAGAATATGTGTGTGTATACACACACACACACACACATACACACACACACACACACACACGGGTTCAGACATGACAATTACTGGCTTTTAGATCTATGAGATAAAAATCCAAGAAATATTGCTAGATCCCCAGTAGTCAAGAGCCTGTATAGTATATCAAGGATTTCATTAACCTTTCCTCTTTCTCCATTCTTCCCCCTTTCCTTTCCTTTGCTCCTAATGAGATTTCCTTTATTAAAAGCCAGTTCTATGGTTTTCCTTTTATTCTGTTATTCACAAAATTCTCCCCTTAGAATCAAACACCTTAGAATTTGTCAAGTGCAAGACAGAACCAATGTATAAATCTACAGAATGTTAACCAAGTGATCATCTAATTTCTGCTTGAATGCCTCCAATAATGGGAGAAACTCAGAACCTCTTAGGCATCCTATAACAAGCATTCATTAAGCACTTACTGTGTGCCAGGCACTTTGTTAAGCACTATGGATACCCCCCCCAAAAAAACCCCAAAAGATAATCTCTGTTCTCAAGGGGCTCACAGCCTAATGGGGGAAACCACATGCAAAGAACTATGTACAAACAAATTGGAGATAATATCAGAGGGATATATCAGAGAAGATATGCTATAATATATTGTTATAATAAATAATGTTATAATTATAATATACATTACTATATTATATAATTATGAGATGTTATATAAGTATATCATATTGTATTACATTCTATAAAATATTATGGAATTATATTATGGTATAATTATATGGAATTATATTATGGTATAGTTGTATTATATAGAACTATATATTATTATACAATTATATAGAATTATATTGTTAGATAATTGTATTGTAAATAATGTATTATTATTTTTATAAAATAGAGATATCAGAGGAATACACTTTAGGAGGACTGGCATGGGCTTCTTACCCAAGATGGGATTTTAGCTGGGACTTGAAGCAAGGCAGGGAAGCCAGGAGGGGGGGAGGAAATTCCTGATATGGGAAAAAGCCAATGAAAATGCCCAGAGTGGAGTTGAGAGATGAAGTGTCATGTATGAGAAACAGCATTGCCATTGTCACTGCATCACAGGGTACATGGGGTGGGAGGAAGGGAGAGAAGGAAGGACGAAGGTGTAAGAAGATCTTAGGAGGAAGGAACCTAGTTAGGAGGGGCTCTTCCCTTTGAATAGTGAACTGAAATCCTCCTCCTAATACCTGCCTGTCATTGGGCCTATAGCTTTTCTTAGATAGTTGCCCAGGACTTCCTCTTGTCCTTAACTCATAAAGGTTCAACTTGGCTATAGCATTCAACTCTTGCACTTCCCCATCAATCACACCATCTCTCAGATTAAGTTTCTGGGTAGAGGGCTTCTGTAAGAGACAGGCAGAGCATACCTCCTTTATGAAAGAGGTCCTGGGTAATGACTATTTCAGGATCTCTGACTAGAAAATTTCTCTTGATATGTTTTTAGTGATATTGAGCATTTACCTGTAATTAAAATGTAAGCCAATATGTGCCCAGATTTTGGGCCCATCAGTTCTTTTAGTCCATCAAATTTTTTGTGGCTACAGTGAGTGAACTCTTCAAAAACATAGCCTTACTGGAGGACAGAAAATCTAGGCAGTTGCTACGGTTTATCTGGTCTGTCAGTATAAGCTTATTAATAAAATTTATGACCCTGGTTGGTGTTCAGAATAAACACATTTCAAAGGCAATTTCCTGAGGAAGTTTCTCTGCCATGAAGATTTCAGTCTTATTATATAACCTTAAATATACCATTTTAATGGAACTTATTTTTGGAATTTCATTAACTGTCATGACCTGGTATTTATTATTATAATAATTAATAGTGAAGTGCTAAAAATGCAACTGTCCCATGACATCTGGGGGTTAGGGACACATGAACCCTACAAATGTGAAAAACCACAAATAACTCTAGGCCTTACCAACCAAACCTTTATTTTTACAAATTCTGCTCATATTTATTTAACACAAAAAACAAGACAACATACTGTCCCCATAAAAAAGTTGTAGTTTCTATGCAAGGGGGATTAGTATCTTTCACAACTGTGCAGAGCCACTGGCATAGCTGCAGTAACTGCTTCATGGATTTCTGTCTATGAAAAGCTCAAGATGTAGTGATCACTTCTTCAGAAAATCATGTGACTGAGTTTGGATGGTAGAGAGACAAAGAGAGTGCATAGAACCTGGTTCTTTAGCACACTGAAACTTTGAACAAAATTCAATTGTTTATAATACATTTTTGCATGTATGCATTGGTAGTCAATGATAAAAATAGATGAATAATCTATAGCATTTAAACATTTATGACTTATTAAGGGTTTTTTTTTACATTTTCTTTACAAATGCATGTTATCTATGATTTTCCACAGTATGCTGTAAATCTTCAAAAATTCCCATTTAATTATTGATGGACAACCCACAAATAACCAAACCCGAAAATGTGAAACCCATGAATGTCAAGGGATTTGGTGTTGATGATAGTGGTTGAGATCTAGCACTAACAGAAACTCTATAAGATAGGGTAGCAAAGTAATATCCTTATTTACAGATGAGGAAACTGAGGCCCAAAAGCCAAATGACTTGTCCAAAGTCATACAGTGTCAAAGCCAGGCATTGGCTCCATTTCTCCTGAATGTGAATCTAACATTCACCCCCACTACAATATGGTATTCCTATAATGATGATCTATTGGTAGATTTCCAAGTAAAGTCATTGCTAAATACACCAACATGAATTTACAAAATGGTCAACTGCTCCAGTTCTATGATCAAATTTAAATTCAAGGAAGACAAGAGTATGTGGGAGCTGACAAAAGACCTGTCACCACATTAGTGATGCTGAAGGAACCAAAAGAAATAATTAGTTGTGTTTTGAATTCTGTCAAAGGGCTCTGACAACAGTGAAAATGATTTTCTGGAGGATGAGAATGTCACTTGGAAGAAGGCTGCTTCAGTCTTGGAGCCAGTAATTAATTTTACAGAAAGCGTATTATATTGCCCTGGAAGTCATGCAGCTGCATATCCTTCACTTTAGCTTTATAAGAGTGGCAAAAAACCAAAAGGGAAGTAGCTAACAGGGTTTTTTTCAACGAGTCAGTTCTTGGGTATTCCACAGGTCAATGCCTTTTCCTCCTCATGGCCAAGGCCATCCATATCTGTAGCTGTGGCTGGTTAAATAGGACAATGATGCAAATTGGTATTTGGAAGGATAAACTTGAGTTATAAAGAAAAAGTCATGTTAGCTCTAGTATATTACCTTTTATTCATTTCTTCAATGAAGTTTAAGAGCCTACTATGTGCCAAGCACTATATTAAGTACCAGGGATATAAAAAAAGACAAAAGGTAGTCTCTGCCCTCAAGGAGCTTACAATCTAATGGAGTGGCAACATGGAAACAAATATGTAGAAAGCAAACATAAATAGGATAGATAGGAAATAATTAAAAGTGAAAAAGTACTGAAATTCTTGGAGAAGGTAGAATTTTAATTGGGACTTAAAAGAAGCTAGGGAGAGCCTTCAGTAATGTTCAAATATTATAGAGATTTCCAAAACGTAGTTGGTTTTCCTTTAAAAAATAGTTTATGCCAAAAGTCACTTTTGGTTATTAGAACATTCCTTATTCTGCTGATTATTTAATTCCCTGATTATTCTATATCATATGATCAGTCAACAAGCATTTATTAAGCACCTACTATGTGCAAAGTACCATGCTAATGTTGGGAATACAAAGAAAGGCAAAAGACACCCTTTTTTTTCAAGGCACTCAAAGCCTCATAGGGGAGAAACATTCAAGCAAATGTGCCATCATGCAAATAGTACTTCATAATTGGTGTTGCTTAGAATGACTTAGGTAGACATTGGATTTGGTCATTGCAGGTCATTGAAGAATTCAGACCTAAAATGGTCCTAAAAACATTTTCAAAAAACAAAAAACAAAAAAACAAAACAAAAAACAACCAAACAGAACCCTAAAACTAAAAAAAGGAAAAAAAGGGAAAAAACCCTCCAAAATTTTTTTTGACCAAAATGTGGTCATTGGAGTAAATGTAGAGCCTCTCAAGGTGACCAAGTCTGACTCATTGATTCATTAAAAGTCTCATTACTTTCTGATCAAAGCATGACTAAAGAATGAGAACGTGCTTAACCTAAGCTTTGCACCTTAAGTTTCTTCTAAAGATTAACTGTTGCAGTAACTTTGGTTATCTTGTGTTTCCTACATTGCAGGAACTCACCTCCCCCACAGTCAATGTCCCTGGGTAACATTACAAATGTTATACTTGCTTTTCTTCAGGGCTGCTCATTTTCTTTTTTATGGCTGTGAAATTTGTATTGGCAGAAAAGGGACATGTTTTAAGTTAATAGAAAGAGTTTCAAAGCAGTTTGAAATACATATGCTATAAAATTCTCTAAAAAAAAATTACTGTAAACACGATAAAAACCAGAATATACTGAAATATCTATTATTTACCTTTAGAGTTCACTCACCCACCACTCTCTTCAAAATATTATAACAAGTTAAGAAAATTAGCATTTTACATTGTAACATTCTTTTAACTTTCAGCAATAAAAAAAGGTCAGCCAATTAAAATAAGCTTTAAGCTCAACCTATGGGAGCCATTAATAACTAAAGTTTTAGGAGCACAGTAGTTTGGGCACATGGTTGGTATCTTGATATATTATAAAAGACCAGACTGAAAATTGAGACAGAGTCCTCTTGCTCACTTAATAATGATTTAAACAAAATCAATGCATGGGTTATATTTTGGTTTCCTTTGAAATGTCAAGATACTTTTTATAACTCAAAATAAATTTTATTAAGTATGGGTATTGCCTACTTGTAATTTATTAATAGAATTAATAGAGTTTCAGGTATTTTTTAAACAGTATGTTGCACTGTGATTTTGATTCATATGCCAATAAGCACTGTACAAGACATAAGAGAAAGCAATATCTATTATTGTTTCCCTAGAATAGGATAACACTAAATGAATCTAGCTCACACCAAGTGAGGAGTTGGCCATAAATGTTAATAAAAACATAAGTAAACTCTACATACCCTTTGGCCAATCAATACCACTAATAGGCATAACCTCACAAAGGGGTCAAAAAATAGAAAGCTCTCATATGTATTAAAAGATTCATAGTTGCACTTTTTGTAGTAGCCAACATTGCTAACAGCTGAAGTAGCTGTGGCATAGAAATAATAATGGAATTTATTGTGCTGTAAGAAATGACAAATAGAACCTATATCAGATTACTTGCTGTCTTGGGGAGAGGGGAAGGGAGGGGAGGGAGGGAGAAAAATTTGAAACTATCTCTACATGGAACTGGAAAATAATAAAATACTTTTATAATTTTAAAAAAAGAAATGACAGGAAGCATTCAGGAAAACTTTAGAAGACTTGTATGAATGGATGCAAAGAAAGTAGAATAAGGACAAACATTTACTCAACAACCACAATAAATTTTCATATCGTTAATGGAAAACAGCAGTGTCAATGCATGGTCAATGCAGTGATCAATTGCGACTTCAGAGGACTGTCTGTCCCTTGGCAGAGAGGGTGGTGGATTTTCAGACCTGACTACTGTGTTGATTTGTTTTGCTTCATTGTATTTTTTTGTCCTAAAAGAGGATTGTATTGTACAGGGGTGAAGAAACATGGAAGTGATGGTGATTTTTTTTAAAAAAGGGTATCAATTGAACATTTGTTTAGAAGACTAGGTGACAAACTCAAAAGAAGAAATAATATGTAGATAAGGAATGAGAAAATGGTTATTTAATGCTAGTTTTCACAGTGCTCTCACAAGAACAATGAGCATGTTATTTTATTTATAAAAACAAAATCTGTTAAAGCAGAGAAAATAAGTGGTTAACAATGGTATTATGAGCTCCAACAGTTGTACCCATTTCTGCTGAAGAGAATGGAAATTCCTGTCGCAGATCAACCGTGGGCCCAAATTACTTCTGTGCTCTTAAAATTTTAGTTATTAAGGATTCCCTTATGTTGAACTTAAAGCTTATTCTAATTGGCTGATAGTTTTTATTGCTTAAGTGAATGTTTTCTAAATAGAAAATCCTTCTACAAAATGGCTGCCTTGAAAGCCTCTTATTCCCCAATTCTTCATCTAATTTTGCAGTCTATAAATCTCACATTAATAGCAAAACAGTGAGAGATGAAAGTGATAGTGGGTCAGACAGCCCCACAGGGCTCAAATTGGTTGTGTTCAGTCAGGCATTAGATGCTGCCTAGTTGATAATTACATTTATGGGACAAAGCAAAAGCATCATAGTTGCTAGTTTAAGCAGTGGCAACAATTAAAAATTTCACCGGTTTAAAGTCACTTTGGTTTTTGAAATATTAACAGTTTGTTTTAGGCAATGGGAAAATGGGAGTAGGGGAACCTTCCAAAATATTAGAAGTCATAGGATCATATATGAAGAGATAGAATAACCACTGAGTCCAATTCCCTCATACAGATAAGGAAACTGAAATTGGGGGGAAAGAATTTTTCCAAGGGTCATAGTAGGTAGGATTCAAACCCGTGTCTTTCTGCCCAAGTCCCCACCCTAGTCATTATGACACATTGCCTCTGAGAGAAGCAGGGCTCTCAAGTATTTTCTGTTATTGGAGTCTTAACTAAGTGTTTGACTTATAACCCTAAATCTCCTCCAAAGTAAGAAAGGTGATGATAAGCTATCTAACCTATCTTTGCCTTAATTTCTGTATCTGATGGGAAGGTAGTAGAGAAAAGAAGGAAATCCGTTAGCTCACAGCTGTTTGGCAGGTGATACAAATGGCACTTTGTTTCTCCTCAGTAGTTTTCCATAATCAAAACTGGCTATTTCGTTACTAATGAGCAAATTAATATGATGTCTTCCCCTATCTCTTTAGAGAGAATAGCTTTAATCCGGACGTAGCCACTTGTCTTTGGCTAATGTTTTCATTGGCATCCCTCCATTCCATTAGTCATGTGTTCTGATTCATAGTAGAATATGCTCTCATCATTTTAACAGACAAATGGGTAACAAGGTCATGGATCTCAAGGTTGTATCTGTCTCTTTGTAGTCTGTTCTTGAGCAGAAGGTCATGAAGATCGAGGAGAAAATAATCTGTATTTCCAGAGCCAGCTTTAGAAGTGATGCTGAGGAAAGGGAACTAGTTTTTAGAGGAGTGTTTGTTTAGAAAGGTTTAAAGAAACTGTCACATATTTTCTTCTGACATTTTACTACACATGGCTTTTGATAAAATTATAATATACATATGATCTTGTTGGGTTTCTACTAATGGTAGTTTATAGTTAGAAAAAGTCCTTGACTTGTCAGAAGGCTCAAATACACATGTGATCTTGTTGGGTTTCTATTAATGGTAGTTTATAGTTAGAAAAAGTCCTTGACTTGTCAGAAGGGCTCAAACTTCACAGTTGTGTCCCCATTGTCAAATCACTTAACTTGTTTCTTCATCTGTCAAATGGTGGTGATAATAGCTACAGTCTTTTAAAAATACTGTCATAAGGTCCAAATGATATAGCATGGAACCAGAAAGTAGTGTGAGTTCCTTGTGAGCAGGAGCTGTTTACGTTTTTCATCTTTGATTCTCTGGTCCCTGGCACATAATAAATCCCATTTGCTCAATAATTGTTGTTTTTCAGTCATGCCTGACTCTTCATGACCCCATTTGGGGTTTTCTTGGCAAACATACTGGAGTGGTTTGCCATTTTCTTTTCCACCTCACTTTACAGATGAGGAAACAGAGGTAAACAGCTTGAAGTGACTTGCCCAGGATCATACAGTTAGTAAGTTTTTGAGGCCAGATTTAAACTCAGGAAGATGAGTCTTCCTGACTCCAGGCCCGGCGTTCTATCCTCTGAGCCACCTAGCTGAGTAATCAATAATAACAGCTAGCATTTATATAGTGCTTTCAAGTTTGCAAGGTGATTTACAAAATAATAAATTAACTGACCATGCATTGACACTGCTGTTTTCCATTAATGATATTAAAATCTATTGTGGTTGTTGAGTAAACAATTGCTTAAAATAACAAATTAATTAATTTTGTTGTGTTCTGTGCTGGGGACAAGAACATAAAAATGAAACAATCCCTCTACTCAAAGAGTTTATATTCCATATGAAGGAGACAACATATACATAAATGAATAAAGACTACATAGATGTAGATACACATGGCCAAGAAAAAACTTGGAGGATATTAGTACCTAAGGAAGGATGCTACTAGGAATATACCCTAAAGGGGTCAAAGACAAAAGGAAAACATTAATATGTGCAAAAATCTTGATAGCAGCACTTTTTGTTGTAGCAGAGAATTGGAAAGTGTGTGTCTATGAAATGGGAAATAATGAGCATTTTATTAAAATATTATTGCAGTTTTTTTAAAAAAAGGTGATTCTGAGAAACCTGGGAAAACTTAAACTGATGCAGAGTAAAATGAGTAGAGATGGGAGAACAATTTATAAAATGCTTACAATAGTGGAAAGGAAAATAACTTTGAAAAACTTAAGATCTCTGATCAAGACAGTGGCCAATTATTACTTCAGAAGAGCCATGATGATGCTTGCTTCTCACTTCTTGGTAAAGAGGTGATAGATTAAAGGTGAAATTATATCTCATTAGAATGAGATATACTTTTTAGATAGGGCCAATGTGCGAATTTGTTTTTCTGGATTATACTTGTTATGAGGCAAGGTTTTTGATGGGGAGTTGTGGGGAGTGGAGGAACAATAGGTATGTTGTAATAGTAATTTTTTAAAAAATAAGAAAAGAACAGAGTTCAGAAAGGGACATAGCCAAGCAAAGCAGTGTTGATATTTGCATATTAAATATAATATATATTCTTACAAATCATTTATAATAGACTCATGTTTCATAGTCAATCATCTTTTTTCTGTTTTCTTTTCTATTCTTTTATTTTTATATGGAAATTTAAAAAAGGAAAAAAATTAAGTAGACTATAAGAGATGGAGTGGCTTGTCTTACTACTTAGTTGTGTCTTGTAGCAGTTGGGCTTATTTCTTGGCTTTGGCAGACAGGTCAGGTGTGATTTTTTTTTTTTGCACGTACCTTTTACAGTAATATTACTGAAGTAACACTTCAACTATCCTTTTTAATCACTGAAGTAGTATGGCTATAGCTAGACTTTGAAAATTCTGGAAGGCTTCCAAGTTTCAGCCAAATTTCTTATAAGAAATGGCCCATAATATGGCATTTAAATCTATCCAATTTCTTTGTGAACTGTATGAGTTTCATTTGTATGTAAAACTGGTAAGCAAAGTGAGTAGCTTAATTAAATTCTTCTTTGTTACAAAATCTGTCTCTTTTAATGGCTGTGGTTAATATCCACTAGAATGAGATGACTAAAGGGAGATACATTTCAGCTCTGTCTCTGCTAAGCAACCTATTATTTTAACCATTCATTTCCTAACTTGAGGACTGTACCTCTGCTTCTCTTTTCTGACACTGTCAGCACCCTGGTGTAGGCTTCACTCCTAGAGTATCACAATAGCCATCTCACCCCACTACAACTCATTCTCTACTCAACTGTAAAAATAATCTTCCCAAAGTACAGAGATGACCATGCCACCCTCTTATTTAATAAACTGCTGTGGCTCCCTATCACCTTCATAGCTTGGCCCTCTTCTACTTTTCTTATCTTCTTACACTTTCTCCTGCAATCCAGTGATACTGACCTCTTTGCATTTCCAAATGACACTCCATCTCCAGACTCTGAGCATTCTCACTGGCTGTTCCCCATGTCTGGGATATTTTCCTTCCTTATTTCTAACTCTTGGTTACCTTCACATCCCAACTACAATCCTATCTTCCATGAGATGATCCCCTTTATGATATTCCCTTTCCTCTGTTGATTATCTCCAATTTAATCTCTGAGTAGTTGGTTTGTACATAGTTTTCACATTTCCCCCTTTACACTATGAGCTCCTTTATTAAAGAAACATTGGTTTACTCAATTTCATGGAAAAGATGGTAAACATTCCTCAAATATACTTTGACATATACTGTAAACCTCATAGCTACTCTGCTAACTAGTTATGATAGACTAATGGGCTGTTTAGGGGTTTGACACCTGTGAAGATTACTCAGCTTTACCCCATTCCATTGCTATAGACTGAACCAAAATCAAGGAGAGACAAGGTAGGCAGTGAAAGTCTCCAGTGCTTGTCACAACACTCTTAGCCGTGCTATCACCAGTTGTCTTGACTTATGTCTTGCCACTGGACTCTAGTGACTCTGGAGGAGAAAGTAAGGATGGTGACTTTGCACAACCTTGCCTCACTTAAATCCAGTTCACTGCAAATCGTGACATCACCTCTCAATGTCATGGTCCTCTTCAAGAACAAAGGATGAACAACATCAACAGCACCCTTTATGCAGGACACTAAATAAATGTTTATTAAATTGAGCACACAGGGAACACAATGTGGGGCTCTTTTTCCTGACTTTTTTTTTAAATGTACAGATTTTTCCTGCCAAGAAACTGCACTTTTCATTTCATGGAGGAACTTCTTTTGTAGTAAATTGAAAGGGTTACAGTAAAGGTCCTAAATCCCTGGTGGACAGCAATCCACAGAGGAAAGAGTATTCAAATCTTGCATATATGCCTTATCCTGATTCTTCCAGACTATACCTTTTATCTTTAGTCCCCATCTTACAAAAACATGTTCTTAAGTGGAACTGGCCAAGAAAGCATAACTAGGTCAGTATAACCTCCACTACTAGAAAAAAAACTCAGAAAAACCAAAATCTAATGAAAGAGGGTCAGTAGCATTCTTATACAAAGGGAAGCACACTTGGGACATTTTTGACATAGAAATATGTGGTGTTCCAAAAATATTAGTGACGTTTTAGGCTCCAAGAGCTTGATTTGATCCTTATATTTAAGCTCCAGGAGCCTAAATCTGCACTAAGGCTTTGGAGATGCCACAAAGAACTAGTATTAAATACAACATAAAACATCAATATATAATAATTAGCATTATTAAGACAATATATTAATATAGTCTGTAAATACATATTTTATACTACATTATATAATATACCATAATACATAATTATATCACAATTATATATACATAGTGATATTATATATAACTGTATTACAAATAACTAGTTTATATTTCTAAATTAGTAATCATATAACTAGATAATTATTCATACATTTAAAATACAAATATATTTTATAATTACATAATATAGAATAATTATATAATGTAAAAATAATATAAACTTTAATGGATTAAAAAGGCAAACATTAAAGTATGTCAAGCTATAGTTATATTATTTCACTGATTAAAAAGGATAGTTGAAGTATCACCTCAGTAATATTACTGCAAAAAATACATGCAATATATCATACCTGACCTATCTGCCAAACCCAAGAAATAAGCAAGCCCAGATAAATGAATTAAAGTATAAACTTTTCATTCTACAGCAATTCCAGAATTTTTGTTTGATGCCTCATTTAAAGGTTCTCATTTCAATTCATTGACAAGTAGTCACTAATCAGATTCCAGGTGAGGCATGAATGAGTACTGGCTTTCAACTCAGAAGACTTGGAGTGGAAAGCCAGTACTACCAGGGTGATACTGAGCAAGTCATCTCACCTCACTTTCTCCACGTGGAAAATGAGAGAGTTGAACTACATGATCTCTCGGAGCCTCTTCCAGTTATAAATCCCAGGTTCTAAATGATCAGCGAATTCCAGGGATAATAGGGAATGGAAAAGCAGTAAAAGACATGGTCCTTGCCCTCAAAGATCTTATGCTTTGGTTAGCATTAAAATGATTGTGTTTTACAGGGTCTTACATTGCTCCCTAGAATTATAAAGTACTTTAAATCATGTGTTACAGACTATTCAGAAAAGAGGAAGGTTATTGATTGGGTAAGATTTGGTTGAGAATAGTGGGGAGCAAAGTCACTAGACTGTGTGGATGTAGGGTTCTCATGTTAGTTGACTGATAATGATATTCAGAAAGACTAGTCTGATTCTCATTTGACACAGTCAACAAGCATTATATTAAGGAATTACTATGTGTCAGGCATGTGCCAAGTTCTAGGGATACAAAGAAACTCAAAAGGTAGTCTTCAAGGAGTTAATAATCTAATGGAAGGACAACATGTAGACAGATATAGATATAGATGTATATATACATATATATATATACATATATATACATACATACACAAGATACATAAATTGGGATGAAGACAGGCTTCTCACAAAAGGTACAACTTTAGTTCAAACTTGAAGGAAGTCATTTAAATCATGTACAAACAAGCTATATTCAGGAAAGGGATGAAAATGGAGTTATATGGAGATTTCGTGACTTGCACAGTTGTATAACTAAAAAATGGTGGAACTCAGACTCAAACTCAGGTCTTTTCATCCAAAATCTGGTTTGCTATCTTCCACCGCACCCTGCCTCTTAACTATTCTCAATGTTAATGGTTATCTTTAAGAAAACACTTTATAAGGGGCAACTAGATGACACAGTGGTTAAAGCACTGGCCCTGGATTCAGGAGTACCCGAGTTCAAATCCAGCCTCAGACACTTGACACTTACTAGCTGTGTGACCCTGGGCAAGTCACTTAAGCCCCATTGCCTGCAAAACAAAACAAAACAAACAAACAAAAAGAAAACACTTTATATACATTCCTGAAATCTGAGTAAAATTTTTCAGGAAATATGACTGTTAAGATGTGTTTCATTTAAATTGCACTTTTCCTTTCTTCTGGAATTGGCAATTTCCCCTATTAGAAAATACAGAAGGGGCAGCTAGGTGGTGCAGTAGATAGAGAACTGGCCCTGGAGTCAGGAGGACCTGAGTTCAAATCAGACCTCAGACACTTGACACTTACTACCTGTGTGACCCTGGGCAAGTCACTTAACCCCAATTGCCTCACACACACAAAAACCTATACAAGAAAATACAGAAGCCAGAGATCATTTGTTCTATGAAACCATATTGTCCATGTAGGCCTCTTAGTTATCACAAGATGTTGTTGTAAGTTCTTGGAGAGGACCATAACATCAGGGTGTTGTCATGACTTGCAGTGAGTTGGATTCAAGTGAGAGAGGCCTATGCAAGGTCACCAACTTCAATCTCTCCTCCAGAGCCCTCTGGGTCCAGTGGCAAGATATGTATTAAGACAACTGGAGATGGCAACTGGGGTTAAGTGATTTACCCAGGGTCACACAGCTAATAAGTGTCTAAGGTGAAATATGAACTCAGGTCCTCCCAACTTCAGGTCCAGTGCCACCTAGCTTCCCCACTTACCACAGGGTGGAGCGTGGAAGAAGGAGTGGAGAATTTACACCCAAGAGAAAGATGTTGGAGCTTCTAAGAAACTGCAAGAGTTTTCTGAAGCATAAAGGGCTCCCCACTCTAAGAATTCCCCCAAGTTCTTGTTTCTATTGAGAAACACTTTGTTGTTGCGTATGTCAATTTTCTTAGGCCTGACCTCAGAAATCTATTAGGGAAACAGGGCTTCCCAGAAGCTGTTATTGCCAAAGAAGCAGTGATACCAAAAAAGCCTCCCCTGGTCATTTTACAAAGTCAGTAAGCATTTATTAAATACCTTCTATATGCCAGACATGGTATTAAGCAGTGGGGCTATAAATAAGGCCTTGCTTTTAAGTTGTTCACAGTCTAATCGGGGAGACAACATGTATAGAATAACATGTATTCAAACAATAGATATATGTGTTAAATATATGTGTATGTATGTATGTATATGTGTCTAAACATATACATGTGTGTGAAGGATATTATTAGAAATAATCAGAGATAATCTCAGAGGGAAGACCCTGACATTAAGGAGCAAAGGCTTCTTGCAGAATATGGGGCTTTAGCTGAGACTTGAAGGAGCTAGAAAAGCCAGAAGGAAGAGACAAGGAGGGAGAGACTTTCAGGCATGGACAACAGACAGCATTGATGATACAAAGAAAAGCAAAAGACAATCGCTGCTCTCAAAGAGCTTTCGTAGGGGAGGAAACCTTATAACAGCTGTGCACATTCTAGATGCAGGAGAAATTGGAGGTAATCAGCAGAGAAAAGGCATTGGCATTAAGGGAGACCAAGAAAGGTCTCTGGCAGAAAGGACTTAAAGGAAGCCAAGAGGCAGAGATGGAAAAAAAAAAAGAGAGAGAGAATTCTAGACATAGGAGACAGCACATTTGTAATTCTCTGCTCAGTTCTGGGTGCCTCAGTTGAAGAAGGATGTTGATAAATCAAGAGGAGAACAACCAGGATAGTGAAAAGCCTTCAAAACATGTTATATAAGGATCAACGAAAGGAACTGGAGGTGTTTGGTCTTGAGAAAATAATGCTCATTGGACACATGGTGGCTGTCTTCAAGTATTGTAAGAATTGTCATGGCGGGGGGGCAGCTAGGTGGCACAGTGGATAAAGTACCAGCCATGGATTCAGGAGGACCTGAGTTCAAATCTGACCTCGGACACTTCACATTTACTAGCTGTATGAACTTGGGCAAGTCACTTAAACCTCATTGCCTGGCCCCCCAAAACAATTGCCATGTGGTAAAAGGATTAGACTTGCTCTGTTTGGTCCCAGAGGGCAGAACCAGGAGTAATGAATAGAAATTACAAAGGGGTCAATTTAGGCTTAATATACGGAAATATTTCTTAACAATTAGAGCTGACCAAAAAAAAGAAAAGAAAAACAAAAGTGGAATGGGCTACCTTAAGACATGGTGGATTCTCATTGGAGACTACTTGCTGGGTGCTTATAATGGGCCTTCATTTTGAATGTGCTTTAGACTAGATGGTCATCAGGTTTCCAAAATTCTATTGGAGGTGGTATTTTGTTTAATTATAATATATTTATGTTATAGCAAAGGATATCCTGTCACATCTATATAGCTACCTGTGTCCTTTTTGTCCTAAACAAGGACAGACTATAGCAAAGTTAAGATTCATCTAAGGGCTGGTTCTCTCTCCCAAAATGATTGACCCAACTGTCTCCTGGACAGAGTCCTCTTTGTTTCTTAAAGTTTGAGGACATAAAGAGAACTGGTATTTACTATAAATGCACCAATCTCAGGTGCAAGACTCTAGCTACCTTTGAGTATATGAATCATGAGTAGGCAAGGTGAGTTTGAATATTGGAGTTGATAAAAATTCTTTTGCTGAACAGTATTGACATTTTAAAATTCCTCAGTCACCCTCTCATGAGTCTTTCTCAGTCATCATATCTATGTCTACTTTCTTCAGTGTAGGAGTTCACTGAAGCCTTAGCCACCCCCCAACTCTAAGGAAGCCCCTAATTGTTGCTATTCCTATTGAAAGGGATTTTGTTGCTGTGTGTATTGATTTTCCCAGAGCTAACTGTGGGGATTTAATGAAGAAATAGGACTTCCCAGCAACTATTACTCAACTTCCTGGCCCACTACAGGAAAGGGCATAAATCTGACTAGGCTACCTCACAAGTTTGTAGTATGATATTCAGTTTGGTGCACCACCTTTTAAAAGGGACATCTGTAAGGTATAGTATATCCAGAGAAGGATGACCAGGACAGAAAGAGGACTTAAAATTGTCATATCAATCGGCCAATCAATCAATAAACAATTTATAAGTGCCTACTTTGTTCCAAGCTCTATATAAGGGTATATTGAAAGACCTAGTAGAGAGTAATTTAGTTCCCAGTCAAGTGGAGATTTTAAAGTGGGCTTTGGATGTGGTTAGAAGTGTTGTAGAAAGGATTCATGTTTCATGATTTCATTTTGGGATTGGACAAAATGACCTTTGAGGGCCCTCCTAGCTCTAAGATTGTTTGACTGAATGTTTATCATCATAGGCACTTTCTCTTTCTTTTCCCTGCACCAACCTTATGTCTGTGACCTAGGGTCTCTGTCCCCGCAAAGGACTTGTCTCCCAGAGACATTTCCCTTCTAGGTCCATTCACAGTTTTAGAAATCTGTTCATTGAAATTTGACTGAGGTCAAATCATTCAGAAGTGATTCACTATGCATTTATAACAATCATTCAGGATCATTCTAGGAAGGATGTAGAGAATTAGTCCCAAAGTAGAATTCTGACATTACTCCCATTTCAGGAACATGATTGTCACATAGAAGTTTTTATTGAAACCATTCCTACCACTTGTCCAGCAGGAGAAAAATAACTTTAAAATTCATGTTGGATTGTTGTTGTTTGCTATTTTTCAGCTCCTATTTTCTTTGGTACATTTTGTGAAAGGACACCATTTTAAGATACAAATCTTAACAAGCTAGAGGTTTTGCCAAAGAGGTTTCATAAGCATGCAAGATCCCCTTAGCTTGCAGTCTGGGAGACAAACGTAGAGTAGTAATGCTAATGATGTACAATCCAGGGGCTCAGAATTTCATCTGAGCCATGGAAGTTGCTTCCCATTAGTATATATAATTCCCCTCCCTCTATAGAATATCTGTATGGGAAACTGTTAACCTTTGATTTTTAATGAATATGAAAGCTTAAAAATGCTATGGCCATTCCAACTAAATTAAGCGTCTTGCCCCCCTTCCCTCTCCATCAGGGACACAGTGTCCTAGAAACGAATAGACCAATACTATATTCCATTTTAGTCCAGAGCTACTAAAAGGGGTCTTTAGAATTAAATTTGGCCATTAGCCCAGATTTATTCAGATTTTTAACAAGTACTGTTTTGTGTTTTGGCACCCTGCATCCCCGCCCCTAGCTTTGGGGGAGGAGGTGTCATGAACAAAAAAAACAAAAAAAAAACCAACCCACAAAAGCAGCTGCTAGAAAGAAAATGAAATAAAAAGGAAGGAAGACAAACTAGGCTTCGAGAGCAACTGTTCAAATCCTCCAACGAAGAAGACTTCCTTTTCTTATATTTAGTCCATCTTCATTTTTGGAAGGTTTCTCAATGGTTTTCATTGGTGGCCATTTGAAATTAACTTGTATACTATGAGTTCATGATTTTAATTGATTTAAGAGCTAAATCAGTATAAGACATTGTTATAATATATTTTTTTTAAATTCTGGATCTTAAAAAAAATTCCCATGTGAAGTTTTACAGCAAAGAGGATAAAGACTTTGCGGTGGGTTATTGGGTTTTTTTTCCCCAATCCTATTGTTTTATGAATGGAGGATATTGTCAGCTCTCAGCAAAGCTGCTCACAGTGGAGATCCCATAGAGACTCTTAGCTTGAAGGCAGTGGAATAGCAATTGCCTCCATTTTCCACGCTAGATAAAGCTAGGTAAACTGTTAGTAGGCAGACTGTATTATGTAAATTCCATCCATTTAGCAGGATGCACTTAGTGCAGAAAACATTAGGATACTCTCATGCAAAACAACAACAACAACAACAACACACACACAACACAAAACAAAAACAAAAAACCCTACAATAAAAACAATGCTGGCATGGAGGTTTAGAGCAGGAAAAGAACCACAGAAGTCATCTGCTCCATTACTCTTTTTGAACAGATGAGGAAAAATCAGTCCTATTAAGTGACTTGATCAAGGTTACATGGTTAGTATAGAATATAGATGGTGATTCAAACCCAGATCCTCTTCCACCAAATAGAGTAGCCTTTTTATTCTGTGATGAATAGAAAATTAAGGAAGAAAATACACTATGAAATGCTAATTTCAGAATATCAACCAGAATAACATATAAATTATATTTAGCAGTAGTAACAATTGTTAGCACTTACAGAGTGCTTTCCATGTGATAGCTCATTTGATTCTCGCTGCAACCATATTAAGTTGTTTCTATTATTATCCTCATTTTTACAGATGCAGGTATTAACACTGGGAAGGATTAAGTGTTTTGCTTGGGGGTCACACGACTGTTAAGTATCTGAGGCAGAATTTGAACTTGGGTCTTCATGACTCCAAGTCCAGCAGTCTATCTCCTGAACCACTATATCCTAAGTGTAAAACAATCTGGAGAAGAAAATGACAAAGTACTACAGTATCTTTGCCAAGAAAACCCCAAATGGGGTCATGAAGAGTTAAACATGACTTAAAATAACTGAACAATAACAACAAATCCTGTGTTTGTATGGATGCACAATTCCCTCAATTTACACGTCGGACAACTAAATCTGAGAGAGAGTGTGACTTGCTCAAGATGAAACAGCTAGTCTATAACAATGGTAGGATTAGAATACAGGTGTCCTGATTTTCAAACCAAGCTCCTTCTATAATTTCTATCACATTATGCTTTTAGAAAATTATGCTTTCTCTAAAGTAGCCTATTATGAACTACTTCTGCCTTGTTATAAGGGGGAAATAATAATAATGTTTATATGATGTTTTATGGTTTACAAAGTACTTTACAGACATACTCATTTATTTCTTAGAAAAATCCAGTGTGATAGGTAATATAAATAGCAGTGTCCCCATTATATAGATGAAATAAATTTAGTCTCAGAAGTTTAAATGACTTTTCCCAAGTCACACTTCTAGTAAATGGCAGACCTGAACTCAGACCTAAGCCTTGAAAGTTCAGTGCTTTTTCTATTATGTCATACTTTGATCAAACAAACATAAAGAACTAAAATATGGGGCGGCTAGGTGGCGCAGTGGATTAAGCACCGGCCCTGGATTCAGGAGTACCTGAGTTCAAATCCGGCCTCAGACACTTGATACTTACTAGCTGTATGACCCTGGGCAAGTCACTTAACCCCCATTGCCCCGCAAAAAAAAAAAAAAGAACTAAAATATATTCTTATAATTATATTTTGAATTTATAATTATTTTATCTATAAATGGTGATAATGAGTCCATTATATAATATGTCAATGTTATTCTCTGAGGAAAGGTGGCCAATGATACCATCAAATTTGAGGGCAAGTATATTCTAATTTTACTGTGATTTATTCCTATTTGAGGAGCTTTGTTCCTAAGTGTCAACCTTGGGGTACCCCAAACTAGACTCTTGGACCGTTGGGCTTGCAGGCCTTGGAAAAGCCTAAAAGACCTGATTTGACTCCTAGATACCCCAGGCTGTTAAATTTGCAATCCAGTAAACCTCAGAAACTTAAAGTAGTGGTTTCCAAAGTGGAGATTATGTCTTGTTAAGTCAACAAATATTTATTAAGTATTTACGATGTTCCAGGCTGTTCTAAGCATTTGTACTACCAATACAAATAGAGAGAAAGACAGTTCCTGCGCTCAAGGAGTTCACTTTCTAATTCAGGGAAGGCAAGTCAAAGAAAGCTGAAAAGCTGGTGGGGGGGAAGATGACAAAGCTACTTAGTATGAGGACACTGTAAAGGAAGTATGGATAGGTAGGAGTGTGGCTTTGGTAATAAATAAGGCAATAAGGCATGGCTGTCTTGGGTGTCCTCTTTAAGATGGAGGTTCTAGGGGCAGCTAGGTGGCGCAGTGGATAGAGCACTGGCCCTGGAGTCAGGAGTACCTCAGTTCAAATTCGGCCTCAGACACTTAACACTTACTAGCTATGTGACCCTGGGCAAGTCACTTAACCCCAATTACCTCACCAAAAAAAAAAAAAAAAAGATGGAGGTTCTAAGAACAACCACTCAATCAGGGGAAGAAGCTGCAGGACAAGGGGGATACTTCTTCCAATGTGAAAAGTTCAAGGGTCATGTGAACTTCCAGACCGAAGAGGTTTTGGTGACATGCTAGAGAAAGTCTGAAAGAGTCAGGATTACAGCCTGAAGAGGAATATCATGATTAGAAGGGAGCCTTGTCCTGACCACAGCATTTGTAATCAGTCATTCAGAGGGTGGGAAGGTGGGTTGAATTCCACCCTTGACAAAGCAGGAAGTTATGGGGCTTGTCACCAAAACACAGTCATTAGCTGCCCTTATCCCCCAACACTCTTTCCCTGGCCTCCCCTGTTCATGGTCCCAACCTTCTCCTTTCTGAGTAGGCTTTGGCCCCTTAGGGAAAAAGGAAAGATCTCCCCTCCTCCCCAATATACCCACCCTTTGTGCCCCACACAAGCCCTGTCTAGTGGCATATACACTTCAGAAAGTGTACTGTTTGCTTCAGGGCAGGAACCAAAATGAAGGTGTTGTCAATTCATTGAGAATCTCATTGCATCATCTTCCCTCCAAAACCAGCCCTCTTCCAAGTTTCTATATTACCATTGAGGTTCCACCATTCTTCCATTTTTCATTCTTTTTTTAAAATTTTTATTTTTTTGCAAGGCAGTGGTGGTTAAGTGACCTGCCCAGGGTCACACAGCTAGTAAGTATCAAGTGTCTGAGGTCTGATTTGAACTCAGGTCCTCCTGAATCCAGGGCCAGTGCCTTATCCATTGCGCCACCTAGCTGCCCCATTCTTACCCTTCATATCCAATTAGTTGCCAAATCTCTCATTTCTACTGGCACATTGTTCATACCCTCCCCTTTCTTTCTACTCACAAAGCCCCCACCCTAGTTCAGCTCCCCTGTGACTTCTTGCCTGGACTACTACAATAATCTCATAAATTGGTCTCCACCTCTCAAAACTCTCCTTTCTCCAATCTTTCTACCACATAGCCGAGAAGTTTAGTAGGATTCCCATTTCCTATTTTTGTGAGCAATTTATGTAATATTGGAATTAAATGTTTGATAAAATTCAGTACAGATTACAGTAATGGAAGTTATAGTCCTGTTCTTGGAACAATCTATCAGTGAGCATGACTTAAAATTACATTAGCTTTTTTGGCAGTCACATCACATTTTGACTCATTTTGGGCTTGCAGCTAACTAAAATCCCTGGGGTCTCTTTAACATGGATTGCTTTTAAAACAACCCCCCCTCCATCCTGTTCTTTTAGTCATAAGTGTAAGGTTTGAACTGAACCTTGAAGGAAGGATAGATCTTAGATAAGGGCTGGTGGGAAGAATGTTATAAACAAAGCTATGCACCTATGGTATATTTGGGCAACGGTGAGTAGACTGGTTTCAGAGTAGATCTAGCAAGATATAAACTAAATCCACATCTTTTCTGTATAGTACCGATTAAAACCAAACATGTAGAGATTGAAAAATAATTTCCTTCCAAAGTAACTACAGAGTTTAAAAAACTTATAATAGGAATATATTCACCAAGTTGCACAGAAACTATACGCATATAACTACAAAACACCTGATAGAAATAAATACAGACTTAAAAAATTAAAGAGATATTAATCACTCATGGTTGGGCTATGCCAATATAAATGATAATACTATTTAAAATTAATTTTCCATACCAGTGAAATAACAATCAAACTACCAAACTAGAACTGGAAGAAGAAAAGCTCAAGAATCTCAGAGGAAATAAGGGAAAAGCAGTCCTAGATTTCAGAATATAAACTAATAATCATCAAAACAATCTAACTCTAGTTAAAAAATAGAGGGGTCAATCAGTAAACCAAATTAGGTCTATAACATGCAGAAGTATATGTAATCAAACAACCTAGTATTTAAGAAACTCAACTATTAATATAAAGACATACTATTTGATAAAAATTGCTTGGAAAGTAGTCTGGCAGAAAATAGGTTTAGATCATCATGTCATACTTATACTAGAATAAACTTCAAATGAGTACATGATCTAGATATAAAATGTCATATGATAAACAAAATGGAGGAGCAAGGAAGGAGATACTTTATGAATGGGTGAGATTCTTGATCAAATAATAACCAAATATATTTTGTTTGAGCAAAGGATTTTCAGTTTAACATAATTAGAACTAGAAGGGAAACAGCTAACTGGGCAAAATCTTCGTAGTAAATTTTCCTGCTAAAGATAATAATCTATAAGAGAGTACAGAATAGAAACAAGTTTGAATAAGAGCCATAAAGTCAAATCCTTTGACTTAAGCCGGATACAATGAAAGGTCAAAACATGGTCTTTGCTTTCAGTGAGCTAACATTTTAAGAGGTTTGGGGAAGACCATATATAAGTACCTATGTGCAAACAAGATACAGTAGAAATAGAAGGTAATTTCAGAGAGAAGAGACTGGCTTTAGGAACCTGGAAAGGCTTCTTGCAAAAGGTAGGATTTAAATTAGGAGTCGGAAGTGATAATGCAAGCATTACAGAAATAGGCGACAGAACCAGGACAAATACAGAGTTAGGAGGAAAATTGTCACATCTGAGGAACTTCAAGTAGCCTTTGTAACTGGCTTGAATGGGATATGGAGGGGGAATAAAGATTCTAATTAAGTAAAAAGATTATAAAGGTACGAAGGAGCTAGATTGTGAAGAGCTTTAAATGCCAGGGTATATTTGATCCTGGTGGTAATCAGGAACCACTTGAGTTTATTGTTTGTCCATATTTATACATTGTTTATTATTTATATATGTTTATATTACATGTCATATAATATGAAAATCTATATTTGCATGGGTAACATATAAATAATGTTATTTACTTATATTTATTGTTCTGCTGTGAGTTAAGTCCTAGGGATTTGACCTAGTCTAAACCCAGAATCTTCAGTGGCCTCATAATACTGTACAAATTTAAGGGACTGTTTAAGTGGAAAACTTACAGCACTAAAAATTCTGAAAAAGTGATGTCTATTTTAGGACTGAATAATTAATAACAATGATCACAGTCCTTAATTAGCATACTACTTGTAGTCCTCTTGTAAAGGATAATTACTAAGTAAGACTCTGCTTGATGTCAGTATGTGAAAATACTGACTGATTGATTCCAACTTGAAAAATCAACACCAAAATTCACGTATAATCAACCAGCAAGAATTCATTTAGCACCTTCTATGTGCATGAAAGTATTAAGTGTTGGGGATACAAAAATGGAGCAGATGTTTCCATCAAGGAAATTAGATTCTTTGGGGGGGTATATGTGTTTAGAAATAAATTAATACAGCATATATACCACACTAATATACACTAATGGGGGTGGGGAGACTAACAGCTGGGGAAATCTCAAGGGAGGTGGCACATTAACTGAGCCTTAAAAGGAGGGAGGTATTCCAAGTGATAGAGGTCAAGTATGAAAGCATTCCAGTCCGTTCAAAAGCACAGAAGCAGTGTATGGAAACTCATTGCAAGAAACAGTAAATGGCACAGTTGGACTAGAAAATAGAATTGTATAAGAGGGAATAACATGTAATCAGGGGAAGAACAACAGACTTGTGAAGGACTTTAAATACCAAACAAAGGAGTGTGCATTTTATCCTATAATCAATAGGGAACCACTCATGATTCTTGGGCTAATAAGTGAAATAGAGGCTGGTTCTTTAGGCTATCAGTTGGCAGCAATGTGGAGAAAGAATTGGAGAGAAAAGAGAGTGGATGAAAGGAAAACAATTAGGAAGAGAACCATTGCAATGGTTTAGGGAAAAGTTGTTGGTGGACAAAGTTGGCTTTTATGAGAGTAGAGAAAAGGGGATAGAGAGAAAGAAATTGAGCACATAACTGAAAAGATTGGGCAACTGATTGACTATAAGGGATGAACAAGAGTGAAAAATTGAGGTTTAGAACCTGGTAGGCTTGGGGAATAATGATGTCCTCAACAAACCCAGGAAAGTTAGGGGGAGGGATAACTTTAGAGCAGTGGATCTCAAAGTGTCATCTGTTGACCCCTGTGGGTCTCCAGGATCCTTTCAGGGATTCCATGATGTGAAAACTACTTTCATAATATTAAAAAAGTATTTGACTGTTAAAATACTTTTCCCTTTTCCAACTACATAGCTGTGTGAGGCCAAATTTTATTCACATACTTCAACCAACACAAGATATGGCAACAGATCAAATGCAGAAGCAGATATGAGAATCCACCTATCTTCTATTAAAAGTAGACATTAAAGAAAGTTAAAAATATATAAAATGATAACATCTCATCATCACTTTTTTGTTTTGGAAAATAGTTATTTTTCAATAAAATGTTATATAATTTAAAAAGTATTAATGGGTAATTTTAGTTTCTACTACAATAAATTTCAACAAATATAAGGGGGAAGAAAAGGGAATAAGCATTTATATAGTGCCTACTATGTGCCACCCACTTTAAGTACTTTACAAATATCTTATCTGATTCTCATAACAACTCTTCAAGGTGTGCTGTTTATTATCCTCCAGTTGAGGAGACTGAGGCAAATAGAGGTTAAGTAACAAGACCAGTTTCATCCAGCTAGGGAGAGTCAGAGGCCAGATTTGAATTTTTTATCTTCCTGCCTCCAGGCTCAGAGCTCTATTCACTGTGCTATCTGATTCTCAAAATTACTAAGTGCCTTCTAAGTACTAGACATTGTGCAAAGCACTAGACAAATATTATGTCATTTGGGCCTCACAACAACCCTGGGAGGTAGGTGCTATTATTATGTTCATTTAACAGTTAAAGAAACTAAGACAAACAGTAGTTAAATGACTTGCCCAAGGTCACATACTTGCTAAGTATCTAAGGCTGGATTTGAACTCAGGTCTTCCCAAGTCCAGACTGAAGGCTACTTAGCTGTAGATAAACAAAAGTCGTTTGAGTGCATCATTAATTTATGAGTGCCAAGAGGTCCTAAGATCAAAAAGTTGAAGAATCACTAGTTTAAAGGGAAAGTTCATACATTTTCTTTTGTATGTGTTGAGTTTGAGAAACCTATTGGATGTTGAGATGAAGGTGATCAGAAGACAGGTGATAATCCATGACTTTATTCTTGGGAAAGAGATGAGAGCTAGCTCTATGGATCTAAATGTAGATGATAGGTGAATTAATGAAAGCTGATGAGGTCCCTGCTTCCTAATCCTGGGCTCTTTCCACAATATGACATCTGTCTAACTTCAAGTCCATAGTAGTACCCAGACAAGCACCAATGACTCTAATGATAAGGTAAAAGCTCTTAGTTCTAACAAATAATTTGAGCTATTCACTGAAGTGGAAGCAAGATTCTAATCAAGGGCAGCTAGATGGCACAGTGGATAAAGCACAGGTCCTAGATTCAGGAGGATCTGAGTTCATATCCAGTCTCTGACACTTGACACTTACTAACTGTGAGCCCTGGGCAAGTCTCTTAATCCTCATTGCTCTGCAAAAAGAGACAGAGAGAGAGACAGAGAGACAGACATGCTAATTTCTCCTCCCTGTGGGATGTACTCCTCTTTGGGGCAAATGTCTATTTGACATACTCCCCTCTAGCTTGGGGATGAAAATATGGAAATTAGGGCACTGAAGGTCTTTTCCTCTCTTCCTTACAGAAGGTACAGTTGCATCCTGCAGAGAAAAGGGAGAATTAGATATAACTTGCAAATCAGAATAAAATATATTACCCTACATATCCTCTTTCAAGTTGGCATCTTTGTCATTATTTGATTGCTTCAGTGTTTACATTCTCCTTTCACAGAAAAGCTTATTTTTTTTAAAAAAGGAAAGCTTAATGATGAGTAAGAAAAAACAAAAGTATTTTAAATTACATGATAATGTGACATTTTATATCAGTCTGACCTTTAGAGGATCAATCTAAAAGGAGAATGTGCTGTCTGGGAATGTAGTGGATTCTCCCTTGTTGGAGTCTGGATGACCACTTTTTAGGTATGTTAGGGTCATAATGGAGCAGCTAGGTGGTGCAGTGGATAGAGTGCTGTGCCTGGAGTCAGAAAGACATCTTCAAGAATTCAATTCTGGCCTCAGACACTGTGTGACCCTATTTGTCTCAGTTTCCTCATCTGTAAAATGAACCGGAGAAGGAAATGGCAAACCATTCCAGTATCTTTGCTTAAGAAAACCGCAAATAGGGTCAGAAAGAATTGGACATAATTCAAACAACCAAACGACTTAGAGCTAGAAAAGACTTGAGAGTCCAACCCTGTCATTCTACTAAGTAACACAGAAATTAAGTGACCTGTCCAAGGACACGTACCAGTAAATGGTTAAGTTAGGATTTGAACCTGGATCTTCCTGACTTACAAGATTAGTGCCCTGGCCATTTATACAGAATTTTTTTCTGGTATTAATTGGGCTAGAAAACTACAGAGAGCCCCATACAATTCAAAAATTCTGTTATTTAGGATTTCTCTTTGAAGGGAAAGTTAATGCAAATATATAACAATCACCATCACAAATGTGGTGAGCCAGAACTAGAAAATAAATTTTACAGGAATGCTTCAAGAAATAGACATCTGTTGCATAAATCTTCAAACAAGAAGGTGAAATTTCCCCAAAAATAGGACAAGAAATCTAGAAAAAAAAAACACAATCAAAAGAAAAAAGTTAAATATTCTTTCTGTTGGGAGACTCGGCCAATGTGTGTAACCTGCTTAGTACTGATGAAATATTTTGACTGTCTTCTACATTCTTTTAATGTTGGTGTCTGCTTAACATGGTAAATATCATGGGGGTAGCAGAGCAACGATCTATTTCAGGTACAGCCCTCCTGAAATAAAGATAAGCATTGAGTTCCTAGCATGACTGAGCTCATATAGTTATGTAAGGATTCTCATCAATGTAGGTAGACACAGACTAAAGTGACTAGTCTTGTGTGAACTCTGCTGATCTTATAATAGTTCTTGAACTTGGTGTGATTCTAATTGGTGTATGAGACACGGGCTGTGCAGAATCCCATTGGTGTCAAGTGGCACAGTCCTATATTAGAATAAAAGAGGAAAAAAGGTGTTGCTTGAGGTCTGGAGTCTATGAAACTCTCCACCTCTGAAGATCTAATTCTAAGTCAGAAAAAAATGGTTCTGGTGGGTTTTTGGAACTTTTGAAGATTGTGAATCTGAGCCTTAGAAGGAACATGATTTTTTTTTCCCCTTCCCATTCCACATATGGTAATATACCCTGTATACAGGTATCTAAGGGCACAGATCTAAGGGCATTACTTTTCCCTATCTGTAGGATAGCCTACAGAGAACACAGAAAATACAAAAAACTCACAAAACTTAGATTTTAAAAAAGCATATAAAGCCCTCAACCCATCAACTCCCTTTGGAAAGGAATTAAACTGGGGCAGCTAGGTGGCATGAAGTGGATAGAGCACCAGCACTGAAGTCAGGAGGACCTGAGTTCAAATCAGCCTAAGACATTTGATACTTACAATTTGTGTGATCCTAGGCAAGTCACTTAACCCCAATTGCCTCACAAAAAAAGGAAGGAAAAAAAGGAAAGGAATTAAACTTCAAAATTACATTTGAAGTGACAGCTAGGTAGCACAGTGGATAAAGTACCAGTCCTGGATTCAGGAGGACCTGAGTTCAAATATGACGCCAGACACTTGACACTGACTAGCTGTGTGACCCTGGGCAAGTAACTTAACCCTCCCCCCCCAAAAAAGAATTACATTTGAAACCACCCATTGACATTTCTGTGAAACATTTTTTTCCCAATGTCCTACACATTTCCTCTTCAACACTGAACCAAGACTTTCAGTATTTCCCTTTGGCTTAGTGCTCCATCCTAACCCCTTGGTAGGTGTCCCCCAAACAACATCCCCTTGCCATTTGACCTACTTTCAGTCATTTTTCAGCCGTGGCTGATTCTTCATGATCCCATTTGGAGTTTTCTTGGCAAAGATTACTGGAGCGGGTTAGCCATTTCCTTCTCCAGCTCATTTTACAGATAAGGGTTAAGTGACTTGCCCAGAGTCACACAGCTAATAAGTGTCTGATGTCAGAATTGAACCCTAAAGATCAGTCTTCCTGACTCCAGGGGAGGCACTCTACCCACTGCCCCACCTAGCTGCCCTATTGGACATGTACCATGTAAATAATTCAACTGGCTTTGTTCTCCAAGTAGGATACTTCTCAGGAACTCTCAGAGCAGTCCTTTTCCTCCTCTTAGGAATGCTCCACATTAGGACATTTTATTTCTTTAGAAGATCTGATTTCTGACTTATTTAACTTGTGGTTAAACCCCAAGTCTGGAACTCCCCTCTTGGAATAGTTGTAGTCCATTTCTGCTTTTTGTCATGTCCTTCTGAAAGAATTTTCTCCCAGCCCCAGATGCTACTATCTCTTGGTCTGGGGAAATCCAGTCTCAGCATTGTTCCTCACAGGTTGCCTGAGTACATGCACATGTAACTCCCAAGTGCTTCAGCCATAAAACATAAATGTTCACTTTGGGGGGATTTTTTGGTGGAGGTTGATCAGAATGGTTAGGAAATAGACTTACTTCCCCTAAGCACCAGGCTCACTCTGCAGTATGCTTTCCTGGAGTCTCAATAAGGAAAGGTGGGGGATAGGGGCAGGGGCAAAAGGGCAAGATGATTCTTTTCCCACACTACTCATAACATAGAATATTTAAATCCATTTGATCATCAATATAAAACTCAACCAACCACCCCAGCATTCATTTATTTACAAATGAAACACAATGAATATTTATGACACCTTTTCCTTACCAAAAATTTCCTACACTAATGAAAGTGTAAGTCCAGTCCAAAAAACAAACAAACAAAAGTAACTGTTGCTCATCCCTTTGGAAGCCACAAGTCCCTATTTATCCCCAGCACAGAGTAACATGAGGGGATTACAGAAAATGAAATAACAAGGGATTAAACAAGATGCCATGAGAGGGAAGGACTTTGGAAAGGATGGTGTTGCACATTGTGTCTCTAGCTGTCAGATCATGCATATATGATCTCTCATAGGGGTATTCTGTCTCCTGCTCTTCTTGTCATTTGAACTATCACTGTGTAATCAGGAGGTGGTCATAGTGTCAGTTTTACCAGGACCTCCTGTCCCAGGCCTTGGCATGGGAGATGACAAGAAGGAAGTTGACCAACACATGGAAGCACTGAGCAGTTAATGCATTTTAAGCATTCACATTTGATGATTAGGATTCTGGGAGGCATCTAGGATACTTTATAAGGAGATATGGAGGAAAAATAATGATCAAATATATTTCCCAGGGCAGCTCCCTGGTATAACTTATTACAGATTTTCCTAATGGGCAGTGAATGGATGAGTGAACAGATGGATGGATGGATGGATGGATGGATGGATGGATGGATGGATGGATGGATGGATGGATGGATGGATGGATGAATGAATGAATGGGTGGGTGGGTGGATAGATGGATTTTAAAAAGCATTTACTATGGGGAGCTGGAGCCAGTGTTAGAATTATTATGAGTGATTTATTCATTCTCTTAGGTTACTTAAAAATTGAAAAAAAAGCAATTAAGTGGGTAGTAGTCTAAACATAGTTAGTCTGTAGTAGGCAGGTTGCTTAGACAGAGATTAGTAACAAGCTGTTCACACGTGCTCAGTTAATTGAATAGGTAGCTTATGGTTTAGGATACCATCTCCTGGCTTGTGCAAATATTGCACTCTGAATAACTATACTAGCCACAAGCTCCCTTGGTATCACTGTAAAGGTAATGCCCCTCAGACACTAGCTGTGTGACCCTGGGCAAGTCATTTAATTCTTCTTGCCTCAGTTCTCTCATCTGTAAAATGAGCTGGAGAAGGAAATGGCAAACCACTCCAGTATCTCTGCTAAGAAAACCCCAAATGGGTTCACAAAGAGTGGGGCTTGACTTATTGACTAAAACAACAACAGAAGGCAATGCCCCCGCATGGGGCACAGATGACTTTTCTATATAATCAAGTTTGACAACTAGAAATGGTGCTTTACAAGAATTATCTAATAGAAAGGTATTTACTTGCTTATCATTGTCCCTGGTTTTTCAGTCATACTTGCTCATAGCCAGTCCTTCCCCTAGTTGTATAGACCTCCCCAAAACTGCCACCACCACCATCACTACCATCCCACCCCCTGCCAAATGTATTCTTCTGCTTCATGAAATTAAATTCTGACCAATCCATCAATTTACCAAGGTCATGTTGACTTGAAAAATATCTTCTAAGTATTTTCTCTGTCTCATTGATTTTTTTCCCTTTTAAATAACTCTTCAATATAGCCTCATACTAAAAAAAAAAATTCTATAAGACTTGTAGGCAAGTTTTATAGCAAAGTACAAGGTCACACAGCAAAGCTACTCATAAGCCCACATATCTGACTGAACTGTACTTTAACTTTTAAAGATCATCTTTTTATTTCTCAGTTTCCATATGCAAAAAAAGGACATTGTATCTGGCCAAAAGCAGGCTAAAACTAAGAAAACCATTGAATGGTAAGTGATGATTTTGATTTATCAGTCAATGTTTTTTTTTTTATTTAACATCTTCCATTATGGATTTTTTTCTGGTGCTACTTTAAGGAATCTCCACTTTTACCCATTTATGGGGAGCACTGATATATTGGGTCGTACTTGCTCTGTAAGTTTGGCAATCACCAAAATGGAGTGGTGTGTGACTAAGCACATCTGGATGTTATTGGAATACTCTTAGGACATTCCTTTTGATTTGTGAATATAAATTGCAGCTGGACAAAAGAGTGTTGCTACATTGGGAATCACAGAGTTTAAGGAGAAAGAATGAGGTGAAAAATAAAGAACACTGTTTTTGGAGTAGAGAACCTGGTGGGTTTGATCTGCCATTTACTGCTCATGTGACCTTGGACAAGTCAATTTCATCCTCTGGACCTTAGTTTTTTGTTGTTTTTTTAATCTGTAACAATGAGAGGAAAGGATGATGATCTCAAAGGTCAAGCATCATGATGCCATGAGATAAGAAAGGATCCTTGGGAATTTAATATAACTGCATGACATATATAACACACACACACATATACATTACTTATAACACTATTTCCCGAATAGAAACTATTCCCTACCTCTCAAAAGTATTTATATATTTATTAGGAAAGAGGGGGAGAAACAACTAGGGATATGAATAAAAATTCTTTTAAAAATTGTTTTATTATTAATTTAATCACCAATAAACATTTTATGTCAGTATACAAAGAATAAAAAATAAGACTGTGAAACTTTGAAATTCTGTTCTTTATGCAATTAAACTGCACATGGTAGTTACAAAACTACAGTGTGTTCTCTTTTGACCTTTTTTTTTTGTTTTTGCTATGTACTAGTTAAATGGTTTCTTGATATTCTTTCCATTTTTAACATCTCTATTGTTATGACAAATATGATGTAATATGATCTCCTCCTACCCTAAAAAATTTCCCTTAGAAATAAATATGGTTGGTCAAACAACAACAACAAAAAAAATCAATTCAACACGTTGACCATATCTGAAAATGTGTATTTTGCTCTGTACTTCTAGTCCATCATTTTTCTGCTTCTAGGAGGATGGCATGATTCACCATGGGTTTTCTGAAATCTACACTTGCCATTACATTGATCAGAGTTCTTTCTCTTTCAAAGCAGTTTTCCTTTATATTATTGTGGTCATTGTTCTCCTAGTTCTATTCATTTCACTTATGCATCAGTTCATACCGATCTTTTCAGGTTTCTCTGAATTCATCATTTGTAAGTATAGCAATCTTTCATTGCATTCATATACCACCATTTGTTCAGCCATTCCCCAAATTTCAAACTAATTTTGTTTTTACTTCTTTGCTATACCAAATAGTGCCACTATAAATATTTTTTGAACACATAAGTCCTTTTCTGTGATATATGCCTAGTAGGATCTTCAGTGACTTTTGGGATATTATTCCAAATTACTTTCCAGAAAGATTGCACAAATTCATGGATATTAATAAAAATCCATAAGTTTTACATGGTAGAGCTCAAATTGGAGGGTCATGAGTTCTATAGTACACTTCATGAATATTCTCTCAAAGCGCTAAAAACAGACTTATCCTGATTTAACCTCTCATAGATTAATATGGGGTTAGCTCCATCTGCCCCACCAAACCCAGAATTCTGTGTTTTTAAGCTGTGAATGGCTGTTTCTCCCCCCCTCCCAAGGCAATTGGGATTAAATGACTTGCTTAGGGCCACACAGCTCATATGTGTCAAGTGTCTGAGGACAGATTTGAACTCAGGTCCTCCTGACTTCAGGGCTTGTGTTCTATCCACTGTACTACTTAGCTTTCCCTGAGTGGCTGTTTCTTGATAATACATCCTCCTATTCCCTACTGTTTTCACCTTATCTTTCTTGGTGATATTAGAGCAAGTTTTTTCTGGTGTGCCAACTTTTTTGGATAGTTAGATTTAAAGCAGGATTTTATAGTGATAGGGAGTAGCTTGGAGAATTTGAAATTGTTATGGGTAGTAAAAGATTGAGAACCACTTTCCCATCAAATAATAAAACCAGAATTTGTAAAACATTAACATGACTAATGTTTGAGTCTTTTAAAATTTGTTTCTTAAAGGATCATTAGTTTAAATGAGGAACAAAAGTTAGAAATATTTTTTGAACCATCATCATATTATTTGGCTTTTATAGAGTAATTTTCCACTTGAACTAAAAAAAAAGTTTAAGTATTCTGCAGTTTTGCTCCTGAGAGAAATACTAGAAAGTAGCTGAGTATAATCTTCCATAAAGGACGTAGAGAAACTGATATAAAATGGCAAATTTCGAATCCATTTAGGTAAAACTGAAAACATAGCTTTTTGTTGTTGCTGTATACATACAGAAGATCAAAATCCAGCCAACCAAAACATCAACCTCTGAGTCCAAAGGATTCACTCCAGAAAATATTTAGGACTGTGGAGTTTAGCTGGGGACTCTGGACACTATCTAGTCAAGCCCTTCATTTTATAGATGAGGAAACTCAGACTTAGGTTAAGTGACTTGACCAAGCCACCAGAGCAGAAAATAGTAGACCTCTGGATTTAAAGCAAGGTCCTTTAACTCCAAAGCAAGACCTCATTCCATTCTTCCAGATGGACTCTGCTGGATTTGGGTTTCAGCCTTGGTAGAATATTGTAACTAGTCTCAGTTGTTTCCAAATGTTCAAAATAGATCAATTCCATAGCTGCACAGTTAAGAGAAGGATATCAGGAACAGAATTCAATGGATTCAAATACATTTTCTTTCCTCTCTAATTTTTTAATTAAAAAAAATGATTCTGTTGTTTTACTTTATTTTCCTTAAAATCATATTTTAGCAGTGGTTTTTCTGCTCACTCCTTTGACTGAATAGCATCTGGAATAGATATGATTCTCTCAGGCCTCTCTGTCTTTATCCACCCCCCCCCAACCTCCCAGGATAAATATAATCAGCTATCCCCTAACTGAACCTTTATAATTTAATATTTTCCTGGCAAGATCAAGATAAATCCATCATTATTTAGTAGTAGTTCAAGTAAAGTATTTGCACATACGTTAAAAATTCAACTATTGCCTCCTAGTAGGGGGTAGGGAGAGGTTGTTAGTCTGTAATATGGTTTTAGAATGACTGGCACCATTCATTGTCTTTTTTGGGGGGGGAGGTCTTCACATGGAACATTGCAAGAACCATCTGCAGAGGAGCTGGTAGCACATGTAACTTGTTAAGTGGCTCCTTCACATTTCACAGGAGCTAAGCTGCAGTAGAGTACAGGCCTTATTGTAAACTAACAGCACAGAAGTGTGGGGTTTTTGCTCATTCTCTTGTTATAGTCTCTGCACTACCCCGAAAGATGTTTGAAGAGACTTTTGTAGCATCCACTGTAAAACAACTTTTTGCTTTTGCATTCTTGTTCAAAAAGCACAATGTGGTAGGGAGTCATTTCAAACTTAGCTGAAAAACTGAATTGCCAGTGTTAACCATCCCCAAAGGTTTGTTATTTACGAGCATGCAAATTAGTTTTATTCCAGATGGTGTCTGCATATTTCCTTTCTATCCTTTTGCCCATTGCAAAATGCACATTGGTCTTGACTAAGAATAGTTGGAGGAATTTTCTCTCTTCTGGGGAAATATGGAAGTAGTATATTTCAGCCAAAAGTTAGGACTCTTAAAGCAGCCAACTGGCTAAATGGGAAAAATTTGCTCAACAGTCATTATACTAATTGCAAAGGATTCAAACCATGGAGATTATTGTGATCATTACCTTTCCATGGAAGGGCACTGGAGCAGCCAGAGGCTTAAGGAGCTTAATGCTAACTCTACGCTGTATTTATTATCTGTGTATATTTAGAAGCTGTAAAGCAAGGTATCTGATAAGATACTTTGGGGAAACTCTCTCCCCAATCCAGGCTTCTGCAATTACCAGATAGCTGCTGAGGAGATGCTTCATCTGCCCGAGAGGAGGAATAAATTGAGCGAAAAAGCAGATGCCTCATGAGAAGATAAAGTAACACAGACCGATTCCCAGTTTGTGGGAGAATTTTCCTAAGCTGTAACTAAGCACTTAAAGAAATGGATGTAATCTTTCAGGGACAACAGAGAGTGAGATTTCTACCCACAAAAGATTTGCCAGCTATGTGTTTCCTGAAGATATTTATAATGATATGCATCAATTCAACTAAAAGACATTTATTGAACAAGGTACCATATGAGATAGTATTTTGAAGGAATGAGAAAGAGGAACAGAAAAAGAGGAGATGAAATATCTACCAGTAAACAGTCAATAAGCATTTATTAAGTGCAAAGTATGTGTGAGGCAGCTAGGTGGCACAGTGGTTAGAGTGCTGGTCCTGGAATCAGGAAGACTCATCTTCCTGAGTTCAAATCTGATCTCGGACAGTTACTAGCTGTGTGATCCTGGGTCAGTCACTTAACCCTCTTTGCCTCAGTCTCCTCATTTGCAAAATTAGTTGGAGAAGGAAATGGTAAACCACCTCAGTATCTTTGCCAAGAAAACCCCAAAACTGGAGTCACGAAGAATTGGACACAAATGGAAAAAAGAATGAACAACAATACAGTGAGGAGCCTTAAGCAAAAGATGGATCTAAATTGTGAAATCCTAAATGAGTGGGTCAACAAACAAATTATAGAAACAATTAAGAACTATGTGAAAGACACTGATAATGATGATAAAATTTCTGGATTGTACTTAAGTAATCCGTAGAAGAAAATTTATATCCCTAACAACATAAAGTAACAAAATAGAAAACAAGATGCGTGAGGAAGAGAGAAAAAAGAAAACTAATCAAAACAATTAGGTTAAAAATTTAGGTTATAAAAATAAATCCATAAAATCAACAACATTTCTATATATCAATAACAAAATCTAAGAAACTAATAGAAAGGGAAATACCAGAGAGGCCATAAACATTTATTAAGTGTAGATTATGTGCTGCACACTATGCTAAGTGCTCATACTATTCAAAACCATGACAAAATTCATGCAATATCTGGGAGTCAATTGACCAAAATATAATCAGTGACTACAGAGATATGTGTTTTTTGGAAAACCACTTATCAACTAATATAAAACATAACTTAAATAACTGGAAAGATATTCAGTGGTGATGACTGAACTGTGGCAATATATTAAATTCTACCAAAATTAATTTTCAGACAGTGATATACCAAACTACCGAAGAGCTGCTTTATAGAACTAGACAAATTAATTTTAAAAATTCATCTGGAAGAACAAAAGCTCTAACTTGTCAAGGAAAATAATGAAAACATAAGAATAAAGGGAAATAGCACATCCAGACCACAGACTACATTTGATAAAAGTAAAGGCATAAATTACTGAGGAAATAATTCTTTATTTGAGAACAATTCCTGGGAAAATGGAAAAGCAGTCTGTCAGAACTTGTGTTTGGTCCAATATATGCCAAAATGAATTCATAACAGATATGTGACCTGAATATTAGAGAGCATACCATAAAAAATTATGATAAATCTTTCAAAGCTATGAGAAAGGAGCAAAGTCTTAATCCAACAAGTAGTAAAGGTGATCATAAAGGAGAAAACAGAATGTTTTGATTACGTGAAGTTGTAAAGCTTTTGCATTAAAAAAGTGCAACAGTATAAGAGGAGAAACAATCCCTTGAGAGAACAGCTTTGTTTTGAATATTTCCAATATAGGTCTAGTGGAAAAGATAAATAGATAACAATTTTTACAAAGCAAATGCCATTCCCCAATGGATAAGTAGTCAATATGAAGAGTTATCAATAGAGCTGTAAACTATTAACAGCTGTATGAAAGAATGCTCTAAATCTCTGAGAGAAATGTAAGTCAAAACAACCTAGCAAATTGGTAAAGATAACAAAAGATGGGAATAATCTGTCTTGGAAGAGTTTTGAAAGAACAGACACAATACTATATTGTTGGCAGTACTATGAGTTGGTTCTGCCATCGGAAGGTCATTTTGAAGTATGCAAAGAGAATGACGAAGATGTTCATGTGCTTTGACCCAGAGATTGCAGGGTCAGGAATATGCCCCCAAGGGAGGTCAGTGACATTAAGCTAGGCCCCATATACATTACAATAGTTATAGCAGAACTTTTTGTACCAGCAAAAACCTGAAAACAAAGTAGATGCCCACAACTTGGGGAAAAGGCTAAACAAATTGTCCTACATGAATGTAATGAATTTCATGAATACAGAACAGCATGGAAAGATTTATGGGAACTGATACTCAGTGGATAGAGTGCCAGGCCTGAAGTTCAGAAGACTCATCTTCCTGAGTTCAAATCTGGCCTCAGACACTTAATTGCTATGTGACCCTGGGCCAATTCATTTAACCCTGTTTGCCCCAATTTCCCCATCTATAAAATGAACTGGAGAAAGAAATAGCAAACCACTCCAGTATCTTTGTCAAGAAATCCCCAGGGGCAGCTAGGGGGTGCAATGGATAGAGCACTGGCCCTGGAGTCAGGAGGACCTGAGTTCAAATCCGGCCTCAGACACTTAATACTTACTGGTTGTATGACCCTGGGTGAATCACTTAACCCCAATTGCCTCACCAAAAAAAAAAAAAAGAAAAGAAAAGAAAACAAAAGAAAAGAAATCCCCAAATGGGGTTACAAAGAGTTGGGCACAATTGAAATGACTGAAAAGCAATAAATAGATACTGTAGTCCTATTAAATGCTATATTTTATAAGAACTGAAATAAGAATAACTAGGAAAGCAAGAGATGTGAGTATGTACATGTACATACATTTGTATACATTTATCATAACTATAACAATATAAATGAAGAGAAAAAATAATTAAAACTGAGTATATAAAAATAATGACTAAACTTGACCCCAAAGAAGAGTTATGAAAAGACACCTTTCCCCATGGGGTCCATGAATGTGGAACATTGTATGTAACTTGAAATTTTTTCAATGTGTCAGCTAGTTTGGTGAATGTTTTCCCCCGTCTTTTTTTTTTTTTTGGCGGGGCAATTGGGGTTAAGTGACTAGCCCAGGGTCACACAGCTAGTAAGTGTCAAGTGTCTGAGGCCAGATCTGAACCCAGGTACTCCTGAATCCAGGACCAGTGCTCTATCTACTGCGCCACCTAGCTGCCCCTCCCCCATCTTTTAAAAAATTATTTGTTATCCAGGATGGCTCTCCTGGTGTGGGAGCAATAGGTAATATAAAAAAACAATAGATTACAATAAAATTTTATTATAAAAAAAGAATTAGAGGTTTAACAATGAGATAAAGAGTATATACCACTAACTTTCACTGGCTGTGATGCCTATCCATTTTAATCTCTATGTTTGCTCAAGGGCTTAGCTGACTGAGGTATTTTTAGTTCACCTGGTAGACACCAATTTGGGCCCATCTGTGGACCAATATATTCCAAGTTAATTTCCACATCTCTTCTCTGTGTATTTCAGAATGCGTATCTCTAAATAATATCAATATTCTGTCTTAAAATTGAATTTATTCTTGGTTTTGGGGATTGACTTCTGCCTTATGGCTAGGAGTCTTTGACTCTGGATTTTTATTGAACATCCCTGAAAGACACAAACCAAAATAACATAGTATGTAATTAAAATCTGTTATTCCAACAGTAGGGGAAACCCTGGTTTCAACAACACCCCTATAGCCATCTCTCAAAAGAAAGAAAAAAAAACAAAGGATAAAGAACCACAACCCTTTGCCAGATCTTTGGACAAGAAATAAAGAAACATAGGAAAGGTTCACACAGAATTATTAAGGATGGATTAAAGAAAGGCTCAAAGGCAAGGAGACCAGCTGTGATTTGTACATGTTATAGAAAACTAAATTTTCAGCTCAAGGTAAAGAAAAAATTGCCTATATTGGAGCTTTTCCAAAGTGAATGGATTGCCTTGGAATAATGTGAGGTGCTTCCCTCACTAGAGGTCTCCCAGTGCAGAAGTGTCAACCAAGGCAGGCCAATGGCCCAGGTAGCTGCATCTGGCTTGCAACAGTCCCCTGTTGCTTGGCCCCACAAGTTAAGAACATATCCACTCTAAATATTTATAATGGGTGCTCTGCACCCAACCTGTACAGAGCTTTCTGAGCTTGTACTAGTCTAATCAGCCACAGTTGGGACCCTCTGTGCATTGTCCCCAATGTAAGTGATGTCATTTTGGTTCTCTTCAAGAATGAAGGACAACAACCAACCAACCAACCCTATTTGGGTCTCAGTTCCTTCCTTTCCTCCATTCACCAAATAATGAGGGGTTGAGCTCTAAGTCCCTTCCAGATATGTTGTATGAATTATAAATACCAAAAACTCTACCCTTTATTGTAAGAAGTCTATAAATAGTATCTACCCTCTTTTTTTCCCCCTCATTGACTTGCTTGCCAAATGCTTAAAAATTAGAGATTATAGAGCTAAGTGAAAATTCCACTGAAGTAAAAATCTTGACTCCTGGAGAGAGAGCCAATCATTTGCTGCCATACAATTGCTGTTGTACCTAGTAAGTTGTCTTCCTAGCACGCCTTTTTATACATTCATTTCTGAGATTTGGAGATGAGAAATTCTAAAAATTCTCAGGGATATTTTCATTCTTACTGATTTACTAGAGTAGGTCGGGTTTTTTTTTATTTTTTTTACAGTCTTTACAAAATAAAGCATTTTGTTTAAAGTACACTGGTGGAAAGTATGTTTTTCTTTGGATGGGGAAATATGATATTCCTTCAGCAATGATTGAGACTCCATTATTCCCTCTGGGGTCATGTTTGTACAGTCTCATAATTCAAGTTATCATCTCCCCACAAAGGGTAGAAAGCTGATCTTTAAAAAAAAGTCTCCACATAATGATGTGCCACACATGAAGACCTGGAAACTACCAACAGTATAACTTTTACCTTTAAAAATCAGAAAATGAGATGAAGGAAATACTGAAATCCTTCCCCTTTCCCCCCAAATGGGAAGTTGTTTTCTACCAGCCCTACAAATTCCATCGATTATCTCTATCCAGATCCAGATCTGAAGCATTCTCTTGCTAAAGATTAGTTGAAAACGTACAGAATTATAAGAGAAATCCCTGGCTTGCAACTGAGTAAGATAAAGACTGAGGACTAGATGGGGAAGAACGTATTTACCTCAAAATTGCAGTCGTAGAGCTGAGATGGGAACTGTGGGTCTTGCCACCCTCAATCCAGTATTCTTTCCACTACCCAGGTAATGCTTGGTAAGAAATGAGCCATGAGGGGGTGTAACTTTTTGACCTTATTTGATTTTAAAGAAAGACTTGCCAAAGCAGGATTTCTTTGCCCCTTCCTTCCTTCCTTCCTTCCTTCCTTCCTTCCTTCCTTCCTTCCTTCCTTCCTTCCTTCCTTCCTTCCTTCCTTCCTTCCTTCCTTCCTTCCTTCCTTCCTTCCTTTCTCTTTCTTTCTTTTTATGTGCTGTGGACCTCTTTGACACCCTGGTGAAGTTTATGGACTCTTTCTTAGAATATTTTTAAATGCAAAAAATGTATAGAATTACAATGGAAATTATATTAAAATATCCATCCATCCATCTATCATTCTATCTCTTGTTCTATTTATCCATCTAAGTTCATGGATTCCAGGTTAAGAAAACCTGTCCTAGGGGGCAGGTTGGTGGTTCAGTGGATAAAGTACTGACCCTGGATTCAGGAGGACTTGAGTTCAAATCTGGCCTCAGACACTTGAAACTTGTTAGCTATGTGGCCCTGGCAAGTCACTTAATCCTCATTGCCCCGCCAAAAAAAAAAAAAAAGTATTAAAAAAAAATAGAATACCTGTCCTGAGGATTTTAGTGATGGGGGGGGGAAAGCACACAGATTCCTTTTTACACTGGATGGTCAAATGTAGATTTTTCTCTCCCTTTTCTGTCCATATGGTTGACAAAGGTGGTCAACTTGAGATCCTTCCCAGCTGTACTGTTTATTAATGAGTCCACATGGTTTTTTAGAGTTCCAAGGTATGCCTTCTTATAGCTTCCTACCTCCACAATTAAGGAAGCTCGTGTTTTCTTTCTGGGTGAATAAGGTTTTCTTAACAGACTAAATTATCAAATCTGGGATAAGTAGGGAAGAATAAGAAAAATATACTACCTAAGTATTCTCTCATCCCCCTCCTCTCCCTCTTCAGATGACTCAGAATCCTCTGGGGTTGAGCCATTAGAATATGAGCTCTGATGTACTTAGAGTTCTCAACAGTAAACCAGAAAGAACCAGGCTGGAGAAAAGGAACTGGATGTCCCTATTGGTAAATTCTATTGGTGGGGGCTTGGAGAGTGGCCTTGGAAAAGTCAGCATAGCAGAATAAACAAATTCTTAGCCCATTGCAGAGAGAAACAAGTTATCTCTGATCTTTTTAAGATCTGTCTTATGTCACACTTATCAGGGGAGGGAGGCTACTTTTTAGTAGTTTTGTGGAGGAAATAGGTCAGATAATTTGTCATTTAATCACAGTGATGCGTAATATGTGCCCAGTTTCCTCTGGGTGCTCACGGGGATCCATAAAGGGCAGAGCAAATTTCATGTAAGAGCAGAAGTCTCACATGAGGATGAAGTCACCAAGACCAACGTTAGCTTGCCATGGAGCTTGCCTGAGCTGCTTTGTTTTTCCTTCTATAATTTAAACAGTCAAAACAGTGACATTGTAATCTCTAGGGATAATGGTATTACAAAGGTTTCTGGCCATGCACTGAATAATCTCAAAAACTAGACACATGGAATAGAGGGGCTCAAGCCCCATCTAAATGGGTTAGAGCCCTGTTGTGTCAAGGGAGAGCAACAGAGGGACTCGCCAGCTGCTAGTTTTTCCACAGTGAAATCAGAGATAGTGGATTTTTAAAAATCTGTTTGAAGAGGAGGGGAGGGGAATGGTGTGTGTGTGTGTGTGTGTGTGTGTGTGTGTGTGTGTAACACAATTCTGGAGTAACAATAGTCTTAGGGAACAAGAATAGACTTTGCATGTTATTGTGAAAGAGACAACATTCATCCTAATATAAGCATTATTATAAGCATATAAAGCTAAAACTTTCAATATCATCTAATCTAACACTTTTATTCTTAGAAGCTAGGTAGCACAGTGGAGAGAATACCTGACCAGTCAGTCAACAAGGCCAAAGTTCAAATTCTGCCTCACACACTTCCTACCTATGCAACCCTGAGAGAGTTACTTAAAACCTCTTTGAACCTCTTTCCTCATCTACAAAATGGGGATAATATAAGAACACCTACTTTATAGGGTCATTGTGAAGATCAGCTGAGATTATTTATACACACACACACACACACACACACACACACACATATACATACATTTATATATATAAATGTGTGTATATATGTATGCCTGTGTATATATACACAAACATATTTAGTGTGTGTATGCATATATGTGTGTGTGTACATATGTATACAATTTTTGTAAACCTTAAAGAACTATAAAAATGCTAGCTATAATTATTATTACAAATGAAGAAAAGGTGACTTGTCCATGGTCACATGGCTTTTAAGTGTCAAGACTAGGACCAGGATAGGTCTTTTGATTACTATTCTAACATTTTTTCCCCTATTCTGTCATGCCCATTTTTGTTCAGATGAGGAAACTTACCTAGTGATAGGAAGAACATTTTTTTTTGTCTGACAATGGAATAAGTCATATTGCAAGTATAACATAGTTTTATTCTGGAAGAAGAACAAATGGCTGACCAAAGATGTGATTCAACTCCTTATTTCCTTCAGTTTTCTACATTGAGAACCTTCATTTTTTTTTTTTTAGTGAGGCAATTGGGGTTAAGTGACTTGCCCAGGGTCACACAGCTAGTAAGTATTAAGTGTCTGAGGCCGGATTTGAACTCAGGTACTCCTGACTCCAGGGCCGGTGCTCTATCCACTGTGCCACCTAGCTGCCCCGAGAACCTTCATTTTTAATGCCCACACAGAACAAAACAGTAAGTTTGAAATGGCTGTGGATTCTGACCATAATAAGCTAGTTGGTCAAAGAGCCCCAGTAAGTTATTAATGACAGTTGAAAAGGTTTTGCTCTTTGGAAAAAAAACAAACAAACAAACAAACAAAAACAAAACCACAATGTATACATTTTACTCTCCTAAACTTGCTTGGCTTTTTTAGCTCATCCAAGAGAGTTCATTCACTTTAAAAAAGTGAAAGAACATTGGTTGTACTGGGAGATACAAAGATGAATAAAACATAACTTCAAGGAGTTAAAAGGCAAGAGGCTAAAAATACCTGTGTCTGGTACTTGTACACTTGTCCCAAAGGTTGCCTTCACACACTTGCTTTTGAGGTAAATTGGCTTGCTAGCCCTTCCCCCTAAGACATATACCATATCCTACCTTTGTAGGACTGGTCCCTCATGTCTGCAATTCAATCCCTTCTTCCTCTACTTGCAAAATTCCCAGCTTCCTTCGAAGACCAGCTTTCCTGATTTTCTTTCCTCTTCCCCAACACCCACTGATAATAGCATTGACCTACTCCTGGCATTACCTTGTCTGTGTTGGTGTTTATTTGTTGCTGTTTCTTTCTCTTAGAATGAAAGTTTCTTGAGATCAAGGTTTCTCTTTTATTGCCTTCGTTATCTCCAGGACCCAGTAGAGAGCTTTGCACCCTAGAAAGCAATTAATAAATGTTTGAGTTGAATTGTAATTTACAGATGAGGAAACTGATGTCTATATTAACTAGTAAGTGTCAGAGTCAGGATTTAAACTCAGGTCTAGCATTCTGTACACTGTGGAGCTTTGAAATTCCCTGCTCCCTCTCCTTAATTCTTTTCAATATTCAGCTATCTGAGATCTTTCTTTGTCCTCAAAATCAAAATTTAAACTTTGCTTCCCAGTTGAAAAAGCATATACTTCCAAATGAGTACAGTGGTGTGTGTGTGTGAGAGAGAGAGAAAGAGAGAGACACAGAGAGAGAGAGAGAGAGAGAGAGAGAGAGACACAGAGAGAGACAGAGAAATAAACAGAGAGACAGACAGACAGAGAGACAGAGATGGATGGAGAGATAGATGGATGTTCTGGGGGAAGAGGGGTCAAATGTTCATCTTTTTTTTTTCTAGACTGGAAATTAAATGTTACTTATGTACGTTTCACACTGTGGATGCCGAAAAGATACACAGTGTGTTTGAAAGCAATGTTTTCTACTACCAGAAGTTTACAAGGCTGCATTGTGGAGCAGAAGGAGCTCAGATTGTTCATTGTGCTGGGATCCCTAGCTTGGCAGTCAGAAGCGAATTCACTGGGTGGTGATTGGTCGGCTTTGATTCTGTTTGTTTGTTTCATGTCATGAGTACAGTAATGCTTTATCTACTATCTACAGGCTCTTGTTTAGTTTAATAACTTCTTACAATAGTCTCTCCTTTCGTTTTAGTCTTAATCCTTACTCTTCTGTCCCACCCCTTCTTTCAACTTCTCTCCCCCCCCCCACCCCGAAAAAGCCCTGAAGGTCAGCAAGCTTGTGGTCCATTGTCCTGATCTAAATGAAATAGTTTGGCTTAATTTTTCCCAACTAAAAAAATAAGAAGTACTTATTTCACATCTGGGACAAGTCAGGCAAGGCAACAAATATTTATTAAACGCCCCCAGAGTACATACTGCTGCCTTCAGGACACCTTTGAGGGATGGCAGGCTCAGACAAAAGGCCTAATAACACAGGCAGTACATTTTTTTTTCTCTTTCTTAAAGTGTGATCTCTTGGGCTTAGCAGAGGGAAATTGAGAAGTAGCATTCCCCAAATTACCATTTCCAAGTTCTTTTGGATTGCATCTGAATTCCTTTGTACAGCTAAAAAGAAAATGATTAGCATTTAAAGGCAGAAAAGTGAAACCTAGTCCTGCTCTCAGATTTTCATAGGTGCTAATGTGAAACATGACTCTTCTCCCAACTGAAGGCTCTACATTTTCATGGATGATTTTTATGACTCCTCGAAGGATGTCAGTTGTTAGGCTTTGGGAAATGAAGATTTTCTTTCCCATTTGAGAGGGAGAAAAATGCTGCCCCTTGCCTTTTCTTCTTGTATGTTGAACCTCATGGTATATCCCACCACCTCCACAATAAGCATCCTGGCAGAGAGATTCATAACCATATGTAGGGGACCTCTTGGCCACTTTGGGTCAATAAGTGTACACAGAGTTCCTTGTATCTTCGTTGATGTATGTAGTCAGTGTTACATAGCTAATTATTTATTAAATACGGCCTTGGACGCTCGCCATCTGTGTGACCCCAGGCAAGTAACTTAACCCTGTTTGCCTCAGTTTCCTCATCTGTAAAATGATCTGGAAAAGGAAATAAGAAACCACTCCAATATTTTTGCCAAGAAAACCCTATATGAAATCATGAAGACATAACTGAAGAAAGTGAAAAACAAAAATTTTATAATTATTCTTTTTTGGGGGGCGGTGAGGGTATTGATTTGGACCTCTGATTTCACCCATGTTTTGGGAACTCCCTCAACCAATCCAGATTAGCAACTGTATGGCAAATTTCAGTCTCAAAGAGTTGTTTAAGGCAGGGCTTCTTAAACTTTTCCCACTCAAGGCCACTTTTCACCTGAGAAATGTTTATATAACCCCAGGTAAATAGATATATAAAATAGGCATGAATAACTTTTTACTGTTGTCAAATTTTTCATGACCCACCCCCCGCCACATTCAGTTATGTGGCCCATATGGGTTAAACCTCCAGTTTAAGAAGCTAGGGTCTAAGGCACTGAGATTATTAAGAGACTTGCCCAGGGTCACACAGTCAGCATAGGGGGTTGGGGCAGGGTTGGGGGTGGGGGGAGAAGGATTAAAGGACAGACATGTTACACACTCTTGTATCCTCACATTCCCCTTCTCCTTTCTCTCCTCCAATACAAAAAAAGCAAAAAAACACAACCCTTTCTTTGAGCCTGGTATTACTTCAGATTATCTCTTTCTCTTCATTGCCAAACTCCTAAAAAACAGTCTACACTGGGTATACAGACTGTTTGCTCTTCCTCATCACCTCACCTACTGAGGTCTGCTGAGACCAGGCTTGCATTCCTGTGACTTCAGCGAATCTGATTTCTCAAAAGTCATCATTTATCTCTTAATCATTAAATGTAGTGGCCTATTCTCAGTCATTCCCTTCCTTGCTACTTGCCAGCATGTGACACTTTCACTAGTTCTAATGCTGGGTTTTGTTTTGTTTTTTGGTGAGGCAATTGGGGTTAAGTGACTTGCCTAGGGTCCCACAGCTAGTAAGTGGTAAGTGTCTGAGGCCGGATTTGAACTCAGGTACTCCTGAATCCAGGGCCAGTGCTCTATCCACTGCACCATCTAGCTGCCCCATTTTCACTAGTTCTAATTGTTGTTGAGTTCTTTCAGTCGTGTCTGACTCTATGTGACCACATTTGGCAAAGACGCTGGAGTGATTTACCATTACCTTCTCCATCTCATTTCACAGATGAGGAAACTGAGACAAACAGGGTTAAGTGACTTGCCCAGAATCACCCAGCTAGTAAGTGTTTGAGGCTGCATTTGAACTCAGGTTTTCCTGACTCCAGGCCCAGTGCTCTATCCACAGTGCCACCTAATGACTCCCTAGTTCTAATGGTATGTTCTCTGTTTACTTAGTTTTCATGACAACCTTATTGTCCCAGTTTTACTCTATTTCTCTGTGTTTCTTCAGTTCTTGTGCTGCCTCCTCTTTTTCCAGTTCAGTTAATGTATTCATTCTCCAATGCTCTGCCAGTGGCCCTCTTCTCTCTTTGCACCTCTTCCCATGATGATTTCATTTACTTTCAACTTCAACTATTACTTCCATTCATTCGACTTCCAAATCTGTATCTCCACTTCTGACTTCCTTCCTGAATGCCTGACTAGCGTTTCTAGATGCCTCTTTAATACCTGAGCTAACAACTGTACCTCAAGTTCAGCAGATCTAAAACTGAACTTTTTTCCCCGCTCCTACACCACCCCAATCTTCTTTGTAACTCCCATGTCTGTTAACAACATCACTAATCTCCCTTTCACCAGTGAGTTATCTTGGAGACCTCCCTCTCCTTTGTATCATATCCCCCATAAGTCACCTTCTATCCATCCCACTAAAATATCAGTGGCATTTGTCCTTAATTCTTAGGGCCTTCTCTTTCTTGATTACCTCCAATTTACCCTGTGTGTAGCTTGTTTGTCCATTGCGGTTTGTGTCTTGTTTCCTCTATAGACTGAGCTCCTTGAAAGCAGGGGACTGGTTTTTGTGTGTTCACATCCCCAGTGTTTAACATAGTGCCTGGCACATAGTAGGCACTTAAAAATGTTCGTTAACTGGCCTTTCTTTTCCACTCTCATTAACCTAGTCCAAGCCCTCATTACTTCTCAGCTCAATTATTATAATAGCCCCCAACAGTTCTTTCCTCCAATGTCTTTTCCCTCCAATGTATCTTAAACACTATTAAGAGACTGATCTTTTTTTTTGGTCTTGGCTATGATCACTCTACTGTTCAAAAAAATAAATAACCAAATCTACCTACCAAATTAAGACCAAACTCCTTAGCCAAGCAATTAAGGTCTTCAGTTCAGAGTAAGTGCAAATAGCCATTGTTTCTGTTCTGGCCAGAAACTCTGAGAGTCTTCCCCTCCCAGATTGATATTTTTGTGTGAAGGCAAATTAGACCATCTTTTGCCTCAATTCTTACCTAGCCTCTAATTACTGGGAAAGACATTAGCTTAAAAAGACCAAGGGCTCCCACTGCTTCCTGGGCCATCTCCAGTCATCCTGACCTATCTCTTGCCACTGGATGCCAATGACTCTGGAGGAGAGAGTGAGGCTGGTGACTTTGCACAGCTCTGCCTCACTTAAATCCAATTCACTTGCAAGCCAAGACATCACCCCCCTGGTGTCATTGGTCCTCTATGAGAAAGAAGGACAGACAATAACAAGTTCTGCAATGTGATTTTATCCTCCCTTTCTAGCCATCTAATACTACTTCTTTTCACATGTTCTATTATCTAGCATAGCTTGACTTCACCCCATTATCATGCCCAAAGTTTTTTTAACTGCTACACCTTGCTATTACTCTCTCTACAATGCTTCTCCACTACCATCCCAGCCCTCTTCCCAGCCTTCTGACATCTACCTTCCCTCTAAGACAGAGTTCAAATATTACATCTTTTCCATGAATCTTTCCCTAATTTTTATTCCCCCCTTTGCATAGGAAAGTGATTTCTTCCTCATCTCATTGCACTGTATGCCCTACTACTCTCTATCTACAGATTTATTTTAATTTTTATGTTGCATATCTGTGTCTTCCCTTGCCCTGCTAGATGTAAGTAAGCATTTTGATGGCGAGGCCTATATCCCTTTTCTCTTTGTATGTCTCCTGTATCAGCCCAAATTGTTTGGACAAATTAATGAAAGTAAAATGAATGTATGAATGAATGAAAGGAATGAAGTAATGAATGAATGAATGAAAGTAAAGTTAATAAAAGTAAAACATAATACGATCCAGGTATATTAACAAAGTTCAAACTAAGAGAAAAGATAAATACCTCCTGGCTGGGGAGATCACAGAAAACCTCCTGGAGACTGAAAAATAGGTAGGTTTACAGCAGACTAAAAAAATGGCAGTAGGTAGACATAGATAACAGCATGCACAAAGATCCAGAGAAGTGACAGTACAGGGACAGTACTCCCTGATAAACTGCATGTCTGTGAACTCTTTAATTTGGTGACCATATTTCAATATCATTGGCTTCCTTTGGAGTTCTATGTATTTTACGCATTTAAAAATATTAATCAGAGAATGTGTCCATGGGATTTGCCAAACTGCCAAAAAGGTCCATAATTGTAAAAGATTAAGAATGCCTACTCTAGTCTTTCTGAATTGGGTATCAGTTTCATGTGTAACAGAAAAAGCAGTAGATTGGAGGAGTCAAGGGGCCTACGTTGTAAGTATCAACTCATTTTTGTTGTTATTGAGTCAGGCCCAATTCTTCATGACCCCATTGGAGTCTTTCTTGGTAAAGAGGCTACAGTGATTTCCTATTTCCTTCTCCAGCCCATTTTACAAATGAGGAAACTGAGGCAAACAGGGTGAAGTGACTTTACACAGGGTCCACAGCTAGTAAGTGTCTGAGGTCAGATTTGAACTCAGGTCAGGCCAGGCACTCTATCCTGTGCCACCTAGCTGCTGGTTAACTCATTGGGTTATAGGTACTAATGGCTCTGCTGCTCACTCACATTTCCTTTATTTTTAAAATGAGGAAGTTCCACTAAACCATATGTAAGGTCCCTACCTTCCATCTTCTGTGATCCTAATTTGCCAGGAAATGAGAAGGAAAGGAACGAGTAGTTTTGTATTTCTCAGGGCAGCAGAGAACTTGGTTTTAAAAGAAGCTTTTAAAATAAGAAGTAGAATGACTTGTTACCATAAGAACCTGTTAGAATTCTATTTTCGAAAACTGCCTTGGGAGAGAGAGCGTGAATAACACTTCGCTCTATTTCATTTTTAGTTTTTGGCTAAAAAGCAACCACCAAGAAAATCGAGAAAGGGTGCTACAGGAGATAAAGGGGATAGATAATCTTGTTCTTCATTGCAAAAGAAAGTGAAAAGTTACATCTTTTTCCTTCCATCAAAAAGAATGCATTTCCTGTTTTGCCTTGCCTGAGAGCTTGTGTAAAGCATAATGCTTCAGTGTGTACTGACCCTTGGAACAAAGGATACAGAAATGGCCCAAGAGGACAGTGCTTTAACTGCCAAATATTAGCTCAGTTAAGTCATGTGACAAGTTTAACTCCTAACTTCATTTACCAAGGCAAAAAGAGAGAGAGAGAGAGAGAGAGAGAAGATGAGTGTGTATGAGTATGCTTCCTTGTTTCTTCTGTGACTGAATTGTAAAACATAAAAGGAAAGGGAGATTATTTTTTCTGACCTTTCAATGTTTTATTTTGCATGTACCTTTCATGTCCTGTGGTTCATTTTGAAACATTGAGGGCACCTACATGAAGTGATATCCTGCTATAAAACGGTCTTCTTCATGCCTAAAACTGTTTCTTTAAAAAGATATTCAGGGCAGCTAGGTGGTGCAATGGATAAAGCACCAGCCCTGGATTCAGGAGGACCTGAGTTCAAATCCAGCCTCAGACACTTGACACTTGCTAGCTGTGTGACCCTGGGCAAGTCCCTTAACCCTCATTGCCCTGCCCCCCCCCGCAAAAAGCTATCAAAACATCAGCATTCTCTCCGTATATTTATTAAGCATACATAGGTGTTGTGTCATTGTACCACAAGGAGAGATGCCAAATGTAGTGGTTTAATTGGGGTCCCACTCTTTGCTGTGCAACCCAGCATGTGTGAGAATTTTTCATGTTTATGATTGATGTGGATCCCAGTGGCCATCTGTATATGTTCTCACTGGTGGTCACTGTTTCTTGAGAGGAAAGAAGGAAACTTAAAGCCTCTATTCTGAAACAATCAGGACCTTCCTTTAAGCTTGACTTATCAGTCTTTGTCAGGAGAAAGTGATAGAGCTTATTAGTAAATTGGTGGCCAACAGAAGGACAGAGATTGGATAGGAACTCAACCTGTGATTTTGATGTTATAAAGAGCTTCAGGTCACGAAACTCTTTCATTGCTACCATAACAATACATAATAATAGCAACTCATAATTATTTGGCACTTTTGAGATTTATAAAGGGCTTTCCTCCCAAGGATGCTGTGAAGGAGGATATAGAACAAAGGTTATAAAGACCATTTGGCAGATGAGCAAACTGATCTGCCTGAGTTCACAAAACTAGTTTTATGTCAAAACTGTGACTCAAATTCAGGACTTCTGAACCCAAGGCAAATTCCCTTTCTACTATGCTACCCTGTCTCTTAACTTCTTTCTATCTTGTCAGATCATAGGGTATATAGACAAGGAAGACCTATATCAAAAGAACATGTTTGGAGATGGATGGATGGACGGCTGAATGGGAGGATGAAAAGACAGATGGATAGACAGACAGCAGGTCCAACTCACACTATAGAATCATTTCCTTTTGCTGTTATGGCTGAGGCTGCCATTTGATTTTAGAGCTTTGAAGAGATCTGGTGAAGCCAGTCAGATTGAACACATTCAATTTAATTAAGCACATTAATGAATAATAAATAATTAAGCAGTTTCTGTGAGCAGAGAACTACTGAGTGTTGGAGGTATACCAAGTTTAGATCAAGCAATCCAGCATTTAATAAGACTCTGCTATGTACAATGCAATGTATTATACCCCAGAATTTTTTTCGTCTTCCTAAATAAGAAGACATTAATAGTATGCTAGAAAGAGAACTATGTTTAAAATCTGAATGCTTAGATTTCAGTTCCATCTCAGCTTCTCACTAGATCTTGGACAAGTCACAAGGTTTTGAGAAGGAAAATACTTTATAAACCATAACACAAACTATTATATCATATGCAATGTTCATCAAACTTTCTGGACCTCAGTTTCCTTATTTGTGAAAATAAGGAGATGGGAGTAGGTGACCTTTGCTTCCAGTTCTGAAATTCTAATCTTATCCATTCAATATTATATATTTTTATATATGGAACAATCTCTTTATTTTAGAAAAAAATTCTTATTCTCTTTCGGGGGGGGGCAGTTATGAGCCATCTACTAAAGCATTTACTAAAGCATTCTTCAGCAAATAAAAATGTTCTTCTACAGAGATTCCAATTAGGTTCCTAAAGGTATTGGGTTAAATTAATCATTGATTAGCTGTGATACTTTGGTGTAGAAAAAAAATCCTTTCTAATTCAATAGTTGTAAATTTAAATAAATTTACATAACTTGCAAGTAACAGAATACTAATTCTGTGAACTCACAGTCTTACATAATCTAGTAAATAATAAGTATTTTTTTTTTACTTCCAGTTTTGTGGATTGGAAGGTCAAATTGTGTTTTACTTGCTACTGTAATAAATAATACATGTATCACTGGTGCACATATGTATATTTATTTTTACGTATCCATTCCATGTCTTGTTGCTATAACTCATGCCTTGGAAATAGACACAAACTTTTCGTTTATGATTCTTTCGCTATTATGCTACTGTCTTGACTTTTGTTTCGCCCCTGAACTTCGATGACTCTGGAAAAGAGAGCAAAGCTGACTTTGTGCAACTCTGCCTCTCTGAAATCCAATTCACAAGTCAAGACATCACCCTGTGATGTTGCCTTCAAAGGGGAAATAGCTGGTCTTTGAAAATGAAGGACAAACGACAACTGTTTTGGAAAAAGCAATGGCTTGAATTAAATTATATAATCCTAAAACCTAGAGACTCACAGAATCTTGAAGCTAAAAGGGTCCTCAGAGATTACCTGTTCCAGTCTTGGAAGATGAACCTACTGATGAACTCCCTCTCCAGCATCCCTGACAAATGGTCATCTAACATTCATCTGAAGATATTTAGTGATAACACTCAGTACTGCTTCTTGTAGCCCATTCTACTTTTAAAGTTTTAATTATTAGGAAATGGATTGCTGTTGGCTTTTTGTTGTCTTCTTCCTTACTTCAAGTTGAAATTTGCTACTCTGAAATTTCTTCTCCCAGCTCTTGATTATACCTTCTGGAATTAGAGAGATGTCTCCCCCATGTTATATTTGATAGCCCTTTAAAAAACATAAAAATAGTTATCATATCCCTTGTAAATTTCTTTCAAGCTAAACTGCCCTAGTTCTTATTTTATTTTATTTTGGTGAAGCAACTGGGGTTAAATGACTTGCCCAGGGTCACACAGCTAGTAAGTGTCAAGTGTCTGAGGCTGATTTAAACTCAGATTCTCCTGACTCCAGGGCCGGTGCTCTATCCACTGCACCACCTAGCTGCCCCTGCCCTGGTTTTTGTTTGTTTGTTTTTAGTGAGGCAATTGGGTTAAGTGACTTGCCCAGGGTCACACAGCTAGTAAGTGTTAAGTGTCTGAGGCCGGATTTGAACTCAGGTCCTCCTGACTCCAGGGCCAGTGCTCTATCCACTGTGCCACCTAGCTGCCCCATGTCCTAGTTCTTTTAACAGATCCCCATATTATAGAATAGTAGGGGTTGGATTGTCTTAGTCCCCTTACCACCTTGATCACTATCCTCTGGGTGTTCTTCCCCTTATCAATGTCCTTTCTAAAATGTGTTTTCTTCTTTTTTATCATAAAAATATTTTATTATTTTCCAGTTACACAAAAAGATAGTTTTAAACATTTGTTTTCATAAGATTTTTAGTTCCAAATAATGTGTTTTCTTCTAAAAGAAAAACAATTCTGATATGGAATATAGATACTAATATATAGGATTTTGTTCAGTCATTTCAGTTGTGTCTGACTCTTTGTGACTCCATTGGCAAAAGTACTGGAATGGTTTGCCATTTCCTTCTCCAGGTCATTTTACAAATGAAGAAACTGAGGCAAACATGGTTAAGTGACTTGCCCTGGGTCACACAGATAGTAAGTGTCTAAAGTCAAATTTGAATTCAAGTCTTCCTAATGCCAGGCCCAGCACTTTATCCACCATACCACTTAGCTATCCTAATATACAGGATGCTCGTTTACTAACTTGGATTTTTAGGAGATGTACAGAAGATAGAAAGTAGACCAATGAAGTTTAAAAGTGTGTAAAGGAATGGCATCAGGCATTGCAGAGCTGAAACCAAGCTGTGGCTGGTGAGGAATGTTGAGGACATTTTATATTGGGTAAAAAAAAGATGCTACAAAGAAGGGATAGAATCACTACTAGGGAAGGTCGATCAAACATGATAATAATAAGATGAAACTGAAGACAGCATAGCAATAGTTAAAGGGTTCCTAGTTCTTTGCTGAGGTTAAGTCACTAGGCTTAGAAAGAACTATATTCCAAAACTGATGAGAGAACCAGTAGATATGATCACCAAACCTCTTTAATGACATTCAAAAGATTGTGGAGAAAAGATATCCCCAAAAAGAGAGAAAAAAACCCATTTGTACAAAAATATTTCTAGTAGCTCTTTTTGTGGTGGCTAAGAATTGGAAATCAAAAATGCCCATCAACTGGGGAATGGCTAAACAAGCCATTATGATGATATATGATGGTGATGGAATATTATTGTGCTATAAGAAATGACAAGCAGGATGACTTCAGAAAGGCCAGGAAAGACATGTATGAAATGATGTACAGTGAAGTGAGCAGAACCAAGAGAACATTGTGTACAGAGACAGCAATATTGTTTGATGAAGAACTGTGAATGACTTAACTATTCTCAACAATACAATGATCCAAGACAGTCCCAAAGAACTATTGATGAAACATACTATCCACCTCCAAAGAAAGAACTGATATTGATGAAACAGACTGAAGCATGCTATTTTTCACTTTTTCGTTTTTTTATTCAAGCTTTATTATACAAAATGACTAATATGGTAATGTTTTACATAATCCTACATGTATAACCCATATCTGATTGCTTATCACCTCAGGAAGAGGTGAGGGGAAGGAGGGGAGGAGGGATAAAAATTGGAACTCAAAACTATAAATAAAAATGTTTATTACTTTTTAAAAAGGTGATGGAGAGTGGGAAAGATTCATAGAACCAGAGAAGAGCAAATGTTGCCCCAATTTAGGACAGCTAGGTGGCACAGTGGAGAGAGTCATGAGAGTCACTCTTTGTGAGTTCAAATCTGGTCTCAGAAACTTACTAGATGTATGACCCTGGTCCAGCCCTGTATCTATCCACTGCACCAAATAGCTGCCTCTAGGTGTCTTTTTAAGGAAGGACATTGGTAAACTAGAGTAAACATTGGTAAACTAGTGTAGTCAGTGCCTTGAAATCATATTTATGAAGACTGATTGAATGAAACAGTGATATTTAGCCTAGAGAAGACTTTGGAGGTGGAAGACAGGGAGAGGAGGAAAGGAGAGATTAAAGGGACAGAAAGAGGAAGATAGACTCACTACCTTCTAGTAAGAGAGAGACACTATTGCTATCATCCTCATATTTGAAGGACTGCTTTAGGAGAGTGACTAAAAAGAGGTGTTAAAAAGAACTGCCTCGTATTTCATTGGCCCAGGAGACAGAACCAAGTATAATCAGAAGTTGCAAAGAGGCAGATTTAAGGCTCAATGTAAGTGAAAACTTCCTAATAATTAAAATTATCCAAAAGTCATGGATTGTCTTGTGAGGTAATGGATTGGTCTTTAATAGAAGTTTTCATGCAAAGACTAGATGATCATTTATTGAATTTGTAATAGAGGAAATGCTTATAGAGGTGCAGGTTAGATTACCTGGCCTTAGGACCTCCCTTTTGTAATTTTGAAATTTGTAATTATAATATATGTCATATTATAATATGTATATAATATTATATTACAATAATTTGTAATTATGCAGTGGCAGGGGCAAGAAGGGTGCTGTAAGCAAAGGTGCAGAGGAAGGAAAACATGGCATCAAATATCAGGTGAAGAAATCTGTGCTTTCCTTAGCAGGCAAGGGGGAACTATTGGGCACAGGAAAAATGTAAGATGTAAAAGATGTAAAATGTTTTCAGAAGTCTTGTTAACTGCTAAAACAGCTGAATGTGTCCAATAGTCTGTCTGTACTGATGCTAACAGGGGAAATCACTCACAAATGTTGCTGATAATGTAGGCCTTTCAACTACTCATGTTCTTCTCCATATCAGATCTAAGCCATAGTATGCTCATGGTTATTTCTTGACATACTATTGTCCTATAGTGTTTGCTGGATGTTCACTGACTTTTTGAGAAAATAGCACATCTAAAGACTTTTTTTTTAATTATCTCTTCCACTGGGAGTGATTTATGACAAAACTTAATGTAGTTGAATGTAAGGTGATAAACCATGAGTATAGTAGGACCACATGTTTTGCAGTCGTGTTTCTGAAATATTAGACATAAATCAAATTTAAATGAAGAATCATATTTTAAAAGCACTATTGAGGCTTGCTATTTTAGAAGGACATTGGCAGGGAGTCTTCATAAAACCAAGCCATTCTGCTGTTTTTTATTGGCCAGAATGTTTTTTACATGTAATGTGGTCATATATATATATATATCTCCTCCGGCTTATTGAGGCATATGGACATTCTAGCTGAGCAAAGGCAGAATATAGATATAAAGATAGAGATATATAGATGTAGATGTAGATATATAGATAGATATAGATATAGATGTAGATATAGGCAGTGATTAGGTAGGTGAAATGTCTATCCATCCAAAGGTGGGCTAGATTTTACCTATTCTCTTGTAGGCTTTGGAAATGTGTGCCCCAATACTGCACAGTCCAATGATATGGTTTGTATTTATGATGGATGATTTTTTTCTCCCACCCCCAGAGGGAGCTTTGAAGCCTTCTACAAAGACAGAGAAATAAGCACCATGTCTTTTGTTTTGTCTTTCTTATGGCTGGGTTAGACCAGAAGAATTGGGAAGAATGGAAAACAGACTTTGGCAGTCATTTCCTCTTTCTCCTGAGCATCTGTCAAGGAGGCCACATCTCTTTACTTTTCTTTGGGAATAGATTGGGGAGGCAAGCAGGTAGCCACTGGGGACCTGGGAGATAGCCAGGTGTCTTCCCTTCTATGAAGAAGTTCCAGCAACATGCATTTTTCCATTTTTCTTTTGTTCTCTTTGTTTCTATCCATCCCTGCCATCCCTGTCATCACTATTTTTAGACATGGCATCTGGTATAGGATTTGAGGAAGAGATGGCATAATTCTTTTTTGTGTGTCCACCACAACCCTGTATTGGCCAACTTTAAATGATTTCATGGAGTACTTTCTGGGAAATTGGGAACTAGGGAAATGAACCCCTTTTGCCAAGAGTTGATGGTAACATAGAGCTTCCAAGGATTGGTACCATTTACCAAAACTCTCCCTTTCCTATTCCCTTCTTTGGCTCTTTTCTCTTTCCTCTTTATGGCTTTGGTTTGTTTTTTTTGGTTTTTGTTGTTGGGTGTTTGGGGGAGTGGGGGGCAATGAGGGTTAAGTGACTTGCCCAGGGTCACACAGCTAGTAAGCATCAAGTGTCTGAGGCTAGATTTGAACTCAGGTCCTCCTGAATCCAGGGCCAGTGCTTTATCCATTGCAACACCTAGCTGCCCCCCTCTTTATGTTACTGAAGAGCTAACTGAAGTTTATCAGGACTGGTGCTATCAGAAAAATGGGAGGAAACCAGAATATTCAGTTTTTGCAATAGGAACAATTCTTGTTCCAAACCATCTAGAGTTCTTTTTTCTTTCATTATAAAAAAGAAAATGGGATAGATTCCTGGAATAGAACATTTAGTTTATTTACATGGGCTCACATTCCACTTAAATTTGTACCTTCTAAAAGATAATACTATTTGCTAGAGAATTGTCATCAATTTGCATATGTTCTAGTATTGAAGAAAAATATCACAAAATTATCAAATACTAAGTTGCTGAACTACTTCTTTTCCCTTAACTCTGATTTTTTTCTGTGATCAGGCTTTGGTAATTACTACCAATTGATGTTGATTTATGTGTGAAGGAAGATGTTCATATTTGTCATAAAATGATGGAGCTCAAAGTAATCTTAGATACCAGTTAGTCCAACCTCTTAATTTTATAGATTAAAAAACTTGCATAAAATCATGCAGATAGTAAATGACAGAGCCAGGATTCAATTCCAGTTCCTCTCTGATTCAAAATCCACTGTTCTTTACCCTTCACCATACTGATGACCTGAAATCCACTTTATGCTATAGAGTTACTATTCTACTGAAGCAAGCATTACAGTTCATCTGTAACCATAACCTCCCAAATACTCAAATACTTAAAAACCTAAGCTTAAAAAGAAACTTCAGAATCTTCCTAAATCTGCCTCCTACTTAGCCTCCACCCCCATGACCTCCTCCAGTTGGTGACTTTCTCCCCAGAAACCTCCATTTGAGAAAGTCTCCACACCAGCCATTCTCACCTTAAACTCAACTCAACCAGTGACTCCCAGGATAACTCTCCCACCTCTGCCTCAGAAGTAAATAAGCTGGGAATGACTTAACTACTCTCATCAATACAATGATCCAAGACAATCCCAAAGGGCTAAAGATGAAGCATACTATCCACCTCCAGAGAAAGAACTGATATTGATTGAACACAGACTAAAGAAAAAAAGAGTACTTGAGGATTGTACATATATAACCTATATCGGATTGGTTGCTGTCTTGTGGAGCGGGGAGGAAAGGGAGAAAAATTTGGAACTCTAAATCTTATAAAAATGAATGTTGAAAACTACCTTTACACGTAACTGGAAAAAATTTAAAAATTAAATTTAAAAAAAATAGTAAATAAGCCCTTCCCCTTTCAACACCCTTTTATATATTGTCTCCTCCCAATATAATGTACATTCCTTGAGGACAAAGACTGGCCTCTTTTTTGCTTGTATTTGTATTCCTGAGGCACAGAAATGCTTGACATATTTGTTGTTGTTCAGCCACTCAGTCCTGTCTGACTCTTCATGACCCCTATGGACCATGGGACACCAGGCCTTTCTATGCTCCACTATCTCCCAAAGCTTAGCCTATGGTAAGCCTTAACAAATGCTCTATCTTTCTTTTTGAAAAGAAGCTTTAAAAAGCCTTTTAAAACCCAAGTAATTTGTATCTAACAATTTTAAAAACAAGTATAATTTTATATAATGATGTTTTAATCAGTTTGGTTCAATATTAAATGATGTGCTTTTAGCTCCTATGTAGTCACTATCTTTGTGTAGAGGTATTATTGCTTGTGAAAGCTAGGGCAGAGAGCTAATTTGGTAATATATAGTTATAGCGTTTGCTTGTGAGATTGCACATGGACCACTTTTGTCTCATATTTGTAATCTGTTGTTTTTAATTATGACTTATTTTTCCCAATTAAATGTATAAAATTTTAACATTCATTTTTTAACAATTTAGTTCCAAATTTTCTCCCTTCTTCCCTCACCTTCCCCCAAGACAATTTGATATGGGTTATACATGTGTAATCATGCAAAACATATTTCCATATCAGTCATGTTGTGAAAGAAGACACACACAAAAAAAGAAAAAAAGAACATTTCACTTTTATAAAATGAAAAATAAATTCATTCAGACTCCTTCAGTTCCTGTAATCCACTGTTACAATGTTCAGTATCATTTGTAAAAGTTGGTGCTTGGACTGGAACATCTCAAGGTTTCTTCCAGTTCCAACATTCTATCTGGTCTTGACAGTAGTAATGCCTACTCACTCAACCACAAGTTTATCCCTACCATCTTTGCAGTCATGAAAGCCATGTGAAATGAAAGAAAAATAATGGAATAACAAATTCCCTTTAGTCACTACATGTACTGTCCATTATCTCTGAAATCGTACATAGTGATGACATTATGTCATGGTATATTCACAGCAAGCTCTGTGAAATGGCAGAAACAAACAAGGGAGATGACATATGGCAGCCTATATGAGTGACTGATTTCCACCAGAAAATAGCAGCTCTCTTGTCCACTGTAACTATTACTCACAAGTAAACATGCCACAAGTTGAATGTTGGTCTCTGCACAAACACATCATAAGTTGCCTTATTCATTCACATCTAACAGCTGGCCATCTTCACAGGCAATCATATTGTTTCAGACCACTTGTAAGAACAGAGTGAGCCCACTAGATCTGCTCAACACATTGGTATGTTGTCTTCTGGTGCTAATGTAGAATGGTCTTCAGCCACTTGTGATAGCCTGATTTACACGGAAAATTCAGTGTAAATAGGACCAGGACATAAAAGTTCACAAATATAGCATAAGCATGGTCTATATTGATGGTTCTGTAGGGATCCAATTTATCACTCTATTCTTATGTTAGCTAGTATAGAACTTTATATTACTGGAGGTGAAAGTTGGGGTCAAATTAACTAATCAATGCTTACTTATTGAGTTGTTATATACAGTTATCCTTTTTACATCACAGGGGTTAAGGGTGCAGCACCCCCACAGTCTGAAAAATCCACATAAAAAATTTTGGCCCTCCCTTCATACCAGAGAAGTAGTCTGATTTTTTTTGTTTTTCTTTTATGGGGTATTTACAGTACCTTATTGTAAAATTTGGTCATAAGCTTTGTGTCATCTATTGGCCTTTGCATGTCAGTCATCTACAGGTTCCACAAAACTTCCCAAAAATTCCCATTTAATTTTTATGCCAATCTGTGACATACCAAAACCACAATGGGGAAGGGATAACTATACCTAGCATCATACTAGACTTCAAATGCCTACCATGGGTGTGATATCATAGATGCCAAGCTTCAAATTTACATTAGTAGCTAGAGTATCATAGAAACCACATGTTATTTGCCCTGACATAAATATCTTTATTGCTCTTAAGTCATTCTCTTTTCCTTTGCTTTGTCTGACATCATACCATACAGATTCTCCCTTCTAATACTTTCTTCTGCTTGTGCCACTTATCCTAATTAGATCTCCCTCCTTATTCATCTCACCATATTATTTCCCATCCCCATCTTCAAAAGAGAGTTTCAGGACTCACTTTCACAATGACACATTTACCTGATGGTTTCCACATAGCCCTAATTATCCTAGTAACCCTCTAATGTTCTTCTGAGTACTGCTGTTCTCCCTAAATGGAATAGCTTTGTTTCCTATTTATGTTCTCACATATAGTTTTATTCAACACACGTCTCATGCTTGCCACTTGCAGCAACCAATGGTATGATGGAAAAGAGCAATGAATTTAAAATCAGAGGATCTAGGTTCAAATCCTGGACATGCTTGTGGGAACTTAAGCAAGTTCCTTTACCTTTCTTTTAGTATATTCATCTGTAAAATGGATTAATTGTAAATAACAGTCCCTTCTCCAAGATTCCATAAAAACATAAACCAGAATGACAAAGTCTTATAGAACATGGAAGTTATTTCTCACTAGATTCATTTTAGTAAGGCTTTACTAGGTGCAATGTTCTATACCTAGGAGCACTTGATAAATGATGATAACTTGTTTTCAATCATTTCAGTTGTGTCTGATCCTTTGTGATCCCATTTGGGGTTTTCTTGGCAAAGATACTAGAGTGTTTTTTCATTTTGTTTCCAGCTCATTTTACAGATGAGGAAACTGAGGCAAACAAGGTTAAGTGGCTTTCCTAGGGTAACAGAGCTACTAAGTATCTGAGGTCAGATTCAAACTCAGGAAGATGAATCCTCCTGACTCCAGCCTTGGCACTCTATCCACTGTACCATGTAGCTGCTACAGACACCTAACTTACTGACTATTGTGCTATGTCAATACTACTGAAGAACTAGAAAAAAAATTCCAATGGCTTTTTTTTTCTGGTATCCTTGGCTCAGATTGGCACCCAGAACGAGGGTAAATTGGGCATTGCCAAAATGTCTTTAGCATTTCCAAATATATCCCAAACTGAATCTTCATAGGTAAAGAATTTGGGCTAGCAGTGAGAGAGATGGAGTTATCAAAACAGTTTCAATATAGTGGGTTTGGCACGTGTGCCAAAGGGAAGATGATATTTTCACAGAAGATGGTCCCTGTCACCAAGTTCCTCCTCCCTAAGGAATTAGAGTAAGGTCACTACCTTCTTCCTTCTCCTTAGCATGCCTTGACAACTGGGGCCACTAACTTGACACCCCATCTTCTAAAAGTTTACTGAGTCTTCATCTAGTTGCTGATTTGCTCTGGATCAGGATACATTATTTTGGGAAAATGCATAACAATTTCAGTTTATTTTTCTACAACAGATGGGTTTTTCTTTCTCATATAGAAACATATCTTTATCATTTGGCTTTAGCCAACACCTTGGGAAAATTGCTTTACTTAAAATAAACCCAGACCATGTAAAATAGCTTCCACATTCTACAAGACTTTATTTTATCCTGCATGGCTTATGTTTTCATGCTATCCTGGAGTTGGATGGGATCTGTAGAGGTCAATTAACCCAAACTCCTTATTTTAGACCTAAAGACACTGAGGCGCAGAAAGGTAAAGCTGATATTCCCACAAATGGATTCAGGATTTAAACTCAGGTTTCTAATTCTAAATCCAGAGTTCTCCATTATACTATGCTGCCATCTAGTCAAATACCACAAATCTCACAGCACAACCAACATATGTTTATCCAGCTGCTTCTACTTGAATACCTCCAGTGGCAGGGAACTCATGGATGAAGAGACCTCTTCTATTTTTAGGCAGTTCTACTTCTTAGAAAGCTCTTAGTTATTATGCTGTGCCAAAATCTGCTGCTCTGTTACATCTCCCTCTTCATCCTTTGGGTCCCAGAGCAAAGCACACAAAGCAAGTCTAATCCCCGTTTCACTTGATAAATCTTAAAACACTTGAAGATAGTGATCAAATCTTCTCTTCCATCAATTTAAACATGCTAATATCTTCTCAGGATATGATTTCCAATACTCTTTCATAGATGAGTTCCAGCTTTTCCATCACAAATGGGGTTACTTGACTTGCCCAGGGTCACACAGCAAGTAAGTGTCTATGGCTGAATTTGAACTCATGAAGATGAGTCCTGATTCCAAGCCCAGTGCTGTATGCACTGCACCATCTTTCATGCCTTTGATGAATCCTTGATAATATCCTATTCAGATTAAAGATCCTAGGATGTGTGTGTGTGTGTGTGTGTGTGTGTGTGTGTGTGAGAGAGAGAGAGAGAGAGAGAGAGAGAGAGAGAGAGAGAGAGAGAGCGCAATATTTGGAGTAATCAGGAAGACTAAAGTTAACATCCAGCACTGGACACTTACTCTCTGTGTTACTAAATTTCAATGTGCCTTAGTTTCCTCATCTGTAAAATGGAAATAATCATGGCACCTACCCCGCCAGAGTTATTTTGAGGATCAAATGAGATATTTGTAGAACACTATAAACCCTAAAGTGCTATATAAATGCTAGCTATTATTTTTTACTACTAAGTCATCATGTGGTATGACATCCAGTATTCTCAGTAAGCCAAATGACCTTCCTTATTATCAATGTTTTTCCTAAAATGAGGCACCCAGAATTGAACATGATCCTCTAGAGGACTAGGGAAGTGTACAACAGGAGCCTTCCCACATCCTGGGCATTTTCCATCTGTTATTACAGCCTAGGGTACGATTAGCTTTTTTGGTCAACATATTTCATAGTGACTCATTTAAGCCTATAGTCCATTACAATCCGAACTATTTTCCTACCCCAGTTGCTCTGTTGCTATAATTTTCCCACCTTGTAGCAATTTTTAAGCCCAAGTGTTGGATTTTACATCTCTCTCCCTTAAATTACATCTTATCCAAGTCCTTTCATTGTTCTAATCCAGTGTTTCTCAAACTGCACTGCAAACAACTCAGAAACACCCAAATTGTAGTTGCTTTTAATGAACTTCATGTTGTCTGTTAATGGGCATTACAACAATAATTTTAGTTTATTTTACTATGAGGGTTCTACCAAAGTCTTGTTTAAACAGAAGGGTTCTACCACAGTGGATATACGGGCAAATCATTGCTCTACTCTTACCTTTGGGGATCCTAACTCTTATCGTCTCAGTTTTCTGTCATCCCAAAATTTGATAAACCCAACAAATCTTCAAGGAAAAAGTTAGATAGATAGCACAGGGAAAAGAGACTGATCCCTTAGGCTACTCAAGACCCACATCCAGTTTCACTTTGATCTATTATTTATTAATTTATGGGTCATTTTATTCAATCCTTTCACCATCTATCTATGTCTAGCCCATAGCTGTCCCTCTCTCCTATGAAGATATCATAGGAAATTGTCAAATACTTTGCTGAAATAAATTTAGGTTATCTAGAATGATGATGTTAAACTCAAATAGAAACAGAAGCCACTGATTCGTCCATAGGAAGGGTCACATATTGATTGAGTTTTAAAATGTTTTATTGTATTTTTATTTAATTTTGTTAAGTATATCCCAATTACATTTTAATCTCATTTGGGTCACCCTTGGGAATGTTATGGTCCACATGCAGTCCATGAGTTTAAAACCTGTGTGCTACAGAATTCTCTAGATGCTGTATTCCAGTAATGAAACAATGAGTCTGGCATGACCTGTTCTTGATGAAGCCATGCTGGTTCTTGATGATCATTGCTTCCCTTTCTAAATGTTAAAAAAAAAAAAACACCCTTTTAATATGTTCTAGAATTTAGGGGGGAAATAAAAAGAAATTTTCCATCCTCTAGTTTAAAGATACCATCATTTTTCCTTTTTTTAAAAAAAAAAACCAAAGTAATTTTTCCTTGTTACACTTTCTCATTCCTTACAGCATTTCACCCTAGTTTTCAGAAAAAGTGTAAAATGACATGTATTGTTGTCTATTTATAATGAATCTTGGGTTTTATTCCTAGAATGTAGAAGGAATCTTTATTTGTGGCTGTTTGCAAACTGTTGAAACAGCTTTTGACTACTTGATAATGTCATTCTTTCTTAATCCCACTCTTCTTTGGATAAAAATAGTATTAAATACATCTATTGTGCTGAGTAAATAACGGGCAGATAGATTTGAAGTGTGCATTTATGCACAATATGTGCTATTCATATTTTGGTGGGCTTTCTCTAGGGAGGAAACTCATTTTAAAAAAAACAACCTTGTCATCTAAGACAATTTACTCTTTCTCTAAGATCAGGATCTATTTTATTCTTAGAGACTAATGGGCATTTTTATGAATCATATGAACTGGATATTTTAATGATAGAAATCAGAAATCATTTGAGTGTTTAACTATTTGTATAAATTGCATACGTTAAAATAGATTCTTATGGATATTTTCCATTTCTGCACTTTACTCAGAAAAAATGTGACAGAGTTGAACAGTTCTGGTGCATCCACCATATTGATCTTATGGCAACCAAAGCCTGGACTGAAAAAGCCTTTGCTGAAAAGAAGTGTATTTTCGCATTCCAAACTTTCTTTTCTCTGTTGTTGATTCTGTCTTTGTAGAAAAGGTAGGGAGAGAATCTAAAACAAATTGGGTGGCCACAATAGTCTCCATAATGGGGCATCTTTGACTTGGTCCATCGGGAGCAAATATTTTATGCTTAAAACACTTTTTCTTAAGGTAATGGTATGAAGTTATTAGCTCTGTTTTTTCAGACCTCTAATAAAAACAATCTTATCATATGAAATATTTAGGCTTTGGCACAAGAAAGATTTTGTTTTGTTTTATTTGGTTTTGGCTGGGCAATGAGGGTTAAGTGACTTGCCCAGGGTCACACAGCTAGTAAGTATCAAATGTCTGAGGTTGGATTTGAACTCGGGTCCTCCTGAACCCAGGGCAGGTGCTTTATCCACTGCACCACCTGGCTGCCCCCAAGAGAAGTTTTTTTGGAGAAATTAGGCCACCTGAATATTGTGGTTGTTTTTCAAATTGTGTATTCCCCACCTATCTTTTTTTCTCTCTGTTTAGAATTTTATTTTCCAAATTACATGTAAAAATATTGTTTTTAATTTTTCATTCCAACTTCTCTTCCTCCCTCCTTTCCCACCCTCCACTAAGAACTCAAGCAATTCAGGGGGCAGCTGGACGGCACAGTGGATAAAGCACCAGCCCTGGATTCAGAAAGACCTGAGTTCAAATTTGGCCTCAGACACTTTGACACTCAGTAGCTGTGTGACCCTGGGCAAGTCACTTAACCCTCATTGCACTGCAAAAAAAAAAAGAACTCAAGCAATTCAATATAAGTTATACATGAATAGTCATGGAAAACATGGAAAACATATCCACATCAGCTAGGTTATGAGAGAAAATAGATAAAAACAAAACTTCAGATTAAGGAACTGTGAAAAAATATGCTTCAATCTGTTTTCAGATACCATCAGTTCTTTCTCTGTAGATGGATTGCAATTTTCATAAGTCCTTCAGAGTTATTCATTAAGAGCTTTCTCAGTATTAGGGTAGCTGAAAGGAATACAGTTAGACAAAGGACACTGGTCTAAACTGAATATGAATCTTTAAAGCATTTATTTTTTTGTTTATCCTTGTTTTTTGTGGGGCAGGAAGAGTGGGGTGGCTTATGTCTGGGGTCATATTTGGGCTCGGAGCCTCCTGGATCCAGGGTTGATGCTTTGTCCACTGTGCCACCTAGCTAACCCATGATAACATCTAGAAAATAGGGTTGAGGGGTAGGAAGAATGCACTGGGGAAGGAGGAATGGGAGAGGTGGACTGGGGACAGATAGCTCACATGAAGGAAACAAGAAAAAGCTTATGGAAGGGAGGGGAAGAGGGGGAAGGAGTGGCAGAGTGAGTGAACCTTACTATCACCAGAATTTCTTTTCATTTTTCTTCCACACAGGGCTATAAATACCATGTAACATTTTGTATACGTTGCATCATGCAGAGATGGAATAGCATGGAGGTGAATTGTTGTTCAGTCATTTCAGGGGTGTCCAACTCTTTGTGATTTCATTTGTGGTTTTCTTGGCAAAGATATTGGAGTGATTTGCCATTTCCTTCTCCACCTTATTTTACAGATAAGAAACTGAGTCAAACAGGGTTAAGTGACATGTCCAGGGTCACACATTTAGCTAACCTGAAATCCAGAAAGACCTGAGCTCAAGAGCCCTGCCTCTGACACAGACAAGCTATATGACCCTGGGCAAATCATCTAATCTCATAATGCTATGGGCAATTCTCTAAAATTATGCATTGCAGAGAACATGCCAAAGGGTCACTGGTAAAAGCCAGTTCCTAACCCTACTGGCTGGCTTTAAGCAAATTCCATCATTGCTTTGGGGCAAATTTCCTCTTGTTGAAGAAGAGGTTCTGATATTTCAGGTATAGGTCAGACCTATGTAACCTCTGGGGTCTCTTCCAGTTCAGAGGACCAGGGTTCCCAGAATCAGAATCTAAGATTCCAAGGCCAGCACTCTTTTCACTCCCTAGCTCTGCTTTCTTTTATGACCATTGCTTTTTCACAAATTAATTCTTCAGGGGCTTAATCCCTCCCCCCTCTCCAGTCCTTTCCTTCCTTCCTATCCTTAACTCCCACAGAAGATTAAAACTGGCATTCAGGGTTGAGCATGCTCAGCAAGTGGTTTTCCTTTTATTTAGTAAGTCATTCAATATTCATTTATTGGAAATGAAAGGCCTTGGCTGGGGATAGTAGCCCCAGAATCTTTTCTTGCAGTAGCTGTTAGTTGCAGTTAGGGCACCTCTTGTCTGTAGTCCAATTAGGAATGTCTTGCTGGGTCAAATCCGGTTCACTACTGGGGACAGTATCCTATCACCCACCAGAGTTTCTATCTCTTTTTCAGAAAGATGGAACCTTGGGAATGACTCTCTTGTTAGGAAAGACAGTCTTTGGGTATGATAAAATTGCAGTTTGGAGGGGATTGGTGAGGAGAATGCTTCCCAAGAAATATTGTTTATTTATCTTCTTAGTAATAGCTTTAGAATTTTATTAGGACTCAGGAATATTTCTCAGGGTCCCAGAAAGGACAAAGATCTTGTATTATGATATCTCCAAATCAATAACCACAGCTTAGGCAGAGCCTATTTAGTGAATTGCTTTGTTTTAACAAGTGTGAGAAAGGAAAGATGGTAGCCAGCCAAGAATGGTATTGCCAAACTTGGCGGAAACGGAATCTTTTCTGTAGAAGCAAGCCGAAGTTTTGATCTGTGCCATGGAATTTTCCCTCATTTGACCCACCGGGCTAAAGAATTGTTATGCAACTCTCAGATTTTTAAAAGTTCAACTTTCCTTATGTAAGCTAGGGAATAATTAGGGATAGGAAACTTTAACTACTCCCTACCTCCAAGGGGGGTTGTAAAGAAAGCATTTTATAGCATTGCATAGCACTTTAGAAATGAGCTTCTGATTACTCTTAGTAATAATACTTCACCCAAGAATAATAAGTCTTCATTTCTTTTGTTTTGTTTTGTTTTGTTTGTTTTGTTTTTTAGTGAGGCAATTGGGGTTAAGTGACTTGCCAAGGGTCACACAGCTAGTAAGTGTTAAGTGTCTGAGGCCGGATTTGAACTCAGGTACTCCTGACTCCAGGGCCCGTGCTCTATCCACTGCGCCATCTAGCTGCCCCGCATTTCTTTTTGATGAGATCTCATTTTCTATTTGGTTTGGTGCAGGTAGTGTAGTATGGTGTGATGTCCTTAGATGAAATCAAAGAATCAGTGATCTATTTTAGGACCCAAAGCTGTGTGTCAGTGAAATACTCAATCTCTTATTAACTACATTTTCTTTGGTGAGGTCATGGTGTTTTAATGGGTATCCAAAACATTAAAATACTCTTATTATCTAGAAACTCTATGGATTAATGTGACCTTTTGACTCTCTCTAAATTCCCCTTTTCAGCTCTTCATTATTTAAAGTAGTATGAGGGAGTTGCAAAGAACACTTTTATTATTTTGAGAAATTTCTTGCCTTCCCCGATTCTTCTTTATTTGTTGGGCATCACATCTGGCTCTGAAATGTTGCACTGCTGTGGTTTATTTTCATGGCCACATGTTCTTAGAATGATGGACAAGAAGGTCAGGCATCAGTACGGCTTCTCTTAGAACTGTCACATTCCCTGCTGGTTGCCTTTGGCTCTGTACTGCACAGTAGTGAGCAGTTGATAAATGACTGCTCTGTGTGAGACATTACAATTTTCTTAACATAAATTATAAAATAATCCCCCCCAACTTCATTATCCTACCACTGCTTCTTTTCTGGGGCTTCACTCCCCTATATTCTGCTATTATTTTAAATGGCGGCTTCTGGACATACCGCATTAAGGGACTAAAAAATGCAATGACTTTCAAAGTACTGGTTATTGTTTTATGATCTTGTATATAAGGTTTATGATTATAATTTACAGATTATGTGTTACAGTGGAAAGAGCACTGGATCTTGTATGTGAGTACTTTGGTTCCAATCCTACCTCAGATATTCTGTGACCTTGAGCAAGTCACTTAAGGCCTGTGTGACTGTGTCTCATCTATAAAATGAGGGAGTTGGTCTAGTTGGCCTCTGAAGCCCCTCTCCCCTCTACATCTGTGTACTATTCAGACTACTCAGCATTGGTAGAAGGAAATTCTGGCATAGGGAATTTATACACCAATGAAATCACAGGTCTACCCTCTCCCCGACTAAAAATTTTATTATACAAATATCTGTGTGCACACATACACAATAGCGCACACACACACACAGAAGCTATTTCTTTGATTAGTTTATTCTTTTACTCCAAAAGTAAAAAGATTAAAAAAGTGATGGGACTAAAGGAAAAAAATTTTCTCTGTTCTTTTGCCAACGTTCCCAAAATCCCCGCCTCCCCCCAACCCCACTTTCATTGACCCACACATCCTGGAGCTTTAAAAGTTGCTTTGGTCATCACAAGAAGACTCTTTCTTTTTCTAGGAGGAAGAAAGTTAGTTTCCCATTAGGAGATCATGGCTAAAATAATCCATGGGCATTGTGGCCAGAAAGCAACTGGAAAATGCATTCAAAAGCCATATTCATTCAGAGAGGGGGAAAAAAGCAGCCTTTCTCATACTGCCCCATGGGAGGCAGCCAGCATGAAGGAGGTCTCTGCTGCCAGTTTGGCTTCCAAATAAGAACTACTAGCTTATTTTTGCTTGTAGACTTGCAGCATTTAGAATCTGCTCCACTGTCAGCTCCCTAGTGTCTTTAAGCAAAGTTTCGATTGTAGTCTGGTCTGGCTTGATTTAGCATGCTGTAACATTGTGGGATTGGAGCCTAATACTTTTAGGAAAAGGAAACCAAACCAAATCCTGGGCCTGGAATGGAGAGAGCAGAGCACATAGTAAATTTTCTTTTTAAGCACTTGAGCATGTGGGTAGAAAACTGTTGCTTATCAAAAAATGAAAGATCGCACAAATGCAGGGATCAACATTTCTTTTCTCCTACTTTTTCTAGAGCCTCTCCATGATCCTGTTTTAGTGAAAATTACTTTTTTATGGAAAACTTTATGCTTAAGTGTAATTGGAGCAACACTAAGTACCTTAACAATCTATAAAATACTCATAGGGATAGAGGCTAAATTTGTAATTTTAGTGTTTAAAAGGGAATCCTAGGTTGAGGAATGCCTCTCTTGTTGTTGTGTCGTTTTCAGTCACATATGACTCTTTGTGACCCCCTTTGGGGTTTTTTTCTCCAGCTTATTTACAGATGAGGAAACTGAGGCAAACGTGCTTAAGTGACTTGCTTAGGGTCACATAGCTAGTAAGTGTCTGAGATCAGACTTGAACTCAGGTCTTCTGGATTCCCAGGTCCAGCATTATATCATCTACACCACTTTGCTGCCCCCAATGTCCCTCTGCTAATGAAATTTTTATAGTCTTAGTTACCAAGACCATTGAGAGATTAAATGACTTGCCTGGAGTGACATAACCAGTAGGAGTCAAAGGCAGAATTTGAACCTAGGTCTCCCTACCTCCTGGACCAGTTTTTATAACCACAACTCCATGCTGTCTCTTATGAAATACACTCATATGAGGTGCTGTGTATCAAGAGGATTTTCCCCTCCCCTTCTCTTTAGTCAGATATGAAAGATGCAAAAGTGTAATCTTTATGAGTGCTGGACTGAAGGAGCAGATTCTGCTGTTTATCTCCTATCTTCTGGATTAATCACTTTTTAAAGTAAGCTATTTTTAGAAACGATGTCAGAAATGAAAGGAAAAGCTTTTCTGAGGTGATTATTGCTAATGGTTTTCACAGTAGGTACTTAAAAAAAATTAAATACGCACCTATTAAGATTGCTTTCTTTCATCAAGCTGATGTTTAACATCCCACACATTTTCCTAAACTCTCACAATGTGCTCTGTTTCTCATTCATTGCCTTAGAAAAATGGAGGTTGAGACCCAAAGGGAAATCCATCAGGCAGTTTTTAAGGGAAGGCTCCAGAAACTGAAGCTAATGAATTTTGAACAGCTATTTGGTAACAGAAACACCTCTTAATACCAATAAACTATTACTTGGTCAATGTCAATATTACTGTCATTGTCATCACCAACATGTATTTTATTTTATTGAAAGTTTTCTATATTACACAGGACAGTATGTGTGTGTGTGTATGAGAGAGAGAGAGAGAGAGAGAGAGAGAGAATGTGGAATGTTGAGAACAAGAATCCCTTGTGTGTTTTTTCTCTTTATATTTTTGTTTATCAATTCCCATGGGTTCAGTTATCATCTCTTTGCAAATGATGACTCCCGGATATGTATATCCAGCTCTGGTCTCTCTTCTGAGCAATAAGCCTAAATCAACAGCTATTTTCTGGAATCCATATCTGGATGCCTGGTAGATAGCTGAAACTCAACATTTCTAAAAGAAAACCCATCTTTCTTTCCACCCCTGAAGCCCACTCTCCTTCCTAAATTCCCTGTTATTGACAAGGATAACATTGTCCTTTCAATCACCTAGGACTGTGGTCTTTCACCCTTTCCAACTCTTCATCCTCCATCATCTGCTATATTCAGTGGTTTGGCAGCTTGCTATTCCTTTTAAATATATAATAAGGTTATCATGTGATTTCTTTTTTTCCCCTTTTTTTCTTCCTCCCTCCCCGACATGGCTTCCATTAGACACAAATAGGGGTGTGTGTGTGTGTGTGTGTGTGTGTGTGTGTGTGCCAAAATTTGATATACTGAGCATTATTTGGGTGACTCGCCTTAATATTGGGGTCCTGGAAATATGAGGGACCTTTAAGGTTTAACCCTCCCCTCTGAACAGCCCTTTTTAGATGTTTCTCCCAGGCCAATAAGAAAGGAGCCGCTAACCTTTAGTTCACAAAAGGATCAGATTGTATTACTTGGGAATTAATTAAACAACAAAGGTAAAACTAATACAAATCGAAGATAAGGAAATAGGAAAATAGAAATACAGATAGATATTCTTAACTCTAAGCTTAACCCAGTCCCTTTCCAATTTATCTAGTTCAAAGTAATTTAGGGTTTTCCATACGTAACTCGCCCAAGCCTGAACAGCCCGCCAGGGCCCAAGCAGAAAGAACAAGAGCTAGCTCATGTTCGGGAAGTAGCCTGCCTACCTTCCAGAAGTGTTCAATCTCCTCTCCCCCAAAAGGGGAGGTCCTTCAAAAAGCTGCCCTTGTAAGCTTAGGGTGGGCCAGGTGTGGGCCCTCCCAAATGAGTTAGCTAAAAATGGGAATATTAATCTTTATCACAAATAATTTTTACCATATGTGTATATATATATATGTATATATACATGTGTGTGTATACATGTGTGTATATATACACATGTATGTATGTAAAACCAATCTGCATATACTTCTATTTATCAGTAAAATATTTATCATTTTAAAATACCTTGTCATTTCTACCACCCACTATGCCTAGTGCATCTATCTCTTACCGCTGAGATTGACTGCCATCCTAGTTCAGAACCTCATTACATCATGCTTAGACTATTGGGATAGCCTCCTAATTGGTCTTCCTGCCTCCAGCCTCTCCCTTTTCTAATCAGTCCTCCCTACAACTGCTGAATTGGTGTGAGGTTTTTTTGTTTGTTTGTTTATTTTTGTTGTTGTTTTTGCGGGACAATGAGGGTTAAGTGACTTGCCTAGGGTCACATAGCTAATAAGTGTCAAGTGTCTGAATCTGGATTTGAACTCAGGTCCTCCTGAATCCAGGGCTGGTGCCTTATCCACTGCACCACCTAGGTGCCCCCTGAATTGGTGTTCTTAAAGTATAAGACTGGCCACATCCCACCCCTAATCTAAAAACTTCAGTTGTTCCCTGTTGCTTATAGGATAAAATCCAAATTCCTCTACTTTACATTTTAAAACCCTTTACAATATGGCTCCAACTTATCTTAAAGAACTAATTTCATATTAGTCTAAAATCCTTATCGCACTTGCTATACTCTAGCCAAACCAACCAACCCCATGGCTGTTGCTTGTACATGACATTCCATTCTCCACCTCTAGCATGTAGCGCAGTGCCTGGCACACAGTAGGTATTTAATAACTGTCCATTGACTGACTCTTTATTGATTGGTTGACTTGACTGAGTTCTGTTATTGTCTGTTCTTCATTCTCAAAGTGGACTGTGACATCGTGGTGATGTCATGAGTTACAATGAGGGAGGGCTGTGCAAAGTTGCCAACCTCACTCTCCTCCAGAGCCACCTGGGTCCAGTGGTGAGATATATATATATATAGATATAGATAGATAGATAGATAGATATAGATAGATAGATCTATCTATATCTATATATCTATATCTATATCTATCTATCTATCTATCTATCTATCTATCTATCTATCTATATATATATGTATGTATATTGGCCCCAGATGTTTAAGGTAAGTGTCTGAAGTGAGATTTGAACTCGGGTCCTCCCAAACTCAGGGCTAGGTGTGTCACTTAGCTGCCACTGAGCTCTGTACCTTTGCACTGGCTGTCTCCTATGTTTGAAAGTTCTCTCTCCTTGCTTCCTATTGTTTGAATTTCTAGATCCTTTCAAAGCTCAGCTCAAGTGCCCCAACCTAGATGTCCTTTCTAATTCTCCCTAACTTTGAGTGCCTATTGTCCAAGGACATCAAGAGGCTGACCTTCCTAATCCTCCCCAATTTTTAATGGTCTCCTTTTCCCTGAGAATTACATTGTATTTGCCTTCTCTCTATAGATAGATAGATATAGATATAAATATACACATATATACTTTTCATTTGATTTATTTTATTTTGAACTTAAGAAATAAAACAAGCATTTCCACAACATAGTAGATTGGGGGGGGGGAAGATGATTGTATATGAAACTGCTAATCTATTATGTACAACTTGCTATTTATTTTAAACATATAATAAAGTTATCATATAACTTTCTCTTTTCTCCTTTTTTTTTCTTCTCCCTCCTCCCCCACCTAGAGATGGTTACCATTGGACACAAATGTGTGTATATGTAAAACCATTCTATACATACTTCTTATCAGTTACATATTTATCAAACATATCTATATATTTTAAATTTACTTACCTGTGTAGATGTTATTTCCCACCAGTAGACTATAAGCTCCCTGGAGGCAGAGACTGATTTCTTCTATTTTTTTCTTTGTGTATCCAATGGCCAGCACGGTTCCTAGCAAAAAGTTGATGCCTAATAAATACTTATTGAATCAAATGAAATGGGGCTGTAGGAAAAGTGTCATATGGGGTGGCACACTCCATATACCCCCCAAATTGAGGTATATGAGGCTCAAATAAAAAGAAATGAGAGTTTATTGATAGTTATAAAATCAGTTATAGGTTTTCTATACAAATGGAAGCTGAAGTATCAAACATAGTGCCCACTGGCTGTATGTGGCCTGCAACACTTCTTAGTGCTGTCACAATGAGATTAAAATGTAATTGAAAAATATTTAACAAAATAAATAAAAATGCAATAAAATATAGAAAATGTTATATTTAAAAACTAGGTCAAATTTACAGATTAGCTCCCATTCATTTCCATTTGAGTTTGACACCACTGGTGTAGAGAATTTGAATCTGGGAATAATTGGAAGACCACTTCCCCCCCCCCTTATATTCTGGAAGGAAGTAAAACCTACTAACTATTCTGGGTAGTAGTTGGTGTTTAAGATTTTGATTCTATTCTGATAAAGGCCTCATCTCTAAAATATATAGGGAATTAAATCAAATTTATAAGAATCCAAGTCATTCCCCAATTGAGAAATGGTCAAAGGATATGAACAGGCAGTTTTCTGATGAAGAAACCAAAGCTATCTATTCCCATATGAAAAAATGCTCTAAATCTCTAATGATTAGAGAGATGCAAATTAAAACAACTCTGAGGTACCACCTGACACCTATCAGATTGGCTAAAATGACAAAAAAGGAAGATAATAAATGTTGGAGAGGCTGTGGGAAAATTGGAACACTAATGCATTGTTGGTGGAGCTGTGAGCTGATCCAACCATTCTGGAGAGCAATTTGGAATTATGCCCAAAGGGCAATAAAGCTGTGCATACCCTTTGACCCAGCAATCCCACTTTTAGGTCTTTTGCCCAAAGAAATCATGGAAGGGGGAAAGGGACCCGCATGTACAAAAATATTTATAGCTGCTCTTTACGTGGTAGCAAGGAATTGGAAGTTGAGGGGGTGCCCATCAATTGGGGAATGGCTGGACAAGTTGTGGTATATGAATACAATGGAATACTATTGTGCTGTAAGAAATGATGAGCAGGAAGAGTTCAGAGAAACCTGGAGGGTCTTACGTGAGCTGATGATGAGTGAGATGAGCAGAACCAGAAGAACATTGTACACAGTATCATCAACATTGAGTGTTGACCTACTGTGATGGACTATATTCTTCTCACCAATGCAATGGTACAGAAGAGTTCCAGGGAACTCATGATAGAAGAGGATCTCCAAATCCAAGAAAAAAAAAGAAAGAAAGAACTGTGGAGTATAGATGCTGATTGAACCATATTATTTCTTTTGTTTTGGGTGCTGTTGTTTTTTTTTTCTATTTTGAGGTTTTGCATCACTGCTCTGATTCTTTCTCTTGTAACAGGATTAATGCAGAAATAGGATTAATGTTATTATGTGTATATATATGTGTGTGTATATATATATATCTATATGTATATGTATAGAGATATATAGATATAACCTATATCAGATTACCTGCTGTCTAGGGGAGGGGGGAGGGAGGGGAGGGAGGGAGAAAAATCTGAAATTGTAAAGCATGTATAAAAAAAAAAAGATTTTGATTCTAAAAAGGGGAAATTGGGGGCAGCTAGGTGGCACAGTGAATAAAGCACTGACCCTGGATTCAGGGGTACCTGACACTTACTAGCTATGTGACCCTGGGCAAGTCACTTAACCTCTATTGTCCCCCCCCCAAAAAAAGGGGGAAATTATAGACTTAATTGAATTAAAACTAACATTTATTTAAATAAATATACAGTTGCTATCTATACAGATGAAATCTTGCCATACTTTGCCCTCTCTATGTCAAAGTTACCAATGGAATAAGCACCTAAATCTGTAACTTCATCACTGTGGTTAGTGCCTTCGAGGACACAGATCACAACCTTCTTTGTCTTAGTAGGATATCATCGTAAGTTGTTATAGCCAAAAGAATCAACCCTTGGTGGTCACCCTCATGGCATCCTTGTTCAGTAAGCCAAGCTGCCAGAGCTTGTGGTCTAGCGGAATAACCTTTGAGAATGGAAGTTTATATGCTATGCTGAAGCATCAGAATCAGACTTTAATGGAGGACTTCAAAGCACAGACGTGTACCAACTATTGGCAGTCAGTGAATCTTGCCCTCATTTGGAGCTAATCATCCTCTTTTTAATGATATCTTCTTCAGTTAACTGCTTTTACCTTTTCCTGCCTTGCAACTATGGCAATTGGCTTCTCTAACTATTTTTGTCTTGTTTTGAGACTAGGTTTCCCTATTTCACCCACGTTGAAAGTATAGAAAGAAAGCAACACAGGATCCCAATCCCACTACTCATTGGCACAGGAACTTTGACCTGCTCTGTCTTTCTGACCCGAGCCAGTTTGTCCCCTCTTAGGCAGGTGGGTGAGTCCTCCATCCTGTAGACTTACAACATCAAGTATCTAGTAAGTCTAGCACCAATCAACTTAACCTACTACATCTTAGAATGTCTGAGCTCAAGTAATTCACCAGCCTCAATCTTTGCAGTAGTAGGGATTACAGACATGTGCTACTATGCCCCTACCTTATCTGTATCTTTTCCAGAATTCAGAGTTATCAATCAGAAAGTTATAAATTGCCCATTATCACAAATTTACCTAGTTAGCAAAATGCTTCTGGAAGGGTAAAATTATACAGTCTTTTACACAAAACCAAACTGGTTATTTCCATGCCTCTACAAGGCATTTGCAATTTGTGAACCTTCATTGTCTCTTGTGTTTCAAAAATTTCTGGAATAGCAAGAATGGGTACAGATAAGACTTTTGGGTAACAGATACATATCACCAAAGATTGTCAAGATTTAGGATGTTTTCTGGAATATATGGAGCCAATTACAAAGATGATGAACTTGTCCCCATTACTCGTGAAAATGTGACCTCCTCTGGTGGCCAACTCCCTTTCCTTGTCCAAGTTCCTTGTCCAACTCCCACCCACCCCTCGATTGTTTATTTAGTCCAAACTAGAATACTGGGATTGGAATGGGGTTCTGCTGTGTAAAGAAGCATGTGGAAAATTTAAAGAATGTTCATGGAAGAGTTGCAAAGGTTTGGACTTGGAATGATGTGAGGAGGTTAAAGGAAATAGCTCAAAGGAAAGACTGAGGAATAATTTTAATAATCTTTAGGAAAAGGGAAAGCTCAAAATCAGAGAACAGTGGTGAACTGTTGCTTTCACTGAAGAAATAGAAGCAGGAGGAATATGAATTAGCCATAAAGAACTTCCCAACAGTGAAAATTTCTTAAATGTGTATTACTAAAGATGGGTGCAAAATCTTTCTCTGGAGGTCTTTTCAAATTTAGATAGATTTCTATTTGACTGAGATAGTTTAAATGTGATGCTAATGAAAGGCTGGAGGATTTGGGTTGGTTTCCAATTCTTTCCAACCCTGGAATGAGTCTATATTGATGGTTACAGTATTGCTATTAAGTAAACAGTAAGAGAGAATTCTCCCAGAAATACTTAGATATCTTTTTACCTCACCACACTCCCTCTTTTCTACTTCAAAAACCACCATTGCTACTGGAAAGACATGACAATCTGCTGCTTTGTTGCTCCATTTACAATCCCTTAACTGCTGACACCAAAATTTCCCTTTTCCTGACTAACACTGCGTGTAATCTTCCCTATTCCAACGTTTTCTCCCTGAGGGCAGACTACCTCAGTATTTTGTATTTGTAACCCCAGCACCTTGTTTGTGACTTGATTAGACTCCTCAGAGCCATTAGAGAAAATGTGCTAGTCATAGGCACTTCACATCAGCCAATTAATCAAATGAACATTTTAAAATCTCAATCCCAATTGAGAAAAAATTAATTCAATATTTTTTCTCACTGAATGGCCTACCTGTTCCTTTCAGGAAAATTCATGCAATGTATATTGGTCCCCTGACTGATTTGGAACTCCATAATTCTGCCAATTGAAAAAAGGGACCAAGTATGTATGTGTGCATGTATAGTGTGTATGTGTGCATGAGTATGTATGTAGGTAGGTATATGTGTGTGTGTGTGTATGTGTATTTGAAGATAGAAAAAGAGTAATTATAATTCGTGAGGGAATACTTTTGTAATGTGAAGAACTATAGCTCTGGCTTCTGTGTTCCATTTCTGGTTTTAAGACATTATAAAATAATTCATGGCAATTGATTAATCAAAACACACAAACTAGAATATCTAATGTTTAATCTAATAGTAACACTTTCTAGCAAGAGACCATGTAGTTTCAATTTAGTCTGTTGTTTTAAGTAGAAACATTTTATCCCATGATATTAAAATGTATCTCAATAAAATTATCTAGCCATTGGGAACTATTTTGGTTTTTTTCTACTTCTGATCACAATAGACATAATCATCAGAAAAACATTTTGCTAATCTGGGTGTGTATATCAGTCAGCCACAATATCTTGCTCTACTTCTGGTGAGTGATTAGAAGGGACTACAAGGATTGCATCTATGGAGTAGCTTTAATTTTTATAGCTCTGAAAGCACCAACCATCTTTTATGTTGCAACTTATGTGGCCCCAAAGATAACATTGTATGCATATGCCAAGGCGGTCAGTACATACCCAACTCATGCTCTGTGCTCATCTCTGATGTGCAATATTACTTAGTGATTGTCTCCTGCCTCTGCAAAACAGAGAGGGAAATGGATTTTCTCAACTCTTCTCCCTAGCTGACCTTGGTCTTTATAATCATTTAGTGTTCAGTTTGCTTTTTCTCTGCTTTCCATTTCTGTGTATCACTTTAATGGTTTTCCTTATTTAATCAATCAACCAAGAAGCACTTATTAAGCATTTACTATATTCCAATCATTGTGCCATCAGTGGTATAGAGCTAGCTGGTGGCTCATTCAGTAGAGTACTCAGGAAAATCTGAGTTCAAATCTAGTCTTGGACATGTCCTAGCTGTGTCATCCTGGACAAGTCAGTTAACCTCTGACTGCCTGACAAAAGGATCTAGTAGATACACTGGATAAGGAAATGGCAAACCACTCCACTGTCTTTCCCAAGAAAAACTCCATGGACAGCAATGGTTCATGGGGTTATGAAGGGTTGGACATAACTAAACAACAAGAAGCAGCATTGTGCCAAGGGATACCAAGAAAGGCATTCCATACATTTAAGTCTTCTTTTGCCCCTATGAATTCTTTATAGTCATCATTTCTTGCCTGCAGTAATATTCTATTAGTCTTTTCTCTTTTGGATATTGCATATATGCTTGTTTTTACTCACTAGTTTATGTAAATTGAAATCAGCTGACCTCCAGAAGTGATCCATCAATTTTGCAATAATTGAGCAATATAACTTATTGATATTTGTTCTCCTTACCCTCTTTCTTCAAGTAATAAAGTGACCTTTTAATTGCAGATGTCAAGTGGTTTATTCTGCTTGGATGTTAACTTCATTCTATGTGATTATTTTAGGATTATTTTAATGTAAAATAAATGTCATAATTATAGTAATAGGAATATCTTATATATGTCATGTAGGGTTTAAAAAGCAATTTATATACATTATTTCATTTCTTCCTCACAACAGACCCATGATTTCATTAGTATAAGGAACTCTCAGTGAGAAAATTTTATTAGTGCAGATTGGCAACTGTTCTGCAACTTTAATAAATGTTCAAGAAATGCCTCTTTCACAGGTGAGGAAAATGTGGCTCAGAGAGGTTGGGAATTGCCCAGGTTGACATAGCTACTATGCGACAGAGCCAGGATTTGAACCCAGGTCTTCTGTCTCTGAATCTGCTGGTACTGCCAACATATCCATTACCTCATTCATCTTTTTTTTAACAGGGTGCAGATGGAAATGGTCCTGAGGTAAATCACTATCCTACTACTGTCCTTTTGTATTTAATGTCTACTGAACATTGCAACATTGTATAAAATAACTGGGTTTTTAGTCAAATACAAGTATTAGGATGTAAGTTTATCCTCTACAGTTTCAATGAAAGTATAACTTCAGTAGTAGACAGGGCAACAAGGATGATTTGCATCTTATCCTGTTCCCACATGATCTTAATCTTCTCTGACATTTCTTTATATTTTCAAAGGTTTTTTTTAATTCCATATAGATTGGAGATTATTTGGCATAGTGATATATATTCAAAATATTATTCTTTAGCTTTGCTAGATTGATGTTATATCTTGGCAGTTGTAAACCCAATGGTCCATTGGTGTGAATTGGTCTGTGATAATAATTCAACCCTAGTATAGTTTATTGGTCGAGTTCTTCAGGATATTTGGAGAGCTATATTTATATCATGAACATTAGTTGTTAGTCAATAACCATTCATTAAGCACCTACTTTGTTATTTGTACTTTGCTAAGTGCTGGGAATATAAAAAAGGCAAAAGACAGTTCTTACTCTCAAGGTACTCACAGTCAAATGGGGGAAACAGAACAAACAATTACATACAAACAAGTTATAGGCAGAATAAATTGGAAATAATTAACAGACACACTGGAATTAAGGGGAATGGAGAAAGTCTTCTTATAGAAGATGAGATTTTAGCTGGAGTTTGAAGGAAATCAGGAGGGAGAGATGAGGAGGGAGAGAATTCCAGGCATGGGAGATAGCCAGTGAAAATTCCTGGAGTGGGGTGGATGAACATCAGCCCTGAATTCAGGAGCACCTGAGTTCAAATCCAGCCTCAGACACTTGACACTAGTTGTGTAACCCTGGGCAAGTCACTTAACCCTCATTGCCCCACAAAAAAAAAAAGAAAAAAAAAGAAAAAGAAAATTCCTGGAGTCAGGAAACAGAGTGTCTCATCTGAGCAACAGCAAGAGGTTACTGAATTGCAGAGTATGGGGGGAGGTGTGAAGTAGAAGAATGATGGAAGGACAGAAGGGATTGGGTTATTCCATGGCACTACATGTTTTCAGGATGCAATGTTGTGTTGCACAGTTTCCATTCATTTCCTTGCATAATATACATTGATCACCAAGTCTGGGCTCCTTATGGATATCCCATATATAATTTTTGGTGGCAATGACCTGATGATACCAATGAATTGACATTATAAAATCCATTTCTGCAAACATCCATATGATTCAGATATTTATCTGATGCTTTTTCTCAACATTTTTTTTGGTTGAGCTCATGTGGATGTCACCCATGGAGGTCCTTTCGATTATATTCTTGGATCTTTGCAATTTAATAGACTCCATCCAGAGGTAAAGCATATCCTATAACACTGGACAAATTCAATACTATGTACCTCTTGTTAGCCTTTAATATTGCTCAGTGAAATGATATCTATTTATTCCAAAAGTATTTCTGTAGGATTTTGACCTGTCTATTGTATGCTCTAAGAATGTCCATCTCTTTTTCCTTTTTGGCAAAGAAGCATTCATCTTTCTAGGTGCCTTGGGGGTGACTGGAATTGTTGTTGTTGTTGTTGTCGTTGTTAATTAATTTAGAACCCATCCCTCACACACACACACACACACACACCACCTTCCCCAAATTTTATTTGTTCTTTCTTTTCCACTGGGTTCATCCTACTTTCTTTAGTCATTTTTTTATATCTATTCTTCCTTCTCTAGTAAACCTATACCATCCTACCAGAGTATATTATGTGCCTATGGCTCCTCTAGTTAAATCTAAGTTACCTCAAACCCCCTAGAATAGCCCCTTCTCAGAGCACATCTGTGGATTTATACTTGTATAAGTCTCTGCTTTAAAAATCTAAACACATTCCAGCCCTCTTGAGGAGAGTCTTCCCCAAACCTCATAAGGGGGTCTCCAAAGTCCCACTACAGTTCTAAGCTATTAAAACTTTTAGGACACTTTATATTATCCTCCTCCAAGTAGTGGTGCTTGATGAATTATCTATTTGATATTCTGTGTTTGAATTCTTAAGGTACTATGATGTATATAGTTCACTTAAAAATGACAGTAAAGATAAAATTTAATGTAATTTATTACCAGGAAGAAGAAAAATGTGTACTTCTCAAGACTTGTGTAGATGGTAAGAAATGTCTGTTAATACATCTTATTAGACTGTAAGCTCCTTGAGGGCAGGACCTGTCTTTTCTTTCTTTTCGTATCCTCTGTGCTTAGCTGAGTACCTGGTATGTGGTAGATTCTTACTAAATGTTTATTGGTGGGGCAGCTAGGTGGCTCAGTGGATAAAGCACCGGCCTTGGATTCAGGAATACCTGAGTTCAAATCCGGCCTCAGACATTTGACATTTACTAGCTGTGTGACCCTGGGCAAGTCACTTAACCCCCATTGCCCTGCAAAAAAAAATGTTTATTGGTTCATTGATTGATTAAGCAAAACTATGTTCAACTTGGGTTGTGGCTGTATAATGCCAAAACAACTGATTAAAAAGAGGATAATGTTCTAATAGTTTTGTGTGCATCTCCACAATGCTAAATAACTAGTTTGGTCAATTCAGTGGAGAAAAAAAATCAATGTTTATTTTATGTAACCATTAAAATTGAGATTCCGTAAACATTTTTTAAATGATTAAACTTTACTTTTCCTGTTACTATCACAAGGGAGGTAGAGAGAACTGACATTTTTATACTTGATTAAATTAATTAGTGTAGTGATTTTTCTCTTCCAGAGAACTTTTTGGCACTGGCAACATCAGCATATGGTAAATATTTGATGTTTTTCTCACTGTCACAATTCATTTCCTCTGCTCCACACCAGTGTGACCATATCTGTTTGTTGCTCAAATGAGATAATGCCTGCGAAAGGTCTTAAAAAATGACAAAGTGTTATATAAATGTTGTTCATAGATTGATCCTAGAGAGAGTGTAATAGATGGCAGGATCATAGATTTAGAACTGGGCTGGGGAGGATGTTAGAGACCTTCCAGTCCAACAACCTCATTTTACTGATAAGAAAACTGAGACCCACAAAAGTTAAGTGACTTACCCAAGGTCCCACAGCCAGTAAGTGCCAGAAGCAGGATTTTAATCCAGGTCTTCCTGACTCTAAGGACAATCCTCTCTATCCACTATGTTATGCTGCCTCCACCAATTGGCTGTTCTACCAGTAGGCTAAAGTATTACACTAGGGTTCATGAAATAATAATAGCACCAGAGGAAGGTCCTATTGGGTGGATTCTCTATGGAAAAATCCCCTAGGATAAGAATATGTATATATGAATTAAATTCTACCCTGAAGGAGGGCGTGCCTGCTCTGATCACTGGTCCATTGATGCGCATACATAGGGGTAGTGGTATTTTTGTTTTCAATGAGTAATAGACTGTTCAGATGAAAGGCAGCATGGTGTGGTGGAAATGCCACTCAACTGCTTCCTGCTTGCATCATTGTATGGCCTTAGAAAAGTCTATTAACTACAGTTCTCTGTTTCTTCATCTGCTATACCATGTTAATGATATACCATCTCCCTCACAAAGTTGTTTGGAAGGTCATGAGATAATGTCATGCAAGCACAGCACACTAAATATAAGCTACCATTGTTATTCATTGTTGTACTAGAATCAACCTGGATATATTACTAAAAATAATTTTCTAACAAACTCTGCCATTACCCTAAAAGTTAATTTTCAGGCCCTTTTCTTGAGGTCTACTGTTTTAAGGAGTATTTTTAAAGGGAAATTGTGGGAGTGAGGAGGAAATTGCCACTACCTTGGAGAATAATGGATGCCTGGGGGCAGCTAGTGGTGCAGTGGAACTGGAGTCTGGAAGACCTGAGTTCAAGCCTCAGATGCTTACTAGCTGTGTGACCCCAGGCAAGTCTCATAACCCTGTTTGCCTCAATTTGCTCCTCTATAAAATGAGCTGGAGGAGGAAATGGCAAACCACCCCAGTATCTTTGCCAAAAAAAACCCCAAATGGGGTCACAAAGAGTTGAATGTGATTGAAAATGACTAAATAACAACAACAAATTAATAAAGTTGTTTATATGAGAAAATTACTATAAGCCATGGTTAAAACTGTAGCTTGTAATATTTTTTGTCTTTATTATGAAGTCTCATCTTGGGAATTACTCATTTCATTTGATATATAGTAGATATTTTCTAACTTAACAGCTTTTACCCACTTTCAGTTGAGTTGTTATAACATTAGCTACCAAGATCATTTTCCATAGAGAATTGGATACTCTATGAGCCATAGCAAAAAGGCAGAGGTGAAATAGATTCCTGATGCATGTATCCAAAACAAATGAAAATGTAAGTGAAATAGAGAATTGTGCCAGAATATAGAATTTAGAGGTACATCTTAATGCATATCCCTGACAAGTAAAATATTTGGAAAAGAAAGTGGTAGATTTCTGCAAAAGTGTAGAGTTTAGGAGAAGAGCTCATAAGTAAGTACCAAATTTTAATCTGTGTAACTAAGTTCTGTGAATGACTTTGCTTTGGATATTATACAAATAAGGGAAACAGTGCTATTGAATTGTGTTTTGTGCCTAGAAAGTCATAAATTCTTGTCATAAAAATTATGCCTATTGAACAATGTCAAATAAGATGTTTTGGAACCTTATCAAAGCATTCATTTATGATCGTGTATCCATTCTTTTAAAGCTTGTTTTCCTGGCTATCACAGTGCAGTTAGGTTCAAACTCTTTTGCCAGGCATTTAAGATTCTTGGTAATGCACCTCTCCACTCTTATTTCATGTTATTCTTTCTCTCTGCACTCTCTCCAACCTAAACTGTATTCACTCTGTCCCCTGAAAACACAGTGTGCCCACAGATCCAGTCCTTTCCTTTGTCCACACTTCCTTTGCCTGGGATGCCCCTCCCTCCCTTTCTTCATATGCTGAATTCCTTCCCATCCTGTAAAATCCAAATCAAATGCCTCTTCCTCTCAGAAACCAACTCTGGTTCCCTGAAGTCATTTGCAACCTTTCCCCTCAAACTCCAAATAACACTGTGTTATCTCTCTAAAGTATGTTTTTATGTTGTCCATTATGGTTATCTGTGATTTATCATCTCCCTACTAAACGATATCCTCCTTAAGTAGGAACTGTACCCCATCTAAACTTTGTGTCTTCCCCCAGTGTTGACATTTGCTCTATATACAAGGAGTGCTTTAATCAGGTTCATGCCTTGATTGTACACACACACACACACACACACACACACACATATATAATCTATATCAGATTGGTTGCTGTCTTAGAGATGGGGAGAAAGGAGGGAGGAAGAAACATTTGGAACTCAAAATCTTAAAAATGAATATTGAAAATTATCTTTACATGTAACTGGAAAAAATATAAAATATTATTAAGACTGAAAAACAAAACAAAGAGAAAAAAGGTTCATGTACTTTAGTGAAAAGGGCACTAACCCAGACTTATCAGCCAAGTCTTTTTCTTTCTCTGGGCCTCAGTTTCCACATATATCAATTGAGAAGTTTAGACTAGTTTTTCAAGACTTCTTTGAATTCTAACAAGCTATGAGTCTAAGCATTTTTTAAATAGTATGGCATTGTGAACTTTAATTTGATATCATGTTTATACATGAAAATATGGATAGATGGTGGGAGAAAATGGTACAAATGGATATCCTTACTTGAAGAACAGGACCCATCTACTTTTATGAGACCACATTAAGCATTGTCTTAATACTAACTATTATTATTGTTGTTTGTGGTGGTCCGAAGCAAGTAATAATTCAGCTTCATACATGCATCAAATGATGACCAAAGACTATATTGAGTACTGTCTGACAGTATTTACCTTTTGTGGTAGTCCTTTGAATTTGGCTCTTTGGAAGGTAGAAGACAAGAGGATAGAGAATCTGGTAGGGCAAAAAAGAAAGAAAGAAAGGAAGAAAGAAAGAAAGAGCAGTAGAGAGAAGATGAAAATGTCTGACTTCCTCTGGTTATTTTCTCTATAGATTAGATTCTCATCTTGTTAATACCTGCTGCCAAAATACAAAGAAAAAATATAAGCTAGAGTAGGTATTTCTGGTTTCATTCCATTGGAAACTTTTTTTAGCTGAAAAGGGGCCTGGGAAATATTCAGCCAAGAGCTTCAAAAATATAGATAAATTCCCCCAAAAGAGACCATTTGAACAAGTAAGAATACTTGATGGAAATAGCAGCATCTCAAAAAAAGTCCAAGTTACCATAAGAAAAGCTGCAATTGGTTAGAAATAAGAATCTAATTGAGAACCAAAAGGCTTCTGGCTACGGTTAGGGATCTTCAGAAGCAGAAGAGGCAAGGCACTTAACCATTCTAGGCATCTGACAAATAAGAGACTTGGAATAGATTTGGAATTGTTATACTTTTTTATGTCTTGGGCCCCTCTGGTGATCTGGTAAAGCCTAAGAACCCCACATCAGAATAATCTTTATAGAAAATGCTACATTTCAGTTAGAAGTTAGCAAAAATAAAGATGTATTTTACCCAGTCCAAGTTCACAATCTTCCTGAATTCTATCTATGGAGCCCTTTTGAGGGTCTGTGCACCCCAAGTTAAGAACCCATGGACTAGATAATCTCTAGATCTCTCTTCTGGTGGTAACTCCTATAATTTAATGAATGAAGACTGGGAAAGGTTCTTAGATGGATGGATGGATGGATGGATGGATGGATGGATGGATGGATGGATGAATGGATGGATGGATGGATGGATGGATGGATGGATGGATAGATAGATATCACTTTAAGGCTTATAAGGCATTCCATCCAATTTGAGAACAACCACCTTTGGAAAGAGGTATTGCAGCCTATTTATTATCTCCATTATACAAACGAATAAGTAGATGGTCAGAGAGGTTATGACTTGTTCATGTTCACATAAGACATACCAGAGGCAGAAGTTAAACAGATTTCCCTGGCTGATTCCAGGCCAGCTTGCCAGCCACTTCTCCATGGAATCCCAGGGCAAAGGAGCTCAGCAAAGACAGAGCACCGTTTAGTAAACAGTGCCCCTTTGTGACCTGGCAGGGAACTTACTTAGAAAATCCCAAGTTGAAAGAAAATTCAGAAGCACCAGATGATATTGTTCAGCATCTGATAAGAAATTGAAAGTAGTCCTTGTTAAGGAAGGGCAAAGGAAGTAGTGCATTGTATTTTTCTCTTATAATGGAATATTAAAGTAATGGTTTGCAATTAGAAATACCTTTCTAAAGTAAAGACCTTAGCCTGAAATATGTTCTAAACATGGTGTTAAACCATTTTGAGTGACTTCATGAGGAAAAGAAGGAAGGGAAAAAACATTTATTAAGCACTGACTCTTTTCTGGGCACTGTGCTAAGTGCTTTTCAAATATTATCTCATGTCATCCTCACAACAACTCTTGGAAGAAAGTAATATCATTATTTCCATATTACAGTTAGAGAAACTGAGGCAGTTAGGTTAAGTGACTTGCCCAGGGTCACACACACACAGCTGTCTGAGGCTGGATTTAAACCCAGGTCTTCTTGACTCTAAGCCCAGCACTCTCTCTATTACTCCAAATTTGAATAACTTATCAATAAATAATGCTAAACAAGGATTGCATTAGTGGAGAGAATTACTCTCCAGTAATTTGCTTCTAGGTAGCAGTATAAGGTACAACCTCTTATGTACAATTAAATCCTATTTTTAATAGAAAGGTTCTACCATACGAAGATTATTGCCCATAAAAGTAGAAACTGGAAGTCTGCCCTAAATAAATACTTCAGGCGCTTGAAAGGAATCACAAGTACCTAAATTTCCACTATGAAAGGAATTATGATCACCCAAAGGGAGGTAGAAAACCAACCCTGTTGGAGAACAGAAGGAGATGAAATAGAGTTTTAATGGATTATGAGTAGGAATCATGGGTTTAGTCTCTGTTTTGCCACTGAGTATATGTAAGTCATTTACTTTCTGAGCCTCAGTTTCCCAATCTGTAAAATAAATATTTTAGACTAGATAATCTTTAAAGTCCCTTTAATTTCTAAATCTTAACAGTCTACTAGGAAGACCAGTAGGAGAGAAAAATAGTCAGAGAATGGTCATATCAGGAGAAGACTGGAAGATATTTCTGAAAACAAGTCAACTCTTTGTAGGGAGAAGTAATAAAGGGGGCTTCCTATTTGGTGATACAAGAGGTCTGTGCCAGACCAAGCATCAGAATGCCAGGAAATATAAGGTAACCAGTCCCCTGTACTAAGATTGTGACACAGGAAATTTGACAGGTGTACAGTACAGGTGTAGAAATGTATAGGATGCAGTGGAAATTCATTTTTCTAAAGCCTGTTCTAACTGGCCAGAATCATTTCCTAGGAAACTAACAGGTTGCCCAACTTATATTTTAAGTTGCCCATGTCAGCATATCTGTTAAAAAAAATTCCATGCAAATGGGCGATTGTTGTACTAAATTTTATAATCCACAAAGCTAATATGGTATATCTTTATAAATGAGAGATAATTTCATATTGAAAAATCTGTTCACACGAAGACCCATAAGGTTAGACATTATGCATCCCTAATTGCCACTACTGCTTTTCTAGTTTGGTGATAGAATGGGATTTTTTTGGACCATGGAAATATTTGTTCTTTAAATGAGAAGGGGGAAAGGAATTACTGACAGCTGGGTATGCCTTCTGTCCACCAGCAGCAAGGTCATTTCAAGCCTATGATCCATAAACCATAACTGGAGAATGATAACAATAAACACCAGTCACACGTTAAACTATAGCTATTTAAATGATCAGATTTGGAACTTAATGATGCATACTACTTTGCAAAATTTCCCCTTTCTAACAAGGGAAGGCTGTTTGCCTGTCAAACAATTTTTTTAAAATAGGAAATGAGATTATGTGCTCTATCTCCACACATTTTTAGCTCACAAAAAAATTAAAAATTAATGATATTCAATTGACACCATGTAATAGAGAAAGTGTTATGATATATACAATGGGGAGATACAAAGACATTCTTCCCCAATAGAATATAAGCTCCTTGAGGCAGGGCCTGTTTTATTTTCATCTTTATACCTCTAGAGTCTAACATAGGTCCTGTCCCATATATAGTAGGTCATTAATAAATGCTCTTAATTGATTATTTGAATTAAGATACATAGTCCATAATTGAAGCACTTTATAGAGTTAAACCTCAAACATACAAAACAATTAAACAACAAGACAGTCTATACTATGGTATTAAACTGTGTAAAGCAGATAACAAATACAACAATTCAGAGTAAAGAGATCAGTGTTGGCTGACTTATTAAATAAGGCTTCCTAGAGAAAATTAAATTTGAACTGGGGACTAAATCATTGGAATTGGGACAAGTGATAAGGAAAGAGAAGGGGAGTAGATAGGACTTTTGAAGATGAAGCATTAGATTTGTTACTTGCTATTTGTGATAGGCCTCAGTTTCCTCATTCATATGATGAGAGGGCTTAAGCAGATGATCCCTGAAGTCTTAGAGCAATCAGTCTGTGATTATCAATCTAAGAATCCAAAGTCATTTCTGTGCTGGTGTAAGATACCAGAGAAAGACATCAATGAAGGTACAATGAATAACGACTAACCTCTCCTTGGTGAGCATCAGTTACTGTTCTACAAATACAGAGATGCCCCCAGCGGGTCATTATGCCTGTCTTTACACTAAATGGGCCTGAATTACTGCGATTCTGGCTGGTTATTCTTCCATCACCTCCCTGGCTGTCAGCTGTCACTGCTTACTGCTATTAAAATGAACCTAATTCTAGTCTCCTCCCCTGACTTCCCTCTTACTGCTCCTAATCACCAGATAGCCAAGGATGCTGATACATGGCCTTCACTTTACATACTGTCTAACGTCAAATGATGGAGCTTAAAAGAGGCTTCCTGCCTCTTCTCAGAAGGAAACACAAAAATATAACGGATGATAATATATTCACTCTTTACAATCCTTTATTATATTCTTCTGTCACAGCTGTCCTTCTAGTCCTGCCCATTCATATACAGAGAGTAATTCACATCGCTGTCAGTGTAATTCACAACTTCTTATACTCACTCTAATGCATTTGGTTGTCCAATCTTGTCATTTCAATCCACATCTCTTAAATATGTTGACTCTTCTCCACTCATATAGCCATCAGGCCCTCATCACTTCTCACCAGTTCTATTGCAGTAGTCTCTTAATTGGTCTGCCTACCAAGACCTTGTCTTTTTTTTTTTTTTTTTTTTGCAGAGCAATGGGGTTTCAGTGACTTGCCCAGGGTCACACTGCTAGTAAGTGTCAAGTGTCTGAGGTCAGATTTGAACTCAGGTCCTCCTGAATCCAGGGCTGGTGTTTTATCCACGGCACCACCTAGCCGCCCCAAGACCTTGTCTTTTGCTGGGGCCAAGCATATCTAATCTATCTTCTATATGACAGCCCTCCATTCAAATATTAGAAAACATCTTTAATGTTCTCCCTGAGTCTTCTCTTCTCCGAGCTAAACAACTTCAGTTCTTCAACCAGTCTCCTACTGACTCAAAGCCCTTGTTCACTCTGGTTTCATTCCTCTGGATACTCTTTGTCATTGTCGTTGTTGTTTTTGTTGTTGTTGTTATTGTGTGGTGTCCAATTCTTCATGATCTCATTTGGGGTTTTCTTGGCAAAGATGCTAGAGTGGTTTGCCATGTCTTTCTCTAGCTTATTTTATAGATGAAGAAATTGAGGCAAACAGGGTTAAGTGACTTGCCCAGGGTCACACATTTAGAACATGTCTGAGGGTAGCTTTGAACTTGGGAAGATAAGTCTTCTTGACTCTAGGCCTGACATTCTAACTATTGCACCACCTAGCTGCCCCTACTTAAACTTCTTAAACGGTAGTGCCCAGAACTTGACAGAATTCTCTATGTGTGGCCTATTGAGGGCAAAGAACACAAGGACTATTTCTTCTTTATTCCTTAAAGTTATGCTTCTCTTAAAGAAGTCCAAATTTGCATTAATGTTTTGGTCACCACATCAGATTGCTAATTCTTACTGAATTTGTAATCCACTAAACGCCACCCCCCATTTCTTCTCCATACAAACTGCTGTCTAACCATGATTTCTTCATCTTACACTTATGGAGTTGATGTTTGGACCCATGTGTAAGACTTTACATTTAGTGCTGTTGAATTTCATCTCATTGGATTCAGGCCAATGCTCCAGCTTATCAAGAGGTTTTTGAATCATGACCACTATTTACTTTGTTCACCATGAGCTCTCTTCTCTCTTCTCCATCACAAATCCTCTTAACACTATCCCTCCTTTCCTTTTTTTTCAGTAACTGATGAAGAGATGAACCTACCATGATCAACACCTCTACATGTAGTCTTGATCCTATCCCCTCCCATCTTTTCCAGCAGATTGTTCACCCATAATCATTCTCTTTCTTTCCAATCTTCCAATTCTTCCTTCCTATAGAACCCTTCCCTGCTGCCAAAGAACATGCAAAATCTTTCCCATCCTTTAAAAAAAAATCCCCTCAAGCTATCTACCTTTATCTCTACTTCCTTTTATAGTTAAACTCCTAGTAAAAACTGTTCATGTGGGGCAGCTAGGTGGCGCAGTGGACAAAGCACCGGCCCTGGATTCAGGAGTACCTGAGTTCAAATCCGGCCTCAGACACTTGACACATACTAGCTGTGTGACCCTGGGCAAGTCACTTACCCCTCATTGCCCCACCAAAAACCAAAAAACCAAAAAAACCTGTTCATGTTCCCTGCCTCTCTTTTTTAGTCTCTTCTCAGCCTTTTGTTATATGGTTTCTGACTGAATCATTCAACTAAAATGTCTCTGTCCAAAGTTACCAATGCTCTTTTTGAGTACTTGTCAAATTTTATGTCATTTTCCCAGTCCTTATTCTTCTTGACTTCTCTTCAGCATTTGACACAGTTTGATTACCTTCTCCTCCTCCTGGGTAATCTCTCCTCTTTGACTTTTTGCAACAGTGTTCTCTCTCATTTCTACTTCCTGTCTAACCAGTCCTCAATCTCTTGGTGCTTCATCATTTATATTGAGACCCCTAACTGTGGGTATATATCCAATCTCTATACTTGGACTTCCCTACACTCTCTCCCTTGGGCACCTCATCAGTTCCCATGGTTTTAATGATCATTTCTATACAAATGACTTCCAGAGCTGTAGAAATGACTGTCCAACCCTAGTCCTTCTCCTGAGCTCCAGTAGCAAATCCCCAAATATCCTGTTGGATATCCTGTAGTTATCTCAGATTCAATATGTTCAAAAGGTAATTCTTTATCTTTCTCTCCTGAACCCATCCCTCTTATGAATGTCCCTGGGTCTATCAAATATATTACCATCAATCCAACACCCTGAGTGTCATCCTCAAGTATTCTCTCTCAGTAGTCCTTCATATCAAATCAGGCTGCCATATATTGTCATTTCTACTTCCAGAACATCTCTATCACGTATCCCCTTCTTTCTCCTTACATAGCTAATACCCTACTTCATACCTTTCTTCACCTCTTCCTTGGACTATCACAGTAGCCTCCTAATTGGTCTCCCTGCCTACAGAGTCTCCCCATTCCAAATCATCTTTCACATAACTGCCAAAATTATTTTCTTAAAGTGAAGGTCTGAGCATGTTATTTATTCATTAAATTCCAGTGATTTCTATTGCCTTGGACATCAAATATAAACTCTGGTTGGCTTTTCTTTTCTTTTTTCTTTCTTTCTTCCTTTCTTTTTTTTTTGTGGGACAATGGTGGTTAAGTGACTTGCCCAGGGTCACCCAGCTAGTAAGTATCAAGTGTCTGAGGCTGGATTTGAACTCAGGTCCTCCTGAATCCAGGGCTGGTGCTTTATCCACTGTGCCACCTAGCTGCCCTCTCTGGTTGGCTTTTCTAAGGACCATCACAACTTAATCCCAACCTATCTTTCCTGCCAAAATGATCTTCCTGCTGTTCATTGTACTTGATAATCTAATAATCAGTTGTAAACTTTCTCTTGTGGCTCATGGAAAATATGGACGAAGAGAGAGTCTCTCAAATATTTTTAACTAAATAACATTTTATAGAGGATTACTATGTTCCCTGTGTATATGTTGATTCAGTAGGAGTTTTGTTTTGTTTTGGTTGGGAACTCTGATTTTATTAGAAATTTCCAGGGAAGATAGTCTCTCTGTCAGTGCAAACCCCAGAATTTATCATCTGAGTCCCCTGGAGGCCCTACAGGGTTAGGGGACTTGAACCTACATGTTTCAAAGGCCAGACTTGAACCCAAGTCTGCCAGACACAGGCTGGTTCTCTATCGGTTTGCATATTTGTGTAAGGAAAGCTCAATCTGTCGGTCCATTTCTGTTGCTATAATGTTTCTTTTGGCTTAAAATGTAGTCCTAACCTATGACAAAGATACACAATGGGTGATAGCTAAACCACATTCAGAGGTGTGGGGGTTTTTTTTAGCATTTCTTTTGTTGTAAATTGCAGAAAATGAAAAATTCGCTAAACTGTGGTAGAGATGTGACCTCTGAAGTTTTTCAGTTAATATGAACTTATCTAGCTAGAGATATTCACTTACTGTAATTTTACAATAGGAAGAGCAAGGCTGCAGTCTAAAACTGAACTCATGAAAGGTTCGAATGCAAACAAATAAAAAAAGTCAAAGGACATAATTTGCATTTTAACACAGAGAAAGAAAACATTTATTAAGTAATGGCCAAGTGAATGTTGAATAAGATCTCATAAGAACTCACTGGAAGCTTTAGGAAGAAAAAAAAGAAAGCAAACCCATTCAAGATGCTTTAAGGTAGTCAAATAATTAAATTTCTGACACTGTTGCTAAAAGCAGCTCTGTCTTTCCTGTCCTCCCCTTTCTCCTCTGCTTTTAAAATGCAGCAGCTTAAAAGCCTCCTTTGTGTTGAGGGGGAAATATGCTAATTTGGAGCACATTTCCCATCAGGGCTCTTTTTTAGTCATGTCATAGCTGAGATATGAATGATGATAAAAGAGGGAAGAATGGAGAAGTCTGTATTATGAGAGCACTGCTGTTTGTTATTATGCATTGAAAACAGAGCTGAATAGAACAGCAGAGTTCAGTCACCCATGAAGACCCATGGATCTACTGGTCGCCCAGAGACGAGTGGGTTCTCATGGTTGTGTTCTGTTGTCCCTATGAGACTAGCTCCTCTTGTCATCTTTGCTAGGCAGTCTCATACTGTGGGGGCCCAGCGCCTACCACCCTTGTGGGCTGTACTTAAAATTAATAAATTCATTACAGTGGGGAAGTCATCCAAGGGACTTTAACCTAGGTCTTCAACTTTGCAGGCAAGCTTATCTGAGCTATATGGTAATCACTCTTTGGCAAGAGCCCCCAAAGGCTTAATTATGCCAAGGTCATGATTTAGGGTTTGGCATAATGCTATCTTGTCAGACTTTAGTAATGCTTGGGTTGCTTTTCTTTTCATCCACTCTTCAACCTGATCAATTACTCCTCATTGGATAGCTCTTGCTGTTGCCAAATTGTGGATGAGCTTTTTTTTTTTTTAATGGAACAAATTTCACCAAAAATTCTGTTCATTGAAAGGATGGCATTAAATCTGAAATAATTTTTAAAATTAAATTTAAATTTAAAAATGAAAAGGTAGAGGGGAATCTGCCACTTTCTTTTCTTTTAACTGGATGATTTCAGATCTAATCCTTGTTGTTGCTTTTGCTTGGAAAAAAATGCGTGTTTTATGGTAACTAAGAAATATATCATAGAAATTACTATAGAAACACACATATGCACACATATATAATATATTTATATACATACATATATATGTATGTATGTTTTTGATATAGATAGCAAAGAAAGTATAGAAATGCTTCCAAGCTGGAGTTCTTTGTTGTTCATTAAGGAACTGAATGAATTTTGGAAATTCTCAAGAGTAGATGAAAATGAATTTTAGAATATAGTTTAAGACTAGAAAAGTAGTTTCAATCCATTAGGAAATATTTATTGAATTCTTACTATGTGCCTAGCAGCATAATAGGAAGTAGGGGTACAGGGGTCATGGGCAACATTGTACCTGCCCATGAGGAGATGACAAGTTTGTTCTTTAAGTTTAGCATGGCATTTTTTGCTTCCCTTGTATTAATTCTTTTGGAGGTACTGACATTAGAACTAAATTTAGAAGCTATTATTAGCCAGATTCTGATCCAGGTAACAGGATAAGAAAGATCTTCAGATGGAATCATAGACATGTAGAGACAGAAGAGACCTTAGAGATCAATCATTGCTTCAATCATTGCTCAATTCACTGAACAAATGAGACTAGATGGCATTATTTCTTCTTTTAAATCAGTTTTAAGAATTCATGACTGTGTTGGATGCCACTGATTTGTGCTACTAAGTGCCCTCTAGCGCTGAAGAGTCAACTTGAAGTAGTATCCCATCACTACTCCTATTGGGATTTAAATTTTTTAAACAGTATTAAAACTGTGAGAGAGGACAGCTACCTAAATTAATAAGTAATGATTTTAAACTGCATTGGTTTGAAGTCTAAGAATCAGCTGGATGCTAGTCAGATCTAGATAATGGATTGTATTTTTGGTTTTGGTAGCATAAAACACATTTCTAGCATCAACAGGTGGCGTGCTCTCAGAGTTTTAGAGCATAGCTATTCCCAATAACATCTTGTATTTGTACAAGTAAGTTTTGGCACTGATCTCAGCAGATGCTCAGTCTAAATCTTTAGGAGCTCTGAGCTAATACTTGATCACACAGAGAATTTCCTAAATCTAACAGTTTTCAACTTAACACTTTATTACTTAAAGTGGGAGCCCTGAATAAAAAAGAAGAAAGAAAAGCACTAAGAGAAGACAGAGCAAATGATTTGAGTGTGAGAACTCTGGACCACCAGCCCTTATTCTTGATCTTTGGTACACCTGTGCACAAGTTCTTAGACACCATTGTCTAATGTTTGAATAAACAGATGAAGCCCTAAAGGTTTTCTGTGAACTAATAATCATATAGTAGTTTTATTTTTCTATTAATAAGCATTTATTTTCTTTTCCCATTACCAATTTAAAAGAAAAATAATACCCTTTTACCAAATATACCATCAAACAAAACAAATACTTTCATTGTCTATGTCCAAAAATGTATTCCTCATTCTGTGGAGAGAAGGAATATAGATGTGGAATATTGTATATATTATCAGACTTGGGTGATATGCTCATTGGTTTTGATGACTTACTTTAAATTTTTATCATTTGTTAGGAGATATAGGGAAGGACAAGGGTATATTTGGAAATAAAGGCAATATACAAACAAAAGATTACAATTTTATTTTTAAAAGAATTAAATCTTATGTTTCTCCTAATTCCCTCTGGTGGAGGTGATGATGGCTAATGGAGTGACCAGAAGGCAAAGGAAATCATACCTAGAAAAAAAATCCAAATACTAGCTAATTTGTATTTTGAATATCAGAGAGTTTAGTATGAATGTTGTAAATAATTTCATGTTCTCATTTTGACCAATAAGTCCAACATATGTAAGTGTAGCATGGTGTGACCAAGATAGCATGGTATGGGAGAAGAGCATTGCTCTGATAGTCAGAAGACTTAAGATCAAATCTTAATTTCACCCTGTTTTAGCTGTGTAATCCCGGGTTCCCTATGCCCCTGTGAAATAAGACTGCTACTACCAGTTGTACTACAACTGCCGCTACTACTAGAACTACTAGTACTATTACCATAACTGTTGATATTATTGCTACTACTGCTGCTGCTGCTGCTACTGCTACTACTACTATTAAAACTACTACTATAACTGATACTTCTAATACTGTAATAATATATAATAATAACTGCTATTACTACTACTAGTAGTAGTACTACTACTACTCCTACAACTGCTGCTGCTACTACTCCGCAGCAGCATTAATATATAGCTTCCAATTACCCAGGTTTGCAGCCTTCATGTCATCCTTTTTTCCTTACTTTCTTCTCCCTAATACTCCACATATGCAAGCGGTTTTCAAATCCTCTTCATCTCTGTCTCCACAATATCACTCACATCTGTCCTTCTCTCCATTTCATAACCACTATCCAAATTCAGGCCTTCATCATCACTTATCTATTACAATAACCTCCCACTTAATATTCATACCCAAATTTCACCATTCCATACATTCTAACCCATTCTCCACCCAAGTGCCAAAGCTTTTTTCCTAAAACACAAGTCTTATCATTTTACCCCATACTTACTCAGTAAACTCTAGGTTACAAAATGAACTCCATCTGGCATTTTTTAAGTCCTTCACCACCTGGTGCCAAACTACCTTTCCAGCTTTTTTATACATTACTTCCCTTTCTGCATTCACCAGCCTAGCCAAGCTGACCTCTTTGCTGTTCCTCAAACACATGCAAAAATACTCAAATGTGAATAGGAAATCAAAGGGTGATAATATCCATTAAGTAGATCACATAAAGAAAAATAGATAATATTGATAACTTTCTACGGAGCTGTAATCAGAGACAATTGACTTTGCTTGTTTTGGCATTGTGTATGGTAATTACTTATACACAGAAAAATATGACTCCTGCTGTAAACCTTGTATGTGCCCTGAATGTTATAACCAACTTAATTGTAGACTTGTGTATCTTTCGGTTAAAAAATAATTAAGACTTCCCATGCTTGGCCAGCTGCATTGATCCAATTAGCTGAGTAATTAATTACTAATAATTATTATTTATACAAGTCCAGTCTATCCCCAAGGATATACACAGTTTTAAAAGTGATGCCTTTTTAATCGCATTGCTTTCACTAAAAGAATTAATAGTTTAGTGAGAGTAGAATGGATTTTTATACTATCAATACATTTTTTAAAATATCATTTTATTATCTCATCACTTAAAAACATATATAGTTTGTGGAGGTTTTTTAGCATACATGACATATCTGTACAGTAGTCCATGTGTATTACTTTAAAATAAATACACTATTAAGGACATTAGCTCAAAAACATCTTTAGTAAATGAGGATACACAATCAAAAAAGTTTGAAGACCCCTAGTCTGTCAAAAAATGGCTAAATGCTTTAGGATTTAGCCTTATCCCTCACTTCCCATCTACTTTTCTAGCATCATCTTCTATTGTGTTTTAACTAAATTTATTTATTTTTCAGTTTCAAAGCTGTAGAGCTGAAAAGCACCATCTAGTCTAACCTCTCCATTTTATAGATGAGAAATCTGAGGTTAGTGAGTTTAAGTGACTTACCCAAGCTAATAAGAAGCTGAGCTGGGATGTAAAGGCAGGTCCTCTGGCATCAAACCCTGATGACCTTTCCTCTGTGCCATACACCCTAAAAATTTTTGTCTCCTTTGTTGATACTATTTCCTGGTTTAGAATGGCCACCTCTCACCCAAATCCATTGAGTATTGAACGTTCTAGTCTTCCTTCAAAGCTTTCCTCCTTGTTTCTTCCATTAGCTACCTCAGTTCTTAAAGGAGACCTCCTCTGAATTTCACATATCTTGCTACTCATCTAGCATTTAGCCCAGTTACAAAAACACTTGCATAACACTTTAATATATGCAAGGGATTTTAGAAATATCATTTAATTTGATCTTTATAACAACCCTGGAAGGTAGGTACTATTTTTATTCCCATTTTTCAGATGGGGAAGTTGAGGCAGACAGTGATTAAGGGACTTGCCAAGGGTCATACAGCTAGTAAATGTCTGAGGCAGCATTTGAATTCAGATCTTCCTGAGTTCTCCTTTCAGACAGATACTTCATATTATAGCTCTTAACTTCTCAGTACTTAGAAGAAAATTATAAATACAGAGGTAGATGCTAAATTAATGCTTCTTAATTAAATTCCTTTAAAATTATTTGTCAAATTAATTTTACACTAAGCACCTACTACATGCAAGGCACTGTTCTGAGTGCTAGAGATATGCATACAAAAATGTTACTAGGGGGCAGCTAGGTAGCCCAATGGATAAAATACCAGCTCTGGATTCAGGAGGACCTGAGTTCAAATTTGACCTCAGACACTTGACACTTACTAGCTGTGTGACTCTGGGCAAGTCACTTAACACTCATTGCCCTGAAAAAAAGTTACTAAATAATAAACTACTAAATGTTATCAAGGATCTTCTTTGTATTCTACTAAGGAGACTTTTTGTTATTTAGTTGTTTTCAGTCATGTCCAACTCTTTGCCAAGAAAGCTCTAGAAAGTGGTCACAAAGATATCAGAGTGGTTTGCCATTTCCTTCTCCAGCTCATTTTACAGATGAGGAAACTGAGGCAAACAGGGTGAACTGACTTGCCCAGGGTCACACAGCTAGTAAGGCCACATTCGAACTTGGGTCCTCTTGACTCTATGACTGGCATGCTATCCACTGCACCACCTAGCTGCCTACTAAGGAGATAAAATGTGTATATAGGTAAGAAAACTTAAGATCATTTGATGAGGGAGAAATAAGAGGTGGTACCTGAACTGAGCTTTGAAGGAAGGTAGGGATTTATAAAGGCAAAAGGGAAAAGGGAAGGATAGGCTTTTAGAGCCTGAAAGGACAGAAGGAGAAACCCCCAAATTAGAGCAAGACAATGAAAAGGAATTAAGAAAGAGTGCATTTCTGACATGAGCTATGAGGTATGAGGGATGGATGGATGGATGGATGGATGGATGGATGGATGGATGGATGGATGGATGGATGGATGGATGGATGGATGGATGGAGCACTTATTCAACACTATGTGACACAAAGAGAAAAGTAAGGCATACCCTGTTCTCTCTGAGCTCGCATTTTAATGGAGAAGACAACATATGTGGAAAGTTTCATCTATAAGTCAGATGCAAAGGTCCTGTGGTCCTTAGGATGCAGGAGCAAAGCCAAAGATGATATCTCCCTTTAATGTCATTTCCACCATTTAATCCTATCAGCATCTGATGTTGAGTCATCTGATAGTGGCAAGAACTTTCTTTCCTGGGTCTTCAATAGACGAAGCTATGGCAACTTTAGGAGCAGTTGCCAGGCTACTTCTCCACAGGAGTTGCTGCCTTTGATGAGTCTGTGAACACAGAGCTGGCAGCATTTCCATCCCTAGGGCTCTTTGGGTTGAGGGTCAGGGTCTGAGAGGAAGATAGCCTGACAGGCATGGGGTGCTTCCCATCTCTCCCACAGTGTACATTGCCTGGCCTGTGGGTGGAAGTTGTTGAGGATAGCTAACCCCCTTCTATACAGGATTTTCCTTCCCAGATAATGGCTATGAAGACTAGTCTAGAAGCAAGAATGATTAGCATGTGCAAGAGGACGGATGCTGCCCTACCCCAGGCTCCTGTGCTTATCTGCATGTTGGTAGTACAGTCATCCCTTCCACATCACTACTTTCCCCATCGTGGTTTTGATAGAGTATAGTTTTACTGTATCGTGGGTCAGCATAAGAAATTAAACGGGAATTTTTTGAGAGTTTTGAGAAAACCATAGATGACATGTGAAGGCCAGCAGATAACAAAGAAAAAACTTAGAAATTCAGAAATGCAAAAAAAAAAAGTATAGTATTATATAATATCAACACATTTTATCTTTTAATACTGTAAACACCCCATAAAAGAAAAAGAAAAATTCAGACTTCTCTGGTACAAAGGGAGGGCCAAAAGATTTTATGTGGATTTTCCCAGATTGCAGGGGTGCCATGTTCTGAACCCCTGCAATGTGGAAGGGATAACTGTACTTAAATCAGTAGTTGTCACTGGTAAGTGAGGAGTGCAAAGACATGCTGAAGGGAGATGTATTGTTGTATTTAGGAAATAGCTGGCTAGGAAGAGAGTTTGGCAGGAATTTAAAGCAAACAAAGGGGAGTAAAGTGAAATGTCTGGAAAAGTAGATGTCAGGCTGAGGAATCATATCCTAGAGGCAAGAGAAAAATTACAGAAGCTTATTAGGCAGGGAAGTGACATAGTCCATCTTAGGTACTGGGAATATTCAGTTGGCAGTTGTGTGAAGATGGATTGGGGAGGGGAAAGATTGGAAATAGGGAAAATAATTAGGAGGCATTGTAATAGGGAGAGGGGAGGATAATTGGGAAGCAGAGGGAGGACAGGAGGAGAGGAACAGTCTAAACATATTTATAGAGATGAAAAATATCCAGTATATAAACATATTGCTGCTTTTCAAATGTACATCAATGCTTTCTTGATATGATCAATAAAATACAAACTCATTTGAAAGTGCTATTAAATTTACAGTAGCTTTTTCTCATTAAATATTTTCTCTATCAGTGGATCCTACTGTCTGTGGTCATGTGAGGATTTGTAATTTTTTTTTAATTTTACAAAAGTATCTTCATGCTTAATAAGCCTGGAAACCAAGGGACTAAATAATTGCTAATATCACTTCCTGCACAGGAGTAAATCCTGCACTCTCATGTCCCTGGCATTAGCATCATCATCCCTTCGCCCAAGGCATATTTACCAAACTTTCTCTAGATAACTATTTAAAGTATGGTTTAGCCAGTATTTCAGGCTGGGATTATTTCCAAGTATTAGTGTAATACCGGTAGTTGTGGGTGTTGCTATGAAGGGTGCTCTCTCCTCCATACTTCCTTTGTCTCTGGGGATTTAATCAACTATGCCCCGTTACAACAGCTAATTTTTTAGCCTAGGGACATTATGATGGTCCCTCAGTTTCATGTGTTTCCCTTCCTCTGTTGGAGATCACATTAAATGAAAAGTTAGAAATACAATCACTGTAGCTCAGAGCCCCCATTTAGGAAAGTTGCTAATATTTAGACAAAGGTTTAGTTCTCTATCTTAATTTGAGTTTATGTTTATCCCTAGCTAATCTCTGGCTTCTTTAGCATAATACAAAAATTCAGATCACTTGAAATATTGGAGTAATGAGTATGTTGCAGTCGCTGTTAATGGACATGCGTCAGAAAGGGAGTTAGAGTAAGAGCAGACTTTTTCTTGGAACTTTCCTCAGTCTTTAAAGAGGCACAGCTAGTAATTTCAGCCCAAGTCTTCTGCTCTGAGGTGCCTCTAGTGGCTAAAGGACTTCTCTCCATTCTCTGCCACAGTTTATCCCTCCTTTTCCCCTTCTTCTTTCTCCTTATGCTGCAGACTCTTTCCAGCCCAGTTTTTAAGGTTTCCCTTCTTCTTTTCAGTATGTCTCTTGCAGACTACTTATCTCCTTTAGAACTCTGAGGCAAATCCCGCCTTCTTGTTAAAAAAACTGTGATATTTCCAAATCAATCTCAAGTTTGAGAGGGGAATGTTCGCCCTTCTGAGCTACAGATCCCAAGGTTTTGGCCAGTTCTCAAACCCCAACTACATAAGTGATAACCATTTGGATAACTTGGAACCTTCATGTTAACTGTCCCCAAGTACAAAGCACATTAGTTTTTTCATGAGTGTTTGAACTCTCTCTTCTTAGCCTGTTCTGACTTTATTCTCATACCTGTACATTCATTAGCTGTTAATCTCCTCCCTCTTCCCCTCCCCACCCATTACCTTATATTTATTTTGTATTTGTTTTTACATATGTTTAGTTTGTCCACAGATGTATACATACATACACACATATTGTTTCCCTTGGTAGATTGTAAACTCCTCGAGGCAAGGGGTTGTTTCATTTTTTTGACTTTGTATTACTAGTGCCTACCATGTAGTAGATGCTTGGGAAATGCTTGTTGATTGATTCTCTAAATCTGTTGCTTTATTGAGTAAGGCTTAACAGTCATTTTATTGGCAGACTCTGGGAGTATTTCTAAGGCTTTGCTTACCTCTCCTTTTTCCATCTGTGCACTGAGATTTATTATTCCCAACCAAGAAGGATTCATTCATTACATGGAACTATGCTTATGGTGCCAAAACTTTACAGTCTGTAGATCCTTTTAATAGAAGTCTACTTAAACCACTAGTAAGGAAGACTTATTGTTTGATTTAACCTCAATTCAAATATTATACAACTCAGAGCATTCATTTGTACATTTTAAAGCTGTTTCTAGAATCTTCTTTTATCTAGATTGATTTCTCTTCCAGAAGCTTTCTCAAAACCATGTACTTTGGGAGAGATATAAAGATTGACTCTGTATAGCTGCTTTCAGAGAGAATTGAATTGTATTGAATCAGATGTATTGATATACTTGTGATGGCAAGCTTATTGTCTTTGGATCTGTGAACCTGTATCTGAAAAATGAAAACTATCTCTTTGATTAAGTAAATGTTTTGAAAATCGTCGTCTCAAATTAGGAGACTTCCAAGTACACCAAAGAGGGTTCAGGTAGGAGCAGAACCAGGAGGAAGCAGCATGTGCCCAAAGTCCCAGTGCCATTTAAGCTTTAAGACAGCACTGAGAATTTTGGGACATCACATGTATTATGGGGTGATCAGTAATTTCATAGGTATAGGGAACTTCTGGTGAAGAAACTCACTCTAATGATATGGATTGGCAACTGTTCTGCCAATTTAAAGAATTGCCAAGGGTACTGTAATGATTGGAATGATGCCACCTGCTGGAGACTTACTGTAGAAGAGTTCCGCCCATGAAGTGAAGGTCTTTGAGGACAAGACCAGGAGTCTTTTCTTTGGTGTCAGGAAGTGACGTTGTCTAGTGGGAGGAAGAAGGAAGAGACTGGCGCTCTGTCTTGCTCTCTTTCCTGAGGACTCCAGCGGAGAAGGGAGCTAGAAATGTGCTCTCCCTTTAATAGATAGGAATCTAGGCCTTTCTTTCTCTCTTTACCAAATTCTTATTCTCCTTAATAACTGCTTAAAAGCCTAACTCTTGCTAAAGCTTATAATTTATTGGCAACCACTCATTAGATATTTAGACAGACTAGCTAGAATTTTAGCCCTTAACAGTACTGAGGGATTTAATTAACTAGGCCAGATAGAGCCAGTATGTGTCTGAGATGACGGTTGAACCTAGGTCTTCCTGACTTCAAGACCAACACTTTGTCCACTATGCTATATTGTCACATTCATTTATAAGCATGTGTGTATACATGTGTGCATATATGTACATGTATATATACATATACAGTATGTACTTTATATGTATACAGTCTGTACATCTGATGGAATAAGTTTTTTGTGCTACATATCTTTAACTTTCAAAATGTCAAAATTTACTGTTAACCTGCTTATTTAAACTGCAATCATTGAAGGAAATTAATTATTCCCTAGTTATTTTCCATCTCCCTGCTTCCACATGACTCTTGAGTGACCCATGCCCTAAAATTTTCTGTTAGCATAGCACATAACACAGTGCTTGGCACATAAATGATAACTGACTGGCTTCTGGCTAACTGAAATTGAGCCTGCCTTTGAATATCATAGGCCAGTCACCATTCTAGTAGGGTGCTTGGAATACATCAACTAATTAACAGCTTGTTTGCCTTTCTCCTGAGAAAGATCTCCCAGACAACTGGGAGCCCAGGCCATCACCTGCCATGGCTTGTTCTTGTCACACCTTTGCCAAAAGGGCCTTTGCCAAGGTAGTTGCCTGGGCCCTGGTGTGGGGTGTCTGGTAATAGGCCTGATGACATAGTGGTCTAGACTCCCATGGTATCAAGACTACCCCAGGAACACCTCCAGAGCCCTGTAGCCAGAGGAAATCTGAAGCAGCCAATACTGCCTATAACATGAAGAAGTGATTCAGTAGGCAACTGGAGCCTGGTGTCATAAGGCAAGGCAGGCTTCTCTTCTGGGCATAACGCCCTGTCCATCAAAAATGCACCCTGGACCAGGATTTTAATGCATCCATGAAAATACCCATCTAGGCTGGCCAAACAAGCCAACTGCAGAGATATGATGTGGAGTAAGTAGCCATTGGCAAACTGCAGGGTGTACATTTCAGCCAAGTGCCATTATCCTTAGTTAACAGATGCAGAGATAGAAAGGTGAGGGGAGCTGACCAAATGTTGCTATGATTTGGCCCATAGAAAGTCATGACAAGAAAGAAAAACCACCACAGGGCACTTGGAAATGAACATTTCAAAATGACAAAGAATATGCTTAGCCCCAAAGAAAAGCTATGAGAAGATGCCTCCTCTTTCTCCTTTGCAAAAGGGGAAAATGGGTCCTTGGCTATGGAACATCAGATATAGTGTCAAATGTTTTCAATGTATTTATGTTTTACTGATTTTCTTTTTGTTTTTTCTTTATAAAGTAAAATTCTTTGTGATATGACAGGTATTCTTTACCGTTTTTATGTCATAGACTCCTTTGTCAGTCTGGCGAAGCTTTTGGACCCCTTATCAGAATAGTGTTTGTAAATAATTGAAGCAAATGCTAAATCTCAATGAGAGATTAGTGAAAATAAAGATGTATTTTTTCCCATCCAAATTCATATCCTTCCTAAAACCTATGCAGCAACCCCTTAGGGTTGACACCCTTTCTCCCTCCTCCCACCTCCCCAGATGAAAAACTTCTATTATATGGGATGGTTCTCTGGAAAGGACAGAAGAATCAATACAAGGGGAAATTTAAGCCATGTGAAAACAAAGGATGTCAATAAAGATTTTTTAAAAAAAAGAAATGCCTGGTGATCAGTCATTGACAGGTCTAAAAAGGCAAAAAACAGGGAAAGAAAAATGTATCTGGCTTCACATGCTGCTTCATGATTAATGTTGTGTCTAGGTCAGGCAGGCAGGGGACACCTCATGCAGATAGACTCTTGGACAGCTTGAGTTTGTGGCGATAACCATCCTCTGTGTGGTGCAGTAGAAGTGTGCATTCCTGTCTTTAAAAAGAACCTTTATCCAAGAGCCAAAGCAGCCACGACTCATTAATCTTTGCATTGACTCGATTTCAGTGAAATTGTGTCCTGCCCATATCAAGGCTTGGGAGCCAGCTGAAATAACATCCATGGAAGAATAAAGCCCCTCTGCTGGAATACCAAAGTGTTCAGGCTTTAAAGCTGGTGTCCTAACTTTAGCCTGCCCCACTGGGCCTGGGACTGTGACCATCAGCCACTTTTCTGAAGTATGTCAGTGCCCAGGGGCAGTGCGATCTGATCTGTATGTGTCAATCTCCCAGCTTTGGTTGGTAAAGCCCACGGCAAACATTTATTGGGAGGTAACTATGACATAGTGCCCTGGAAGCTGGCTTGGGAGGGACACTTGGGTTTGCCTCGCAGTCTGATTTGTCATGTGGCCAAGGGCCAGTCACTTCAGCTTCTCAGAACCTCACTGTTCTCATCTGTAAAATAAAGGGACTAGAATTTGTACTGCCTATAATACTTGCACTACCCACAAAGCACTTTACAAACCTTAAAGTGTCATGTAAATAAATGGGAATTGTAATAAAGCTTAGAAACTCTCTGTTTTACCTTATACCCTTCCCCATTAGGTTTTTTAAGCTCAACAATCAGTTCCAATAAATAGAATTCAGCGAATGAAGAGATGCATGAAAAGGCATTTGTTAAGGGCTTATTATGTGCTTACCCTTGTAATAAATGCTGGGGATACAAATGCAAAATTGAAATAGTCCCTTCCCTGGAAGAACACATATCTTCTAATAGGGCGAGATGGCAATATAGGAAAATGGGGACCAAGGAAGGCTCTTTGATCTGAGAAATCACAGGAAAGTTGAGACTGTAAACAAGAGCCTAAGGAGGTGGCCAAGGAGGTTGGATTTGTGAGAATGCTGAGGTGGACAATGGCTGGAGAACAAGCAATGCTTCCTGGAGAAGATGAATCTTGGGCAGTGACCTTAAAAAGGGGGCTTCATGGTAGAGATGTTTGGCATGTGAGAGGAGTATTTTCCCTAGTATCTTAGGCTGGAAAAATAAGACCATGTGATCCCCTAAGTTCACTCAACTTTGTAGTTACTGTTTCTGTGCCCCTACCCCCTTTTTTCCCCACTGCTGGGTCTTCATTTTATGGCAGCTTAGTGAAATACACAAGGCTCTCCTTCTACATGATCAGGGTTCCAATGTACCCTGTTCAACAACTAACAAAGAGGGGCTTGGAAAACCAACTCTCATTCAAGTTGTCCTAGGACACCTTTGGTCCATGAGTTAATTGGGAACCCTCTCAGAGTGGAATTTGTTGATGGTTTGCAATTCTTTTAATGAGGAAATCTGAACCCAGCTGAGAAAATGATAATTAATTAGAGAACTCTTTGTCAGTAGATCAGCTGTTTTCCTCACAGTGTATGAAGTTGTATATGCAGGAAGACCTTCATTTTATTAACTAAGAGAAGTTACTTAAAATTCTCTTCAAAATGTTCCCATTTTTTTTTCACTTAAAATGCAACTCCATCATATTGAAATGAATGGATGAGAAAGAGGCTTACATTTCTCTTTTGAGCACAATCAGCTATTCCCCTCAATGCTAAATGAGCCGCTTAACTAATTGGTCATTTTCTTCCATTTAAATCCCACTAATCTATAACTTGTATGTGCTCCTTTCTCATGTTTTAAAAAAAAAATCTTAATCCTTGGTAATTAAGGGTGATTTATAGGTGATTTATAGCTAATCTATTATAGTAGACTCCAAACTGTGCATGAAAACATTGATACCATCTTATAAGAAACATCAAATTGAACTATCAGAGAATAAGGTCACTTCATTCCATTTTTCTTCCTACCCAGCTAGAACAGCTTGGCTTCCTCTATTAATTGCAGTGCTTTATACACCTTTATGTGTCTCATTCTTGGGTTAGTGTGAGCAAATCATATTGTCCTCCTGATTTTTGACACAGAAGACTCTAGACTAGAACAGCCATTTCCCATATTTGATGTGCTGCTATCTCCTTCTAACTGTCCCTTAACAGTGATATCACAAATATATTAACCACTTCAAAGCATACTCCAGTGTGGATCTGTGTCTTCATCAATGTGGATACTTGTTCTACTTGTCCATTCAGTGGACAAATCCACCTAGATTTTCCTATCCAGTGCAATTCATATCTGAATATTTCCATAAATCTTCCACAGAAGTTATACATAGTGCACTGAAGCCCTTTTTGCCATTCTTTTACTATTTTATGAATCTGAGAGCCATATTCATCATTTTTGATATGTGACCAGCTCATGTATAATCCTTTTCTTGTTATGCATATATCTTTGATAATGTCTTTTATGCTATATCTTATGCATAAATCATCACTTATAGTATGCTAGCCTCATTGCATGCACTATATATCTTCCTATCCATTATCCCTATAAGTCTGACCATTGGGCAGTGGAAGGGTGGGAAGGGAGGATCCAGACCAATTTGTGTCATCAGTGTTGGATAGATAGGTACAATCCTATGGATATAGTTTACCTAGATTTTAAAAGAAGCAATTGACAAAGTATCTCATACGATTCTGATGAAAAGTATGAAGAGATGGCGACTAGATAATAATACGGTTATTTGGATCCAGAACTAGTTATATGATCAGTCTAAAAGAGGGGTTGTTAATGAATCAACATCAAGTTTGGCAAAAGGGCTCTAGCTGAGTACTCCCAGTGATCTATGATTGGAGGTGGGCTATTTAACATTTTTATCAATGACTTGAATAAGGACCTAGCTGACAGGATTATAAAATGCGCATATGATACAATACATCTCTCCATGACCCCATTTGGGGTTTTCTTGACAAAGATCCTGGAGTGATTTGCCATTTCCTTCTCCCAGCTCATTTTACAGATGAGGAAACTGAGGCAAACAAGGTGAAGTGACTTACCCAAGGTCACACAGCTTAGTAAGTGTCTGAAGCTGGATTTAACTCTGATCTTTCTGATCCAAGCTCAGTTTTCTATGCACTGCACCACCTACCTGCCCCCATTACCATAAGGTTAATTGTAAGGAAGCTCTTCTTTGAATCAAGCTGAGGTCTGCATCTCAACAAGGTCTATCCATTGTTGCTAATTCTGCTCAATGGAACACGTTTAACATTTCATTCTCATCTTAGCCTTTTAAACACTTGAAGAAAATTGTCATGCCTCTTCTAAGCCTCCTCTTCTACAGGCTAAATGTTTGTATGTCCTCAATCGGACATGATCTTAAGGACTTTCACCATCCTTGTCTTTCTTTAAACATTTTCCAATTTATCAATAACCTAGAGCCAAATGTCAGTCTTATCTATCACCAATTTATTTATTTTTCTTTTTTTTTTGGGGGGGGGTAGAGCAATGAAGGTTAAGTGACTTGCCCAGAGTCACACAGCTAGTAAGTGTCAAGTGTCTGAGGCTGGATTTGAACTCAGCTCCTCCTGAATCCAGGGCCAGCGCTTTATCCACTGCATTATCACCAATTTATTTAGAGACATCATACTTCCCTTAGGGGCAGTGGATAGTGTTCTAGGCTTGAAATCCGGAAGACTTATCTTCCTGAGTTCAAATCTAGCCTCAGATACTCAGAAGCTGTTTGACCCTGGGCAAGTCACTCAACCCTGTTTGCCTCAGTTTCTTTATCTGTCAAATGAGCTAGAGAAGGAAATGGCAAACAACTCCAGAGTTTCTGCTAAGAAAACCCCAAAGGGGATCGCGCAGAGTCAGACACTAATGAAAATGACTGAACAACAAAAACACCTCCCTTAATACAGCCATTAATCGATTTGGGGGCTACTATTATACACTTTATTCATATTAAGCTTTTAGGACATTTTAACCCCTTAGATTTTTCCAGAGTAAGTTGTTCAGCTAAGATTCCTGTCTTGTTCTATGAACTTATTTTTTTTAACCCAAGTATAAGTCTTTGTATTTATGCCTATTGAATTTCATCTTATTGAATCTATCCAATATTCAAGCCTGTCAAGATTTTTTAATCCTGACTCTCATCCAGCTTGTTAGCTATTCCTCAGAATGCTTTACCTAGAAGAGACCTTAAAGAGCAATTTTCCAACTTCTTTGTTATTTCTTTACTTGACTATTATAATTGATCTCTCTCAACAAGCATTTGTTTAAGTGATTCCTTCAATATTTGTGGTAAAAGCATCAATAATAACAATAAATCACATTCATCTAACCCTTTATATTTTGTATTGGTTTTTCTTTTTTTTCCATTAAGGCATTTCTGCCAAAAACAATTTTTATTTAATTTAATATTAATCTAATATCCAAGCTATTTCTGGCCTAGTAAGAAAAACATCCAAACAGGCAAAGTCTCCCCAATGCCCTAGGACAATGGGTCTCAAAATTTTTGGTATCCAGACCTCTTTACTCTCTTAAAAATTATTGAAAACTCCCCGCAAAGGACTTTTTTTTTTAAATTTGGGTATCTATTGATGTTTACTCTATTAGAAAGTAAAACATTTTGGGAGCAGCTAGGTGGCACAGTGGATAAATCACCAGCCCTGGATTTGGTAGGACCTGAGTTCAAATTCGACCTCAGACACTTGACACTTACTAGCTGTGTGACCCTGGGCAAGTCACTTAACCCCAATTGCCTCACAAAGGAGAAAAAAACAAAAACAAAAACAAAAAACAAAGAAATTAAAACATTTTGTTATTATTACCAAAATAGTTTTGACCTCAAGGACTCACTGAAAGGGCCTTGGACACCAGTCCCTGGATGAGACTTGGGGAATTTCTGCTGTAAGATGTCTACTCAAAAATTATTTGAGGTAACATTTATAGGAATCTCGAACAAGGAAAATGTCATAATATGTTAAAATACAGTTTAGGTTAACATCCTATTCAGCAAATAGAACAATAATCACTTAATTACTCAATCATTTCAATCCTCCCAAGGCATGAAAAGATCTCTTTCCTTTCTGATTAATATTGTAATAGTTTCTAAATGAGAAACAGGGCAAGCTTTATTCCTGTCTGCTATGGGTTCCTGGAACATCTAGTCTCAGTTTCTGGATCCTTGCTAAAGTCTTGAACTGTGAACTCTCTCTTCCTTTCCCTCAAACCTCTCACAAGGCCCAAGACCCAAGGCCCAAAAAGATTCTCCATGGGATCCACTTGGGACTCTTTGCTAATTCAGCACCAGCTGCTAAATGTTCCCCCCCCTTTTTTTAGGGCAATGAGGGTTAAGTGACTTGCCCAAAGTCACATAGCTACTAAGTGTCAAGTGTCCGAGGCTGGATTTCAACTCAGGACCTCCTGAATTCAGGGGCCGGTGCTCTATCCACTGTGCCACCTAGCTGTCCTAAATGTTCCCTTTTGACATCTTTGTTGTAGCTGCATAGCTTCCATAGACTTTCATTGAGGGAATTACAATTCTGTATTTCTATCTAGAGAAACACGTGGATCACTCTTTTGTGGCATCCACAGAGCCAGATGTGCCTGCTATTAGACATATGCAGCTGGGCTTCTAAACAAGATACCCTTGCCAGTTGGAATGTCTCTTTGAGATTCACCTATAATGATGCCTGGAGGGTCCCACACTGATTGGATCCATCTGAAATGCACAGCAAGGTCCAATGGGTAAAGCTGGTCATCCGAGATCATAAGAACCAGAAAGATGAGGAAAGAGAAACTAGTTTATACCCACCTACCATAACTCCCTCACAGCTTCCAGTGACCACCTAGTGTGAAGACCAAGGTTATATATGCCATCATGCATTTTTTGCATATTTGCGAACTAGACAGAGGAGCATCCAGAATTTTGAGCAACAATTAGGGTTGAGAGATGCCAGATAAATTCCCCCAAAGGCAGAGAAGGAGGAAGAAAAAGAGGTAATGGTGAAGGAGGAGAAAGGGGAGAATAATTAGCATTTATATAGCACTTAGGGAGTTGCAAAGTATAAACAAAGGTTAATTCATTTGATCCTCTAAATCTGTGAAGGGGGGGGGGAGGTTAGATGCTATTATTATCCTCTTTACAGGTGAAGAAACTGAGGTTGAAATGTTAAATGACTTAGCCAGGGTCACATAGCCACTAAATGTCCAAGTCAGGATTCAAATTCAAGTCATCCCAACTCCAAACCCAGTATTCTATTCACTGCACCAACTATCTGCTTTCACCATCTTGCAGTCAGTAGAGGTTGTTCAAGCTCAAGACCTATTAACTCTGTGAACAACAAAGTATCCTCATGTTGGACTAATCATCACCATGTACAACCTGACAGGGCTCAGCTGTTAGTTCTAGCCCTAGAGCTATCTGGAATTATTCCTATCTCCTTAATCCATATTTGTCTCTTCCAGTTACATGTACTGAAATTACACACACACACACACACACACACACACACCTTCTCCTCCTCACCCCACACTGGCTCCCTTATCTAACCATCTAATCTTATCCCATACTCAGCTCTTCCCTTAATCTATAACTGCACCTGCTAACCCAAATCTGGGATTATACACTATTGGAGACCACCCCCAAACCTAATACAATAAAGAAATTCATTTCTCTTATGGATTCATATCATACTTGTATCCAGTTATGTACTAGCACTGAGCTTGGAATCAGAAATTCATCTTTGTGAATTCTAATCAAGCCTCAAACACTTCCTAGCTGTGTGACCCTAAGCAAGTCACTGAACTCTGCCTCAGTTTCCTCATCTGTAAAATGAGCTGGAGAAAGGTAATGGCAAACCACTCCAGTATCTTTGCCAAGAAAACCCCAAATCGGGTCATGGAGAGTCAGACAGGTCTTAAATGAACTCAACAACAACTATTTTGCCCCTCCCTTCATGTTTATAACATACTTTATATACATCATCACATTTGATCCTTATAATAAGCCTGAGAAGTAGGGAGTGTAATAAATATTGTCTCCATTTTATGAGAGAAGAAATAGAGGTGTTGAGAGGTTAAATAACTTGCCTAAAGATGTGGCTTTTTTCCACCTTTTTCAGTTATGTCTGATTCATTGTGGTGTTTTCTTTACAGATGAGGAAACTGAGGGTTAAATGAGTTGCGCAGGTTCACATGGCTAGTAAATGTGAACTGGATTTGAAGAAAGATGAATCTTCCTGACTTCAGGCATGACACTATATCCCTTGCATACCTATCTGCCCCCTCAAAATAAAGAGCTATCCCCAGCCCCAACTCTGTTTGACAAGGATCTCTGCCACCTCCTCTCTTTGTTCTCTATGGTGGCAAAGTGAAACATAAGGAAAGGAAAAATAGAGGGGAGAGACTGATACATTAAACATCATTTGAATTTATCTCTTTTCCCATTCCAGTCAAATGTGGCTTAAAGTCACTGAAGTATATAGGAGTATCCATTTCTTAACAGAAACCTGTTTCAATTAATTGATATGCCATTGTTCCACAAAAAAAGGAATCAGAGATAATTCCAAGGTTACAAACCTGGAAGGAAGGTCATGACATCAAGAAACATAGGGACGTTAGGAGGAGAGGCGATCAGTTTAGAGAAGAAGGTGTTTGTTTTAAAGAGGAAGATGATGAGTTTATCTTTGGACATGTTGAGTTTGAGGCTCCAGAAGGACCCAAGTAGAGCTGTTCAGCAGCTAGGGAAGGAACATAGAAACCAATGCATCCAATCCATTCATTTTCCTGATGAATACAGAGATACAGAGAGAGGTTAAGTGACTTGCCCAGGGTGACATAGGTAGTAAGTGTCAGAGGCAAAATTTGAACTTGGGTTTCCCTGACTGTATGCCTAGCACACTATCCACTGCTTCTAATTCAAACTCAAGGATAAACTGAAGTTAGACACTCCAGAGGTGAACATTGAGTGGGTGAGATGACCAAAGGAGAGGATGTAGAGGGAGAAGAAAGGCAGACTTAGAACAGAAATTTAGGGAGAACCTGTACTTGGACAAGAAGAGCAGGAAGATGAACAAGTGAGGGATTCCAAGAAGGAGTAGCCAAGCAAGAAGAAACAATACTAGGAGGCAGCAATGTTTTGAAAACCAGGGAAGTAGAAGGTATGCAGAAGGAAGGGGTGGTCAGTATTCTCAATGCTGACTCAATGTAGAAAAGTCAAAATGGATAGGGAATGGGAAAAGACCATTGGATTCCACATGGGGAGCAAGATAGTGCCAAGGAAAGCAAAGACAATGAATATAGACTATTCTTTCTAGTGGCTTTGAAGGTTTATTGTTTCTTCTTTTCTGTCAGTGTTTTTCTTTGTCTGCACCAAATACAAGAAAACAAAACTTTTCTTTGCTTTACTATTATGTTGACTTTTGTGCTCAGCTTTCCCCCTGAATCTGATAAATGGGCAAAGCACTGCGGGATCTACTTTAAGGAATTTATCATCCGTTAATTTTTTGCTAAAATATGGATATTTAAAAGTAAATTTTAGGAAACACATTTATAATTGAACAGAATTTCCTTTTAAGTTAAAAATATCAAACACAAAATTCTTATAAACAAATCAAATTGTGCAGAATACACGCAAAGAGACCTTAGATCTTTTTTTTAAGTCATTCAAGATGTGTTGCAATGAAAGGAAATAAAGATAAAAGACTAGAACTTGAAAGAATGGCAGGAGCAAAAAAAAAAGAACAGTTTTTTGTTTTCTTTTTTAGAGTAGAAAAGATCATAAAAGAGAGAGGGAAAGAAAAAACTGATTAGCTTTGTACCTCTCATCTTAACATACTTTATTTTTTATTATACTTATTTGGGTACATTTTATCCCTTACTAGATTATAAGATCCTTGAGGTCAGAGATTCTATCTTATCTGTCTGTATCTTCCTCAACACCTAGTACAATATTTTACACAGATTAGGCATTAAATTAAATGTTGTTTTCAATAGGTTATGGTAGAAGAACCCCTCTACCTGGTTGGGTTTCAGTTTCTTTTTACCTGTTTCACATTCAAGTTTGCCACCGCTCCTGGCCTATTTAAGCAGTACACTCTGTTAGGCATTGCAGGTGGAAGAAAGTTTTTTCTAAGATATGACCCTTGTCCTCATGGACCTTATAGTCTAATGACAGAGCTGAAACATTTATACAAATAATTATAAAACACAATTAAAAAATAACTACACAAGAAATTAAAGTACTATGGCAGTTCTAAGAATGGAAAGATCATCTCCTCCTCCTCCTCCTCCTCCTCCTTCTCCTCCTCCTCCTCCTCCTCCTCCTTCTCCTTCTCCTCTTCCTTCTTCTCCTCCTCCTCCTTTCCCTCTTCTCCCCCTCCCCCTTCTTCTTTTCAGGGCAACAAGGATGAAGTTACTTGCCCAAGGTCATATAGCTAGTAAGTGAAAAATCACTACTACTAAAGAAAAATGTAAAGAATCATGGAGAATATATTTGTGCATTTTTTAAAAGAATGGGTAGGATTTAGTATCCTTTGATTATTTAAGTGGCAGCTGGCACACCTTCAGTGAGGACTGAGAACACAAAAAATAATATGTAACTTGAGACCATTCAAAAAGCATGAAATAATCTCTAGATAGATCCTTGTGGATGTTTTAAGGATGGGTAGGATTTAGCATCCTTTAATAAATCCAAAAATATGGGGGCAGTTAGGTGGCGCTGTGGCAAAAGCACCAGTCCTGGATTCAGGAGGACTTGTGTTCAAATCCAACCTCAGACACTTGACACTTACTAGCTGTGTGACCCTGGGCAAGTTACTTAACCTTCATTGCCCTGCAAAAAAAAAAAAAATCCACAAATATCTTCTCCATGAGTCCTTCCAGTTTTTCTCTAAGAGAAGTGAGCTTTCCATCCTTAGAACTACCAGAATACTTTGGTCTCTTGTGTAGTAGGTAGATATTGGTGGATTTTTTAAAGGGACTGCTAAGAGGCGCAGTGAATAGAGCACTGGGCTTGGAATCAGGAAAATTCATCTTCATGAGTTCAAATCAGGCCTGAGACACTTACTAGCTGTGTGATCCTGAGCAAGCCACTTACCCCTATTTGCCTCAGTTTCCTGATCTGTAAAGTGAGCTGGAGAAGAAAATGGCAAATCACTCCAGTATCACTGGGGAGAAAATCCTAAATGGGGTCAGAGGATATTGGGAGACGACTGAAAAATGGCAAAACAAACAAGGATTTAGCAGGGTAAATAGAGTGAGATGGGGAGAAGGCTACATTCCAGGTGTAAAGAAACTATGACCAGAGATAAGAACTTACAGGGATGTGCTCAAAGAATAGTTTCAGTTTAAGTGAAGTGTATGCACTGTGCCAAAAAAAGGCCATCTGAAAAAGATTCACACCAAATCAAGAAATTAACGAGAAAAAAGCAGACAAGTTTCTCAATCCTAGCAAACCTTCCCCTTTCAGAAACCCATGAAATGGAAAAAAAAAAAAAAAAACAACTGAAGTATCAGAAGAAAGATAAAATGCTGATGGAGCTGCAAACATAAGTGCAATTCATTCAAGTTCCATGTGACAAATATCATATTCAGTGGGTTTTCAGGTTTCTTGTTTCTTCTTTAATTTGCTCTTTTCTGACAGAGTACTTTTTTGTGTCAGCACTAAATACAAAAAAAAACAAAACCGTCTTTGCTTTACTATTATGTTGGCTTCTTCTGTTCTCAGCTTTCTCCTTGAATCTTATAAATGGGCAAAGCACTAAGAGATCTACTTCAAGGAATTTCTCATCCATTAATTTTTTTTGCTAAAAATATGAATTTTAAAAAGTAAATTTTAGTAAATACATTTGATTTTGGTTTGGGGTTTTTTTGTGGGGTAATATGGGTTAAGTGACTTTCCCAGGGTCACACAGCTAGTAAGTGTCAAGTGTCTGAGGTTGGACCTGAACTCAGGTCCTCCTGAATCGGGGCTGGTGTTTTATCCACTGTGCCACCTAGTTGCCCCATACATTTTTGTTGTTGTTTTGGGGTTTTTTTTGGCAGGGCAATGAGGGCTAAGTGACATTCCCAGGGTCACACAGCTAAGTAAGTGTCAGGTATCCAAGATCAAATTTGAACTCAGGTCCTCCTGAATCCAGGGCCACTGCTTTATCCACTGCACCACCTAGCTGCCCCTGCCCCATACATTTTTTTTTGCAGGGCAATGAGGGTTAAGTGACTTGCCCAGGGTCACACAGCTAGTTAAGTGTCAAGTGTCTGAGGCCAGATTTGAACTCAGGGAGTCCTGAATCCAGGGCCGGTGCTTTATCCCCTGTGCCACCTAGCTGCCCTGTGCCCCATACATTTTTAATTGAATAAAATTTGCTTTTAAGTTAAGTATACCAGACACAAAAGTCTTATAAACCAAATCAAGTTGTACAGAACACAAAGAGACTTTAGCCCTAAAAATATTTTCACACAAGATATATATTCCATTTATTTCATTTTTCCATTTTCTTCTTTTCCTCTAAAGGGGGAAACCTGTTTGCTGAGATGTCTACTGATAACTTATAGTAGGACATCAGGTTGTTGGTTTGGGACATAGCCAAGAGAGCCAGCAGGAACAAGGTTTATTCAGTCATACTAGAAAATGACATAGGGAAATAGCTAACATAAAGTATTTAACAGCAGGAGATGTCACCAAATAAGGCAGGTACTAGAAGTAGCCTAAGCCATAAGACCAAGTTCAGATAAGAGAGAGCTGTGGTTCCCTTAGTCATAATGCTAAATGAAGCAGTCTAGTATCCTCAGTAATTATCCAAAGAAGAATTGTACTAACAGAGTCTGAGATCATTCTCAGTGGTCTTCTTTCTTCTCAAGTTGTCTTTGTCTCTCTGTCTCTGACTCCAGCTCTCTTTCCTTTCCTTCCCTTCCCTCCTCTTCCCTTTCCCTTTTTCTTCCCTTCCCTCTCTTCTATTGCATGACTTCAAAATAAAGGTGGTCATGCGGAAGGATGACAAAAAATATATTAGAAAAATATGGCACAGAATTTTTTTTAAAGCCAAACGCTATCTCCATACTTTCACAGTGACTGTCCTCCATGCTTAGAATTCACTCTTTCCTCAACTCTACCTTTTAGAATCCCTAATTTCCATCAAAGGTAAAGATACCTCACATTTCTCTTGCATATACCTCCATGTGTATATGTTGTCTTCCCTGTCTAGATTGTAAGTTCCTTGGGGGCAGAGACTATTTCTTTTTTGTCTTTGAATTTCCAGTGCCTTGAACAGTGTCTGGCACATAGTAGGTGTTTGTTGATTGATCTCAAGTTACATATTTTTGTGTGTTCTCAGCCCCTACTGAAGATGCATTAGTTGCCACTTAAGTAATCCAACAATTGATCTGAGTAAAGAGTAATCAACACAGGTCTAATCAATTCACTTCCCAATTATTGATGTTAGAGTATTGCCAGACAGTGGGAATGCACCAGTAAGCATCCAGATGATCCCAAGACAGTAGAAGATTCCCTTTTACTTTTTGGGTTTCTTTAAAGCATTATCTCATTTTACTGTAAAAACCCTCTAGCAAACCGTACAGGTGTTAGTGGGCGACTATGTATGGAAAGGAGGCAGTGATTTCAAATATGGGGAAGTGTAAAGTAAGGAAAACATGTTAAATGTAAAATTAGAATTGTTATAACAGTTCAAGGATGTTTTTAACATAGCCAAATTGTTAAAGCTTTAGCTATAAAGATGAAACAATCTGCCCAGACAGCTATACTGCTAGAGTTTTTCATTCTGCATTAAATTATTTTGATACCATTTGTTTTGAATTTTGAATTCAGTATGTTTTGAATTCAGTATAAGATCATTGACATTTAGAGCATGATTCTTACTGTATTTTCAGAAGGTTATCATTTTATCTTAAATTTGGTGTTTTTAAATGTTTATCATATTCTTGACACAGAGTCCCAGAATTTTACTAATGAAATATCTCTGATTTTATAATGGAGATAAATAGGAAAATAGTACTCATTTAAGAGAAACTTCATTTTACAATTTGTTTTCATTAGAATGCATCTGTCTCAATAAATTGTGTATATCTCTAGTCACCAAAATCTGAGGAACTTCAATATTTACTGTTCCCTAAAATAATCTATTTCTATATCACCAGCCACTAATCCATAATCACCATTTATAGCACTTATTTCAGTGATTGGTTGCCTATAAAAGGAGGGATTCTCTTAGATGCTAGGTGAGTATGTTGACTACATGATAGTCAATAGATGACTTTCTGTCTATTACTAATAGTTGGGAAATAATTACAGCATGGGACTAGAGAGCCCTTCACTTAGGAGTGGTATTAACAGAAGTAACTATGAGAGACTCTTCACCAAGCTACCTAATAAATATGGATAGCAAGAAAATAGTTGTAACGGCATACAGGTATGTGCCATCATTGTCTTCCTCCCTAAGGTGATTCCTAAATAGATTTCTTATAAAATGAAAGTCTCCTTTCTAAACATATGGATTTATTAGATGGGATGAAGGAATCTTATTATTGGAAGAAGTAATCCAGGAAAGTAATAAGAAGCATAAAAATTCCCAGAAGATTGAGGAAAGCTATAACATAATGCAGAAAAAGTAAAACAAAACAAAACAAAAAACCAACTCTGATGTAACAGAGCTTTCCACCACCCTTCAGATGTCCAAATCTTTCTCTACTGCTTTGTATTCATACAGAAAAAATATCACCAAAAAGACCCCAAGATGTTCTCTGAAAAACACAAAGTCCTGAGTTAGAAAATGAGGGACTTGATGAGAAAAATGGAGTAGTATTATAGGTGGTGTTTTCTCTTTTCCCAGTTGAATTAAAATCATGGCTTTTTAAGACAGAGGATGGAAAGTGAATGTCTGGCTATATTGATAAGATCTACAATGGAAAGGTGGACAAAGAAAATAGTATCAAAGTACTAGATTTGGTTTCTGAAATCATGGCTTGCATCAATGGCACAGTGGATTGGTAAGAAAGTACTTGGGTAAAAGATTTGCCAAGGAGACCAAGAGGACTTCAAACTAAATTTTTGAGGAACAAGGCAAAAAATACATAGGTAAAATTGTAAAATCGGGCACTTTGAAGGATGCCATACATGATCAATAAAGGAGTGTACTAGAAAAGCCCATTCCTAAATCATAGGAAGTGGATTGAGAATGATGACTATGGACCAATTCATTATCCCCAAAGTAAACTTGAAATTTATATTCAGTCACTGAAGAAATAGTTGGTCACTGAATGCATGAACTTCTATGGAAAGCACAGATAAAGTTATAGCTCTTTTGCCCTCAAGGAGGTTTTAATCTTCAACTGAGAAAATTACATGTAAGCAGATAAATAATATAGTGTGGAAGGAAACATGGTAGAGAGTATTTATCTGAGTAGAGAAGATAGGGGAGAGAGTGGGTAGAGAAATACAGGAGAGAAAAATGATACCATTTGGGGATTTTAATATAAGCTACCAAATGACAGGATAACTAGGAGATGCTAATCATTGTCAGAACTTGGACTTTTGGGGGAAGCTAGGTGGTACAGAGGATAAAACACTGGCCCTGGATTCAGAAGGACCTGAGTTCAAAACCGGCCTCAGGCACTTGACACTTAGTAGCTGTGTGACCCTGGGCAAGTCACTTAACCCTCATTGCCCCCCTACCCCCCCAAAAAAAAACCCTTGGACTTTTGAAAACCACCTAAGAAATTCAGAGAAAAGTTAGGTATAACCTCATGGTTCAGAGACTCTAAAGGGAATTATGGCTCAATGAGGATGAGAGACTCTATAAAGTGAAATTCTGACAATGCAATTACAAATAAGCCCAATCTGAATAAACTAGGGTTTCCCCAGGACTCTGGAGTTCATCCAAAGGAGAGCAACTGGGAAGAGGGTGGGAAATGGAAATCATGCCATGTGAGAATCAGTCAAAGGAACTAGGGATGTTGAACCCAGAAAAGAGAGCGCTTAGGGAGCAAATTGATTGTTTCTAAATGTTTAAAGGTTTTCATGTGGTAGAGGAATTATGCTTGTTAGTCTTGACCCTAGAAGACAGAATCACGATGAGTAAGTGGAATTCTTTTAAACTGATTTATAACTTCATTAGCATAGGAATCTCCCTGTGAAGCTTTCCTGCCAATGCAAATCTATACTCTCTCTGTAACTTTTAGTCTCAGAGAGATGGTCAGGGCCATGAGAGGTTTAACTGACTTGCTAGAGATCACAAGTTTCTGGTCTTTCTGTCCACAAGACCATACTTCCTGGATGGAAATCGCAGGGAGGGAAATTTAGCCTCAACATAAAGAAAAATCTCCCTTATATTAAGAGCTGCCTCCAAATGGAACATTGTCTGACATATATGTGACTGTAGTCAAGACAGATTCTAAAGGATAAGCCAAGAAGCTGCTAGAATTAAAAATACCATTGGAAGTAATATATTCTTCATTGCTGGAAGTTCCTTCAGATGAAGATTACATGATGACTTCTTGGGTTCCTATATAAGGGTTTCATGTTTGGGATAGATGTTAGACTAGGAAATAGACTCTGAAAATGTATTTCAAAAGGATACAGATGTAAGAGACAATCACAGAAGCAAAGACGAATGGTATATTGTACATTCATAAGGCTTATATGAGAACAAACCCTAGAACTGATGGGGGGGTGGGGAAAAACACTGGAGATTGGTACAAAATAGCCAAGCACAGCCACAATTAACCTATAGTCAAACTGTTCTCCATCAAGTAACTGTGTAGTTGGATTTTAATGTGTGTTAGATTACATTTTCATGAAAAATGCCTAGTTTAAGTTGCCTATCTATTATATATTATTATATTATACAATAGTAAAAGAATTAAATTCTTTTACTATCGTATAATATAATGTGTATTATATAACATGTAACATATACACGCATCTACTAAAACAAAGAAACCAATGTAGTTGCAGACTCTGATAGTGGGAGTCTCATATCCAGAAAAAGTGAAGCAATAATACTGGTAGGTCCACAGCTGGAGTTTTGAATTCTTTTCTGTGTACTACATTTTAAGAAGGATGGGGACAAATTGGAATATATAAAGAAAAAGAATTACCAGGATGTTGACCCATCTGAAAACCATGACATATGAAAATCAGTTGAAGGAACTACACCCAGAAAAGAAAAAAAAAATTATGGATGATCTGATAGCCATCTTCATATTTTTGAAGCGCCCTCATTAAAGAGAGTTTAGGTGTGTTGGTGTTGCATCAGAAGGCAGAACCTATCGCCAGTAGGTAGAAATTATAGGGAGGCAGAGTTATGTCTTCAGTGCAAAAATTTACTAAGAGTTAGAGCTGGCCAACAGAATAACAGGATTCCATGTTAAGTAGTGAACTCCCCATTGCGGTAGTTATCAGGCATGGGTTGAGTACCCATCTGTGAAAAGTGTTATAAATGGGATTCTTGCTTTGGATGGGAGGTTTAACTAGATAAGTCCCAAATCCTCCATATAATTGCAAGAGTCTATTATTCCAATACACTATAGCAGGGTGCAGTGGATAGAGTGCTGGACTTGGGAAGAACCTGGTTTCAAATCCTGCCCTGTTTAAACATGAACAAATCACTTAATCTCTCTGAACTTGTTTCCTTTTCTATAAAATGGGGATAATAGCTCTAGTCACTAACAAACCAGATTTATTGCAAAATGATCTATGTAGAAGTGCTTTACCAACATGAATTATTATTAATAGTAATATTAATAAATTTCTTACATACGTTTTCCCTCCTGAGAAGATCTTCCCGGATTTCAGTATACTCCTGAATATCTTATATAATCTTATGAAAGTCAATCATTTGAATGCCTGCATATTTCTTATCAGTAAACACTCAGCAAGTTTTTTGTTGGTGTGCTTTATGTCTTAATTGTGTTTATAACATGAATGTTAATTCACAGGGCAGAGGTCTCTTCTCCTAAAGATCCAATTAATAGTATAAAAGATGGCTGAATATTACTGTAATATTATTGCAAATGTATTAACAATGACTTTAGTATTTCCAGGTTATGATTGTTTTTTAAAAATCATTCTGTCACTATGTTTACTTTGAAACAAATGGCTTTTAAAGTCGTTTTAATGATTTGTCCATGAAGGTTTTTTTTAATTTTAACAATTTCTGAAAATAAAATTCCTTGATTTTAAAAACAAATGCATATCCCAGAAGTTTTGTTAAGGGTCCCTTTGTTTATCTATTACAGCTTAAAAAAGTAAAGGGCAGCCATTATGTATACTAATATCAATACCAACTTGTGTTTTATGAACACATGGCAGTTTATTGGTGCTGAGAACAAAGATAATAAACCTATGGGCCCCACACCTCTAATTTGTAAAATGTTCCTGTGTCATCTGTCTTTGGAGGGAGAAGAGCAGAGAGGATAGATGTAAACTATGCAGTAAAATGTAGTGAAAAATAAGCCATTTAAAAATAATTTTTAAAAGACAGATGGGTTGGTTGAAAATGGATGTGGGCACCAGCTCTGAAGGGCCGTCTCATCTTTTGTTCTTTTACTTTAAATTCCCAAGCCTAGGAAACTATGCTTAAACAAAGGCAGTTGGTCTTATTTGTTCTGCCTTGCTCTCCTAGCCATAGTTTAAAAATAATTTTAATTATTACTAATTATTTAGTTATATAATTAAAATTTTTTAAATATCCTTAAGCAACAGTTAGAAAATAGTTATTTCTCAAATTAAATTGCGTAGCTGGTAGTGGGCTTTTGTGACAGCTTTATTCCTGGTCACCATCCTCTCGCTTGTGCTTGGTTTCATTATTGTAGTTGTTTCAGTTTTTATTCTTTCTTGAACCACTTAGGGGGGAAATGAGCCCATTTAAACATAACAATAGTAATCATTCTAGCTGAACAGACTGAAGTATTCTTTGCACTAATGTTTAAGACCTTCCTGGTTAGGATAGCATGTTGGGCTTCCTGCTTGGGAATGATAATAGCTCTGAATCTCTTTAAAAAATTTTTTTTTAAATGGTCTTCAAAAGAGGAGGGAACAGAAGGTATAGTATCTAGCTCGTAGTGGGTTTGAACTCTTACCAGTTAACAAAATGTATTGGTAATGACAGTGACATGAGACAGAGTTGCTTGTGGTATTCTCACATGTTCGCTGAGAGAAAATTTAAAAGAAAAAAACAAACAGAACAAACTGGTTTTCAAAACCTTTTCTAGTGTAACCACATCAAAGGCACTGGATTGTCTCGAAGTTTAGAGGATTATGTAAAACTAATGCATTAAATGGCTAGCTCATTTGTCTAAGAAGATCTTATACTTCAGGATCTTATGCTCTTGGATATTTTTTTTTTTAAGTTTTGGCTTGGAAACCAGCAAACTTTTATAACTTGGCAACTTTATTAGGAGAATAGGGAGAAATGGTCTGTCTTGTCATTCTATGTGCCTGCAAGAACAGGTGCTAAATCATAACTAGCTTACTGGCTCAATTCACAACCAGGGAACCATTCAGTTGTTGAGCCCTGATCTCATGAATGGCCATCCCGACATCTGACTGGAGTTTCTATAGATAGTTTCTTATGGGGACAATGAAAGTAAGTGGGTCAGCCAAAGGCTAAAGAAAAGTGCAGAAAATTAGTGTAACTTGGAAACATATGGCATATAACCATAGTAAAGCCATATATGTTTGGATGAGTAGCTGAGCAAGTAATAAAAGTTCCTGGAACTGGCAACTAAACATTGTAATGATGGAAATAGTGGCAAATTCTTGTTATGTTAAATATTTAGATAACATCTACAAATAACTATTTGGCTTTTTAATTTTAAAAAGTATATGCTATAATGACTACACCCACAAATAAGACCACTTTATTTTTTCATGCCATCCCTCAGAAATGCCACCCAATTTTCAACAAGCTATACCATACATACTATAAATTAAATGTGTTTTTAAATTTGGGGGGTCAGGGATAGTCTCACTTATTAGAATTGAACTTTATTTTCTCTTATTGTAAATTCTTTACTAGCCAAGACTGGGAAAAGGTTCTGAGAAATTATGAGGCTGATAGCATAGCCAAAGATGGGTGTTTTGTCTTTTCTTTTTTTTCTCTTATCTCTCTCTCTCTCTCTCTCTCTCTCTCTCTCTCTCTCTCTCTCTCTCTCTCTCTCTCTCTCTTGTTGTTGTTGTTGTTATTCATGTTCTGTGTAAGAAAACTGTTAAAGTAAGCAGATAAAGTACAGACAGTGGTCAAATCCAGTGTCTCTGCTCTTATGGCGTGGAGGGGGCGGGGGGGGGGGAGTGCGGTATATGGAACAAATCAAAATGTGAATCATAATAGTGAGGTCCCATGGGAAAGAACCCTGTGCTTGTGGGGTGGCAGGCACTCTGCTTAGAGGCTGTGTGCTCTGGGGTGGGGGCAGCTCTGTCGCTGAGTCATGCGATAGGAGGGGGGGCTTTTTCATTCTCACACACATCCTCTCTCCTGATGTCACAAATCTATTCTTCAGTGGGAGAATTGATTAGCATTCATCGGGAGTCTTTGCAGGGGAGAAAGAAAGGAAGGTTGAGAAAGCGAGACAGTGGAGGCAAAGGGGGAAACCAGTAGCCACAGAGCTAGGCTCTTTCCCGTCCGGGCTACATTGAAACTTTAAGCACAATCGAGGGGAAGAATGGGTATTTTATAACTGGGATCCTCGGTGACGTATGGCTGACTGTTCCCTGGCAGAGATCTTTATGGACCTGTAGCAGAGTGGAATTGAAGGCATCTGGGAAGGGACCGTAATCTACTGTAGAGGAGAACAGAGCCCCTCAATCACTGGCGCTGTAAATAAGAGACGGAGGGGACTCAGAAAGAAAGGGAATAGTGGAGGGGGGAGACGTCTTCTTTGGGGGGGAGTGGGGTAAAAAGCATTTTTGGTGGATGGTATGAAGCCAGCCATGGAAACTGCAGCGGAGGAAAATACAGAACAAAGCCAAGAGAAAAAAGGTACCCAGCGCTCTTACAATAGCCTGTTTAAATCTTTTCATTGGGGGTGCTTAAAAAAGGTTTAGACTGCTTCTGTCACTCTCTTAGAACTTGCTCTTAAACAATCACTACTGCATCTTCAGCCTGCAGGGATTTTTCTTTTCTTTTTCTTTTGCCTTTGAGGGTTGACAACAGATTAGTGGGGCAGAGAGTCCCCTGGGTTCTCACCCCAAATCCTTACCCACTTCTACCTTAAAGTAGTCTTTTGGAGAAGAATCCTTATTGTCTCTATATAATGTCATCCAAATTAGAGAGATTGAAAAAACTGCCTGTTTTCCCCCAGTCTATTTATCCATAACTCAGTGTCTATGTGCTGTTGGTTACAGGGTCTCATAAACCTGCATCGTACTTTGTTTTCTGCTAATGTAGAATGATGTAGAAATGGAACGCTACAGAACTGCATGCATTGGGTGCCTTATGAAACCCCCTCGGGTTTTTTTCCAGTGATTTAGATATTATCTCATTCCTTTGACTACTACAATAGAATCGCATGATAATATGCCTTGCTATCCTACAAAACGAATATATGATGGGTTAAATCATATCTTCTGAAACATATCACATACATATAGTAATCCTGAAGTAACAGTATGTAAGGTGGATCTTAGTCTTGTTCTCCCCTTCCCCCACCTCCACCTAATGCTACACTTGTAAAAAAGATTCCTTGGTGCTTACAGGAACGGGTGGTGGTGGAGAAATAAGATTCATTTCTTAAAAAGGAATTTTAGAGCCAGGTGGTGCTTCTGTTGTCTCTAGTGACTTCAGCTTGGTGGAGGAAGAAAAAACAACCCAAGTTAATCATTTTGAGATAAGAAAATGGCAGAGGAGAGAGACTTAATTAATCCCTGTGCTCTCTGGGTGATGGACTGATCACAAGTTGAACACTCCAAAGTGCAAATTCAGTCACTGCCAGGTTACCACATCTCATTTCAATATAATCTGTCTCCTTTGATATAGTAGATTATTGTACAAGTAGAAGCCACCCTTTCAGGAGGGATGCTGAGTCTGTTAGGAAGATAAATCATATTAAGGTGGTTTATCATATTATCATGATCCAATGATGGTTACTAAACAATAGTAGTTTTATAGAATGGAGCCACTGGTGTGTATTTCATATTAATACATATTATGCTGATTATATAGCATCTTTGTTAAAACATCATATCAGGGCTTTTCTAATAATCAACTGTTTAATAACCGTTTTGTGATTGAGCTTAAACATAAACTTGATGATCCATTTGTTTTGTGATTTGAGCCTAAACATAAACTTGCCGATCCATTTTTTTTTATTTATGAATGGAAAATAAAGCTGAAATGACAAAATGATGAAACCTGGCCAGAGATCAATCCAGTGGTAACATGAGCTCGCAGGATATTCATAGAGTTGAAGGGCTGAGATTAAAGTTTAAAAATTCATTTTCAAGATCATCAGAGATTAACATTTAGTATTCTTTTTGGAACATAATTGTATTGTTACAGCTGATCTGAGAATGTCCTTGATGTTGTTTTTTCATAATTTACCCCCCAAAGAAGCCTTCTTACTACAGAATCTATATGTTTGAAATATGGCGTTTGCCAACAGCTAGCAAAACCATTGACTCCATATGAAAATACCCCTTATGAGACTCCCACAGCCGCACAGAAGCAATTATGAGCCAGAAACCTGTATAAATTCCTAAACTCATAATGTTTCTCAGTACACAAGCTGTTAGAATGTCCTGTGTCATATTTATGGATAACAATAGGAAAAAAAAACAGCTCAATTGATAATCTCCTGGCCTTGTTTCAAAATAACACATTATTTAATGGCTTTTGAAGGTTTCCTTTTACATTTTTTGCATCATAAACAAACCATTTGATAGATACAACGAAGTTTCATTCATTGCAATGCATTGGCACAGACTGCTTCTGTAGACCCAACATCATGTATTTGAAAACTAGTCAGCTGGGGTCTGGGAGATAAAAATCGAGATAAAATATGATTCATGAGGGAATTTTCAGAATTACAAACATTTTTCAAATTCTAGACACATTTCAAATAATGTGAAATGGTCACTCATCAGATGATATCATCTGCACACCCGCCTTGCATGCCCAAATGAGTAAAAATAAGCAAGTACAGAGGTCAGGCCATTCATTTTGTTGATACATAGAAGTGGGGGGTTGTGACTGGTAAAGAAACCACCATGAATGTTAGACTGGGAAGAGGCCCAACTTATCCATCTTCATTTAGACAAGAAAATCAAGCAAGTTTGTGTGTCAATTGTGCAAAACAAAATCCCACAAAAATGTTTTCTTTGTAGTGTCTTGAATTAATTGGTTTATAGACCATATATATATATGTATACACACACACACACACAGTGGGGAGGGAGGGGAGAGGGAGAGGGACGGAAGATGGGGGAAAGGGAAATAATATATTTATGCTTGTAATTTAAATATTCCTTCAAATGTGACTTGGAAAATCATAATTTTCTTATGTTAAGATGAACTTTTCCTCCCATCAGGACAAGTCTTCATTATCTAAACATGTGAAGCAATGTTTAGAGTACATTTTACATTCAGTGATTTTTCATTACTAAATGTTCTAAATTCTGTCTCTCCACATGTGACTTTCAATACATAGCTGTCTTGTGTCCCTCCTTTTTCCTCTTCCCTCCAGTTCTAAGATCTTCAACCAAAATGCTTCAGTCTTTTCTTCTTCTGTTATTACTGTCACTTGACTGGGTTCTCAATAATAATCTCTTTATTATTATAGTGTATATAAGTATATAAATACATTTTTGCTTTCTAGGTTTACATTAAGTATTCTGGGTAATAAGCTTTTCTTTTCCTCTTCCTAGCCAGCTTCAGTAGGAATACCTTGCCCAGCTAGTGGGATTCTTCTGATTAGTCCAAAAGGAGATAGTTCCTTTTAAGCAACACCAGAATGACTTGCCCCAACCACCACCATACCAAGTTCTGTCCCTTTGCTCCTTCTCTACCCCGCCCCCAGTTTAATTTTTTTTATTAAAAAAAAAAAAACCACTAATCATCAGCTTTTTAAAATAGACACTGTAAAAGTGCCCAAGTTTAGGAATATTTACACAGCTTTCACCATTGAAAAACTATAGAATGACAAAATCTCACTTGAGGTATTTAATAGATGTTTCTTAATTGGGGCCGAAAAATGGCCAGTTTTTACGGATGATGTTTTCAAATTTCAGGCCTTAAATTAGATCAGAATGGGAGGACCAAGTAAGAAGATTCATTGAAACAAAATGCATGGGCAGAAAGAAATGCCTTTTGTAATTCTGCATATATCCTGAGAAATAGTCACCCAGTAATAGAGAGGAATTTGGTTTCCAATGATTTAAGAAGAACAGTACATTTTTTTTCACAATTAAATGGGCTCTAAGCCTTTGAAATTGCTGGGAAAGGACTTTTGTGCATAATCACAGGGTAGAAAAAAGTAAACATAAATATAATTTTATTGTACTGGAGTATAAGATGGTCCCATTTTTAGGCTTTGTTATGAAGAATATCCAAACATCTGTGCTGGAAATTATTTTTATTATAGGGTTAACAGGAACCTTTGGGCCCAAGAAAATGGAACTTACTGGACACTCATTGAGTTAGGAGGATAAGGCTTCTAGGCATCCTTGTTATAAGTCAGATGCTGGAACCCTCAGCATCAAATTGATTCCTTTGCCATGCAGGAAAACAAAAGTGGCAAATTAGAAACACCAGATCATTAGACATCGATTTTTAACACGTTTCAAAATAGGAAACAAATTCAAATGATCCTTGAATTCCTTACAAATCTTTACTGTGAATTTTACAGAACTAAATGGAATTTCATGAGGTTATAGAAAAACAACAAAAACATTTAAATATGTTTGTGAATATTTTCTCTGTATTTGCCGCTGGGGTGTAGATCCTTGAGATCTAATGTCTTAAGCTAAAGAACCAAGCAAATATATTATCATTATAGATAATATGTATTTATTACACATAATATATCATTATATATAATGTCTCTTAAAGTGAGGAACTAATCCAATACATGTGTGTATGTGTGTTTGTCTATACTTTTTAATCTGGTGCTATTCAAAATGGCCTGTTTATTAGAATATTCTTGCAGTGTTTGTGGGTTGTTGTTGTTATTGTTGTTTTGACAACCTTTTTTGGATTTATTCTTCCTAAGGTGCTACATAGAGATACATGCTGAAATAGTTTTTTACCCACTCTATGCCCATGGTGCTTTAACCAAGAAGGCCATCTGAGGCATAAGACATCTGGTGAATCATACCGTATGTAAGAAAACAGCATGGTATACCAGATGGTACTGGACATATGCATAGAACATGGCTTTTCAAAAGGAGAAATTTAAAGGAGAAAGGATTTCAATAAGCCATTAGACTTATCTCCCACATCTCTAACATTACATTCCAAAGTATATTTTTCTGTACTAGGATCTGTTACATCTTATTTTTCCATTAGGACAGTCTTTCTGACATTTCTTGGTACTGAGCAGAATTTTGTCCCTCTTTCAAAAAGAGTTTATAACATGATGCTGGGTTTGCCCTCCACCTTTTTTTTTTTTGTAATCTAGCTACATTGAGTGAATTATTCAGAAAATGATCTCAAATAACCTCTTTGAACATGTGCAAACATCTAGTGCTACGTCAAGGCAATGATGTAATGAATGTACTGTCCTTCTTCAAGGATGATGTTGTTTCCTCAGTTAATGAGACTCATCTTCCTCCCACCCCACAGCTGATGATTGATCTATGGGAACTCCTTGTAATAAAAGAGCGAACATTCGTGATGTAGCCTAGATTAGGGGTACAATCTGTGATTCAATGGCAGAGCAAAATTAACTTGTCCTGACAGATTCAGCACATGACAGTGGCCTTGTTAGCGCCATGCTTTGGTGTAATGTCCTGCTGCCTCAATACCTTCAGTTGATCCAGACAGAGCTGGGTTCTAATCTCAGTTCCAACACTTGCAAGCTCTGTGACCCGGAGGGAGAGAGGTAATGATTCTTATAATTCTCATTTCACAGAGTTGTTGTGAGGATTGCCCTTTCCAAACCTAAAAGTACTATATAGGGGCAGCTAGACGGCACAGTGGATAGAGCACCAGCCCTGGAGTCAGGAGTAACTGAGTTCAAATCCAGCCTCAGACACTTAACACTTACTGGCTGTGTGACCCCGGGCAAGTCACTTAACCCCAATTGCCTCACAAAAAAAAAGTACTATATAAATTGAGATTTAGCATTATATTACAAATTAGCACTATGTAAATTATATAAATAAATGTGGTTGAGGCTAGGTGATCTGGTCAAAATATAATAACAAACTTAGAGGCAAGAAAGACCTATTTTCAGATCCTACCCCTAAAGCTAGGTTTATGACCCCCATCCTCAAGCTACTTCACTTGTATGAGCCTCAGTTTCCTAATCTGCAAAATGGAGATAGCCACCATGAATTACCTCACAGACTTGTTGTGAAAAATAAATGAGATGATACCTGTAAAGTGTTTTGCGAACTTTAATGAACTATGTGAATATCAGCTATTATTTTTGTCAACAGTAGGAGGGTATTAAGTATTCCTGGAAGAAATTACACATAGGGCAGCCTATATCACCATCACAATAATTTTTTTGCCACTGGTGACATTCTGAAACTTCAGTAAGCAGCAGTGTCCAGAAGGAGAATAATGGTCTCTGCCCAGGGCACTTGCATGTCTTGTTCTGCCGGATGAGCTAAGGGGCCATGGTGATAACACTGTTCAATTATACCAGCTGGCTTATGAGATTGAAGTAACTTTTATATCTTTGAAGTTGCAGCATATATTAAATGTTTGCTATGTTCCAGGCACTGCGATTGTTTTCCTTTTTTTTTTTTTAACAAATGAAATGACCCAGCAAAAATAAAGGCTCAATGTGTGCTTCTTTCAAGGAACATCATTAGAAAATCAGTTATTTATTTCCAAAAGAATCAGTCTTTGTCCCTTTATTGACTACAGTTACATAAATCCCCAAATGTTAGTAAATAGGACAATGAAGTTGTTTCGCCTCATTTTAAAATCACAGATTCTAAGTAAAAATAAAGTTAAAAACAAAAGTCCTCATACCCCCTAATGTTCAGCTCATTAATTTTTAATTTCCCTTTTATATACAGTAAAAATAGAATGTAAGCTCCCTAACAACAAGGGCTATTTCAGCAGCACAGTGCCTGACAGATAATAAATAATACTTATTTTCCCAATTGATTTGGGGAAGACCAAAACAAACCAATATCCTCTGTACATCCCCAAATGTTCTTCTTTTGTACATCCCTTACTACAAACAATGTTTTTGACTTGAGTCACTGGGATATCTTCAGGCTAAATGACTTGTTGCCCATCTCTATCTTTGAATACATCTACTTTCTAAGAGAATCTTTTTGGGTTATTTTTTTCCCATAGAGTTTATAAGTGGCATTTGAGCTGGAATCTTTTCTTTCCTCCCCCATTAGAGCTAAAAGTAGCATTTCTCCCTTCCCACCTCCCATACCCTCAAATGAGCTCTAGACCATCTGTATGCTCATACACACACACACACACACACACACACACTCAAAATCAATTTTTAAAACAAATGCACTTGAGGAGTAGATGCAGAGCTAAGACAGAGACCTTAGGATGAGGTTGAGGGTGAATAAAGAAGTCTGCTAGGGTATGGCAGTCCAGGTGGGTGGGGGAGAAACAGATGCTGTGTGGGAGCTTTCTACTTTTCCCAAGCATCCTTGCTGACTAGGTTCTAACCAGCCTTGTTTCTATACTGTTGAAGGAGGATAAATGATGTCAACACCCTCTATATTTTGGCACCCTGGTCCAAAGCCCCACTCTAATCAAGGCTTTGTTCCCTATGATGAACACAGTGCCCCTAATTCTAGGATTAGATGCAGCATGTTGTAGTGGAAAGAATTTGGAATCCAGCAAAGACTTGACTTGTAGAAGTCATGTTCTGACTCTTAATAGGTATATGACCTTCAGCAAATCACTTAATCTCTCTATTCTTTGGTTCTTATATCTATAATGGGAATAATACTTGTGTAGCTGGTATACCCCAAGAGAACTTGGTATGGTTCCACTGAATATTTAAGGGGATATTGTTCCCGAGACAAAGTTAACTCCCTGTTAACAAGGTTTATTCAGACGAGGCTTTATTTTTTTTTGGTAAGTCCTTAAAAAGATGTGTCTTCACCTTGGCCTAGGTACTCATTGTCTCACAATAGAGAACTGTTTTGGAAGGGTGGCAAACTCTATAATGACTCAGAGTTCTCTCCCCTTTGGGGGATGGATCTCAACCCAAAAGGGAGTTTTATAAGATCCACAAGAAGTAAGAAGAGTTGTTTTGGGGCTCAAGCATGAGGACTTTGCGTATTTTTGTGTCAGTGAAATAAAGTCTATCTTATATTCAGTCTCTTGTTAGCCTTAGTTCATATATGGAAACTGACATCCCTTAACACATGCTGAAATTCCCTGGGGAAACCCTGGGTTAATGGGATGAGGTAAAGAGTAAGATGAATGAGAAGCTTCCAAGATGGAACCAGGTTCACATAAACCCATTTGGGTCATGTGTTGTAATTGTAATAGCAACCTCACAATGTGAGTGTGAGGAAAGTATTTTCTAAATCTTGAAGTATATTATACAAATAAATTTAAGGAGTAAGAGTAGATCCCACCATAGATATTTGGGGGGGCGGCAATGAGGGTTAAGTGACTTGCCCAGGGTCACACAGCTAGTAAGTGTCAAGTGTCTGAGGCCAGATTTGAACTTAGGTCCTCCTGAATCCAGGGCTGGTGCTTTATCCACTGTGCCACCTAGCTGCCCCCCGTCATAGACTTTTAAGTAAAGATTCTATAATTCAATAGTAAGTATTAGGATAAGAGGCAGCATAACATAGCATCTAGAGAGAGCTGGCCTCAGAATCAGGAAAACCTGAATTTAAGTTCTTACTCTTAGACATCCTAGTTGTATGAGGATAGCTAGGTGCCTCAGTGGTTAGAGTGCTGGCCCTGAAGCTCAGAGGATCTGAGTTAAAAATCTCACCTCAGACACTTACTAGCTCTATGACCCTGGGTGAGTCACTTAACCCCACTTGCCTTAAACATCCCGGGCCACCTCCATATCTTGCCAATGGACCCAGATGGCTCTGGAGGAGAAAGGGAGGTTGGTGACCTGCACAGCCCTCGATCACTTAAATCCATTTCACTGCAAGTTATGACATCACCCAGATGTTACCATCCTCTTGGAGAATGAAGAACAAACAACAACTAGTTGTATAACCTAGTCAAGTCACTTAATTCCTCAGTGCCCCCAGGCCACCAAGACTTGCTTATAAATGAGCTGTTGGACCTGTATTAAGATCAGGGAAGGGAGTTTCCACACTAAGAGATTCCCTTCAAAGAAATGACAGGTCTTGATCCTCTTTGTTCCCCTTCCTGTGCCCCCCGCCCTGAAAAAAGTATCAGGACATTGCCTTTGTTGAAATTCATGCTATCTTCCTCTATAAACTAGAGGAAAACATGCTGTGGTGGAAAGAGAACTTGATTTGGAATCAGTCAACAAGCATTTATTTTTTTTTCAGGGCAATGAGGTTTAAGTGACTTACCCAGGGTCATACAGCTAGTAAGTGTCAAGTGTCTGAGGCAAGATTTGAACTCAGGTCCTCCTGAATCCAGAGCCGGTGTTTTATCCATTGTGCCACCTAGCTGCCCCCTTAATAAGCATTTATTAAGTGCTTACTCTGTGCGGGGCACTGTGCTAAGCAGTAGGAATACAAATACAAATAGAAAGACAGCCCTTCCTTCAAAGGGCTTACATTCTAAGGGAGGAAGACAATACAGAAAAGAAAGACAGTGTGAGGGCGGCATGGTAAGATGGATGGATGGATGGATGAATAAGCAGACAGACAGATAGATGAATGATGAATGAATAAATGAATAGATAGATGGATGGATAGATGGATGAATAAATAGGTGCATGAATAAATAAATGAGTGGATGAAGTCCTAAGTCTGGACATGGCTGGTCTAGGCAGCTTCCTTAAATGGAGGTCCTGGGAGGAGTCATCCAATGAGAGGGAGAGGGAGCTGAGGCTACTTCCAGTACATGAATTCTAAGGCTGGAGTGCCATTTCAGGATGAAGCATCAGGGCATGGTAGAGGAACTCCAGAGCGCAGCCTGAAGGGGATGGGTTCCAATTTTGGCTCTGATGCTACATGACCTTGGGAAAGTAGTTCTACTTCCTATGAACTTATTTTGTTATGAGGAATTTCCCTTTGTTTCCTTTCTTACTCAGGGCTTCATTTTCAATGAAAGTCTTCTTGGAAGTGAGAATTTAGAATGATTTGGGAATGTTGTATTGTTCAGTCCCATCTCCACCTCTTCTTGGTGTAAAAACACCTTTCAGCGAAGTCATTCTCTTGAACTAGGCTTCTAAAAACACAACTGGTATTGGCAGATCCCATTTTCTGGGTGCATAAATTTTGTTATGCCTTCTAGAGAAATATTTTTGGCAGCTCAGTGCTGCCACACACAGAGGATGTCTCTATGTGACACCCTCTCTTCTTTCTTTTGATATGTATACAAGACAGATTCCAAAAATCTGTATACCCATGATGCAACCTTGCTACTCAGCTCAAGTCTGGGATTCTTAACTTTTTTGTGTATTCCCCTTTATCAGCCTGTTAAGACTTATGGAAACCTCAAAATGTGTGTTTTTTATTCATAATTGAAGAAAATTATAAATTTCAATTGGAGATTAAAAGGAAAAAAATTACTAATTTTACAAACCCCATGAAACCTATCTGTGGACCCTTTGGGAAAAGTGTTAACTTCAGGTTAAGAGCCTTTGCTCTAAGAAGAAAGAGTTCTGTCTTCTAGGATCCTTTCTTAAATTGGTTAGGGAACAGACTCCCTAACCTATCCCAAGATTTGGATCAGTTAATTTAGGAATAACATGTTAGCGACCTTAAATTCACAGAATTTTACAACTGATAAGGACCTCAGAGATAATCTAGTCCAAATTCTTCACTTTGGGATGAGAAAACAGGAGCAGGATAGCTAAGCGATTTAAATCATAAGGCAATGATATGATTGGTAAGTGGCCAAGCCATGACTAAAGCCCAAAAGCTTCTAACTCCGTCCCATTTTCTTTGCATTATACTAGCATCAAATTGTTTACTTCCAAGTATCTCCCAATGTATTCTTTGCTTTCTGTATGGATGAGTAGAAAAGGAGTAAGAGAAAGATTTTGAGGACAGAATTTATCAGGATAATTGGAAGATTCTTGCCTTATTTAGACAATATTACCGTGAGTGATCAAGGAACAATTAAAAAACCAGGTTCCCTCACTGTTTTCTGATTCCATTCACCACACCAGGCGATTGCCTTTGGATAGCTACATATAAAGGATAGAGACCCACCCTTGTACCATTTAATAAGATGTTCTATGTCTGATACCTTAATCAAGTGAGAATACCTTTTTTATTGAATTACAGAACCAATCAATCAATAGACATGCTGTGTAACTAGGCTGTCCACATGCAGAGGTATGAATTTCTTTGGGTCAAGAAAGGAAAAAGTGTGATGGACCAACCCAACAAAATAGCCGTGATTCTAGGAGCTTTAGATGGCAGGAGAATGTTAGCAGTTCCCCAAACCAGAGAAATGCAACCCATCACTAAAAGATTTTATTTCAGAAGTTGAAGATTCCAGTTCAAGCCAAGCCCATGAGAGCGGGCAGCTCTGGGGTGGGGGTGGGGGGGAAGATCAAGTTTCTCCCTATTTCTCTCCTCTACCTGCCATTTCCATTGACCATGTCATCAGGGAAAATCGTGGGAGAGAGTACATCTGACCAGGAAAGAGAGAAATACAGTGAGGACAAACATTGGCAAACAACACAGACACAGATGGATAAAGGAGGCTAGACCCACCCCAGAAAAGAAGCAGCTTTAGGGACTGATGACCCCTCCTCCTCTCCATTTCCAGTGGCAGAGAGAATTCTGGCTATGGATAGACACCGATTCTCAGAGTCGCAGAACTGCACCAAGGGGAAATTTGAAGACTCCACAAAGGGAGAAAAGGACTCCCAGGGCCAAGACTCATGAGCTACTCTTTACCACATGTATTCTACATGTTTGCCTCAGTACTTTTGTACTTTAAGTCCTTTGTACATTTTCTTCGAGGATTTTGTGTGTTCAAGAGAAAGGTATCCTCCCTCTTGGTGTGAGGTGGGAATGCTTTACACCAACTTTCTCGCTATATTTAGCAAATATCCTTTGTTAAAAGCTACTTCAATCTGGCTAATTATCTATGACAAACATATGGTGGGAGGTGGCTCTTCAATGACAATACTGGACACCCAGCTCCTCTGGGTTATCAGTACAAACCTGAGTGAAGTTGTAATTAGTTGCCTTCTGGGGAATCCTACTTGTGAGTGTAAGGATCCAGTTGGGGAAGTGGCCTCAAAAGGGATACTACATATGAGGGCCTGTCTTGGAGAATTTTGGGGCCCCTTCACATTTGCAAGGACCACGAGGGAGATTCTCCATCCAGGGAATCCAACAAAGCTAGCATTGTTTCTCTTTATTTGAGGCTATTATTATAGTTTGTTTTCTGGTCTGTTTGATGTCAGACCAGATCCTCTGAGATAACTTTTGGTCATTTAAAGGCTTGACTACTAATAATATTTCTTGCATTACTGCATTGGTATATTACTTGCATTATTGCATACTTGAAATTATGAAATCCAATATGAGCAGTATGGATTTCAAATCTCTAAAATACTGGTGACCAAAAGCTTATATAAAGCACATTGTCATACAATATTTTTTTACTTTTTAGCATATTTGAGTGGCTTCCCTTATTTGTGACATAAGTCCAGACAGCTCATCTTAGAGCTTTTATGGACCTACAAGTCCATAGGATAAGGTTTGCCTATTGACTTAGAATCCTTGAGTAATCAACCTCAAGTAAGTAATTCCATTTTGGGAGTGCCACACCTCTTTGGGACTCTTCTGAGTAGGTTGACCTGCTTGTCCTGGTGAAGAATGAGTTTAGATTTATGCCTTATGTGTCAAGAGATCCCTGGGAGATATTCTATTGTGCCCTGTTTGGAAAGAGACACCCAGAGACGTATTTTAGACTTATCTGGTTGGATTGCCCAATGTGGAAGAGGCAGAAAATTTAATTTTGGGAGCTGAGGATTCCAATCCAAACTAAGCTCGTGAAAGGGAACCACTCTTGAGGAGAAGAAAGAGTTTCTCTCCTTTTTCCCTCTCCCTGTTTAAATGGGATCAGACTAGTCCCATCTGAGAGATGGGAAACAGACATGGACAAACACAGGCACAGGAGGATATAAAAAGAGAGCCGGACAAGGGAGGAGGAAGCAGCTTCAGGGACTATGACCCCCTTGCATCAGAGAAAATGGCAGCTGAGAACTCTAGAAAGGCACTAATCCTCAGAGCCCAGCAGACCTACCTAAGGGGAATGTCATGAAAACTCCACAAAAAGAAAAAAAAAGACCACCCAGTGCCAGAAACTGCTAGGTACCCCTTTGCAACATAGATTCCCTACACATGCTTCACTATAATTTTATTATAAGTTTGATTCCAGCCTCCCCAGGGATGTTAATGAGTGCAAGGGAAAAAGGTGTACCTCATTTTGAGGGAAATGTTGGGTGTCAAATGCTCTGCCTATCCCTGCTTAGTAAATGCCCTTTGCCAAAAGCTCATTGATGCTATTGGTTGATTATCAATGGGAAGTAAATGGGTGGGGATTTGTGAATGACAACACCTTAAACTCCAGCCCCTGATAGTTACCACTAGATCTCTTAAAAGAGAAGTAATTGGCAACCTTCTAGGGACCCCAAACTAAAAATGCTCGTGGGAGATGGGATAGTAGCTTCAGAGAGGGTGCTACAATGCTTTCAAATCACTTAAACCAATCTAGGACTGATGAAACCTCTGGTAGAGTCCCACCTTTTTTTTCCTCCTTTTGCTGCTCCTTCCCCCCTTGACTTCATGGGTCCCTCTGAGACTCTTCAGTACAAGGTGCTAGGGAAGGCACTAGAAAAGGATAATGTTTAAATCTCCCTAAATCTGGATCGAGAGCTATCCAGAATTGGGAACTGTGGACTTTGCCAAAAATCCTCTAGTATTAGCTGGAGTATTTAACCTGGCAAAGCTTTCTTTGCTTTCTTTGATCCAGCCAAATCTGCCTTCTGACTTCTCCTCACACATGACATTTCATCCTCCATGCTCACGCCTTTGTTCAGGCTTTACCCCCTACCCCCAGGCCTGGAATGCCCTTCCCTCCTCATCTCTCCCTCTTAAGAATCAGTTGTTGGGAGGGCAGCTGGATGGCGCAGTGGTAAAGCACCAGCCTTGGATTCAGGAGTACCTGAGTTCAAATCTGACCTCAGACACTTGACACTTACTAGCTGTGTGACCCTGGGCAAGTCACTTAACCCTCATCGCCCTGCAAAAAACCAAAAAAAAAACAAAAACAAAAAAAGAATCAGTTGTTGGAGGCAGCTAGGTGGTGCAGTGGATAAAGCACCGACCCTGGATTCAGAAGGACTTGAGTTCAAATCTGGCCTCAGACACTTGACACTTACTAGCTGGAGTGGTTTGTCATTCACTTCTTCAACTCATTTTACAGATAAAGAAACTGAGGCAAACAGCATTAAGTGACTTCTCTAGGTTCACACAGCTTGTAAATATCTGTTGCCAGATTTGAACTCAAGAATATGAGTTTTCTAGCTCCAAGCCCCATGTTCTATCCACTGAGCCACCTAGCTGCCCCCTTAGGATCCATAGTTTCTTTCAAATATCAGCTCTGGTGTCATCTACCTTCTACATAAAGGCCTATATCCCCAGCTACTATGGCCTAACCCTCACCTCTCAAAAAATAACCCTATATTTATTTTGTATATGCTTATATAAGATCATCTCTCTAAAATAAGAATGTACTTTAGTACTGTTCTAGTTCAAACAGTTCATTTTGTAGTTGTGGAAACTCAGGGACCAAAAGGTTGTGACTTGACCAAAGTTAACACAGGTAACAAGTAACAGGATTTGAACCTGGGACTTCTGCTTCTAAATCCAGTACTCTTTCTATTGTAATATTGCTGCTTCTTATGTGCACAAATTAATCCTGCTATAAAATATAATCTCCTTAAAAGCATAAACTCTTGAATTTTCATCTTTATAGATCCAGAGAGACTGCATAGTATATAGTACAGAGATGTCAAACTCAGATAGAATTGGGGGTCACTGGACCATACATAAAATAGCTAGGTGGAGCAGTGGATAGTGCTGGGCCTGGAGTCAAGAAGACCTGAGTTCAAATCTGACCTCAGACACTAGCTATGTGACCCTGGGCAAGTCACTTAACCCTGTTTGCTTCAGTTTAATCATCTGTAAAAATGAGCTGAAGAAGGAAATGGAAATCTACTCCAGTGTTGTCGTCCCCCCCAAAATAATGGGGTCACAAAGAGTTGTTTATGACTGAACAACAAAAACATACATAAGTATTCCTACAGACACATATTGAATTAGAAAACCACATGATAACATTGTCTATGTCCTATTGTATTTTTATTTATTTTTATTAAATATTTCCTAATTATATTTTAAACTTTTTTGGGGGGGTGGGGCAATGGGGGTTAAGTGACTTGCCCAGGGTCACACAGCTAGTAAGTGTCAAGTGTCTGAGGCCGGATTTGAACTCAGGTGCTCCTGAATCCAGGGCCTGTGCTTTATCCACTGTGCCACCTAGCTGCCCCCCTAATTATATTTTAATGAGGTTGGAGCTGCAATCTGGCAGTGTCTGATACCCCTGTTTTAGAGCAGGTGATTCCCAATTCCTTGTGTCTTGTCTTAAGCCCTGTGCTATGCCACTGGTGTCTTTCCCAACTGTTAATAGCTGCTGCTAATTACAGCGATCATCATTGTGGAACGCATTATCATTCCTCTATCCAAATGTTTCTGGAACCTTAGAGTACATTTGTTCATTCCTAGATTTTAAGGAGAGCACACATAAACCCTGCCTTCAATGAGTTTACAGCAATGGGGGCCAGGGTGGGGTTGGGGGAAGGGGGGGGGCGGTATTTGGAAGGATCCACGAAATTCACACTGCAACATTCTGAAATCTGGAACATATAAGATAGAGTTGCCCTGCTGTGGCCCTATTGGCCAGAGTCAATATTTTATTAAGGAAATAACTCCTTGTTTGTCAATACACCTACCAAGGTTATCAAATCTGACACACTTAGAGGAATTGACACCGATTTGAAGCAACCTTCCTTGTTAGTTGGAAGAGACCTGTGTAACTGTTCTAATGAACGAATCTATGAAAAGTCACTTCCACAGCTGACTTTAATTACCTCTGTTGGGCTTAGATTTTTTTAAGCATCAAGGAAAACAGTATTGTTACAAAATGGCATCTGCCAAATTTTTGATGGGGAGGAGGGCAGACAAATAAAAAGGGTGGATAAAGGGGAAAAGGAGAAGAAACCCTTTCTAAGGCTGGAACCTAGAAGAGTCTGGGATTTTTTCACAGCATGTTGGTCTGGGGCACCTAATGGCCACGTTGTATTGGGCTATTTTCCCCCTTTAGGTTGGGTCAGATGGATGATGCTTTGACAGTGAATCCTCAGCGACTTGGGTTTTAGATCCTTCACTTTCATTTAGAGATACAGCAGATGAATAAAAGTACTAAAAAAAGAGCTCTTTGCTGGAGAGGGAAAACACTGACTTTTTCCCACCTGAAATTGGCAGTGATCACCAGACCAGAAATGGAAATTGGCAGGTACCACTGGATGTACGAGAGTTCAAGGCCACACCAGTATCGGCATGTGCCAGCACTGAGAGACAGTGTTAGTCCTTTGAGCGCTCCAGGTAAATAAAGTGTCGAGATGGGCTCTAAAGTAGAGAGTCAAGTAACTGGTTTGTGGTAGCTTTAATAGTTTCTTCAGTTTGGTTTTGTCTTATGTTTTGTTTTATGCGTAGGCTGCCAAAATAATGTTAAGGCACAGGTTTGACCACCGTCAGTTCCCTCATTAAAAAAAAAAAAAACCAACTTCATTGGCTCCCTAGTGCTTCTAAGAATGAGATATAGGGGCAGCTAGGTGGCACAGTGGATAAAGCACTGGCCCTGGAGTCAGGAGTACCTGAGTTCAAATCCAGCCTCAGACACTTAACACTTACTAGCTGTGTGACCCTGGGCAAGTCACTTAACCCCAATTGCCTCACAAAAAAGAAAAAAAAAAAGAATGAGATATAAATTCCTTAGCTTTCTATTCAAGGCTCTTCAGGACCTAAATCTCACCCACCTTTCCAAATTTATTCTGTATTATTCCCCCTTCTGCATTCCATAATCTAGCTGAACTATTAGCTGTTCCCTAACTCAACATTCCATCACCCACGTCAGGAGCATTTGCACAAGCCATCTGCCAAGCCTAAAATCCATTTTCTCCTCATCTCTACCTCTCAGACTCCATATCTTTTTTTTCAAGTCTCAGTTCAGCACCTAATTTATCTGTGAAGCCTTTTCCTGATCCCTCCCACCCTCCCAGTAGTTAGTGGTCTCTGCCTCTACAGAGTATAATACTTTGTATCATGTTTTTCTGTACATGTTGTGTATATCTGTAAACATTCCACCCCACAGATTGTCAGCTCCTAACAAGACAGGACTGTTTTGTTTTTTGGTTTTTGTCTTTGTATCACCAGTGCCTAACACTTTTGGGGGGGACTGAGGGTGGGGAAAGGGGTCAGATCTATCATTTTATTGATGATTACTAGTGTTGTGAACCACCTTCCATGGATGCAATGAGCAGCTGGTCTGTAACTTACAAACTACTAGTTTCCTGCAGCCCTGTTAAGCAGAATTTAAACAACCTGCCCGTCCTCACAGTGAGTGAGGATATGTCAGAAGCAGGATTTTCATCCAGTTATTCCTGACTCCAAGCCTGACTCCCACGTTCTGTGATCTGTAATTAAACCAGCCATGTGTGGGTGGCCCTATGAGAGGTCTGGGGGGCCAGGAAAGGTACTAGCACTAATCTGCCTCATCTCTTCATCATCCTCCTTCACCTTTGCTGAAAGGTAGGAATCATGCTGCCTAGAGAGAAAGAGCTCACAGCCACCGGCTGGGAAAATGATCACACCTCTCTGAGATCCAGGTTAGCCTTAAAAGGGGAAATAAAACCGTGAGAGAAGGAAACGCGTAATTGTTTTCTCAGTTCTCCCCATGTCGGGTTACCCAGTCCAGATTTCTCATTTCTCTTTTCTCATTTCTAAGCCGCCCATAAGTGAAGTGGAATTCTCAGACCCTCTCAGCCCACCAGACCTGTTTTGCAGAGACGTAAAGAATAATAACGAATGACTTGCTTTTGTGACTTCCTCCTAACTACTCCTTTTCCTCCAAGTCTCCGATTCCATAGCTCTTAACCCATTTGCCTCACCTGAGCTGGTTATAATGTAGTATATCCTTTTCACCATACAGCTGGCTCCTGCTACCTAAAGACATGCCAGGAAAGACCATGGCTCACATAGCTCCAAGTGGCAGTCTTGAAATATGATTATGTATTTTGCATAAACCATGATTCTTTTTCCAGGTATCTTCTTTCTGAAAGAGATTACAATCATAGCTATAATACAAAACCCCTAGTGTGTATTATGTGTTCTATAAGTAAAACATAAATTGCAGAAAAACAAAACACATAATTAGCTAAATCAGCTCTATGTCAATATCCAATTTTTAGATCATTTTTTAAAAATGCCGTGATCCAGGGCCACTATTTGTGCCTTTATGACACCTAGGTGAGTCAGTAGATAGAAGTGCTAGGTCTGGAGTCAGGAAGACTCATTTTCCTGAGTTCAAATCCAGCCTTAGACACTTACTAACTGTGTGACTCTGGGCAAGTCACTTAACCCAGTTTACTTCAGTTCCCTCATCTGTAAAATGAGCTGGAAAAGGAAATGGCAAACTGTTCCAGGATCTTTGCCAAGAAAACCCCAATTGGGGTCACAAAGAGTCAGACATGACTGGAAAAAAGCAACTAAACAACAACAGCAAAAGACTAGGTGACTGATTTTCACAAACATGATGAAATAGGAGGAGCTGAAGCTTTGAAAAAAATCCACTAGGCAAGAAAAAAAGCTCTCTATTTCAGGAACTTGGTGTGAAGGATAGCTACAGTACTTTACTCATATGATTTAATTTCATCCTCACAACCATAGGAGGTAGATCAATTATCTTGCCCATTTTACAGATAAGAAAACTGAGAGAGGGTAAGTCACTTGCCAGAATCACTCAGATAGTATCTGAGGATAAGTTTGAACTTCAAGGCCAGTTCTTCAGTCTACCAAGCTGCTGCTTCTCAAAGTAAAGGTCCCAGTTATTAATGACTGCTTGAGACTATCAGGAAGAAAATAAAGCCATTTAAAATCTAATGGGGGAGGGAGAAAGGAATATGTCTGTTGAGAATCCTGGTGTGTCTCTAAATAGTGAATTTAGAGGAGGGAAAAATAAAGACTGGCTCTTAATTGAAGGAGGCGGGATGGGAAAAAGAGTGATTCTTTCCATCAGTGCTTTTAAATGTGTCTTCTCCTTTGTCCAGAGGTGTCAATTTTATGTGTTTGAATTAAGCCTCAGCCTGAGTTATTCATTGTCTCTTTCACTGAATCCTTTCTCAAGACTTCAGCATCCAGTATTCTTTTTCATCTTTAAGGGAAAACAAGTGGTCCAACATTCCTTTGAGAAAGAGGCTTCAAAAGAAAAACACCCTGGTTTTTTTATTTGCTAATTAAAGTTCCACAGCTAATTCATTTCTGCAATTTGAGGGTCCCAGTTAATGTTAATCAAATGAGAAGGAAGGAAAGAAAATCAGATCATCAGGGAACTAGTAATATTGCAAGTCAGAATCAAATGAACAAAAAAGAAAATCTTTAAGATATAGCAAGCAAAGCATATTAAAATAATCATATCAACTTCTTCCCATAGTCTGAGAATCTAGACAGAAATGGTTATACCTTTTTGATCTGTGATCTGATCTGAAAAATTAAACCTCTGTGATATAGTTCAATACAGCAAGTTTTCATTAGTGGTTACTGTGTCCAAGGCACTAGGAATACAGAGACACAAAAGAAAATAGTTCCTGCCCTCAAGAAGCTTTCATTCTATTAGACAAACAATGAAACAATTATGCGCTGTGCAGATAGCCCAGGTTCAGCTTTTGAACATATCAAAGTATGAGGATCTAAAACTATGAGAACTGGACTTATTCCCTCCTTCCCACTTGCCTTGAGATTATTTTTTGGCTTCTGAAATGAGCACAGTTGCTATTCTGTACTGAGACTCTAAACCAGACTGTGTGAAGCATTAAAAATAAAATTTTTAAAAAATAGGGGATTCCATATGGCACTTGACTGCTTTTTCCCCCATAGAGTTCTGATTTTCCTTCCCTAGAAAAGGAAAGTTTGCTACAGGGTGATGGTTGGCTAGGAAACCACTGCCAAGGGAGAATGCCTACACTAGTCAGGCAGCTCTTATTAGTTCACTCCTACCCAGTACTGCCTCTAAAAGACTGCTTCAGATTGCAAAGTCCAAGATTGCTCCATTTTTTTCACCTTCTCCACCTTCCCTACTTTCTTCCGCAGCTATTTTTAATAAGAGAAATTCAGAAGAGAAACCCCCTTTTATCTAATATCTTCAGAAAGAATTTTTTCAGTGCTGTAGTGTAGGAGTTAGAAGTTAAAAAAAAAGTAGTGAATCATTTGGCTCTTTCCATTTCAGCTTACCATTGGAGTCACTTTCAGGAAAACTGGCTAGCCATTAGAATAAAACATACATTATCTTCTTGCTTCTCTATCCTGTATCCTAAAAGTAGGCAGTAATTTCTCTTAGACCTGGGAAAGACAGAGGACAGCTTGTGAAAGCATGATCTATTTGGGAGCTTCTTCAGGTTCTCCTAATCATAAATCTCACATGTTCCTGCTGTAGAAGGTTGTGTTATAAGAAGTCATTAGTGTATTTGCTAAGATCTTTTAAGTCTATGTTAGGAGCATCAGAGCAAAGATGCTACCTAGAAGAAAAAATGAGCTTGGAGCCAAGGACCTCTGATGAAAGGAAGGGTTATGCCCAGAAACGATTTGCAAAATCTGCCAATTTCTTCACCTTTGAAGATGGTGCATTTTAACCTTTGGAGATGCCCCTGGTTAGTAGTGACTTGTTATTTATGCTTCCCTTGGGAATGTGTAGTTACATAAGAATTGTCAGGTTGATTCTTGTGATGGTCAAAGAACAATGCCTTTGGTTTCCAATTGTCCTATCCATTAGTCTGAAAGACTCCATTTCCCCCCTTTTTAAAAAATTAATAGAACCCTTGGTTGAGGGGAGGGAGAGAGTTCTGTTTCAAAATGACTCCCAGTATCAAAGGACAGATCAGTTGGAAAAACAACTGTAGCTCAGTGATTTGAGTTTTCAAATACCCTCAATTTTGTTCTCAAATATGCTGCCACCTGGTGGACGGAGAGGCAAAGGACTTCTTTAGGGACTTTTGAATCTATAATAGATTCACTTAACTGGTATTGTTGTTTATTGTTCATCAAGTAACATCAGGAGGTTGATGTTGTGGCTTGCAAATGAATTGGATTTGAATGAGGCATAGCTGTGCAAAGTCACCAGCCTCAGTCTCTCCTCCAGAGTCGTCATCGGAATCTAGTGTCAAAACATAGGTCAAGACAACTGGTGATGACCCAGGATGCAATGGGGGACCTTGCCTTTGTAAGCTAAGTTTTTTCCCAGTTCCCAGTTTGTCTGAGGCAATACGCATTCAGTGATTAAAGGCTAGGTGAGAACTGAGGCAAAAGATGGCATCAGTCTGAGAGGGGAAGATGAAATGGTCCTACCTTCCCACTCCCCAAACTTTCTTTTCCCCCTCCCCACTAAAACCAGAACTTTCAATAAAGATCATTTAATTGTGATGAAATCAAATGCTGTGAAAAGAGCCCTGACAGATGACAAGGGTTTGAATCCCAGCCCACCTACCTATATGAACAAAGGTCTCCATTTCCTCATTGTAAAATGAGAGTCAACTAGATGGCCTGTGAGATCCCTTCCAGTTCTAGATATAAGATCCTGTGACTGGATAGATGATCTCTAAGTTCCCCTTCAACCTGTGACCCATGACCTCTATTAGGGGCAGCTAGATGGTATGCTGGATAGAGTGCTGGAATCAGGGAGAGTCTTCTTCCTGAGTTTAAAATCAGCCTCATACACTTAATAGCTGTGTGACCCTGGGCAAGTCACTTAACCCTGTTTGCCTAAGTTCCTTATCTGTAAAATGAGCTGGAAATGGCAAAACCACTCTAGTATCTTTGCCAAGAAAATGCCAAATGGGGTCACAAAGAGTTACCAAACAACAAAACCTGGATAATTTCTAAGTCTCCAGAAAAGATGTGACAGTTTGTGTTCTCATACCATTGAAGAATGGATAATATTAGGATTGGGACCCAGTAAGAAAAGAAGTTTAAACCCAAAGACCAAAGCAAAGTGTGTGCTCCTCAGCAGAGCAGAGTCCCAAGTAGCCAATGGAGGGAGTAGAGCAGAGACAATGAAGAAGCCCATCAGGTTTCTTGTTGTGATGTCAGTTGTCAAGTTCTGTCTGGGCTCCCCAGGTGTGCGACCTCATGCACCACTGAGAAGCACAGTACCTTGCAGTCGAAATCCACGCCAAGGACTTTTCTCACCATAAGAGGTTTCGGATGAATGAGTCCTGTTTATAGATTGACACTTGTGAATATAAGAGCCCTGGGAAATGTGTTGCCAAGGGTGGTTTCTTGGTGTTGTTGTTCTCTTTAAAAGAAGGAACCACTGGAACAAATCTCCTCAAAAGGTATTAATGTCATTCTTTTCTTTAAAAAAAAAAAAAAGAGAATTATAGTAGCATTACATAGGAGGACTTTTTCAGAAATAACTTTTAACTATTTAGTGGAAAAAAAATCAGAAACCTTAGAGGTCACTTAATCCAGGAATTTCATTTTACAAATAAGGAACTGAGGCCCAGAGAAGTTAAATAATTTTCCCAAGGTCACACAAGTGGTAAGTGACAAACATAACTTCTTGCCAATGGTTCATCATCAATCAAGCCTTGTTTGACTCTACCTCCCTTAGCCTCCTCTCCCTTCTGTTTTTATTAATTATATCCCCAGCACTTAGCACAGTGCCTGACATGCTATAAGCACTTAACAAATGCTTATTGGATCAGATTTATTGCATCAGATCAGTTAGCATTTTTGAAAACTTTATTTAAGTTGGAATAAGGTATAATTAGCATGTTTTCTTTTTAATGGAGGTACAGAAGCCTTTGGTAGCAAGTTGGAATATGCTTGTGACCTGGAGGTTGGAGTACCAAATTCCTCCCAATGTTTTCCTTTATAAGGGGCAGAAACTGAGCTCTCAGCCCCTCACTGTACTTTGTATCTGCTGCCATCACCAAGTAAGTACCCCCAGTATCCTGTTCTCACCCCCTCCCCTTTTCCTGCCTCCTTTTGTGTTTTGTCTCTTACTTTAGACTGTAAGCTTCTTGAGGGCAGGGACTATCTTTTGATTAATTGTATCCCCAGGCCTTAGGGTTTTGGGTTTGTTTTTTTGTTTTTGTTTTTTTTAGTAAGGCAATTGGTGACTTGCCCAGGGTCACACAGCTAGTAAGTGTCAAAGGTCTGAGGCCGGATTTGAACTCAGGCACTCCTGAATCCAGGGCCAGTGCTCTATCCACTGCGCCATCTAGCTGCCCCCATGCCATAGGCTCTTAATAAATGTTTATTCAATTGAATCCATTAGCATTAGTGAAAATCTTATTCAAACTGGAATAAGCTGTAAATAGCATGCTTTCTTTTTAATGGAGGTACAGAAGTCTTTGATAGCAAGTTGGAATGTGCTTGTGACCTTCCTTTTAAGAATCAGGACTCTTCTAGGTTGTAGCTAAGTGGTGTGGTGGATGGAGCACAGGGCCTGGAGTCAGAAAGAACTGAGTTCATATCCAGCCTCAGATATTTACTGTCTGTGTGACCTTGAGCAAGTCACTTGACCTCTGTTTGTAGAAGGAAGGAAGGAAGGAAAAGAGGGAGGGAGGGAGGGAGAGAGGGAGGGAAGGAGAAAGAGAAAGAGAAGGAAGCAAGGAAGAAACAGGACTCTTTATTTTTCTTTTATGTATTGCTTTGTCTAGTAGGTACATTTTCTATAGTTGCTGAATAAATACCTACCCATGCTGGTGATATTCTTGTTGTAATGGCGAGGAACGAAGATCTTGATAGAAATGCAAGCAGCCTTTCAGATGGGCCTTGTTAAAAGACAATGGTCCTAGGGGCAGCTAGGTGGCACAGGAGAGAGCACCATCCCTGGAGTCGGGAGTACCTGAGTTCAAATTTGGCCTCAGACATTTGACACTTAATAATTGTGTGACCCTGGGTAAGTCACTTAACCCCAATTGCCTTACCAAAAAAAAAAAAAAAAGAATACATTTTCTAAGTTTAAAATAATTTTTAAAAAAAAAGAAAAAGAAAAAAAAAAAGAAAATGGTCCTAGAAGTTGAAAGACTTGGGTTCAAGTCTTACTTTGCTACTGACTAACTGTGCAACCATAGACAAATCACTTATCTCTTATAAAAATTGGGCTTTTGGAAGAGGTGACCTTTGAGCTCCCTCTGGTTCTACTAATAATGTTGATAACTTAACTTACCTTACCTGTCTATAAGAAGGTAAATTCTTTATAAATAACCAGCAAGCTCTTTGTACATAATATTTGCAACGTCTTGTTACTTGTGAGGTAAGTAGTACAAGTAGTATTAGCCATTGTTATTTTGGAGATGAAAAAATTAACTCTCAAAGAGGTTAAGTGACTTGCCTATGGTCACACAGCTCTTACATGTAAGAGCTTCAAGTGGGTTCAAGGTCTTTGTTGACTCCACAGACAGCACTTCCCATCATGCCATGCAGCCTATTGGAAAATCTATGATTCTGTTTGCACCTGGCAGATTTGTGAAGCATACTTCAGAAAATTTCTGCATTGATCCTTCTGACCGAAGGCCCTTATGTTCCCCCAGGAAGCTAGTGCCTTCCCTTCTGAGATTACCTTCAATCTATTTTCTCTCTTCTCCATTCTTCCCCTCCCTTCATTTCCTCTCCCTTCCCCCCAGCCCTCCCCTTTCTCTACTTTCTCTGTCTCCTCCCTCTCTGCTCTTTCTTCTTTCTCTCTCTTTCTTCTCTCTCCCTCCTCCCTAACTGTGCCTCTCTCTCCTTCCCTCTCCCTCTCTCTCCCTCTTCTCTCTCCTGTTTCTCTCATCTCTCTCTCCTCCTCCCTCTAATATGTATATATTAATATATTTATGTGTGTATGTATACACACACTCACACACACATATATATACATATATATCAGCAGGTGGGTAGATAGATTGATCGATAGATAGATAGATCAATCGATCGATAGAAAGAATTGTACCTAATATTTACATGTTGTCTCCTCCATTGGAGTGTGAGTTCTCTGAAGGTAGGGACTGTTTTTAACCTTTCTTTATAAACTCAGCTCTTAGCACAGTGCTTAGAATATAATAAGTGCTTCTCCCTTCCTCTTCATCTCTAAACCTATTGACATTACCTCCCACTCTCTCTTCCTTCTGTCTGGTCTCTGACAATGAGGGGACCTATCACCTTGTCAAGGGCAACCCCTCTACTTGGGTCTTTTGTTTGTTTTGTGTTTTTTTTTTTTTTGGGGGGGGGGGAGTGACTTGCCCAGGATCACACAGAGAGTAAGTGTCAAGTGTCTGAGAACAGATTTGCAGATTTGTACTCAGGTCCTCCTGACAACAAGGCCTGTGCCTTATCCACTGAACCACCTAGCGGCCCTACATGGGTCTTTTGTATACCCTTCCATCTTTAGATAGCAATCTTAATCCCTTTCTCTCTAATCTTCACCCTCCCCCTAACTATTGGCTCCTTCCTTACTACATTCAAACATGCCCAAGTCTGCCCTATACCTTACAATATAAAAACAAAAACAAAAGCAACTTAACCCAACTCTACCATCTCCTCAAGCTTTTGTCTGATAACTCTCTTCCCTTTCCTAGCAGAACTAGGAAAAGCTGTCTAACCTAATCCTAACCCTCTCTGCATCCACTTCATTTCTTCCCATTCACGTCTTAACCCTTTTACAATTTGGCTTTCAACCTCGTCATTTGACTGAAACTGCTTTCTCCAAAGTGACCAGTGATCTCTTATTTGATCTGATGCTCTTTTTCAGTCCTCATTCTTCTCAACCTATCTGATGTATTTGAGGCTGTTTTTCACCCCTCTTCTCTTAGATAGTCTGCCCTCCCTGAATGCTCTGTCTCCCCTGATTCTCCTCCTACGTAATCCTTCCTTTGCTGGTTCATCACCCAAATCTTACTCCCTAATTGTGGATGTTCCCCAAGGCTCTCTCAGCTCCTATGAGTTAATTATCATCTCTAAACCAATGGATCCCAGGTCTATATATCCGACCCTAGTCTTCCCCAACCTGGACTTTAATCCCACTTTAATTGCCTGTTGTTCAGTTCAAACTGGATGTCCAAAAGACACCTCAAACTCAACATGTCCAAAGCAGAGCTTATTATCTTTCACCAAACTCTTCTAAGCTCCCATTTCTGTTGAAGACAGCACCATTTTTCTAGCCTGCCAAGTTCATAATTTTGGCTTTATCTTTGACTCCTTCCTCTCCCTCACCCCATGCATCCAATCACTTTCCAAGCCTTGATGCTTCTACCTCCAGCATGTCACTCCCCTTCTCTGTGTGAGGCAGCTAGGTGCACAGTAGATAGAGCACTGGCCCGGGAGTCAGGAGGACCTAAGTTCAAATCCAGCCTCAGACACTTGACACTTACTAGCTGTGTGACCCTGGGCAAGTCACTTAACCCCAATCGCCTCAAACATCCAGGGCCATCTCCAGTCATCCTGATCTATATCTTACCACTGGACCCAGATGGCTCTGGAGAGAGTGAAGCTGGTGACTTTGCATGACCCTCCCTCACTTAAATCCAATTCACTGCAAGTCATGACATCACCCTGATGTCATGGTCCTCTTCAAGAATGAAGGACAGACAACAACAATAGCCCCTACTTTGTAAACTCCCATGGGTCCCCATTGCCTTTGGAATCAGACATAGAGTTCTCTGTTTATCTTTTAAGGCCTTTATTAATGTCATAATCAACCTATCTTTCCAGGCTCATTATACATTATTCCCTCTTCCATTGTCCCAGTCTAGCCAAACTGCCCCCCTCCCCCCCCCCTTCTTCACATATAAGCCTCCACCGCCTGTTTGCTTGCCTTTGTACTGGAATGCACTCCTAATTTACCTCCGCCTCACAGAATCCCCACTTTGCTTCAAAATGCTGCTCCAAGCATCACCTTCTCTTGAAGCCTTTCTCAATCTCCTCGATTGCTAGTTCACACTCCCTGAAATGCAACTTTGTATTTATTCAGAATCTACTTACATATTAAGTACTCGTAGTCACCCCCATGACGATCTAACCCTAGGAATAATGATACTTTTAGTCATTATATTTGCATTCCCACTGATTAGAACAGGTATTGGCATATAATGGATGTATGAACTGTATGACTGACTAGCACCTAATAGAAATTTAATGAATTCAATTAATTCATTAATGACTACTTGGTGGCTGATATTTATTTGATTAGTTTCAATGATGCCCACAGGAACATCCATGTTTACTGATATATATATGCTAAGACAGACACTGGATCAGACAGATTCTGATTTGAACCTCTGGGGCAGCTAAGTGGTGCAGTGGATAGAGCACAAGCCTTGAAGTTGGGAGGACCTGGGTTCAAATATGACCCCAGACACTTTGCTGTGTGATCCTGGTCAAGTCACTTAACCCCAATTGCCTTAAAAGAACATCCCAAACCATCTCCAGGCGTCTTGATAATATATCTTGCCACTGGACCCAGATGGCTCTGGAGGAGTGAGGCTGGTGACTTTGCAGAGCCCTGCCTCACTTAAACCAATTCATTGCAAGTCATGACATCTGTCATGGTCCTTTTTGAGAATGAAGGACAACAACAAGGAAGATTTAAACCTCTATGCTTAGGTTTTAACGAGAAAAGAATACCTTTTCATCTCACTTCCTATTCAGAAACCTCTAGTGGCTCCCCACTGCTTCCTGAATAAATTTCAGATTCTTTAGACTGCAGTGATGATGACGACGATGACGACGACAATAATAATAGCTAACATTTACATAGCTTTTCATGTTTGCAAAGCACTTTACATGTTACCTCATTTAATCCTCACAGTAACCCTGAGAGTGAGAGAGGTTAAGTGATTTATCCCAACATCCTACAAGTAAATGTCTGAGGCAGAATTTGAACTAAGGTCTTCCGGACTCATAGTCCAACATTTTATCCACTATGCTACCTAACTTTCCAGCCTTACCTCTCAATACTCCTGGCCATATGCCCTGTATGCCTGCCAAACTGGCTTACTTCCCATTTCCCATACTGGTCCTCTACTTGCCCACATCTCTCCCTTCTCACTAACCCACTATTCAAAGCCTACTTGTACTTCAAGATTTAGCTCCAAAGGAAGAGAACCCATTCAGCTTTCCCCATAGCTGGAAGTGATTTTTCCTTTCTTCTAACATGGTTTGTATGGTTCTTATGTACCCAAACAATTCTATCCTAAAGTAGAATTTGATATCGTTTCTCTCTCACAAGAATGGAAGTCTCTTGGGGGCACTGATCTTTGTATTTCTGGCAGTGTTTAGCACCATGCTTTTACATGCGGCAGTCACTCACTTAATGCTCATTTAATGGATGAACCATTCATTGTTGATGCCTATCCAATCCCAAGTGTTCCATGGAGTGATGCTTCCAATTAGAAAACATTACCCAGGGAAATTTATGGGATTTTGTATAATAGGTAGCTATTTGAGAATTTGGGGTCTTTAGTTATGGAAAGGGCAATTATTAAGCACTTTTGAAAATTTCCCTTGAACATAAGTAGTGCAATGGTTTGCTCCTTCAGTTTATATGTGTTCTGTATTCAGATGATGGTGGTAGTGACGATGATGATAATCAGTAACACTGCTTTTATTGAGTGTGTAAGTGAGCTCACATCCCAATGCTCTTAATGAATTATAAAAAGCAATTTTATCTACCTTCATGATAATGTGTGTAACGTTAAATATAAAGGAATACTGGCAAGATAATCATTTGTCCTTGGGTGTCCTTGGACCAGCTCAGTTGCATCCCATCAAAAAGAAAACTTTAAAGATGAAAAGAATGAAATAAGTAATAACAATAATGATAACTGGCATTTAGTGCTTGAATATCTTCAAAGTAATTTGCATACATTATCTTACATAATCAGCATATATTATCTCACTTGAAATAAATGACCTAACTCACATTACCATTTGGTTGTCTGTTTACATATGAATAATTCTATTTAAATTCACCTGAAGTTAGTAATCATAAGTGTCATGTATATAAACATATGCATACATGTAGAGCAGGTATTCTGTCCACTAAAGCAGATTGCAATGTGTTAGAGATTTAATATATAGTATTATAATTATAATTATATAATATGCATACTATATTGCTTTAATTATAGAATCTGATCATGTTATATTTATATTTTATGTTCTATTTTAATTACATATAATATATCACATTTATACTACATATTTTATTGTTATATAAACTTAGTGCATTATTGTAAAAATGTAATATTAATAATGTGATGTGTTATTAACATTATAATAACATAATATATAATAGGAGCAGCTACAATGCCTGGCCTGGAGTCAGGAAGACCTTAGTTCAAAATCCAGTCTCAGATACTGCTATTGTGTGACCCTGGGCAAGTCACCACCCTGTTTGCCTCAGTTTCCTCATTTGCAAAACAAGCTGGAGAAGGAAATGACAAACTACCCCAATATCTTTGCCAAGAAAACCCCAAGTGGGGTCATGAAGAGTTGGACATGACTGAAAACAACTAAACAATAATATATAACATATTATTAAATCTCCAACAGGTCCCATTGTGTTTCAGTGGATTGAGTACCTACCTACTCTGATGAAATTGTGGATCCTTGAAATATCAAAATAAATATAAACTTTAAACATAAGTAGATAAAAACTATAGAATGGGAAACTTTTCATACAGTTTTTTTAACTTCTATTATTTAAGACATTATATGTTTTAGACATGGAACAATTAAATTTTTTATTTTTATTCCTGATAAATCTTAATTTGTCTTGGATCATCGTTTTGGTGAGAAGAGGTAAGTCTTTCAAAGTTGATCAGTTTGACTATCTTTGTGATGTAATAAATCCCTTCCTCTCGGTTAGCCCATTGTGACTTTTTGAAGATGCAGCCTTGTAATTTTGCAAATGTAGGATTTTTGCAAAGTTCGTGTTTGTAACTTTGTCTGTTAACTGTTTTGTTTTAACTTAATTTGTTCAACTTCCGTTGAAGGAAGCATGAGATGATGAGCCTGTTTGACTAGGTCTGTGTGACCTTTATGACCTAAAAGGCAGAAAGATTGTTTTATATTTTTAAAAGTGATTTCTCTGTCTCTCTGATGTCAATTTCTCTACAAAGTCTTATCACAAGCTCCCATTTTGTTTCAGGGTTATTTTTCTACTTCCTGAACCTCTGCTTAAGCATAATAAAACATAGGTTTTTTTGTTTCTTTTCTTTTTTTTTTTTGTGGGCAATGAGGGTTAAGTGACTTGCCCAGGGTCACACAGCTAGTAAGTGTCAAGCGTCTGAGGCCAGATTTAAACTCAGGTACTCCTGAATCCAGGGCCGGTGCTTTATCCACCGCGCCACCTAGCTGCCCCCCATCATAGACTTTTAAGTAAAGATTCTATAATTCAATAGTAAGTATTAGGATAAGAGGCAGCATAACATAGGTTTTTAACTTCTGTAATTTCTTCATGGTGGGAGACTTATTCAGCAGCAGGAACCTACCACTCAGAAAACTCAAAGAGGAGATATTTCTCCCATTACAGATTCCTTTTCATCTTATTGTGTCATTTGATATGTATTTGACACAACAGCATTTTCTCCACCAATCAGGAGTCACATTTAAACAGCAGCATCCCAAATGCTCTAGGCTTAATTAGAAACCCAGGTTATAGACATGAAATTGAAAAAGGTAGACCCCTGGAGGCAGCTAGGTGTCAAAGTGGATAAAGCACTGGCCCTGGATTCAGGAGGACCTGAGTTCAAATATGGCCTTAGACGCTTGACACTTACTAGCTGTGTGACCTTGGGCAAGTCACTTAACCCTCATTGCCCCCGCCAAAAAAGAAAAGAAAAGAAAAGAAAAAGGTAGACCCGTTCTCCCAACACCTCCCCACTGACATACTTTACACAGCAAACATTAGGTATCAATTTTTCATTTGAACCCATGAAAACACAGAAGTCTTTACAGTGGTGGCCAAGCAATTACACCTAAAAGAGTTTTCAAAAGTCTTGATGCAGATGTTAGTGGGATCACAGAATGACCATTCTCATGGTGCTGCTGTCCCCATTTTTCCCAGTCATCTACGATTGGAATGTCTTGGACCATGGACTGCTTTTCCTGAACTCAGCCTATTCTTTCCTGCTATTCCTGCTTCTGGACCTTTCTTCATAAAATTTTCTTCTTCTGGACCTCTGCCTTCCTGCAGAGCCCTTTGACCTATTGATGGCTTTTGAAATCTATTATGCTTCAAAGACTACCTCCTCCTCATGTATTACCTATATCTGATTACTTACTGCCTTAGGGAAGGGGGAGGAAAGGGAAGGAAAGAGGGTTAGAATTTGGAACTCACAACTTTAATAAAAATTTTTATTATAAAAAATTATTATAAATTAAATATAAAGTATTATTTTTTAAAAACTACTTCCTCCATGAAGCCTTCCCAGATACTAATTAATTCCTCCCTTTTCGGATCCTCCATTGCACATGTGATCCTTCATCACCCAAATACATACTTGGCAAGTTCTAGTCTGTGTTCCTTCCCCATTCCCTTTTAAGTTCCTTGTGGTCAGTGGCTGTGACTGTAGCCCTATAGCAGGTTTGAGCTATAAGGCATTGTAACCTCGTGGGATAGCAAGTTGAAAGGGACCCCAAGAATCATCCAGGCAGTTTTACAGTTGAGAAAATGGAAGGTTAGAGAGGTTAAGTGACTTGCCTGGGGTCACATGGGCAGTAGAGAACAGAGCTAGAATTTAAACTAAGGTCTTTTAATTCCAAATTCAGTGCTCTCTTCCCATCAACTTCATCTCTGAATTCTTCACCCTTGACCATAATAGGTACTTAATAAATGTCCACTGAATTGAATTGACTTTCTCCCCATTTCCCCCAGCTAAGAGGGCTTGAGTATATGTCATGAGTCATTCTCACTGTACTCCCCCCTCCCAACACTGGCTCCCCACATTACTGTATTTTTTTAGCTCTTTTGCCTGAATGCATTTACTTTGCTGATAATATAGGTATATGTTCATCCTATAGCTTAGTTATGATTAGTATATTTGTTCTGGTTTGGGGCTCAAAAGTTAGGGAATTTTGGTTCATCATTGAAGCGATAAGCAGTTAGTGCCTCTTCTGTGTTAGGTCCTGAGTTTGCCCTCTCCATTAACTCTGAATTTTCTTATTGTATTTGATTCAAGAACAGAGTTTCAAAATGGCTGCCTCAGGAGCTCATCCTCTTTATCTATCTCAGGGTCTTTTTAATTGGGAGATGGGGAAGAAATAAAAAATGACTTGAGAGATCTCTAAATAAGAAGAAGCTATGATTTTCTCCTAATATAGCTCAGGCAAGTGATTCCCAGCTTTTGGAGTGTGGGGAGTTGTTTTTGTGACATCCCTCTCCTTCTAGAAAGGCCAAACAGTACATATTTTAATTAGAATTAATTTTGTTTTGAAGATTTCTTTTAGTAATTTGACAATACCTTATGAGACTATTGAAGGCAGCTGGGAAGTCACAGAGCCAAGGTTGGGGGTGGTGACCCTGATTATTATAAGAAAGAACCAGCACATCAATATTAGTTTTCACTTATACCACTACCGAGGCAAAGTTTCATCCATTTCTGGTTCTTGTGATTAGCAGCTTCCAAGAGCACTCATTTGGTTCCTGTACTTTCTCCTTATATTTTTGTCCCTAGTAAGAAATTGTCAAGTGGAGAGGAAGACTGGGTATGAGGGCTAGGGGGCGGGGGCAGTGGTATTTGTATGTGTCTAATACCATTCATTCCCTGGGGATAATCTGGGCCCTTGTTTTAGCGGGCCCTCCTCCTGAGAATGTGTTAAATGTGTAGCCAGGATCACAGACAACTTTGGGCAAATCACTGAGCTGTTAATAACCAGCAACCATGGTAACTGCTATCCACAAGGCCAAGGACAAAAAATGTTTTTATTCTGTTGTTCAGCACAAAAGGTTCTGGAGATGCTTTAGACAAAATGGCCATCAAGCGTTAGATGCATTGGTGCATGGATTGTTGGTTGTTGTTTTTTCAACTGTGTGGTTTATACTTTAAACTGTTTCAGGTTAGTTTGTAGGCCTGAGGGTCCACCAGAATCAAAAAATTAATTCTCTTTCTTGAGGCTAAGCTAACTAAAGTTATGATATATTTAACCACAAAGGAATTTCTGCAGTTGTGTGAAGGGAATTTAGTATGATTGTTAAAAATGTGTTAGAAATCCAAGCATTGAAATGTCTAGGGACAGGTAACATGCAAGTTAGCCATAGATTATTCCATTTGTATTCTCTATTTGTGGCCGATAGATATTCAGAAACTTGATAAAGCTCTAAGTTTGGATTTAAGAAATATATAAGGGGTGAGGGTGGGGGGGCGGCTAGGTGGCACAGTGGATAAAGCACCGGCCCTGGATTCAGGAGGACCTGAGTTCAAGTCTGGCCTCAGACACTTGACACTTACTAGCTGTGTGACCCTGGGCAAGTCACTTAACCCCAACTGCCTCACTAAAAAAAAAAAAAAAAAAAAAAACTATAAGAAATATATAGGGGCAGCTAGGTGGCCCAGTGGATAAAGCACCGGCCCTGGATTCAGGAGGACCTGAGTTCAAATCCGGTCTCAGACACTTGACACTTACTAGCTGTGTGACCTTGGGCAAGTCACTTAAACATAATTGCCTCATCAGAAAGAAAGAAAGAAAGAAAGAAAGAAGAAAGAAAGAAAGAAAGAAAGAAAGAAAGAAAGAAAGAAAGAAAGAAAGAAAGAAAGAAAGAAAAGAAAGATATAACCAGTCTTTTGCTATAGTAGTTTCTAATAGCATACCCGTCTGCAGCTATATGACTGTATACTATGTAGATTTTTAAAAGATCAATGTTTCCAGTGACTCCTTGGAAATTTGCCTTACAAATAAACTTTCTTTATCTAAATTTCGTTATTGCCTCTGCTACATTTTTCTGGTACAGTCTCAAATGCACAAGGAGGCCCTTTAAAAAAAAAAAAAGGCCCCAGAAACTGAGAAAGTTCATGGGATTTAGAAACTGGCAGGGACTGAAGATCATATAGTCCACTTGCCTCATTTTGCAGATGAACAATGAGGCTTAGGGAGATTAAACGATTTGCCTAACTAAGGTTGCACAAGTAAGATTCAAACCAGGTCTTCTGGTTCCAAATATCCAATGTTCTTTCCATTAGAGTGTGGAAATCTTTCAATGATTTTCCCTCTTGGGTCAGGGTTAAATTATATTAGTCTCTCAACACCAACACATAACTATATTAGTCTATTGGTATGATTAGTCTCTTTCAGTATGATTTTAATGATGGGGTCTTCTGCAAGAGCTGAGAGGCAAATATTGGCACAATGAACTACACGGGATTGTTTTCTATGTCCTTTGGTTGAATTAAATACTGCTTTTTAAGAAAGTGGTCCATTGGGTGAAGTCATTCTTATTACTAGACTTTTGTTGCAGTGACATTTGTATTAAAAGCAATCTCATGGACACCTTATAGAAGAAGATAGGTAGAAAAGCATGGGCAACTAGGTGGCCCAATGGATAAAGCACTGGCCCTGGATTCAGGAGGACCTGAGTTCAAATCCAGCCTCAGATGCTTGACACTTACTAGCTGTGTGACCCTGGGCAAGTCACTTAACCCTCATTGCCCCACAAAAAAAAAGAAAAGAAAAGAAAAAAAGAAAAGCAATTGATACTAACCCTGCTGTGGATTCCAGATTGACTAATTATTACCCTAGTTGAAATTTGCATGAAACATTCATCTTTTCCTCTGTGTAGGTAGTGTTGACTGCAGTGGGAATTTTTTCCCCCAAGATGAGATCATAAGCAAAGTAATTTTATCCAACTGGCTTGCATTTCAGATTATTTCAATAAAACACATCCAAGAGCCATCCTCACTCAGAAACTTAAAGGTTGCTACAGAAACACCAAGTAAGGTCCTATATATTTGCCTGAATTCAGGAAAGTAGAACCTTGCATAGCAGGTACTATATTGACAGAATAGCGAAAAGAAGAAGGAGAAAGGAAGGAAGGAAGGAAGGAAGGAAGGAAGGAAGGAAGGAAGGAAGGAAGGAAGGAAGGAAGGAAGGAAGAAAGAAAGAAAGAAAGAAAGAAAGAAAGAAAGAAAGAAAGAAAGAAAGAAAGAAAGAAAGAAAGAAAGAAAGAAAGAAAGAAAGAAAGAAAGAAAGAAAGAAAGAAAGAAAACAAAACACAACATAGGGGCAACTAGGTGGCACAGTGGATAAAGCACCGGGCCTGGATTCAGGAGGGCCTGAGTTCAAATCTGGCCTCAGACATTTGACACTTACTAGCTATGTGACCCTGGACAAGTCATTTAACCCTTGTTGCCCCACAAAACAAACAAAGACAGAATATTATTGGAAGAGGTTTCCTTACCAGGTGATGAGGTCCAAATTAGTTCATCTGAAGAAGACCCGGATTCAAAGCCTAATTCCAGTGCTTGCTATCTGTGAGCAAATCATTTAATCTCTCAGCTCTGGGTTTTTCCATCTGCCAAATGGGAATAGCGCCTACCTCCCAGGGCTGTTTTGAGGTTCAAAAGAGATGTCACATAAAGCACTTTGCAAACCATAATGGTCTATGTGAATGGCAGTTTGGCCTTTTTCCTTGGATTGTATGCTGCAAACAAAGAGATGGGAGCCAAGGACCGATTAGGCAGGGAAAGAGTATTGACTTGTTTTTATAAGCTGTTTTTATATGGACTTTACCTCTACCTAGGAATGGCAAAGTTAGATGATAGATTGGCAGTTTCATGTACAACTATCTTTTTATTATATTATGTTATGGGAATACTCGTTTTATTACACAAATTAAAAATAAAATAATTTTTAAAAAAATTTAAGTTAGATAAGGGGACCCAGTTTCATGTTACATGATAAAAAGAAAATTATACATGCCTTTTGCCCAGGGGTAAGAGTTTTAAATGGACTCTAAGTCTTGACCGTACTAATTTGTACAATTTCTTCCATTCTTGTCAATTCAAGGCTCCTAGAACCTGTTTATTGGCAAGGTTTGAAATGGGTTCAGCTGTGCTGTTAGAAATAAGGATGAGCAATATGGTGGCCTTGCTCTGTGGGAGCCAGGGCTCATGTAGCTGTAAATAAAGCCGGCTGCTGGAAACTTAAAAAGCATTGGCAGTATGGAGCAGCTGCTGAGAGGGTGTGATCCATCTGAGTGCTCCAAAAATTTCCCAAGTCCCCTGTTTTCCCTGCTGTTAAGCAAACTAGGCCCACAGCATGGACTCTATAGTCAACTGTGGAGATCTAAATTAGGTGTGGGGGGGGGGAGGGGGGGAACCTTTAGCCTTGACCTTCTGGAGACCTAAGGATTGGGAACTGCACTGCTGTTGGCTAAATAAAACCATTTTTCTCATACCACCTCTCTGAACAAATAACTCGCATTTATATAGTGCTTTAAAAATTTATGGGGAGGGAGCAGGTAGGTGGCACAGTGGATAAAGCACCGACCCTGGATTCAGGAGGACCTGAATTCAAATCCGGTCTCAGACACTTGACACTTACTAGCTGTGTGACCGTGGGCAAGTCACTTAACCCCCATTGCCCCTCAAAAAAAAAATTATGGGGGCAGCTAGGTAGTACAGTGGATAGAGCACTGGCCCTGGATTCAGGAGGACCTGAGTTCAAATCTGACCTCAGACACTTGACACTTACTAGCTGTGTGACCCTGGCAAGTCACTTAACTCTCATTGCCCAGGGGAAAAAAAGGAAAAAAAATTTATAAAGGTTTTATAAATATTATCATTTGATCCTCAAAACAACCCTGGTGGGGGGGGGGGGAGGGGGAGCAGTAGATGCTATTATTGTTTCCACTTTACACCTAAAGAAATTGAGGCATTAGCCCCGGGGTCACACAGCTGTTAAGTGTCTAAGACTGTATTTTCACTCAGATCTTCCTAACTACAGGTCTAGTGGTCTATCTGCCATACCACCTATTACAAATATTATCTCATTTTATCCTCACAGCATCCCTGAGACATAGATGTGCTTAGTATCCCCATTTTACAGCCAAGGATACTGAGGCAGACAGGTTAAGTGACTTGCCTTAGTTTCACAGCTAAGTGTTTGAGGCGAGACTTGAACTCTTGACTCCAGGTCTAGCACTATATCCATTGCACCACTTAACTGCCTAGAAAGGGGACTAAAATGATAAAAAGTAAATGAGCCAGTTGGGTGTAATGGAGAGAGTACGGGGCTTGCAATCAAAAGGCTTGGGTTCAAGTCCTAAGTCTTAGGACTTAGAAGGCATGTGACTTCACCTTTATGACTTTCACTTTCTTCTTCTGTAAAATGGGAATAGTGTTCATGGAATATATTCTTTATAGAAGTGTTATCAGGAAAGTGCTATATACATGTGAGCTGATAATGCTGATGATAAGCCATTGAGCTTGACTTCCTAATAATTAGAGCCATCCAAAAGGCAAATGGGCTGCCTAAGGACACAGTAGGCTTTCCCTCACTGGTAATATTCAAGAAAAAACTCTGGTGACCTTTGTTGGGCATATGGTAATGAGAAATTTTGCCAGATATGGATTGCTCTAGTTGCCTCTGAGTTGTCTCCCAAATCTAGATTCTATGACTGTAAAAAAATTATAATGGGGGGCAGCTAGGTGGCGCAGTGGATAAAGCACTGGCACTGGATTCAGGAGGACCTGAGTTCAAATCCAGCCTCAGACACTTGACACTAGCTGTGTGACCCTGGGCAAGTCACTTGACCCTCATTGACCCACCCCCCCAAAATTATAATGGCAATAAATGACAGCATATGAATTAGTAGATTTGAGAATGAACTCTGTTGTTAAAGAGAAACTATTCATTTAAAGCTATTGAAAATTCAAAGGATCTGTTCAGTTTTTAAAATAAAACCATTAGAAAATGTGTTCAATTCTTCATCTTTTCATTTATCTGAAAAATACCAATGTATTAACCACTATTAGCCCCCTATACTCTAGGATCTAGTGTCTTGGTCTTTGAGACAAATGTAAATAACACTCCTGTTTTAACACTGCTCATTAGGATATAGAATGATCTTTTGCTCAGTAGGCATCAATTAAATGTTTGCTATTAACTATGCTGTAGCCACAAACCAAATAATCACATCCAGTAAAAGCCCAATATAATATAGCTTCAGGGCAGCTATGTGGCATGATGGATAGAATGATGGTTAGACTCCAGGCCTAGAGTCAGAAAGACACCTGAGTTCAAATCTGACTTCAGATACTTCCTAGCTGTGAGACATTGGGCAAGTCATTTTACCCTGTTTGCCTCAGTTTCCTCATCTGTAAAATGAGTTGGAAAAGGAAATGGCAAACTACTCCAGTGTCTTTGCCCAGAGTCAGACAGGACTGAAAAATGACAGAACAAAAAGAACGTGAGCACCAGTCCTATGTCCCTTACTCCCTAGTCCCATTTTTAAAAGAATATAAGTGGGTAGGGTTATATGGGGTGGGTTTTTTTTTCCTTCTAAAATGTGATAGCTATTTTTACAAGAACAATATCCAGGTTGGGGGAGGAAGGAAAGGGGAGGAATGGAAGGGGTATGATGGGAACTATATCATTATGGTAATTTTAAAAATATATTTCTTTTTTAAAATCATCAAAGTATTTTATTATTTTCCAGTTACATGTAAAGATCGTTTTCAACATTTGTTTTCATAAGATTTTTAGTTCCAAATGTTTCCCCCTCCCTCCCTTCCCTCCCCCCTCTTCAAGACAGAAAAAAAATTCTATTTCTTTTAACCAAAGAAGAATAACATCTTGGGGTTTTTTATTGTTGTTGTTGTTGTTTGCAGGGCAATGAGGGTTAAGTGACTTGCCCAGGGTCACACAGCTAGTGTCAAGTGTCTGAGGTCAGATTTGAACTCAGGTCCTCCTGAATGTAGGGCCAGTGCTTTATCCATTGAACTACCTAGCTTCCCCCAGAATAATATATTGTTGGATCAGTTGGTGGCATAGTGGATAGAGTATTGGAATTGAAATTGAAAATTTGAATGCTGCCTCAGACCCGTGTGACCCTGAGTCAGATTAGGTGATAGATACCTAAGATCCCTTCAACTCTAGTGTACTAAGAGTCCATGAAAAAGAGCTTCCCTCACTATGTGACTTTGGGGAAGTCAGTTCAACACAAGGGGTTCCAACAGTCACACCTGGAAAATGAGGGGACTAGGTAATCTTAAAAGGGAGATTCATCATTACATATCTCCCTCAAGTGTTAGAGGTTCCTCTGTGTTTGGGCCACTTATAAATTTGTAGGATTTTTTTTTAATTCTATGAATGAATACCACAGATGGGTTCCATGTTACATAAGCATTTGTACACACAGTGGGATGCTATGTCACAGATCCTTTTGGGGAACATGAACCTTATTTTGTAAGTGTTGGTGAAAAATTGATAAGATATATGCAGAAGGTCACTTAAGGCTTCCAGGGAATGACGTTTTCACAGGGACACTTTAGTGAAAAGTGGAAAAGGGTCTTATTTTGTTCAGGAAGTTTAGAAAATGCTGTTTCTTTCATTGCATTTACAAGCTATAACATTTTCTAATGTTCTGTGTTCATTTCCCAGGGGAAAGTTTTTTCCCATTGCCAATAACATGTATGAAACGTTAATTTTTGGTAGACTATTCACCAAAAAATGGTATCTTTGCAAGACTTATATTTTCTATTGGCAAGCCGTTTCCAGCCCGTGTGTGAAGCTCATGGTTTAATGAAAGCTATATAGCTGGCTTCATGCCCTTGCTCTGAATAATGAATTGCTTTTGATTGCTGTTAAAGATCATAATGCAGTTAAAACTCTATTTTCCTGACAACCCATTTACTTTAAGGGTCTGGAGACTATAAACAGAGACTGAGAGGCCAGAAGGGATGCAACAGTCAGGCCTTCAGCTATCCTGCTCATGCACTTTCATTGAAACATTGTCCCAAATGAAATACAAATTTCTCTCAGAGATAAAAATGATGTTGTATCATGTCACTTGGGGATATTTTTGTAGAAACCCTAAGTTTACAGACATCTTTGGGGAAGACTCCTTTTATATAAGATTGCAGTCCTTAAGTCTTAATTCTTTTCTGACTTAAGGGAACTTTCTGTTGAGCTCACTTTAGCTAAAGGTACTCTATGGATTTTTTCCTTCTTTACCCCTTCCTTCATTCCTTCCTTCCTTCCTTTCTGTCTTTCTTCTTTTTTCTTTTCTTTTACCTTTTTTCCTTTCTCTTCTTCTTTCCTTTCTTCCTTCCTTTTTTCTTTTTCTCTCTTTTCTCTCTTTCCCCCTCCTTCCCTTTCTCTTTCTTTCTTTCTCTCTTTCTTTTTCTTCCTTTCTTCCTTTCTTTCTTTCTTCCTTCCTTTCTTCCTTCCTTTCTTTCTTTCTTTCTTTCTTTCTTTCTTTCTTTCTTTCTTTCTTTCTTTCTTTCTTTCTTTCTTTCTTTCTTTCTTTCTTTCTTTCTTTCCTTCCTTCCTTCCTTCCTTCCTTCCTTCCTTCCTTCCTTCCTTCCTTCCTTCCTTCCTTCCTTCCTTTCTTCTTCTTCTACTGTGTCCAATGAGGACATTTCTTTTCATTGAAGTCTAGTTTGGTGTTAGATGGCATGAGGATATGACTAGATTTTGGATACTATAATTAACTGAGGCTTTTGTTTGGACAATTTTTTGAGCCTAGTTCTGGAACTTTTCTCTCAATTAGTATAGGGAATTCCACGCATTGAAATTTTTCCACCAATGCAGATCAATAATTCATATGTCCCATAAAAACCAAGAGAGTGATCTGGGACCCTAAGAGGTTAAGGGCCCTGACCATGAACACCTTGACAGTTTCTATCAGAAGAAGTACTTTGACTCCAAGGCTGGCCTTCTCATCACTACTCCATTGCTTTGATTCCATTGTGCTAAGGGACCAAAATATCCATTAATTTTCCAAAACAACCTCTTTAACTTAATGTTGCTCAGAGCACAGCAATAGTCTAATTACAGCATTTGACTCTTCTGGTTGCAAACTATGTCAAAGACTCAGTGAAAGTCATTAGTTCCAATAGAAACAGTTACTTAAGTTATGCCAAAAGTATAAGGGTTTAGGGTAGCTTATTACATTCTCCCTCCTGGGGAACCATTGTTTCATTACCTTCCTTAAAAACAAAAACAAAACAAAACAAAACTACACACACACACACACACACACACACACACACACACACACACACACACACACCCCAACAAAAAACACTTTAAAAGATTACATTTTTATTCATTTTGAACTTAAATACAAAAAGATAAAAAGAACATTTTCATGTCACAGTACAACATAAAAAGTTAATTCAATATAAAAGCATGAATTTCTATGTCATACTATTTGCTTTTTTAAAAAAACTATGTAATAAATACTACATATCATTTTCAAAGCTATCCTGCTTTTCTGTGCTTCCTTCTAAGTTTTCTTTTGTTCTCTGCTGTGTACATTTTTCTTCCCTCCCCATCCCACTCTAGAGAAGGCTACCATTAGACATAAATATGTGTATGTGTATATATATATATATATATATGTAAAACCATATTATAAATATTTCTATTTATCAGTTATTTCTCTGGATATGGATAGCACCTTCATAGGTCCTTTGTGAGTGATTTGAATACTTATAATACTCAAAATGACTTAGTTATTCAAAATTGTTCTTGGGACAACATTGTTATTACATGTACAACATTCTTTTGGTTCTACTCATTTCATTCTCCATTATTTCATTAAAATCTCTCCATGTTTTTCCAAAATCTACCAGCTCATCATTTCTTCAAGTACTGTAGTATTCTGTCACAATTATATACCACAACTTGTTTAGCCATTCCCCCAAATGATCAGCATCCTCTCAGTTTCTAGTTCCCACCACAAAGAGAACAGATATAAATATTTTAGGATATATAAGTTCTTTCCTTTTTCTCCTAATCACCCTGGGAGCCGCAATATTTCTTTTTTTTTCTTTCTTTTTTTTTGTTGTGAGGCAGTTGGGGTTAAGTGACTTGCCCAGGGTCACACTGCTAGTAAGTGTTAAGTGTCTGAGGTCACATTTGAACTCAGGTCCTCCTGACTCTGGGTCCAGTGCTCTATCCACTGCGCCACCTAGCTGGTCCCACAATATTTCTTAAAAAATAATCTAAATGTTCTCCTCAGTGTAATTTTTGTGCCAGCACTTCAGACAAGAGACATTGGCACCAGTCACTTTTCTCATAGTTATTTGCCATTTGGGGTACGGGGGACAGGAGAAGGAAAGTTGTGGACAACTCTGTCACTGCTGTGGGGATAAAGAAGCTGTTGAAATGATAATTACCTGCCTTGGACTTCAGTTTCTTGGATCATAGGAATCATAACTGTAGTGGGAGCAGGGGATCATAGATTTGGCTATGGAAGAGCCCCTGCAAGTTTATCTTGTCCAACTCCTTCTCATTACAGTTGAAGAAACTGAGCCCCAAAGAAATGACATGCCCAAGACTTGTGTGTGTGTCGTTACTGACTATACCGACGTAGTAAGTGATGTGTCATCGCGTCTGTACACTCTGCTTCCTTTTTCTTTATTAGGGGAAATGATCCTCCCTAAACCTACTTTCCCAAGGTTGTCCTGAGGACTTCCTGAGATAAAGTCTATGAAAACAACCTCAACCGCCTATAGAAGCTCTACAAATGTAGCTTGTTATTCATTCAGGCCACATGTGGGTTCCCACCATGAAATGCACTGAATCGTGTTGCTTTGGTTTCCTCTCTCTGCTGCCTAGGTTGCTTTGAATGCTGCATCAAGTGTCTGGGAGGAGTGCCCTATGCTTCCCTCGTAGCCACCATTCTCTGCTTCTCTGGAGTTGCTCTGTTTTGTGGCTGTGGACATGTCGCCCTGGCTGGGACCATATCCATTCTGGAGCAGCACTTCTCCACAAATGCCAGTGACCATGCCCTACTGAGCGAGGTGTAAGTACTCACTATGGCATATCCAGAAAGAAAAGAAGGAACTCCTCCCACCTCCAAAAAAAAGCCCTCTACTTTCCAAAAAAATTAATATGAGCCCTTCCTGTCAACAAAAAGATTTTAAAATTTTATTCTGTTTGTCTTTTATTGTGAATCTAACACCAAATAAAATGAGCATTTCTGTATATTGTAGAAAAGAAAAAGAACGTGAAACTACAGGTCACCATTTTGTATAGCTTACTTTTCTTTTTAACTATATTCTAAGTTCAACCTGTAGTTTCTGCAGCTGGGTGGCATCAGATAAAACACTGGGCTTGGAATCAGGACTCATCTTCATGAGTTCAAATCCAGCCTCAGACACTTCCTAGCTGGCTGACCCTGGGCAAGTCACTTATACCTGTTTGCCTCAGTTTTCTCATCTGTCAAATGAGCTAGAGAAGGAAATGAAGACCACTCCAGTATCTTTGCCAAGAAAATCCCAAATTAGGTCACAAAGAGTGAGACACAACTGAAAGACTGAAGAGTCACAAAGGTAAACCTGTAGCTTTCAAAGCTGTCCTGCACCTGTGCTTTCTGACCTTTCTTTTCTTTTCTTTGCATTTAAAAAAAAGATGCCTCAATGACCCTCGTTCTTTGCTCTTCTTCTGGTTACCTTATACGTACCTTTTTTTTTTTGTCCTCCCACTCCCACGGAGAAAAGAAAAAGAAAGTCAAAGGGAAAAGATGGTTTTTTTAAAGACAAGGCCAATTATAAGAGACAAAGGAGACCCAATAAGCCATGATGATGATGATGATGATAATGATGGAGGAGGAGAAGAAGAAGGAGAAGGAGGAGGAGAAGATGACAGTACAGAAAGAGTAATGTTGTATACTGTGAGAAAGGATGAAATAGCGGATAGATTCCTTGAAATTAGGATAACCTAAATTCAAATCTTGCCTTTTGACACTTACCAATTGTGTGGTCCTAGGGCGAGTCACCTTATCCTTTTCATCCTTTTTCCTCAGCTATGAAATGGGGATAATAATACCTACACCAAATTAATCTTGGTGTTCTAAAGAGAGAAGGTGTTCTGGAATATGAAAGGTGTTTTGTAAACCTGAAAAAGGCTCAGTGTAAGAATGTGTTATAGGGGATAGCTAGGTGGCACAGTGGATAGAGCACTGGCCCTGGAGTGAGGAGGACCTGAGTTTAAATCCGGCCTCAGATACTTAACACTTACTAGCTGTGTGACCTTAGGCAAGTCACTTAATCCCTATTGCCTCACTAAAAAAAAAAAAAAAAAAAAAAAAAGAATGAGTTATAGGCAGTATGAGTTCTGTCTCCAGTATCAGAGGGTAAGATAGACCACTCCAAGGGGCAGCTAGGTGGTACAGTGGATGAAGCACCAGCCCTGGCTTCAGGAGGGCATGAGTTCAAATCCAGCCTCAGACACTTGACACTTACTAGCTGTGTGACCCTGGGCAAGTCACTTAACCCCAATTGCCTCACAAAAAAAAAAAAAAGATAGACCACTCCTTCTCATACACATAGATGGAATAAAAAGAGGAAGGAGACTGGCTGTGTACTTTAGGAAAGCATTCATGCCAACTCTAAAATGAAGTCTGGACAGCTAGTAAGTACAGCAACAGGAAGGCGCCTGGGGCATCCAGAAAGAACCCTGCCTTCCACTCAAGCCTCCTTTTAGGCACCTTGATGCCATCTAATCAGTTCTAACCCTTGTAGTATTTATTTCTACAGTTACCTAGAGTGATCATTGCTGAAGCCTCTCTTGTCATTTCAATATTTCCTTCTAGAGTTTTTCTTTCTGATTCTCTCCTTTTCTTTTCTTTTTTGCTCTTTGGCTCTAAAGTTTTCCTGTTCAGAGAGGGGGGTCTTTGTTTGCTAGGGCTCATCTCCTTGGCTGACTGACATCAGATTATTTGTGAAGACATTTTTATAAAATTATATTTGGCAGCACACTAACATGGACAAGATAGAAACATTGGAAAGGCCTTTTGGTTTTTTTTTTTCCTTTGGATGTACACGCAAGGCATTTTCTGAAGGGAAAAGAAACCTTGACCAGCATCAATCTCCAGACAGAATTTATTTACCACTTATTGTACATAGGTCTTTGTGCAGGGTAAGCCTTGGATGACAGAAAGATGAGGGGCTGATTGGGAGGGGACTCCAGGAGGACAATCTTTTCAATGGATGAGAATCAAAGGTATATTTCTGAGGTCTCAAAGAGCCCCCAATCTACCTTGTTTTTATCGAATAACCACGCTGTGTTTTATACTGCTCCAAAATTTGACTTGTCCTTATTTCTTCTTCACCAAGGTAGGAAAGCTGTTGTATTTACAAAATGAATCCAACTCTTCAAACGCTCTCCTTTCCTTGCCAGGATCCAGCTGATGCAGTATGTCATCTACGGAATCGCATCCTTTTTTTTCTTGTATGGGATCATTCTGTTGGCAGAAGGCTTTTATACCACAAGTGCAGTGAAAGAGCTACATGGAGAGTTTAAAACAACAGCCTGTGGCCGGTGCATCAGTGGCATGGTGAGTACGACTCCATGATGGTAACTTGTACCCTGACACAGTCTAGACCTAAACGAGCATAAGTTGCTTTGTATTTACTCAAAAGAAAATCTAATTTCAAGTGTACAGATAGCATATAATTCCATTTACCCGGTTTATCATTAAAATTGTGAAAACATGAAATATTGACGAGGGGGAGAGGGCAACAACAGATTGTTTAAAAAAACATATTGGGGGGCAGCTAGGTGGCACAGTGGATAAAACACCAGACCTGGATTCAGGAGGCCCTGAGTTCAAATCCAGTGTCAGACACTTGACACTTATTAGCTGTGTGACCCTGAGCAAGTCACTTAACCCTCATTGCCTGGCAAAAAAACAAAAACATATTGACCCTTTAGGCAGCCCTCCCCCCTTTAATTATTTTAATTTAATTTTTTAATAATTTAATTTTTAAAAATTTATGGAATGAAACAAGAATGTCTATAACAGTATAATAAAAAGATGATTGCACATGAAACTGCAAATCTACTATGTACAACTTGCTATTCCTTTTAAATATATAGTAATCATGTCAATTTCTTTTAAAAAAATGTTTAATCTTCCCTTCCCCCCCACCCTAGAAATGGCCACCATTAGACACAAATAGGTATATATGTAGAATTATTCTAGACATCTATTTATCAGTTCTTTCTCTGGATTCTGAGAGCATCATCCTTTGTGTGTCCTTTAGAGTTAATTTGGGTATTTAGGCAGAAATGTGGGTGAACTTACCATAAATGTGAGAGCACTTCAGAGAGAGATTATCATGGTTACTATTATGAAAAGAGATCATAGCACCACTTAAATCCACACCTTCAAAAGTAAAAATGGTGTCTGGGGATTGATTTTGAATGTACTTTTTATTGCCTTGATAAGTCACCTGTGAGAGGAGGAGTCGTCCAATGCCTTTGAAGCCTGGAAGACTTGGGCCCAACTGGGACCTTTGCTTTACACTGGCTGTATTACCTTAAGCAAAATCACTTAACATCTAGGTGCTCTTGGCCAGGGCTTCTTAAACCTTTTCCATTTGAGCTCCCTTTTTGCCTGAGAAAATTTTACAGATATATAGGTATATAAAATAAATATATATAACTTTTATGGTTGCCAAATTTTTGCAATGACAACATTCAGTTATACAACCCCATGTGGGGTTGCAACCCACAGTTTAAGAAGCAAGGCTCTAGGCAACTAAGACTCTTAAGTTGTAAAGAAGGTGCCAAGATGCATTGATGGAGAAAGTTCATCACCAGAAGACAGATTCAGTTCTTCCCTTAAAACTTTTGTTTGTTGAATCATTTTCAGTCATGTATGACTCTCTGTAGTTCCATTTGGGGTTTTCTTGGCAAAGATATTGGAGTGGTTTGCCATTTCCTTCCCCAGCTCATTTTATAGATGAGAAAACAGAGGCAAACAGACTGCAGTGACTTGCCTAGGGTCATACAGCTAGGAAGTGTCTAAGGCTGGATTTGAACTTAGGTCTTCCTTACTGCAAGACAGGCCCTCAATTCACTATACCACCTCACTGCTCACCTCAAAACTTACTTGTGCTAAATTTTGCCAGTGGGAAGTCATTATATAATGTTTAACTGGAACTGAATTTTTTTGGAGTGAAGGTGGTATTTTAAAAATATTTATGTAAGTATTGATTTTAGTCAATAAAATGTATTGTATTGATGCTTAGCTTTTTAATATGTTCTGATTGGATAAACTCTTTCCATTGGAAAACATTCAGAAGTTAGAGGACCTCATTCAAATCCATGATCTGCCACTTACAAAGTATGACTTAGGGAAAGTCACTTAATCTTCTCTGGGATTCAATTTTCCCAGCTAGATGCTACAATGGATAGAGTGCTGGCCCTGGAGTTCAAATCCAACCTCAGACACTTCCTAGCTGTGGGACTCTGAGCAAGTCACCCCTATTTGCCTCAGTTACCTCATCTTTATAGTAAGTTCGAGAAGAAAATGGCAAACCACTCCAGTATCTTTGCCAAGAAGACCCTAGATGGGGTCACAAATAATTGGACGCAATTGAAAGAACACAACAAAAGTGGGGAAGTTGAAATAAATTACCTCTATGCTTCCTTACAACTCTAAATTTATAGTCCCATTTTTGATCACTTCATTGATGGGTAGGAGCACACAGGTGGTAGATAGAGTATCTATCCTGGAGTATCTGGCTTGGAGTGAGAAAGGTCTGGGTTCCTATTCTAAATTCAGTGTTTCCCATGGAATGCCTAGCTCAGGACCTCATACATGACAGGCGCTTAATAAACGCTCTGGGGGCTGGATCAGTTAAATGGATAAATAGCATAAATGTCTCTGTCTGATACTTACCAGCTACATGACCAAGAGAGAGATCATTCAAACTCTCTGAACCTGTGTTCTCAAGTGTATAATGGAGATGGTAGTTGTAGTACCTACATCGCAGTGTCGATGTGAGAGTCACTCTAGATCTGTAAGGAGTCACAGGACCCAGTCAACCTCCTTATGTTCCAGATAAGGAAACTAAGGCCCAGATAGTTTCGACAGTAAGCAATTTGACGCATTATCTGAAGCCAGGTTCTCCAGAGCTAGTGCTTAAGGACTTTAGAAAACATTAAAACACTAAATGCTAGATATTAGCATTCCTATTATGATGATGATGGTAACGTTGGTGATCATATTTTTAAACCACAAATTAAGACATGCATCTTGTTTCAGGGACTAATTTAAAAAAAAAAAAACAACCTGCAATCCAGGACCTCTCATTTCTCTTGTATATATCTTATTTGTGCATAGTGACTTGCATGTTGACTCCCCCACTAGAATGAGAGCTCCTTGCGCATGCTTTTGCCTTTCTTTGTTTCTCCAATGCGTTGCACAGTCCCTGATTCTTAATGCACATTGGCTTGACTCGTTGACATATGGTTGCTGTTATACCTGTAGGTGGAAAGAACCCTGGGTTTTAATTCCACAATCATCAACTATATATTTTGTATGTGTACAAGCTTTATGAAGAAATAAGCACTGCTGCTTTTGTCCACTCACATATGACTTTTTCTTCCCGCCTCCATTATTCTCAAGGGGATGAGTAAGTAGACTTCTTTTCAGAGGGTCTTGTAAAGAGTAAGTGGTGAGGTAGCTAGGTGGCGCAGTGGATAGAGCACCAGCCCTGGAGTCAGGAGGACATGAGTTCAAATCTGACCTCAGACACTTAACACTTACTAGCTGTGTGACCCTGGGCAAGTCACTTAACTCCAAATGCCTCACCAAAAAAAAAGGGGGGAGGGGTTTAGTAGGATGTATCATTGCACAAACAGCGTTCCACCAATGTGTAAACATAGGAGCACTTTTTATAGGGTGGGAGGCATCAGTAATTCCCCAAGTTATTTCATTTTTGTCCTCAATCACAGAAATAAACAAAGACAGTCCCTTATTCAGCTTAAAGTCTCTCCAGTTGGCCTTTAATTGGAACCCTCCACCTAGGAGCTCACCATAGAAACCTATCTGAATGTTCAGAGATGCCACAAGCTGCCAATAACAGGGAACTCTCTTTTCTATCCCTCCTTTCAGCCCCATGCTCTCTTCTCACAGAGGGAGAGATCTACTGAGAGAAAAGTACCCAGAAGCACATTAGAAGGAACACTCAACTGCAAAATCTTTTGAGTATTTGTACAGAAAAGCAACATACAAGGTTTTTTACCACTGAGAGAGGAAGGGAGAGAGAGAGGGAGAGAGAAAGAGAGAGAGAGAGAGAGAGAGAGAGAGAGAGAGAGAGAGAGAGATGGAGATGACCCTCAGGTTGGGACATAGTTTGTAGAGTAGTAGAAGAAAATATGCTAGAAGAGAATATATAGTGTTGCAAAAATACCGCCAACATGCTGCTACCTCCTATGTGGGTATTTTTAGAAAGGTGAGGATTACTAAAGTGCGAAGGCTTCAGGTGTGACATAAAGAACCATCTTGGTCTACCTAGGAATCTGTGGAAATGGATAGGACCACATTTAGGGTTCCCTTTCCCCTCTGAATTCCTGGGATAGCACAAGTTGATGGCCCCAGTGGTACAGCATCCGAAAGTTAAAATTTGTTCTTCAAGCCTTTACCATCAGCCTCTTCCCTTATAGAAAGGCAGTAACAAAGTTTAAACTCCAAGTTCTCGCCCACACGCTCCCTGTGGGTGTACATTCTGAGAATATAAATACCGCAATGTGTTTGAGGCAGCTTTTCAAAGCTCTCCAAAAATTGGTAGTCAAGGCTGAAGGTTACCAAGAAAGTGAAGCAATATCATTATATTCTTCCTGAGATCGCCCACGGCAAAGCGTGGGTGAGCACTGAAGAGGACTTTTTTTTTCTTTTTATAAGTCCAATCATTTCTTGCAAAGCTGCTGTGAAATTTTAAAGACTGAACAAGTCTAGAAGAAAATATGAAGACTTTTCCCTCAGCACAATTTACAGTTATCTTGCTTCGGGATTATTTTAAACTCTTTCTTTTTTAAAATAAACTTTAAGGTTTCTGACACTCCATAAGGAGATCACTTTTATCATCCACAGTTTACAGAATTTTGAGAATTGGAAGGCACCTTGGCATCTGTCTAGTGCAGTCTATACCTAAGAGGATTTCCCACTATAACATATTCAATATGTCACCATAAGAGCCCCTGCTTCTGGACTTCCAGGGAAGGGAATCCACCACCCTCTAAGGCACTTCCATTGGAATCTTGGACAGCTCTAAAAATTAGGAATTTTGTTTTTCTGACATCAAACCTAAATTGATTTCCTTGAAACTTCCCAAAAAAACCCCAAGTTGAATCTTTTCTCCACAAGAACCTTTTAAATCCTTTCAAATATGCATCTTATTTTTCCCATTCCCCATCCTCCTCTTTCTATGCAAAATATACTCAACCCCTTAAACCTATGACCTAGACTCAAGGCCCTTCACTATCCTTCCTGACCTTCTAGATACTGGCCAGTTTATCAAATACTCCTTAACTGTGGTGCTCAGAACCCTGCATTATTCTACATGAGGGTGATAAGAGCAGAGTACCATGGAACTATCCTTTTAAGAGAGTGTTCTTACTAACAGTTGCCATTTCCTAAACAGATTTTTTTTTTTAAATAAAGCTACCTACGGGGGCAGCTAGGTGGCACAGTGGATAAAGCACCGGCCCTGGATTCAGGAGTACCTGAGTTCAAATCCAGCCTCAGACATTTGACACTTACTGGCTGTGTGACCCTGGGCAAGTCACTCAACCCCCCATAGCCCCACAAAAAAATAATAATAATAATAATAAAGCTACCTACAAAAGTCATATCTATCCAACAATTGGTATGATCCAACAGCTGTCCAATCCAGAGTAGTGCTTGTAAAATCAGTTATTCATAGAAGACATTCACTGATGGGCATTGCAGAAAACCTATGTCTTTAACACCAATAATCTCCCAGTGATTCTATATAGCTTAAGGATCACACAATACCAGATTCCAAGAAGAATTAAAACTATAAAGTACATAGAGGGCAATTAAAAAAAAAAACACACACACGGTAGACTTAAGCTGTGGGATATCCCCAGTGATAACATGCAAACAAAGAAGCACCATAAGACACTCTCTGGTCAGGTAGCAGTAGTGAGAGATAGTGGACAGGTGCACCCAACATACTAAAAATACAACAGGAAGGCCTCCAGCCTGTCGAGAAATCTCTTATGAAAGATAAACAGGAAACCATGGACAAGAATTGTACAGGATACAAAACCGTGGAGGGCTTGTGAGCTGAATAGGGTTTTAGAGGCAGGGAGAAGAAGAAATATACCTGCACTGATGAAATCACAAATATTACTGGATTAGAGTCAGGAGAACCGGGCGCTAACATCACCTCTGCCACTATTTAACTAGGAAGAAAATCCTATGAGCCTAAGAAGTCCCTTCCCTTTTCTGGGTTTATTTTCCTTATCTCTAAAATAAAGGGATTAGACTAGATTCTATCTAAAGTCCATCCTAGCTCCTAAATTCAGTGCTTCCCATAGAGTGCCTAGCTCAGGACCTCATACGCAATAGGCACTTAATAAATGCTTTGGGGGCTGGATCAATTAAATGGATAAATGTCTCTGATTTACAGCTATGTAATATAAGTGGTCAATTCAGTGATCTCTATGACTAACTGAAAAGTGACAAAGCAAGATTTTACCTCTTTAGCCACCACATTTAATTAGCCTCTGTCAATGATCATTGACAGTGTTGTACAATTTGTCAATAAGTTTAGGCACTGAGCTCATTGATCTTAGAAAGGCATGGGAAGACTTGTGTGAAATGATGAAGAGTGAAGTGAGCAGAACCAAGAGAACACTGCATACAGTAACAACAATATTGTTTTAAGAATGACTTTGAGCGGATAAGTTATTTTGACTATTATGAATACACAAATTTAAGATAAAGGACCTGGGAAGAGAGATGCTATCTGCATCCAGAGAAAGAACTGATAAATAGAAGTATGTATAGAATAATTTTGCATATGTATACCTGTTTGTGTCTAATAGTAGCCATTTCTAGGGTGATGAAGGGGAAGGGGTAAAAAGGGAAAAGAAATTTACATGATAATTTTGTATATTTGAAAGGAACAGCAAGTTGTGCATAGTAGATACACAGTTTCATGTACAATCATCTTTTTTATTGTACTATATAATGGAAATGCTTGTTTTATTCCATAAATTAAAAACAAAATTAAAAAGATAAAAAATTTTTAATATGGATTGCTTCTTTTTCTCTTTAGTTTGTTTTCCTCACCTATGTGCTTGGATTGGCCTGGCTTGGGGTCTTTGGCTTCTCGGCCGTACCTGTCTTTATGTTCTATAACATATGGTCAACTTGTGAAGTCATCAAATCCCCCCAGACAAATTCGACATCATCGGGGAGCCAGATCTGTGTGGATATCAGGCAATATGGTACTTAATTTCATCTTAATCAACTTATTATCCATCTCATTTGTTCTATTTCCTTTGAGTTTGTGACTTATTTTTCAGATGGAATGAAAGACTACATGGGAGGCACCCTCCCAATGTCATTTGTTTTTCTGTTGCTTTCTAGGGATCCTCAGTTTATCAGATTGATGTACTACTCACAGCTACAAAGGAACGTATATGTTTCATGATGGCATTGTGGATAGAGTACTAAACTTGGAGTCAGAAAAGATCTGGATTCAAATCCAATCTCTTATATTTTCTACTTGTGTGACCATATGCAAGTCACTTAACCTCACTTGAACCAACTTACCTTACCTCACCTTAACCAACTCCCTAAGACTTCATCTTTCTCTGGTTTTGATCTACTTTGTTGGAAGAAGTTCATAAATACATAATCAATAAGAGAAGCTACTTAAAAATGAAGTTTGTCTTTCAACACAGCATCAGTAGGAAAAATAGGACAGAATAGGTGGGATATATCTGTGTGTGTGTATGTGTGTGTGTGTGTGTGTAAATAGGATATAGATATATATCCTATATATAGGACACTAACACACACATACGTGTGTCTGAATATATAGTTTAATGGTTCATCTTTTGCCCCTAAAAGAAACTCCATGAGCCATTTTCTTCTATCAAACTGCTCGATTATATAAATATAGTAAACAACCTATCATCTCTATAGCTCATCTGTGTTAATCATATTCTTGGTTTAGGGTTAGGTTTTTTTAAATGATAAAATAACTACAAATTTATAAATCTTTTAAAAGAACTGAACATTGAGATATTTTTCTGTCATTGTGTATAAACATAAAGTTCACAGTAAAACTTTGAAGCCATATCAATGTATACTATTCACCAGAGATATATAAAAGCATTTTCATGGACCAATTCAAACATGATTTCCCCTGCATAGGATTTCCAAGTTTGCCAGCTAAGCTTATCAACAGATTTGGATAATCCATCAAAACAAATCCACCAGTTTCCTCTATGCAGGAATCTATACAACTTAAAATCTATGAGAGAAAAACTAAAAATCTTAAAAGGGTTTAATTGGTTTCTGTGGCCTAGATGAGTTACATGGCCAGACTAAGAAGGAATAAAGAATTTTCTTTTTGGAACCATCTCTAGAGAGAGAGGGAGAGTTATTTCCCCTCATGCTTCTCATTCTTCCTCAGTTCCTCACCCACGATTACTTATGCAAAGCAAAAAGAAATCATGTTTCTTCCTAAAACTACCTTTTGGACACATTTCTTCCCACAAAATTGTTTTATTTTGTTTTTTTATCCCAGATTAAAAACAGAACGGGCTATGTTGAATGTTAAGCTGATTTATAAATGACTCTTAAATATTTTTCACATGCTTGAGAACAAAGTATTTACATAGGGTTTTTTCCCCCTTACATTATCCATTTTCGTATTTGCCCAGTGTAGGAGGTTGTAAACTGGAAATTCTATGATCTCACGTTATCCTGAAAATGGAATGTATCTTTCTAATAGCCTGACAGATATTCATACTCATGCATTCACTGAGTGATTTTAAGATTTATTCTGTGCCCATGGCAAAGTAGTAGGGGGTGTTAAAGTTATTTTTGCTTCTATTCTCTACTGATCTCCTGGGGCAAGGGTGGGCTGATTATATTTTTGGCACATAATTACATGACTGTTCTAAAGTGTTTGTTTTGAAATAAAATGAAGTGCATTATGACTTTGGCTTTTGGGGATAAAGATTTTTAAAACTTCATTAGCTTCCTATGTTACAATGATAGAGAAACTGCATTATAATATGTATATGATGGAATGTGTGGTCAAGAAAGGAGCATTATGATGGAGCTTTATTGTAGTTTTAAGAAAAATATATTTTTTTCACAAATCTATGAAAAATCTATGAAATCTATGCTTCCTAAAGTTAGCATTTTCCTGCATGTGGAGTACTATACTCAAAAGCCTGTCTTTGCAAAAATCAGACTCATTGAACAAAATGTGCATGTATCACAAATATTTTATTTTATTATTTAATATTTTGTTTCCTCCAATTACATGTAAAAACAATTAACTTTCTTTTTTCAGATTTTGAGTTCCAAATTCTCTCTCTCCCTCTCCCTACACCACTGAAAAGGCAAGCAGTTTGACATAGGTTATACATGTGAAGTCATGCTAATACATTTCCATGTAAGTCATGCTGTATCACAAAGATTTTTATAATAGGTTGGCAGCATGGCTTTGGAGCCCTCTGAAAGGCAACAAGTTCTGTTCCAGTTCGTGGTAAAAGAATCTCTTAACTCTCTCCCAGATGACATGCCAAGTGGACATAGCCCAAGATTAAGGGTACAGATGCTATTTTAGGGACATACCTTATTTATATGTCAGTGGTATAAAAACCCATTCATGAAGGTGATAGCATATTTTATTAGTAGTAGTAATCGTAATATTGTTATTACAACTGAGATCTGAAGTAGTAAGGTTGATTATGAAAAACCATAATGCATTTTTTGCTTTGATCTAACATAAGTTTGGGATTCACTGTTGCAGGTATCATCCCTTGGAATGCCTTGCCAGGCAGGGCATGTGGCTCAACCCTAGAAAGCATCTGCAACACGAATGAGGTATAGTGGCCCTCAGCTGTTGGGTTTGTCATGCACTGTCATTTCTGAAGTTGGGTTGGGAAACTGAGTTTCCTTAAGTAGAAAGGGTACAAGACCAATGGGTTTAATTCTGTTAAGAAAGACCTTCCTACATATTTGAGGAATGCCTTATGCATAAGTCTTCAAAAATAAGAGAGATTCTTCAATTTTCTTGGATGGTCTTAACTTCAGAGATAAAGTTTTCAAGTACTGGGGGCAGCTAGGTAGTGCAGTGGATAAAGCACCAGCCCTGGAGTCAGGAGGACCTGAGTTCAAATCCAGCCTCAGACACTTGACGCATACTAGCTGTGTGACCCTGGGCAAGTCACTTAACCTTCATTGCCCCGCCCCCTAAAAAAAAAACTTCAAAAAAAAAAGTTTGCAAGTGTGTTGTGCAATAAGCATAGCACCTAGACATGGCAAAGTAATATAAAAAAAATAAAAATAAGAAAAGTTCTCTGTGCTTGAGTTTTATAATCTGATAAGATTGATAATCACTCATTTCTATAATGCTTTAAGGTTTACAAGCATTGTCCTAAGAATGGGACATTTTATATTATCTAATATATCTATATTATATTATAGTGTTGTATTACATATTATCATATATATATATATAATAGATGAGGAAACTAAGGCTCATCCAAAAAACATTTATCTTTCCCTGGATGCCATTTTTTCTCACCCTGTGAGTGTCTCAAATGAGCACTAAGCTGAGGCAGAGTTTTGAACTAGATTACAGAACACTGGAGTTTGAGACAGCAGCCCTGTCTGTAACAGTGACAGTGGCCATGGTAATGCTGGCTACAGCCAGGGGTGGTATCTCTTGATAGGTCAGGTTTGAAAGAGCAACAAAAATTTCAACTATATACTATATATATACTATAGTACAATGGTGATGAGATAGAAATGAAAGTCCCTAAAGTCTGAGACTTGAATATAAGCATTTCTAGCTAGTTCCAGTGGACAGGCCTCCCTCGACTCTCTAGATCAAAGAACTCTGATGGAGGTAGCTGGAACAGACTGCTGCTGGCTGGTGGTCACTCCTTAGGGTTCAACTTATGGCAGGAAAGGGTTTAACCCCCTCTCTGGCAACTATAGCTAGTAGGCACTTTCTGCATAATCGTTTGCCTCTTTTCCTTTGAACTATTATATTATATTTCATATAAGTTAGGTGCAATCATAATTGCTTTTTAAATATCTGCTAATAATTAATTGCACATGATAGGAAGTGTTATGGAGGACACCAGCAATCAGCCTAGTATATACAGGATTAAATGGGTCAAAGGTTTAAACCTCCATCCAGAATGCTAGATGTTTGCTGGAAGCTGAACTCATTGTGAAAGAATTTTATTTCTATAAATACCTAAAGGGCAGAGATAAATGAACTACATGACTTGAGACCACATGACCCCTAGGTTAATGGAGTTATTTGATAAAACAGACATAGATAGCTTTTAAAGCATAGACATCAACAAGGAATCTCCAGCCCCCAAACCCATTGACTAAGGAAAGCTTACACCTCTTGCAATGCCTTGCGGTGGGAGAAAGGTGAGGTGTGGAAATAATCTGCTCTACTACATTTTTACAGTCAGAAGGAAAAGTGTCTCCCTTTGGTTTTCACTTTATACTCTAAACCACAAAAACTTGTAACACCAGCTGGTTATATACTGTGTATATGATACAGCCATAGGCTGGATGATGCAGGTTTTGAGAACATTCAGAAAAGGGGAGAGAAAATTAAAGACTGAATTAGTCAGAGAAATCTTGATCACATTGACTCATGCAATCCTGATTACTGGTTGCTACCACTGCCTTCTGCATTTCAGGACCACTGCTCTGCCTTATCTAAGACAACCATATGAGAACAGGTGGGCTGACATAAGTGACACCTAATTTCCTCTAGGAAATGTGGCTAGGTAGCTTTTCCCCATCTATTCATTCCCATTCCTCTGACCCACACAGGCTGGTGCAGTTTCAGTACCAAAGGACTTGTAAATTCAGTAGACACCAGGCTTAAAGTCTGACCCTTGAAGTCATCATGAGGGAAGCAACCCCTGTGGAGTAAAGGGATCCATCATCCATTCCACCCCTAACACCAGTGACTATTCAGTTGCAACTTACAGGCAAGTACAGCCAAGAGTCCTGAGAATAGTATTACCCATCAGGACATTGGCTCTGCTTCCAGCCTAGCCACCATAGTCATCATCCAGGAAAGAAACCTTTATGGTGATACAACCTGGCAAAATGCCTCCTTAGGTGCTGCAGTCCTCACCTCCCTCAGCAGCCACAGCTACTTTAGAACCAGAAAAAAAAGTTCTCTATGACAAAGCCTTTGGCACTGTCAAATGTCAAGAAGAAATGGATTTGGATCTAGTAATAGAAATGACACTAAAGATAATCTACCATTTCCCTTGCCAGTGTACCCTAAGGATTACCGGGACTTTCCATCTGACTTGCAGCTGAAACCTCCTATATGTGAAGTCTCTTCCCTATTAGATTTATGAGATCCTTGAGATCTTCCTATTTGTATTCCCTAATAGTTTGCATGTTGTAAATGTTTAACAAAGGTCTTTTTCATTCGTTTGTTCATTCATATATGCATGCATTCATGGAGATGCTGGAATTTGTTTCCGGAATAGGGTAGGGCATTCCACGCAAGAAAGACAGTATCATACTCAAGATTCAATCCTGTGAATGCATGAACCTCCTGATTCATAGAAACTTTAAAATTTTAGGTAAATAGGGGGCAGCTAGGTGGCGCAGTGTATAAAACACCAGCCCTAGATTCAGGAGGACCTGAGTTCAAATCCAACCTCAGATACTTGACACTTACTAGCTGTGTGACCCTGGGCAAGTCACTTAACCCTCATTGTCCCCCAAAAGAATTTTTTTTGGTAAATACTTCTCCCCACCCAAGTTTTTCAAAAAAGACCATTTGTTACAGTGTGAATACAGTAACATTGTGTACAAATAACACTGACCAGACTGCTTCCAACTCACTGAAAAACCTTGGACAGTTCCCTTGAGTTCTTTAGGCTTCAGCTTCCCTCAATAAAAGGAAAGGTTGATAGAGCAAGATTTAGAAGGAACCTCACAGTCTACCTAGTTTAGCTTCATTGTTTTACAGTTTACTTGAACTAAGAGACACTCAAAATCCTTCCAGTTCTATTATTCTCTCATTCCACCTTACTTAATAGAGGTGCCCAAAAAGGTTGTACAGATATTGAATTTTTGTAAAGCAAGGTTTTAAAAAAAAACTCAAAACCTAATTTATGCAATAATTGCAGAAATGCTTTATCATTTGAGTGATCTAGTTGGTCAACTACTGCTAATACCTTGGCTACAAATTGCTTAAATTTTAAATTTTCTTTTCTAACGAAGCCTACAGTCTGCTTTAAACCATCCCAACTCCCCCCCCCCCAAAGGCATTTAATGTTTAAGAAGTGTGGCATATGAGAAAGAGAAGTGGACCTCATCAAAAGACCTTGACTCATAAGCTAGCTCTCCCACTTTATTAACTATAACCTGGAGTAAACTAGTTCAATCGTTTAAACAAATCTGAGCCTCAATTTTCTTATCTGTGAAGTTATAACGCTGCTATTTATCATCTACAACCTGTCTCCTAAGATCACTCACATTCAAGGGTTATTCTGAAGAACTTTGTAAACCTTAAAGCACTTTGTAAAACTTAAAAGTACTACTTAAAGTAGGTTTATCCTTAAATTCTTTTGTAGAAGAGAATCATTTTGTCAAGCATCATTCATCATACATGTTTAAGGTTTCTTAAAAGTGGAACACACTTCACTGAATCTTTACCATGTAAGTGGTGGAGCTATAAGAGGCCCCCTGAGCTTTGTTACAGAGTATGCTTAATTCTGGACTAAAATGCTTATGTCCATGCACTGCTGCTGCTCTCTCCTAGTTCTATATGTCCTATCACTTGTTCATCGTAGCCTGTGCTGGAGCTGGTGCCACTGTGATCGCATTGGTGAGTAATGTTCTCCCTGGAACCCTTTAGTTTCATCTTCTCCCCAAAATATAAAATAACAAAGCTTCATTTTTAGCTTTTGTCATCTTGCTGTACAAAATAAAACACCACCAACATTCAAACAGTTAAGTTTCACATTTGTAAATTCTTTGTGCTGTAGTTTGTAAACTGCCTTGGTACAGACCGTGGATTAACCTAAATTGGACGATCTAGAAAGAAAAGCTATCAGTGGAAGACATATCTAAAACACCCTGGCCTGTTGATAAGCACTGGCAAATGATTTTAATGAACTTTGTCCTGGGCTTCGTACCCTCAAGAATTCTGACTTGAAACATGACTTGTTGCTAGCCACGAAATCCCAAATTTCCCAATGGAAGGATGTAATTAAAAGTGTGTGATGGTCCAGGTTTTGTCAGGAAGGAAAAGCAGGTAAGATTGGTAGAACAAAGGGGTATCTCAGATGCTCTGAAGACTTTGTACCAGGCAAAGCTGTAATCATTTCTTCTCTTTGGAATCGACTTGGTTCTATCCCTAGTTATTTAAAAGGGTAGGGAAAGGGAGGGTAACTGCTGTAGAGATGACAGTTTGGGAAAACTCAAGGGAAGTGTTTGACTTCTTTCCTTGTACCATTGACCCAGCTTTTAATTTTTAGTTGGTCTCCCAAATCCAGTCTATTTAATAGACACTTAAAATAATGTCCGTTTTTAAGTACAGCTTCACATTTAAGAAGTATGTGTAAGAAGTAGTAAATGGGCAAAAAAAAAAAAAAAAGCCCAGTTTCTTGGTGAGGAAATCTTTTTGCTAGTGGTTTGAAAGGGGAAAGAACATAGAATATTAACTGAAAATGAACAAGTTTGAAATAGCGGAGGCTTTAGCTCTCAGCTGCCTGTATCTTACTATCCTGTATTTTGTTCTCTTCCACCAGCTGATCTACATGATGGCTACTACATATAACTATGCGGTTTTGAAGTTTAAGAGTCGGGAAGACTGCTGCACTAAATTCTAAATTGAAATAAGGCCAATACAGAGTTTTAGAGAGCTACATTGTGTGGCTTGAACTACCACTGACACCATAGACTAAAACAAGAGTCTAGATTTTGAAGTTTTGTGACCATAATTTGTAAATAGCTCCAGTAAACAATTAGCTTAGTCAATTAATAAAGTGACTTATTGTATATGAATTATAGAATGGTAAGATCTGGCTATTACCTATATTTTTGTGAGGATTCAGTTATTTTACTGACACTGGGGGTATCTTTTAAAGACAAGATTTTCTTGGAGTTAACATCTAGTTGCTTTTTTTTCTAAGGCAGTTACTTCTAGATCAAATACCGGCACTCTTCAATGCCTGCTTCATCCCTCATTTATTTTTCTTGCTTTTTATCTGATTTCAGAGATTTAAACAAAACAAAAATCCCAACACAAATGCTAAAAATGAGACGAAAGAGTACCATTAAAATTTGGGCTTTAATACTGTTTTGGGGGCAGCTAGGTGGTGCAGTGGATAGAGCACCGGCCCTGGAGTCAGGAGGACCTGAGTTCAAATCCGGCCTCAGACACGTGACACTTACTAGCTGTGTGACCCTGGGCAAGTCACTTAACCCCAATTGCCTCACCAAAAAAAAAATATATATATATATACTGTTTTTGTTGTGTTTCAGGAGGGGGGGAATTATTCAATTTAGAAAAAATAATTTTAGATGTTTTAAAACCTTTAAAACATTTTAGCACATTGGAAAGTCACATGGTTTGATTTTAAAATTCCCAGACACTGCTGCTGCAGCAAGATAGAAATTGACAAAATAACTACTCATTTGTATTTTCTCCATTAAGGGAATTTATTATTCTATTTTGCGCAACACAATCAGTCCTTTCAAACCTCCCTCCCCATCTCCAAAATAAATTAATAAATGATATTGTAAATCTTGTGTATCGGTGCAGTAGTAACTGATTTCTCAGTAGCCAGTTCTTGAAATGCAAGTTAAGATTTTAATGGGAAGAGGAATTGTGCAAAGACCTGAACATTTCAAACATGTTGAAAAGAAAATGAGAGAAATAACGGTCATAAGATGCAGAATTGTGTTACAGGAAATATGAAGGAAAGGAGCTGGGAAGAAATATGGTTGTTCCATCAGCTGTAATGAATAATTTTCTTATGGACTCAGACATTGAATGAAATGAGAGTTCTAAAATGAAAAAAAAAATGTAGCTGTAAACTGTCACCACTAGAATCTGTTAATCCAGAGACTGCATGCTTTGCTTATAGTTTTTTAGTTTGGGTTTTCACATTCATTATTTAAATTCTCATGTTAAACTGTAGGGTTTTTTCCCGTTATTTACACAAAATAAACACAGTTGCGGGGAGGGAAGATTTGTTCTTGCCTACCTTTTAAGAAATGTCTTTGTATACCTATTTTAAAATTTAAACACCAACTTAAGTGCATTCCCAGATTTGTGCATCAGACTTAAACACTCTCCGAGTGATAGATCAAAAGTGCTTTGCTTTTTTTCACTTCCACTTTTTCTTATAACCTTGGCCATTTTAAATAAGTTGCTCCTTGTTTATTAACTAACTTCTCTTCAGCCCATTCATATTAAACAAAATAGAAAGGCATGCTTGCAACTCAGGAAGCCACTTATACTGACCCTCTGATTCTTCAGTAGCAGAATGCGTGTATTAATATAGAATAACCTCCTCCCGTTTTTTTTATTAAAGAATGTCTATCTATTAATCTGACTAGCAGCTCGCTTTGCCTTTTGACATGCTCACTAGCCATCATGCTCACCCTTCTCTTCCAGATCCACTTCCTCATGATACTGTCTTCTAACTGGGCTTACTTAAAGGATGCAAGCAAAATGCAGGCCTACCAGGATATCAAAGCAAAAGAAGAACAGGAACTTCAGGATATCCAGTCCCGGTCAAAAGAACAGCTCAATTCTTACACATAAATGTTTGCCAGAGTAATTCAGCAGAAGAATTTATAGCTCTGACAAATCATCAAACGGCTGCTCTGCAGTGCAGATGTATATCCACCAAACAAACTAATATAGGAGTACAAAAACTTCACTGTCAAGCTCCTGGGACTTGTTTCTAGGAAAACCTTCCACTGGGTAAATCTTTCTTCCTTTAGAACAGATATTGGAGGTTTCATGTCAGCCATTTTAAAAGGCAACACTTTTGACACAATGATTGTTTACCCTTTGAGATTAATGGCATTCCCACATTTCACTTTGCCTCTGTTGGTATGGTCACAGTTGGTATGGGAATCAGTCTTGCTCTTTAGTAGGCGCTCTCAACTTTCCAGCATTAGGAATTTTATCTATATACATATAAATGCCAACAGTTACCTACCAAGTTCCATTTCTGACAGCTGACATTTGTTAAAGTTTGGCTCTTGTAAGTTTTTCATATGGTGACTAAATTTATTTTTTCCTCCTAATGAGCTGGCTTTCTGATTTGTCCAAGGACAGGATGACATTAATTCCCTGAGCCAGTCAGCGGGCAGCTATTCAGAAAAGCCTCAATGAGCCACTATAATTCTGCCGTACTTACTGCTGGAACAAACTAGATTTTCATCCATGGGCAAGCCCTATAGAATTTGTTTTATACATCATTCAGTTTTAACAAAAACGGTGTGACTCAGTAATGGTTTTTTTTTTCTTCCTAAATGCCAGCTTTGCCTTAATGTAAACTTCTTCTAAATTTCTAAAAAATTTATATAAGAGAAGACTATGACTTCTTCATGGTACTTCATTTCACAAATTTCTTTTCTTAATTAAGAAGTGTTACCTTATTAAAATGACCACCATCAAAAAAAAATTCGTAGATGGTCTAGATAGCGAATTTGAAGTTTCATACCAGCAATCTAAAATCAAATTACAAGTAGACCACAGACCTCCTGCTTTTCTAGAACTTGATACCTAAATCAGAATTTGTATTTATTTTGTTTTCCTTAAACAAATCTTAGTTATGGCCCAAAAGTAATGAAGTTCGATGTTCAGCATGAAAGCTGCTAGAGTTTAAGCCATTTAACAGAAACTTGCCTTCAAAATCATTGTGTTTCAGAAACATTAAGTGATTATTGGATATTAGTGATGGTAAATTTTGTGTTGTTCTTTATGAAATGATAAATATAGCTGTTGGGTATATCAAGGCTTTTTAAAAGAAGCTACATAACATAAAGTTAACCACTGTATATTCATGTTTAAAGTTAACTTGTGGTTTGACTGTTTCCTGGATATTAAAACACATACCTATGTGAAAATGTATAAAAATGAAAGGAAGCATACATTACTTAGAAGCTATTAAAACTGATCTTTTACTACATTTCATTTGGATCATTAAATTTAATTAAATGCCTAAAATGCTTAATTTAACCCTTTTTACATTGGGGGAGGCTCTCTTCTATGTAGAGCAAGTGACAGAATAATTTTGTGTTTGTTTTCCTGTTGCATGAAGGAGACTTAAATATTTTTCACAGCAGCACAGGTGCTGTCCTATAGTCCAGTGTTCTCATAGAAGAGTAATGGAGGCAGTGTCTTAAAGCCTAATTCTTTTTCTAATTCTAGGTAGCTATTACCAGGAGTTTTTGAAAGTTTCATTTTAAGTAGTCTAATATTTTTTATGTAAAGATCATTAAATTTTGCTATGTATAAATTTTTGTAACCTAACAGTGAATCAATATTTTCTATCAGTGCCAAGGGCTTCCTGTAGTTATATTCAAGTGTTACAATAAATATTTGTAGATAATAGAGCCAACATGTGTATGCTTATTTTAAGATTCTATATAGGCAAAAGTAGTTGTGGCTGTACTGATAGTAATAAAATAAAATTATAGCTTCCTTCACTTGGTGTTTTAGCATACATAAACCTTTTCTGACTTTGTCTTTGGATTGGCTGTCTTAAAGTAATATTGTTAACTAAATGTATTGAAAATTCATTCTTAATTAGTTAACAATGTTTGTTGGAGGGTTGCATGTTTTGGTAAAAATCTTATTTAAAGCAAGAATAATTCAAGAGAGCTCTGTAACGCATTGGATTGTGTTTTGCAAAAGTTGCATTTGCTATATGATATTGCTATTTCATAGTCCCATGGAACTATACATTTTTCAAATGAAATTTCATTGTAAATTACTTATCTTATCAACAATGTTAGAAGATATGTACCGATGAGATTAGCAGGGCCTAGATTGTTACGAGACTTGCTACTGACTTGGTGAAAGGACCTCAGCAAGGAACAGCTTGCCTTTTAAAACTGTCTTAAGTAAAGGTGCTTCAAAGTATGTATATTTATATGTTTTGTTATAATGTGTTTAATACATTCATATATAATAATACATTTAATGTTTACAAATCCTAGGAATATCAAATCCATAAATAGGGTAAAAAGGAATGTGTTATCAGTAGTCTTTTTTTTTTTAAATCAAGGGCTAATGTGTAACAGGAATGAACATTAAGTCACCTCTGTAAGGTTTTATTTATACTTTTAACCATCATTTTGATTACCTGTCATTAATTGTATATTTGAACATTTTGGGCACTGTCTCAAGCCAGTATCTTAGATGATGATACTTATAATCCAGGCTTAACAGCTAAATTGACAGATTCTTATTTACATTTATTGTGAAGCATGATCAAATAATTAACTGTTCTGCTTGCCACCTTAGCCCTAAATCTTCTCATCAGTTCTGACACAAAAAGGTCCTATAATGGTTACTTACAAGCACCCTAATTGTATTTTGTACCTTCCTAAATCCTTTCATAAAATTAGATTAAATCTCTTGAAATTGAATATAATTTATTTAAAATTTTAAGCATGTATACCTTGGGAAACTTGGATTAATAACAACTAGTAGCAAACAAAGCACTATTCTTCTAAAGTTGTGAATGGTATTAAAGAGGGGATCTGAAAGTGAAATAAGACCAAATCATTCATTCTGCAGGCATTCAAAGAGCAATTATCTTTATCTAGATCAGTGACACATACTGCCACTGATCTAGATAAAGATAATTCTTCTGAAAGCCTTTTAATATGGCATGCTGTTTCACACATTTTACTTCTTCAATACATGCTTGCGTTTACATGCAACAATATTTTTCTAATTATTGTGGTTTTCTGTATTTCCTAGTATATGGATGACCCATTCTTTGTGAAATTTCCCATACTATAAACTTAAGCTAGGATATTCTTTTAACAGCCACTTAAAAAAATTAACTGTATGGGGCAGCTAGGTGGCACAGTGGATAGAGCACCAGCCCTGGAGTCAGGAGAACCTGAGTTCAAATCTGGCCTCAGACACTTAATACTAGCTGTGTGATCCTGGGCAAGTCACTTAAACCCAATTGCCTCACCAAAAAATAAATAAATAAATAAATACAAATAAAAAAATTAACTGTATGATTCCCTTTATTAGGAGAAAGGCAAAGTGGCATAGTAGATAGGCAGCTAAGTCAGAATGATCCAAGTTAAAGCCCTTCTACTGACACGTACTATGTGTGACTCTGACAAACCGCTTCACTGCTTTGTGTCTCAGGCCCCTCTTTGAGACTCTCTGAGTCACAAGCAGTCACTCATCTACATTGAGGGAGTTTCCTCCATGGGAGTCCCATAGGCCAGTGAAATCACAGGTATGAACACCCAACAAACAAAAACCAACCTTCTCATTAAGCCCTGAGGAAAATAAAACAAAACGATATGACAAGTAATTTTACTACATTGTGTACTTATGATGGAAAGCTGTTTTTCTACAATTTTGCTGTTATCTGAAAGAATTAACTTCTTTTAATCTAATATTACATACTAAACATTAAAGTAGAGTTCCAGGTTAAGTTCCCTTAAAAGGTGTGTATGTGTATATACATACATACATACACACACATATTGCTATAAAAAGCTAGGGGGATAGGGAACACACACTTTTTTAAAAAGCTCAACTGATTAGCACTAAAAGTGAATGTTTCAGAGAACTGTTCACTGAAGACAGGAGATAACTTAACCTGTGTGCTTAATTAAGCCTTGTAACTAATATTAGTCTTCTATATAAAGGGAAAGTTACTTTAGGAAAAATGGAAACGTTATTTTAACAGTAAGGCAAAATGCTTCAATAATTTTACCAAAACTACTCATTCTTTTAAGAGGAAGAGAAATACTGATTTATCCCAATAGCACCTATTAAATACTTCTCAATAAGTCCTTGAAGACAATGCTCTTTAAGAAATGCAGTTGCCACAAAGAAAGATGCAACCTCACATATATTTTCTACGTAAAATCTTTATTAAATATTCTGGCTTACAACAGTGAAAACCTGAGCCCAAACTTGATACATCACACTGTTAGGAGTATGAGTCCGGGAAGCAAACCTCTCACCAGAAGTCATCTGGTTCATCAGAAACTGACAAACTAAAAAAGGAAAAGAGGTAAAAGAATAATTAGACAAATTATTTCTTAGCATTTAGGAATTAAATGGTCAGGTTTGGGGTTTTTTGAGGGAGAGGCCTATTTCTTTACTGACATGATTTCCATACTATGGCTTCCCTAACCTTCTTCACAATTTATTGTCTATACCATGTTCATTCAAACTTCATCTATGTGATACCAAAACAATAGGTCAATTCAGTGAAATTATAATGAACTCAAACATTATCTATATAGGGAAACTAGTGTTAATTATGTTTGGAATATCATTACCTGTCAGCTTTATCATTAGACAGCAGTGTTTCTTCTATTGATGCTTCTTCCACAACCTCCTTTTTTGAGCTCTGAAGAGTAGAGGAAAATAAATTTAAATATTTTCTATATTTAGTATGTTATGTAAATTTTGTAATTTATAATTATAGATAAAACATAAAAATATGAAAATTAAGACTAAAAAAGCCAATAAATTAGGTTATTTAGTAGAATACCACAATAATTATCTATAGTTTGTATTCTCAAGTACTTCAATGAGGATCTACTAAATTATTACAGCAACTCTACTGTATTCAGTTACCTGTCTAAAGCATATTCAAAAATCTCTAAGTGTGCCCCCAAAGACAAAGGCTGTATAGAGGTGGGGAGGGACTATGCCTCTCCCTCTTTAAAATCAAACACCAATTTTTATTAAATTGTGTTGTCTGACTGTCATGATGTATAACTGAAACAGAAGGCATAGAAGCTCCTAGAAAAAATTTTAAATATGTGAAATAATCATGCTTAGTTATTCTCTGTTATGAGCTTAATACAATAATGCTACCCCTCTGTGATTTTTATCAAAGAGGCTTTAATGATTGACTGTTCACAGTATTACAGAATCGCATATTCTACTAATTTATTTTGCAATCCACTCTCTTACTATACTTTAAAAAGTCTTCTCACCTTACTTACTGATTCCTGTTCTTTATTCTGTTGTATGATTTTCATATATTTCTCTAGAGGGTTGACAATTTCTTTGTCGATGATTTCTAACTCTTTAATATCTTTTTCTCCTTCACCTTTCAATGATTCTTCAAGTAATCTCTAGAAAATAGAATTGATGAGAATTTGTTTTCACAATAATAAGCACTGCTTAAGCATCTATGGTGTTCAAGGCAAAACAACTCCTTCCCCTTAAGGAGCTTACAATTCTAACTAGGAAGATAACATGTATGTACATATATAAAAACAGATCCACAGTTAGCTGGAAAGGAAAGGCACTAGAAGCTGGAGAATACCAAGAAAGACCCCATAAAGGAATCTTCAAAGAACAAGGGATCCCAGATGCAGTAGGAAGGAGAGAGTACATTCCAGGGAAGAGGGACAGCCAATGCAGAGCACAGAGCCAGGAGATGGGAGTGTCAGGTGTGAGGAATAACAAAAAGGGACATTTAATTAGACTGTAGGTAGTCACAGTATAGGCCAGGCACAGTATATGCCAAACATGGAAGTTTGTATTTAAACCTAGAAGCAACAGGGGAAATATCAGAGTTTACTTGGGGGGGGGGGGGGCCGTGGGGAGACACATAGTCAGCCTTCAATTTTTAGAACATTACATTGGTGACTATGTGGAATATAGAGTAGGAAGAAACACAAAATGGAGATGAAATAAGAGGCTATTTTTAAAATAGTTTGAGCAAGAGGGGAGGATCTAGGGTGTTAATTATATGAGTATAGAACATTTATATGAGATGTGGAGAGAAAAATGGTAAAAAAAATTGGCAACTGACTGACTATATAAGGTGAATGAGAATGAAGAATTAAGGCTACTACCAAAAAATAGGAAAAATGGCTGCCAAGAAAAAGATTTTAAAAGATGTGCCAAAGACAGGAAAATATTCTACAGAAGCACTGGGTACTAAGTGGTACTCATCACCATTTCTTGATCCAGTTTTTGTAGTTCTCTTTGTTCCCTTTCAAAAGTTTCCAATCTTTCTCTCTGACGCCTTTCCTCCCTCTCTCTCCGTTTCTCTTCCCATTGTTCTTCTGTCTTCTGTTCTTCTAGATCTAGCATTACTGGAAGAGAACAAAATGAATTAACACACACACACATACATAGACATACATACACAGATTCTAAGGTGGAAGGGATTTTTAGATTGGAGACCATCAAGCCTACTCAAATCTTATATATGAGGAAAGAGACACAAAGAGGTTGTCACTTAGCTCGGGTTTCAACTTTCCAAGGTACCATACCACCTCCATGAATTAGCTACTAACTCATGCTTATGCCCTACAATCTTTTTCCCCATTATTCTAAAATCATGTAAACAATTCTTGTAACATTCTTTCCATTTGATCCAAGCCACTAATAAAGTCATAGGTGTTATGAGGACCAGAAGGTCCTTTTACCCCACTAGGAAGTGAAAGTGGGAGGTGGGGAGGACAAGTCATTTATCCCACCTTCCAAAGGATAGGAGAGAGAATTGTCAATTTCATCAACAGAAAAGAATTCAGCCATATCCGTGTTCATCTTCTCCATGAAGCAAAGTGCTAGGGCACTTTCATAGGTAGCATTTTGATCCCTTTCTTCTACTTTGTAAATTAATACTCCTTTGGGGTCATCGATTACAAAGGAGTTAGGTCTGAAACTCAAGGGCTGGTGCTACTCTGAAATAAGGAAAATAAGCACATCTTCATGGCAAAATGTGCCCTAAAGGGCATACATAGTTCAAGGTTTATCATTTTTACTTGTTTATTGCCCTGTATCACAATAATCATTCCTGAGCTCCAATCCTGCAATCACCAACCTCTTACTGGAAATTTCTAGCTGGATGTCCCACAGATATCTCAAATAAAATGTGTCTATAACAAAACTCTCATTCCTCTTCCAAATTTCCCATCCTTCTAGTTACCCCGGTTCACGGTTTCTAACTCTTCACTTTCCCTCACCACCACCCATTTTTGTACATCCAATTAGTTACCAAGAGCTGTCAATTTTACCTTGACGAAATCTCTTGTTGTATCCGTCCTTTTTACTTGGTTACCATATAACTTCAGGGTCTCATTACCTCTCATCTTGGCTATTACAATAGTTTTATAACAGGTCTCCTTCTAGTCTCCAACCCTCATAGCCCATCTTCCATACAACTGCCAAAACAATCTTCCTAAAGCCTAGGTCTGTCACTCCCCAGCTGAAGAATCTTCAGTGGCTCCCCCTCTCACCTCTAGTATAAAATACAAGCTCCTTAGTTTGGCTTTGAAAGCCTTCAAAGTTTGACTAGAACTAAGCTTTGTAGACTTGGTTCACGTTATTCCCCCTCATACACTTGCCTATATGCTAAGCACAGCATTCCACCTCCCATCTCTGTGCCTTACCCCAACCCCCACTTTCCAGCCCTGCCTGAAATTACTCTCCCTTCTCAACTCTGCCTCTTAGAAACCTTAGTTTCAAGTTAAGGCTTTAATCCAGGTGCTACCTTCTATGGAAAGCCTTTCTGGACCTAGTTATTAGTGTTTTCTCACTTCCCTCATACTACCTTATATGTATCTATATAAATGTTGTACTCTCTCCTGCTTCCTGCCCACAGAGAGAAGAGAATGTCATTGAGGGTAAGAACCATTTTTCATTCTGTCGGTGTATTCCCCAACAGCTAAACACTGCCTTGCACACAGCAGGAGCCTGAAAAAATACCTCCTGAAATTATATTGTATATAACTCACCCATCAGAAGCAGAACTCATTATAATTTGTACACCTAAACATTTTTTTTGCCACCTAAACATATTTTCTCCTTTAATAATTGTTTTCGATCATAAATAGTGTCATTTAAATCAAGAGACTAAGGGAGGCTGTTTGTCTGTTTAGAAGATTGAGATGGTAGGTAATTAAACAAAGTATTTACATTATGAATAGCCTATTGGGGGGGCTTAAATATTTTTAGAAGGGGGAAAAAGGAGAGTAGCTCTGACTCAAAGTTCAACTCTACAGAGGAGTAGAGATAGCTGGGGAACCTCAAGAGCCAAGGGAGGCAGAAATGGATAAAGTTATACATGCTGTTTAAGATTTCAGATTATGAAAGCTTCAGTTATCTAAATTTGAAAAGTCTCTTTTAAATTTTCTTAAAATTTACAAAACAATAGTTATTTTCTATAGTAAATCTGTTCAACCCAAATATTTTCTCAGTAACTATCTCAAAAGTTAAATCACTTATTCAAGAAGCTTTTTATTTCAATAATTCAATATTCTATTAATTAAAAAAAAACTTACTTGGGTCCTGATGCAAAGTAGTTATTGTTGGCACAGTGTCTATGACATCGTTAGTAGGAACCATATCTCCCACTGGATATAACACATCTATTTCAAGTTGCTTTGGAATGTTCCCACCATCTAAAAGAGGTTTGGACAATGGCTCCATTATTCCCTAATTATAACAGAATGGCAAAAGAACAGTTGCAGTGTGGGAATAGCTGGTCTTAAAATACTTTAATTTCAGGCAGCTAAATAATTAAGCCAAGTCCCTACCAAACATTTGATGGAAAATGTTAAGACATTTCTCTTAGTTATAAACTGAAGATTTATTTGACAGGTTTTGAAAATGCTTGACTATGTGTTTGTAAAAGTTTTGGGTTAAATTCTTGAAAGAATAAGATTTTACAAATATTTAAAGAAATAAAACTTAAGGTATAAACCAAGAAAATAATTTCTGCATGGAAAGAAAATCCATGACTTTTCAGGTTGCTGACAAAACACAATGACCCAGAATGTTTTTAAACAAAACCATACATTTAAAAATTATATGCTTTTTATACTAGTAGTTTTTAAAAGATATTAGAAAAGAAACAGTATGAATGCCCATCATTAACTCCTTCTTAAACCAATTTTTTATATTTTCTACATCTCAATCAAAATTCCCTCAAGTTATAAATTAATATTAAATTATAAAACTTACATTTATTTGATATATCAGAAATTTAGATCTGAAAGAAACAGATCAAAATGCAGGACCAAAGTCACAGACCCATTTAATAGTTGAGCCAGGGATTAAAACTTGCTCTCTTCATTCTAAGGCCAGTGCTTTTTCCACTAAAGCTGGGTTTTATCAAAATCTAGACAAAACTAAGCTCACTATAATCAAAAGAAAAATATAAATGTTTCTAATTTACAAATGGAAAAATAAAACATTTAGTTTTGATATAATTGTTATTGAAGTAAATTCTACTTTTATTCAGGCACTGAAGCTTTTCAATAATTTTTTATACAGCGACTGACTCTAGGGGGAAAAGTAAATGACTCATTATGTTTTTATGAATAAATCTTTTAGACTTTGGGCCCTATAACATCCCATATTCTATAGGAAGCCTTCATGAACCCCTCTTTAACTCTAGTGTCTTCCCTCTTCCCTATTTCCTATTTATCCTATAGCTATAGCTTGTTTGTACATATTTGTTTGCTCACTGTCTCCCCCATTAGATTATGAGCTCCGTGAGGGCAGGTACTGTTTTTTGCCTCTTTTTATATCTCCAGCACTTAGCACAGTGCCTAAGACATAGTAGCAATAAATCTTAATAAAGGTTTATTGACTGACTGGCTAATGTTAAGAGAGGAAGGGAACAGAAGGATCATCAAGTTCCCCCTGTTTTAAAGGTAAGGAAAACAACTTGCCCAAAGAAAGTCACATAAGCTAGTTAGTGGCATAGGGAACAAGAGCCCCAAACTCCCAACTGTAAAATCTTTTTTTGTGGTTGACCTTTTTAAAAAAAAAAGTCTAAAAAGTTTTATAAAAGTCTATCAAGTGGGGCAGCTAGGTGGCGCAGTGGATAGAGCACCAGCCCTGGAGTCAGGAGTACCTGAGTTCAAATCCGGCCTCAGACACTTAACACTTACTAGTTGTGTGACCCTGGGCAAGTCACTTAACCCCAATTGCCTCACTAAAAAAAAAAAAAAAAAAGTCTATCAAGTACGTATGAAGAATATGAAGACTATAAGCTTTTATTGCATAGCAAGCATTTTCTGACTTGTATTTACTCTATTTTATTGGGTATATTTCACTAAAATTATCTATATTATCATTAATGCTGGTTAGGATTAGAACTTACATTCTAAAGAAGATTCATTTTTAACAACCTCAATGCCTGATTTCTCTGTGTTTGAAAATTCACTTATATCTTGATCAGTGCGCTTCTCAGAATTACTAGAAGAAAGAATGAGTTTCATTAATGTAAAAGTCAAAAGTACAGTTGGATAAAGATGCTTTCTGCCTCAGTGAAACACTTCACTAATTTACCTCTGTATTACTCACAGTCATCTTGATGTGGTTTCTAAAAGAATTTTTTACAGATACATTTTTAAAAACTGTTGTCCCAGGACCAACCTGACAGATCCCATGAAGACATAAGACTGAATAATAAAGCTTATTCAGCACTGCCTGTATGCTATTCTTATTCTTAATTTTTAAAAATACAGTATATAAAATAATTTACTTTTAAGGACAAGAAATATATCTACAGACTCACATTCATGAGTTTAAATGAAAAAAATTACATTCAACTTTTCAATAGTCATATCTTGTAACTTATTATCATTTCAGAACTACGAGTTAATGGTACAAAAATCATAAGGCCCGATCTTCCATTATATATATATTTATGTGTGTGTATGTATATATACACACACATACACACACACATATACACATACATACATATATATACATATATATTAAAAACATATAAGAACTATATCGGTGCTTATGCTGTAACAGCTTTTATGTTTCAAAATAAATTGCACTCTTACTTAAAAAAAAATCTGTCTTGTTTTCACCTCTATAGAGCTAAGAGAGCCAAAGGTACAAAGTGCAAATTTCTAGAAATGCCTTTTCCTAGGCAATTTTTGAGAGGCTATTCAATGAATACCAAAGGCAAACACTAAATTCACAATCTGGACTATATTAAGCACAAATAAGTGAGAATTACACATTACATGTATCAAAAATAAAAGCAAGAAATTCTACTTTTTATAGCCACAGTACAAGTTCTTCAGAGAAATCAAGCTTAAATTTAATACCTGAGAAAATTAAAAATTACAAAGCTAGAAGAGGCCTTACATTTCTAATCCAACCCCCTCATTTTAAAAGATGAGGAAAATGAGACCAAGTAATCATATAGCTTAATGGTAGAGTTAAAATACAAACCAAGATCTACATGTATTAAATTTATGATGATGGGATTATATTTTAATTGCATCTTTCACTCATTTGTTCCAATTTGCAGCTTGTTCACATCCTGCACACCCTACCATTACCATCTTTTCATGCTCATTTTAAATTTTTCAGAAATTGTCTTGCTGCCATTTGTAATATCATAAAATAAAACACGAATTACCACAACCTCACTAATGGACAGCCTCAACTGCCCAGAACACAACAAGGAAGTAAGCAAAGAAGGCCTCTTAGAAGCCCAAATAAATTTTTTTTAAACCAAGTTAAACTTGTTTTAGTCAGGATAGCCCTTCAAAGCACTTATTGGCAAATCTTGGTTTTTCAGATGACTATGAGTAAAGAGCTCACGTGTTATGGTTTTAACAGCACTTTCCCCACCACAATCCTGTGAATTGAAACATCTTACTTTACAGGAAAAAATACTCAGGGAGTTTGAGACTTGCCTGTTGATCATACAGCCTGATGACCAGACTAAGGGCACAAAGCTAAGTCAACTAGTAGTTCTAAATCCAGGATTCTACGGTTGTATCTTTTCATCAGGTTACAGAGCTTCAGCAAGAAAGAGGAAGATGGCCCTATATACCTGCCTCATCATTTCCCTCAAAACATTCCACTAACAAAACTTCGCTATTTATTCTAAGGGCACAACCATTTTTGCAGTCTCCCAGCATCTTAAACTCAATATTATTCTTTTTATTTTCTTCTTTTTTTGCAGGGCAATGAGGGTTAAGTGACTTGCCTAGGGTCACACAGCTAGTAAATGTCAAGTGTCTGAGGCTGGATTTGAACTCAGGTCCTCCTGAATCCCCCTCAGTATCATTCTTAATTCCTCACTGTCCCATAACCTAGTCATTCAGTTGTGAAATTATAGTCATTTCAATCTCAACACACACAGGTGCACTTCGAAGATAACTGCAGGTTCAGTTCTAGAACACAGTAATAAAGGCAAATACTGCAATAAATCAAGTCACCCAAATTTTTTTTGTTTCTCATTGCATATAAAAGTAATTCTTATATTAAACTGTAGTGTATTAAGTGTGCAACAGCATGTCTAAAAAAACTCCAATGTATATACCTTAATTAAAAAATACTTTATTGCTAAAAAAAAATGCTAATCATCACTGAGCCTTCAGCAAGTCTTAATCTTTTTCCTGATGGAGAATCTTGCCTTGAAGTTTATGGTTGCTAACTGATCAAGTTGGCAATTGCAATTTCTTAAGATAATAATGTTTGCCACACTGATTGACTCTACCTTTCACTTGAACACTTAGAGTTCACAGGTTATTAATTAGCCTAATTTCAATACTGTTGCATCTCAAGGAATAGGGAGACAAGAGGAGACACAGAGAGAGAGAGAGAGAGAGAGAGAGAGAGAGAGAGAGAGGGAATAGCCAGACAATGGAGTGGTCTTAGCACACACGATATATATATATATATATATATATATATATATATATATATATATATGGGCGCAGTTAATGGTGCCCCAAAACAAGTACAATAGTAACATCAAAGATTGGTGGATTGGTGATCATAGATCATAACAGATAGAATAATAATAATTAAAAAGTCTAAAATATTGTGAGAGATGTCAAAATGTGATACAGTAACACAATGTGAGCACATATTTTTGGAAAAATGGCTCCAAAAAAATTGCTTGGTGCAGGGTTGCCACAAACAGTCAATTTGTAAAAAACAGTATTTGCAAAATACAATAAAACAAAGCATGCCTGTATCTTGCTTCTGACTCCTCTCTCTACTCACACAGTCATCACCTTAGTTCAGGTCCTTATCACTTCTCACCTAGACTACCGCAATGTCTCAGGTCTTTTCCCCACTTGTCTAGCCTCCACACAAACGCCAAAGTAATTTTTCTTTAGGACCAATCTGACCATATCACTTCCCTTTTCAATAAATTTCAATAGCCCCATATTGCCTTGTCTTTAGAATCAACTATAAACACCTATGTGGTTTTAAAAACCTTTCCAAATAATAACATGAATCATTTCCCAATTGCTAAATGGTAAAATTATATAAACAGGCAGTTTTCAGATGATATCTTTTAACAAACAAACAAAAAAACCCTCCCTAGTTATATTTACCAATTAAATGTTTTTAAAATCAACTTGATTATCAACTCGACCAATCTCATCTTTGATTTTCAGAATGTCTTTCTTTTTTTTGGAGGGGGGGACAGGGCAATGAGGATTAAGTGACTTGCCCAGGGTCACACAGCTAGTAAGTGTCAAGTGCCCGAGGCCGGATTTTAAATCAGGTCTCCTGAATCCAGGGCCAATGCTTTATCCACTGCACCACATAGCTGGCCCCCAGAATTTCTAATGTGGAGGACTCTAATGGGGAGTATTTCTAGTTTTTTAGCTGCATGCATGTTCTTCCTTTGGCTGATGAGTGTTTAGTGATAGAAATCTTCCCCTAAGGAATTAAATCATATCTACTGATGTTTAAATAATTTTTCAAAAGTCATTTTCTGATTATAATTGGTCAGTAAAGGATATGTTTAATATTTCTGCTTTTCTACATTTGTTTATGAGGTATAGGATCAATTTTTATAAAGGTGCCATGTACAACTGGGTCATATGTAAGCTTCTTCCTATTCTCAGTAATTACCAGAGATCTATCATAAATTACTTTTCTTAAATTCCACTCAGGTTCTTAACTTTCTCCTTGTCTATCATTGTTAGATCTATGTACGGCTGAAAGGGACATGTTGAGGTCCTCAACTAATAAAAACCAATAAAACTGATAATTAACTAATTTAATTTTTAAAAAGAGATAAAAACCAAACAGCCAATATCCAAAGTGACAAAGTAGAATTCACAACAAATGAAAAGTAAATTATTATAAACTATTTTGCCCAGCAATATTCCAAGAAAACTGATAAATGAAATGGATGAATACTGTTGAAAATGTAAAATACCTAGATGAACAGAATAGAGGATTAAAGTAGCCCAATTTCATAAAAAGAAACTGAACAAGCCATAAATGAACTCAAGGAAAAAAAAAAGAGAGGACCAGATATATTTACAAGTGGATTCTATCAAGAATCCAAAGAATACTTAATTCCAATATTATGTTGTTTTCAATATAGGTAAATAAAGAAACTGGTCAAATTCCTTCTATGACACAATTATGGTCTTAAACCAAACAAAGACAAAGCAGTGAATGAAAACTATAAACAAATAACCCTAATGAGTATTGACTTTTTTGTAAAAATGCCTAATAAAATATTAGCAAAAAACTGAACAATATCAGCAAGGAAACCCACAGCAACATATTTAAAAGACTACAAGCTATGACCTGGTTGGATTTATATTGGGGAAAAAAAAAAGACAGGGTTGGTATGAAATCTTCTAGAAATTAAGTTTAGAGTAAACCACCATTTCATACCATATATCACACTAAGTTCCAAATACATACAGGACCTAGATATAAAAGGTAATGTCATAACAAATTAGAGGAGCAGGAAAGGAAGTATCTTTCACAATTATAGATTAGTGAAGAATTCATTACCAAATGAGGGGTAGAGAAGGTCACAGAAGATAAAATAGGACAACTTTGATCACATAAAACATTTTTGTACAACTAAAATCAGTGCAATTAAATTTAGAAGGGAAAGAGTTAATTGGGGAAAAGCTCTGCAGCAAATTTTTCTGATAAAGTTCTTATATCCAAGACATAGAGGAACTGATTAAAAAGATACAGAAGAGGACAGCTAGGTGGCACAGTGGATAAAGCACTGGTCCTGGATTCAGACCTGAGTTCAAATCCAACCTCAGACACTTGACACTTACTAGCTGTGTGACCCTGGGCAAGTCACTTAACCCCAATTGCCTCACCAAAAAAAAAAAAAAAAAAGATACAGAACTATTTCCCCTCTGACAGATAAGTGATCAAAGTATATAAAAATACAAATTCTTAAAGAAATTCAAGCTATCAACAGCTATATTTAAAATGGTTCCATTTTATACCCATCAGATCTACAAAGATGACAAAAAAAGGAAAATGATAACTGTTGGAGGGGCTATAGGAAGGCAAGCATACTAATGCATTATTTATAGAGCTGTGAAGTGGTCCGGCATCTTTAGAACATAATTTCCAACTATACTCAAAAGTCATTAAGATGTGCAATATCTTACACAGCAATACCAATACTAGTCTTTGCTTCAGAGAGCAAATAGAGAGAAAAGACCCATATATACAAAAATATTTATAACAGGTCTATCTGTTCTGGAAAAGAACAGAAACTACAGGAGTGTCCATCAATTGGGGAATGTTTGAACCATTACCTATGAATATAATGAAATATTGTACTGTTACAAATTATTAAAAAGACAGTTTCAGAGAAACCTGAACTGATGCAGAATGAAGCGAGGAGAACCAGAAGAAAAACTTATACAATAATAAAACCGTAAAAAAAACAAAAAAAGTAACTTTGAAAGACTTAACAAATCTGATCATGCCAATGCCCAACCAGGACTCCCTAAGACCAATCATAAAGCATCCTACCCACCTCCTGACAGAGAGGTAATAGTCAAGGGAGAATGAAGCATACATTTCTAGATGATGACCAAAGTGTGGATATATTTCACCTGATCATACATATTTGGTTTAAGATCCTGTTTTTCCACTTTTTTAAACAAAGAAGTTGGGAGAGAGAAGGGCATTAGAAATAGTGTTATCAAAACAGAAAAAAAGGGAGGGTCATTGAAGCAATAATTACTTTTAAAAATATATTAATAACTGCATAATTCTAATGACAATAGAATGCCCCACTTGCAAAATAACTCAAGCTAAATGTCTCCAAAAAAACCCTTTTAAGTATGAGAGTTGCATAAAAAAACATACTTAAACAGTCATGCTATTAACTGATTAGTACACAAATAAGAACTCATCTTCACATAGCATTTAAAGGTTTATCAAGTATTTCTTACAATGACCCTCAGCTGATAGGTAGTGTAAACATTATCCCCATTGAACAGATAAAAAAAACTGAGGCACAAAGAGATCTGATCATGTCATTCTACCACTTAAGAAGTTTCAGTGGCTATTACTTCCAGAATAAAATACAAACTCCTGTATTTGGCATTACAATTTGGCTCCTACAACCTATCTTTTTCCACACTGATTCCACATTACTCCACCTTATGGACACTACATTCCAGCCAAATGGCCCGAGTACAGTTCCCTGTACATAATTTTTTTAGCTCCATCTCACATAGGATGTCTCCCATGCCTGAAATGTTTTCCCTTATCTCCTCTTTTTCAAACCTTTAACTCCTTTTTAAAGGTTCAGCTTAAGTATAACCTTCTATGAGAGGTCTTTCTTGATTCTTCCAATTGTTGATACCAGTAAAATATTTTGTACTTAAAAGCTACATTTTCAGAAACTCAGTCTGGTTTCCCTTCTTCTCTAATCTCCCTCTTCTCAATCTACCTCCCTATCAATCCAATGCAATTTAATAATGTGCCAGAACTGTGCTAAGCAATGGGGATATGAAAAAGGTCAAGTGACGATCCCTGTCCTCAAAGACCTCACAATCTAATGGAGGAGACAACATGCAAACAAAGATATACACAACTAGCTATATACAAGATAAATAGAAAATAATGAACAGAGAGATTAACACTGGAATTAAGTGGGGTTTGAGAAGGCTTCCTGTAGCAAGTGGGATTTTAGTTGTAACTTAAAGGAAGCCAGGGTTGTCAGTAGTCCAAGCAGAAGAGGGAGAGCACTGTAGGCATAGGATACAGCCAGAGAATATGTCCAGAGATGAGACATGAACACCCAGGACACCACTGTCACTGGATTGAAGAGTACATGTGAGGAGTAAGGTTTAAGAAAAATGGACGCAGTGGATAGAGCACCAGCCCTGGATTCAGGAGTACCTGAGTTCAAATCCGGCCTCAGACACTTGACACTTACTAGCTGTGTGACCCTGGGCAAGTCACTTAACCCCAACTGCCTCACTAAAAAAAAAAAAAAATTGAAAAACAGGGGACTAGGTTGCAAAGGGCTTTGAATGCTAAACAGCATTTTGTATTTGCTCCTAGAATCAATAAACAGCTCAGGAATTTACTGAGCAGTGGGGTAACATTATCAAACTTGAGTTTTAGGAAAATCACTTTAGTGGCTGGAAGAGGGACTGGAATGAGGAGAGACTTGAAACAGACTGACCCAATACCACACTATTGCAATTATCCAGGTGTGAGGATGAGGGCGGGCACTAGAGTTGGTGGCAGTGTTAGAAGGAGAAAGGGGTGTATTCAGGAGATGTTGAATCGACAGGTCCTAGCAATAGCTTGGTTATCACTACGCAATCTTACTAATGTTCATGTCAGATCACATTACTCCCCTGCTCAAACCTTCACAATGGTTATCTATTACCTACAAGATAAAAAACTTATTCCTTAAATAAATGCAAATTCCTTAGAGTGGAGTTCATAGGCTTTAATATTCTGTTTCCAATTTAAGTCCCTGTACTTAAAAGTATTCTTCCAGTTCTTTTCAAATGAGATGATTGGTCATTCTCTGATTTTATCAGGCTTTCTCCTATCTGAGCATTAATGGATAATGTCCTTTATTCCTGAGTTGAACTTCCTTTTCTTCCTTCAAAGTTCAACTCGGGGGGCAGCTAGGTGGTGCAGTGGATAAAGCACTGGCCCTGGATTCAGGAGGACCTGAGTTCAAATCTGGCCTCAGACACTTGACACTTACTAGCTGCATGACCCTGGGCAAGTCACTTAACCCTCATTATCCCACAAAAAAAAAAAGTTCAACTCAGGTTCTACTTTTTCCATGAAGCTCTCTTTGACAATATCTTACTGCTAGAAGTGAGCCTTCCTCTCCTGAATCTCTCACAATGCTGTTTGACTTGTACTATCTACTTCTCCTCCTCCTATTACAGTTATTTGGGTACATGGTTTATTCTATATAAGCTTCTTGAGGGTAGTGACTTTACAGTGTTTATTTTAATTTCCAATATCTATTTCAGTACTTTGTCCTTCTCAGATTCTTAATAACTTTACCAAACGAATATTTATTTTGCTGAAAAAAGTAGCATCCTTCATAACATTATTAGTATAAAGACCAAAGCCATTAACATGATTACTTTTCATTACAAGGAGTGTCTTCATCTGGAAATTTCCAATTATCAGTGCAAATCTCAGGTTCAGTCTCTAGGGATATGTGTACATGTTAGTTTACACAATAGAATGGAAGCTCCTTGAAGCCAAGGACTGATTCTTTTTTTGTCTTTGTACCTCCCAGCACCTAGCACATCACCTGGTATAAAGTAAATAATTTAACCAAAGTATAATTAATTTATTAAATTCTACAAACCTCTTGTTCCCATCAGAAATGTTCATCTGAAACAAAAAGTTTGGTTTGAGGAACTTATTTTGGTCAATGCAAATTATATAGTTCTGGACCACCTTTAACAGTATAACTAGAAAATCTATGTCTTAACAGTCATAAATAAAGTTAAATTATGTACTTTTAAACAAATATAAGTATGATCTTTACCTTGACTTCTTTTCATGACTGCTTGGTAAACAAGCAACTGAGATATTGGGAGCAGATACAGCAGATGAAAGCTGGCTTGTCCTTGGAATTGGTGATGGAATTTTGTCAATAAGTGGACAGGGAGACACAACAAATGACCCATTACCTGAAAGGTATAATCCTGTATTTCACTATAAGTTGGAAATTTCTTGAGGAAGACATTAAGACTATTTTCTGAATTGCTATCAAAATATTATAGACCAAAAATAACTAGTTTCTATTATCCAAGGAATAAAAATTACCAACTCCTTCACATTTGTATAGTACTTGAACATTTGTGGATATTTTCCTCCCAACAACCCTATAAGGTATGTAGTATAATGCTAAGGGTGAAGTCAAAATAGTAGATAGAGATGGATAGAATTTTATATTATCCTGGACAACTCCTCTGATCTTAATAATTAAATTGAAGATCAAGGTCACATAGCCAAATAGAGAGAATAACAACTCAAGATTTTCTGATTTAGTCTAGAATTCTTTCTTAGGATCACAATTCAGAGATGGAAGGCACCTCAGAAGCCAGCAAGTCCAAACCCCTCATTTTTAAAGTTGAGGAAACTGAAAGTCTTTCTACTGAGTTAAAAAAACAAACCCTATTTCCTATTGATGTCCAGTATTTCATCACATCATTGGCTCTTGACAATTTTTTCTTACACGTGGCCCCAAAACTTCTTTAACTTTTGTCATCTCTAGAAACGATCCTTCTTTTTCTAGATACATTTGTTAAATTGGGGGTTCCAAAAATCTTAGACTTGGGAGACCACCTAGACAGGCATACCTCACATAACACAGTTGTGACCAAGGTTATTTTGGAGTTACAGAAATATAACCCAAAGTCACCAATGTAATATGATTCAACAGTTAGAACATTTCCTAAGGAACTAAATGCCCCCCCCCAACAAATAGCTAATGTTTTTTTTAATTGCTGGAACCAACTGATGTTAAGCAGGCTAGGCCTGCCTTACAAAATTAAATCAAACTTATGTCGTGAATTAAACTTTAGTAATAACACTACTATTAATAAAACATATTCTACAGCTACGCATTATGTATTCATGCAAATTATTTAAGGTCAATGAAGTTGACCCTACAAATACATCTCTATAAAATTCTGAACAACTTGTTTATAGGTTTTCTTGATCTTTTGAATGTCAACAATGTCAGGCCAACAAGCATTTATTAAGTAACTATCACTTGTAGGCACTGCACTATGTATTGGGGATGCAGAAAAAAGCAAAAATCAACAACAGCAACTAAAAAAACCTAACAGAGAATAGAAAACTGGTTATCTAAACTTATTATTTTCTATATTCGTTAAAATAGCAGCTCACCTGCTAAATACATTTGGTTACCAAGGCTTCTCCTTGCCTTTGGACGTGGAGTAGAGGAAAGCCGTCTGGGGGAAGAGGCTCTGCTTTGCTGTGGAGTTTGGTTATCAGTCATCCCATCACCCTTTTCATCTTTTAGACTGCTGAGTGGAAGCTGCTCAGAAACAAATTTGTCCTCTGCAAACATAACTTTTTCAGGAATGTTACTGCTTAGAATTGCTGGTAAAAGGGAAGGAGACTGACTCCTTGCTGGTGAAGGGCTTTTCATTGTAGCTTGAATAACTCGTTGCTGGTAATTCCTGTAGGCTTCTTCTAAGTACTCTGCCTCTTTCTCTAGTTCTTTTACTCTTGCTTTGGTATTAGCTACAAATTCAAGGTCAGTATCTGTAGAAGCACTCTCAATTCTGGCATGCTGGCAATACCTGCTCCTTGGAAGATCTTCTGACTGAACAAAAGCATCATAAAAGAGCTGATTCTTCAAGAAATTATCTATATAAATATCATGAGGTACAATCTTGTCACTTGTGAAATCAATGACTGAGCGATCAACCAACGATGGCTTTGGGTTTCGGTATACTTCATTCTCTAAAGCTAGGAATTTAAGTATTGAAAAAAAATTAATTTTGAGAAATGAAAAATCATCCAAAAATTAAGGTTACAATAAACTTTTTAGGATCTTTTTAGAACATGAAGGAATGCAATTACAAGATAAAACTGAATTTGTAACAGAGAAAGGTCACATTTCTATAGTGTTTAATGGTTTCTATGCTTATCTCATTTGATCCTCAACTCTTTTTTTTTAAATTAATAAAGTATTTTATTTTTTTTTCGATCCTCAACTCTTAAGACAATATTATTATGCCCATTTTATATATGAGGACACTGAGGCTCAGAGAGGTGAAGTGCATTGTCTGTCATGTCACAGCTACCAAGTGGTAGAGTTAGACCTTAAATCCTGGTGTTCTGAGCCTGGGACTACACAAAAATGTGTGTGTGTGTGTGTGTGTGTGTGTGTACACATTACTGCAAAATAGAGAATGTTTTTATTTTTAATATTCTTGAATTTCTGTTGCTAACGTTCAGAAAGACTGACATAAAAACCATTAAATTCATATTAAAAGTGAATCAGTTCTATATACATGGTTCCTATACAGATAGGCCCCATAACCACTGAAGCTACACATCACAGAAATCTGTTTTGATTTCTTCCCCAAATTTTATACAAACATGTGAGCACAACAAACAACAATTAGCCCTAATCTCAGGTAAAGAACCTTAACAGCTGGAACCAGAATGGCTTTCAATGCTTTGATGTTGCCCCCTGCAGCATTTACTGAACCATGCCAACACACCTTTTCTCTTAGTAGTATAAACCTACCCACTGTTTTCTTCGTTTTAAACCTAGAAGTCCGGGGGAACTTTCAGATGACACTTCTAAGTGCTATGTAAAATGTCAAGTACTAAGATCCTCACAATGATGTTACTTTAGGACGCAGGAGAGACATGATGCCTCTTTTACAGATGAGGAAACTAAAGCAAAGCTAAGGCTAGATCTCTGACTCTAAACACTGTGTACATTCCACTACCCTGAGCCCGTTTTGCTTCACAAGTCTTTCCCTGCATGTGAAATTAGAAGAGAGTGTTAGTAAAAATAGCTTTTAGCTGATAACGAATCAAATTCACTACGGGATTGGTAACCATGAGGTAAAGCTTAGGTGAATGTCTGAGTCTGTGGCCAAGGCCAAAGGCTAAGGAATATATATGAAGGTGTGGGCAAGGCTTGCAAGGGATAGAGGAACAAAAAAATGGGGGTAGAGGAATGGTACTGAAATAAAAGACAAAAATACAACCCAAGGGAGGAAGTGACTGCTTTGCCATAAAAACTGGTGACTGATTTGGTATGTCAATTGTAAAGAATTGTTATTTGAGGTTTTTATGCCTTGGCACACACTGGCCTGGGGCTCTACAAACCGGATGGTGCTCCACCCACTGGCTGTAGCCATTGCCATGGAGCTGGCACCTCACTTCATCACCACGCACTGATGCCTACATGGGCATGGAAAAATCATAATAATTGGAAGCCTAGTGAGGGCAGTCATGTGACTGTCAGAGCAGCCATCCCATTGGCTGGGGCTGCGTGGGGTTTTTCTGGGATTGGGAGAGGAGAATTGGGCATTCTAGCTGGACGCTGGAAGGCAACAGGCCTTCTGCTGCGTATTCTCAGCTGATTCCTGGGTGGTGGTATCTTTCCAGGTTGTATAATTTCCCTTTCCCCATTTTATTTCCTTTCCCTTGATCCTACTGATCCTGTTTGTGTTGGGTTTTTTTTTAAGTTCGTTCTTGTTAAAATAAATCCTGTTCCGTTTTGAGGGAGGCTGCCGGTCTCCTTCCTTGCCCCAATATTGCGGCAAGCCGCTTAGCTAACACTCCCCAATTAAAAATTGGTCCCCACACAATAGAGTTTGCTTTTTTCACTTAAATGGAATTAAGAATTTACTAACATTTCAAAGATTTTTGAATTCTTAGAAGAGAAAAGTCAATCCAAAACAGAAATGAGACTTGTATGTGGGACTGATTCACACATGGCCTTTTATGTCTTAACTTCCTCTATCCTGTTAAATATATGCATGGTTAAAAAAAGACCCCACAATCAAACATAAGTGACTGCATATCATCATATATATTTCTTATACTTCAAGGACCCATGATTTTTTTAGTATTGTTACCCTAACCCCTCTATGATTTGGTACACTCTTTTCAAGAAATATTGCAGCTGCTGCCAATTTAGGAATGAGTCTCTTTGAATTTAACTAGGCTTGGCCTCAAATGACATAGTTGTTTAGCTGGACAATATGTGAAGGCTTTCTAGCTCAGCAGAACTTGTCAGAGTTTAGGTTCTGGTGGCATATTCTGAGAGTAAAATGCAAACTCTTCAGGCCTGGCATTTAGGGCCTACATTCTAAACAATCAATTAGTTGTTCCCTTGGATCTGAGGGTCCATCTTTCACCTCCATGATCTTACATGCCTGGACTACTGTTTCCTCATTTCTTTCTCTCTTGTTTCCCCTGATACACTGTAAGCTTCCCTGCTTCTCTTCTGTCGATTCCCAGTGCCTGGTATAGTGACTTAGCACTGCTAGGTATTTAATAAAACTGTGTTGACTGAATGCCTGATTTTACCTCAAGGTTCAGTTCAGGTACTACCTTTGATTCTCTATTCAATTTGCTGTATTCCCCAAGGAGAATATAAGCTCCTTAAGAAAGCCAGAAGCTATCTGGGGATTTTTTGGTGTCCTCAGTCCCTAGCATACTTAACAAATATTTTTGTTTTGAATTAGGAGCCTCTGATCAGGAATTAAAGTAGAACTTTAGAAGAGAGAGCTCATATATATGGCATATTAAATTAATACCAAAGTAAACTAGCAAAGTTCAAAACATTTTCTGTTCAAACATTAAAATTCACTTTCAAAAGATACACACTAAAAAATACAAAAGAATGGACAGCTTGCAAACAGGCAAACGTGGTGATGTTCCAACTAATTTATAAAAGAGAGAGATGTGACCAAGGATAAACAGCAGTGACTATCTCAAAACTCCTGTTATTACTTAACAGATTTGTACTGTCATCCTTGTCCCTCACCATGGAAAAGAGAAATGCAATCTCTGTTTGAATGAAAAAAACAGATATATTATTCTGAGAAAACAAGCTTTCATTAATAATAAGGGTGATGAGGGGCAGCTAGGTGGTGCAGTGGATACAACATCAGCCCTGGATTCAGGAGGACCTGAGTTCAAATCCAGCCTCAGACACTTGACACTTATTAGCTGTGTGGGCAAGTCACTTAACCCCAAATGCCTCACTTAAAAATAAAAATAAAAAAAAAAAATAATAATAATAATAGTGATGAGGATATTTACATAATACTTTAAGGTTTATAAAGCATTTTGCACACATTATTTCATTTTATCCACACAATCCTAAGATGTAGGCAGTATTATTATCTCCATTTTGTAGTTGAAGAAACTGAGGTAGAAACACAACTAATAAGCGTCTGAGGCTGGATCTGCTCTTAGGTCTTCCTGATTCCAGGCACACTGTTCTCTCCCTTGCTCAACTTACATGTCTAACCTACAATAACAGTAGCTCATCTTTACATAGCCCTGTAACTTTTGCACAGCATGCATTATCTCCTTTGACTCTTATAAAAACTTTGTGAGGTAGATTCTATTATTATCTTAATTTTACAGATGAAGAAAGTGAAGCTGAGAGGTCAAATGACTTGCTCAGAATCACACAGCTGGTAAAAGTAAGATTCAAGTTTTAACTCGGATCTTCCTGATAACCAAGTCTAAGTTCTATCCACTAGGCCACCTCATTGTGTCATTCTATGGTGCAATGAATTACAGTAAATAGAAGATGAAAAACGTATTGCTCCAAAAGATACAGAAGTCTAACACTACTATGGAGTAATAATACTAAAGCAACTAAATGATAATAACTAAGAGGACCTTCTTTAGTTAAAACATACATCTTACACACAATCTTAAGGTGTCATTACTGGTATTACATAACCCTATATACTACATGTGTAAAAAAAAAAGGAATGGACTTTAAAAAATAAATTTACTATGACAGTAGTAAAATTTTATATAACAAAGTTCTAAGTGATCAAATTCCAAAGCTCTTCATATATAATTAAGGCCCAATCCTGCTTTAGACTAGAAATCAGTAAAACATTATATTGCCTTTGTAAAATGCTTCCAAAAGATAAACTACCACCTGAAGTTAATTACTTTTACCTACTAGATTATTTGCTATCTCCCCAAATGGACAATGTTACTTGCAAGAGGGCATATATTTTAGTTGCCCTCCTCTAATCAGTCCCATAAAAACACTTAATTGCATTACAACAGACATAGTTTTCTACAAACAACCTTTATGCATTCATCTATGAAGAAATTCTACCAACCTGTCTGAGTTTGCCTAAGTTGCAATTTCAAGTCTTCAATCTGCGTATTTAACCTCCTTGTAGAAGCTTCATAATCTAAAATCTGGTTCTTCAGGAGTGAACAACGTTCAACCTGCAATAAATAAAGATACATAATAGAAAAATTTATATTATGCATGTCTTAATTTTTGCTTTTCAAATGTGGAGGTCGAGTTAATTTCACTTAGAGAAACTTCTCAATTATACTAGTAATACCTACTTTATTTAAAAATCAAAAACAAAAATATGACTTTCACTACCTATGCCACTCATATCAGAGGTATCTACTATCCTACTCAGGTCATTCAGTGTTTGTGATCAAGCTGTGGCATCTCCACTTCTTTTTTTTTTTTTTTTTGGCAGGGCAATGGGGGTTAAGTGACTTTCCCAGGGTCACACAGCTAGTAAGCATCAAGTGTCTGAGGCCAGATTTGAACTCAGGTACTCCTGAATCCAGGGCCGGTGCTTTATCCACTGTGCCACCTAGCCGCCCCATCTCCACTTCTTCAGAGGGGAAATCGATAACTTGCAAAAAATAGAGATACAGACTTGCTTAAAAGCACTACTATATAAAGGAAATTTGGGGGTGTTTTGTTTTTAAAACATATTAAGTTCTAAGTTACTGTTATGACTAGTACTATTCCTATTGCTTCTATGTGACCACAAGAGAATTTAGCTAAATAATATGTAGGAATGGGGGGTTTGGGGGGGAGGGTGGAGCCAAGAAGACAGATATGGGGCAGCACCCAGCTGAACCCTCCCAACATTCCCCTCCAAACAACTTTAAAATAATGCCTCAAACCAAATGTTAGAGTGACAAAACATCAGGATGAAAATTTTACAGCCTAAGAAAACTTAAGAGGTTGACAGGAAAAGTATGTGGCACTAAGATAGAGCTCTGGTGGAGGCATATCTGAAGCCCACAAATGCAATAGTAGCAACAGAAGCAGCAGCAACTTGGAGAGCCCACAGCCCAGAGATGATGAGGGGATCAGAGAACTGGTCAGAAAGAAATTACAGGGGACCCAATGCTAGCAAGGGATACAACTGGGACTGACAAGCAATTCTACTGCCCACAAGAAGTTCTGGGTAGAATGCCTCCCCAGGAGTCAGGAAGACTGATCTTTAGGGTTCAATTCTGACCCCAGACACTTACTAGCTGTGTGACTCTGGGCAAGTCACTTAACCCTTATCTGTAAAATGAGCTGGAAAAAGAAATGGCAAATCACTCCAGTATCTTTGCCAAGAAAACACCAAATGGAATCGTGAAGAGTCAGACATGAGTGAACAACAACACAGGCATAAAAGCAAGCAAAAACTACTGAAGAAAATAACACCTTAAAAGCCAGAACTGGCCAAATATTCACTGAAGAAAAAAAAAACTCCTTAAAAAGCAGAACTGGCTGAATGGAAAAAGGGCACAAAATCTCACTGAAGAAAATAATAATGCCTTAAAAATTAGAATTGGGCAAGCGGAAGCTAATGACTCCATGAGACATGAAAAGATAATAAAATAAAGTCAAAAGAATGAAAAAATAGAAGAAAATGTAAAATATCTCACTAGAAAAACAACTAACCTGGAAAATGTATCAAGGAGAGAGAATTTAAGAATTACTGGACTACCTGAAAGTCATGATGAAGGAAAGAGCCTAGACATTATGTTTCAAGAAATTGCAAAGGTAGATCACAAAATGAAAATTTCCAGAAATATTATAGCTAAACACCTCAAGCAGCCAAAAAGAAACAAGTCAGATAACTTAGAGCCACAGTCAGGAGGATCACACAAGATTTAACAGCTTCTGTGTTAAAAGGAGCAGAGGGCATGAAATATGATATCCCAGAAGGCAAAGTAGCTAGAGGAGCAAGAATAACCTATTCAACAAAACTGATTGTAATTCCTCAGGGGAAAAATGGTTATTTAATGAAATAGAGGACTCTGAAGCATTCCTGATGAAAAGAACAGAGATGAATAGATAATCTGACATTCAAATTACAAGACTCTTGAGAAGCATAAAAAGATAAGCATGTAGAGTTATCATGAGGGACTCAACTTAAACTGTTTACATTTTCATATGAGAAGATGATATATATAACTCTTTTTTGTTTTTTTTGGTAAGGCAATTGGGGTTAAGTGACTTGCCCAAGGTCACACAGCTAGTAAGTGTTAAATGTCTGAGGCCGGATCTGAACTCAGGTCATCCTGACTCCAGGGCTGATGCTCTATCCACTGCGCGACCTAGCTGCCCCCTATATCTAACTCTTAAGAATTTTGTCATTATTAGGTCGGTTTTTAAAAGTTTCATCATAGGGGATTGAAATGCTAAAGCAAGAAATCAAAAGCTAAATGCAATTCCAAGCAAGTTTGGTCTTGGAGTACAAAATAAAGCAGGATAAAGACTAATACAGTTTTTGTCAAGATAACTTGCTGGTCATAACAAATATTTTTTCAACAACCCAGAGGGAAACTCTACACATGAATGTCACCAAATAGTCAATATGGAAATGTGACATTATATACTTTGTAGCCAAAGGTGGAGATCTATACAGTCAGTGAAAATAAGAACTGGAGCTGACTATAGAGCATATCATGATCTTACCACAAAATTCAGACTTAAATTGAAGTAGGGAAAACTAACAGACTATCACATAAATATGATCTAAATAACATCCCTTAAGAATATGAAGTAGAGGGGCAGCTAGGTGGCGCAGTGAATAGAGCACCAGCCCTGGATTCAGGAGGACCTGAGTTCAAATCCGGCCTCAGACACTTAACACTTACTAGCTGTGTGACCCTGGGCAAGTCACTTAACCCCTATTGCCCTGCCAAAAACAAACAAACAAAAAAAAGAATATGAAGTAGAGGACAGGTAGGTGGCACGGTAGATAGAGCACCGGCCCTGGAGTCAGGAGAATCTGAGTTCAAATCCGGCCTCAGACACTTAACACTTACTAGCTGTGTGACCCTGGGCAAGTCACTTAACCCTTATTGCCTCACCAAAAAAAAAAAAAAAAAAGAATATGAAGTATAGGTGATGAATAGATTTTCAAGGGACTAGACAGAGTACTTTAAGAACTCTGGACAAAGATTCACAACACTGTACAAGAGGTAGCAAGGAAAACCATTTAGCTTTCTTGCTCTTCTTTGTCCGATGAGACTTTACAAACAGCTCAAAGCAGATCAAAAGGGAAAGGAAAAAGGGAAAGATATATACAACTAAATGCAGAATTCTAGAAAATAGCAAGGAGAGGCCATAAGACAATACCTGGAGCAGCAGAACCCATAAAATAACAGGGTGCGATTATTTTCCAGCCAAAAACAGCTTAGGAGGTTGGCAGGAGGGGGTCTGCTGTGCTGGGGATGGAGTGGAACCCAACCCCGAGGTCAAGCTGACACAGAATTAGCCCCAGACAGGTTGCACCAGAGAAAGAGACCTCCAAAGCCTCTGAATCAGCTGCAGCACCAGCATCTTCTAGAACTAAGCTCACAGTCTGGTGAGAGGGCTGAATGGTTGTCTGGGGGAGCTTACAGTGGTCTCTGCTGGCTCTGAGGTGGAACTTGGTTGTTTTATCCCTGCTGGGAACCAAGAGGCAGTCTTGAGTGGCAGCAGCCCACATAGGAGAGGCATACAAGTTCACCAGAAATATCAACCCAGCAAAACATTTTGTTTTCTGATTGAAGAACAAGTACGCCTGAGGCTTTTTTTCAGACCAGAACACAGACCAGGCAAGTGCAGAATGTGCCTCTCCTTAATCTGTACCACCTGAAACCCCTAAAGCTCAAGATAGCGCAGCCTGGAAGCAGTGTCCCACTTTAAGAAGGAGTAAAGTCAACCCTTCAGGAAAATAGGAGGGGAAGGGGATAAAGAGAGAGGAGCAAAAGAAGGAAGAGCAGAATGAGGGAGGGGACAGACAGAAGCAAATCCCTTTGGAAGAGTGATAGGATGAAAGAAGATGGATAATAAATATCATGGGGAAGGGAACAGGATGGAAGGGAAACAGTTAACAATAGTAATCATGAAAAAGAGAAAAGGGGAAAAAATTGTACAAAAAATATTTATAGCAACTCTTGGTGGAGGCTAAGAATTGAGAATCAAGGTAATGTCCATCAATTGAGGAATGATGGAAAAAGCTGTGTTATATGATTGTAGTGAGAATGGACTTGTGCTTTACAGGAAATGACAAACAGGATGATCCCCAAAAATCCTGGAAAGACTAATGAACATCGATGTATAGTGAAGTGAGCAGAGCTGAGAGGACATTGTGTGTAGTGACAGCAGTATTGTTCAATGAGCAATTGTGAATGACTTAACTACTCTCAGCAGGGCAATGATCCAAGACAATCCCAAGGAACTAATGAGGAAGCTTACTATTCACCCCCATAGAAAGAACTGATAAAAAGAACACTTGTGGATTGTACATATATAACCTGATTGTGGAGGGAGGAGGAAAGGGAGGGAGGGAGGGAGGGAGGGAGGGAAGGAGAAAAATTTGGAACTCTAAATCTTATGAAAATGAATGTTGAAAACTACCCTTACATGTAAATAGAAAATAAAATAAATGCTTGTTGCTAAAATAAATAAATAAATAAACTTTGCTGTGAACAACAACCAAAAAAAGGAGTAAAGTCAAGCAAAAAACGGGAAAGATGAGCAGACAGAGAAAGATGCGGACCATAGAAAGTTTCTTTAGTGACAAGGAAGATCGAACTGCACCCTCAGAAGAGGATAGCAATGTCAGGGCTCCTACATCCAAAGCTTCCAAGAAAAATATGAATTGGTCTCAGGCCATAGAGGCACTCAAAAAGGACTCTGAAGATAAAGTAAGAGAGGTAAAGAAAAAAAGGGAAAGAGAAATGAGAGTGATGCAGGAAAGTCATGAAAAAAAGTTAACAGCTTGAAAAGCCAAATGGAAAAGCTCCCTGAAGAAAATAATTGCCTAAGAATTAGGATTGAACAAATGGAAGCTAGTGACTTTATGAGAAACCAAGACATAATAAAGCAAATCCAAATGAATAAAAAAAAATAGAGGGCAATGAGAAATATCTTCTTGGAAAAACAGCTGACCTGGAAAATAGATCCAGGAGAGATAATTTGAAAATTATTGGACTACCTGAAAACCATGATCAAAACAAGACCTTAGACATCATCTTCCAAGAGACTGTCAGGGAAAATTGCCCTGATATTCTAGAAACAGAAGGTAAAATAGAAATTGAAAGAATCCACTGATAACCTCCTTAAAAGATCCCAAAATGAAAACTTCCAGGAATATTATAGCCAAATTGCAGAGCTCCCAGGTTAAGGAGAAAATACTGCAAACAGCCAGAAAGAAACAATTCAAGTACTATGGAGTCACAGTCAGGACAGCACAAGATTTAGCAGCTTCTATATTAAAGGATCCGATGGCATGGAATATGATATTCCAGAGGGCAAAGGAATTGGGATTACAACCAAGAATCACCTACCCAGAAAAACTTTTAGGGGGAAAAAATGGGACTTCAATGAAAAAGAGGACTTTCAGGTATTCATAATGAAAAGACGTGAACTGAATAGAAAATTTGACTTCCAAATACAAGACCCTAGAGAAGCATCAAAAGGTAAACAAGAAAAAGAAATCAAGAGGGATGTTAAAAGATTAAACTGTTTACATTCCTACATGGGAAGACACATCTAACTCATAAGAACTTTCTCAGTATAAGGGCAAATGATAGGGATAAATTTAGACAGAGAGCACAAATGAGAATTGATTATGAAGGAATGCTATCTGTAAAGCCTTTATTTTTTATCATTTTTTTTGTGCGGTGGTCAGGTTTGGGTGGCATGCCCAGGGTCAAGCAGTGGGTGAGGGTCTTGTGTCTGAAGCCAGATTTAGACTCTCATCCTCCTGGGTCCAGAGTGGGTGCTTTGTCCACTGTGTCACCTAACTGTCCCATGATGACATCTTTAGGGTAAAATTGAAGGGTGAGAGGATTGCATTGGGGGAAGGGGAGAGGCAGAATGGGGTGAAATCCCACATGAAAGAAGGAGAGGGCTTATGGAGTGGGGGCAGAGATGGGGGAGGAGCAGGGCAATGAATGAGCCTTACATTCATCAGAATTGGCTCAAAGAGGGAACAACATACTCAAGTGGGTAGAGTAATCTATCTAACCCTGTGGGAGGGTAGGAGGGGAATAGGATAAAGAGGGAGGGATGAAAGAAGGAAGGGCAGATTGGGGGAGAGAGTAGTCAGAAGCAAAAAACTTTTAAGGAGGGATAGGGTGAAAGAAGATAGAAAACAGAATAAATATCATAGGGGAGGGAAACAGTCAACAATAGTAACTGAAAAAAAATTTGAAGCAGAGGTAAGAGTAATATAAGAGGAGGAGGAAGATTGATAGATTGATGATGATTGGATAAAGATGAGACTCGATTGAGGAGGATTGATTTAGAATGAGGACTAATATGAGGAGGATTAATTGAAGATGAAGTTTGACTGATAATGATGAGGATGGATTGATGATGACTGATGATAAAACGTATGGTACTTACTTTGCTGGGCTACTGTGAAGAAAATTCTTGGTCAGTTATAAGGTACTATATAAATGTTATCTATTACTATTGTTGCAAGAATCAACCTCATGAGTTTATTGTAAGGAAATCTCTCTTTAAAGTACCATATGGGGCAGCTAGGTGTCACAGTGGATAAAGCACTGGCCCTGGATTCAGGAGGACCTGAGTTCAAATCTGACCTCAGACATTTGACACTTACCAGCTGTGTGACCCTGTGCAAGTCACTTAACCCTCATTGCCCTGCCCCCCCCCCAAAAAGTACTATATAAATGTAGTTTACTATAAAAACAAATGATGACCAGGATGCTATCTGAAAAACCTGGAAAGACCTGCATGAGCTGATGTAACATGAAATGTACTGAATACAAAATAACAGCAATACTGCAAGATGATCTGCTGCGAATGACTTGGTTATTTTCCGCAATGCAATGATCCAAGACAACTCTGAAGATCTTATGAAAAATGTAGTCCATCTACAGAGAGTGTAAGGGGCTACAATTCTAGCTATACTATCTAAAATCTAATGAGTGATCACCAACAAATTATAAGCTTTAGCAAGAGTATTTAAGTGTTTAAGTATTTATTAAAGAACATTAGGATCAGAGAGAAAGGTAAAAATCTAACTATTTCTAAGAGACCCCATCATCTGACCCACCACGGTGAGGTCAGGAACAAAAAGAGGAAAAAGCCCTCTGCCAGCATCCACTTCCTACTTCGTGTCCTCCTCCCAGAAATGGGAGGCTCCTCAAGTTGATTGGCTGGTAGCCTTGATAGACAGTACCCACAAGCAAACATCACTTCCTGACACCAAGGGCCTTGACCACATGGCTTGCCCTCAGATACCTTCTCATCATGGAGGAGCTTTCCTACAGTAGCTCTCCAGCAGGTGGCATCATTCCAATCATGACAAGAGAGAACTGATGGAGTCTGAAAACAGACTGAAGCATATTTTTCTTGTTAGTTCCTTTATCTGAAGTTTTGTTTTTGTCTGTTTTCCTTCACAACATGGCTAACGTGGAAATGTTTTGCATGACTGCTCATGTATAGCTTGTATTGAATTGCTTGAGTACTTAGGCAGGGGTGGGGTGGCAGGGAGGGAGGAAAAGAATTTGGAACACAAAGTTTTAAAAAAAACTAATGTCAAAATTTGTATTTATATATAATTTGGGAAAATAAAATTCTAAATAAGAATAGCAAGGAGAGATAAGGTTTTCTCTGATAGCAGAAAGTAAAGAATAATTAAGCAAGCCTCTTGATAAGGATGAAAGAGGAGAGCATAAAAGTTGGCTTGAGGCTTAACATAGAAAAAACTAAGATCTTGGCAACTGGTCCCATCACTTCCTGGCAAATAGAGGGAGAAGAAATGGAAGAAGTGTCAGATTTTATATTCTTGGCCTCAAAGATCACTGCAAATGGCAACTACAGTCATGAAATTAAAAGACACTTGTTCCTTGGAATAAAAGCTATGACAAATCTGGACAGCACACTAAAAAGCAGAGACATCACCTTGCTGACAAAGGTCCATAACGGCAGTTATGGTCTTTCCCGTAGCAAAGTATGGCTGTGAGAGTTGAATTATAAGGAGAGCTGATTGCTGCAGAATCAATACTTTCAAACTGTAATGCTGAAGAAGGCTTCTGATAATCCACTGGACAGAAGGGAGGTCAAATCAGTCAATACTTAAAGAAATGAATTTAGGATATCCACTGGGATGTCAAATACTGAAGATGAAGCTTAAATACTCAGACCACACAATGAGAAGATGGGACTCACTGGAAAAGACCCTGATGGTGGGGAAGATTAAAGGCAAAAGGAAAAGGGGACAGCAGAAGATGAGATGGATAGACAGTATCATGGAAACAATAAACATGAACTTGGACAGACTTTGAAAGATAATGGAGGATAGAAGGGCCTGGCATGATATGGTCCATGGGGTCACAAAGAGTCGCACATGAATGAACAAAAGTTGACATAGGCAGAAGGCATGGATGTGTGTTGGTTATGTTGGAATGATCTCAAAGAAAAAGAGGTAAGAAAGAGAAATGCACTGGGAGAAGGCAGAGGAGAGGTAGAATGGAGAAAATTTTCTCATCTAAAAGGGGTGTTCAAGGAAGAGTTTTCACAATGGTGAGCAAAATGGTGGTGGACCTTAAACCTCACATCACAATTGGTTCAAAGAGGGAAGATTATGTATGCACAATCGTGTACAAAAATGCAACTTGTCCAAAAGGAAGATAGGAGAGCAGAGGATAAGAGAAGGGAGGAAGGGGAATAATAAAAAAAGAAGGCAGGTAGTAGTTAGAAGCAAAATAGACTATTGAGGAAGGATAAGATAAAAGAAAAGAATCAACAGATGAAAATGGAATGGAGGAAAATACACAGTAATCACAACTTTGAATGTGAACAGGATGAGCTCACCCATAAAACAGAAGCACATAGCTGAATGGATTAGAAACTAGAATCCAACAATATGTTGCTTACAAGAGATACCCTTAAAAAATGAAAGACAAACACAGAGTTAAAACAAAGGACTAGAGAAGAATCTAATGTTTTAGCTGTGTTAAAAACAAAAAAGCAGGGAAAGCAATCATGATCTCAAACAAAGCAAAAGCAAAACCAGACCTAATTAGAAGAGATAATCAAGGAAACTACATTATGCCAAAAGGTACCATATACATACATACATACATACATACATACATACACACACACACACACACACACACACACACACACTTATTTATTTATTTATTTATTTATTTTTGGTGAGGCAATTGGGGTTAAGTGACTTGTCCAGGGTCACACAACTAGTAAGTGTTAAGTGTCTGAGGCCAGATGTGAACTCAGGTACTCCTGACTCCAGGGCCAGTGCTCTATCTACTGTGCCACCTAGCTGCCCCAAAAGGTACCATATTTTTATAGCATGTTTCTCTGATAAAGGTTTCATTTTTCAAATATATACTGAGTAATGAACTCAATCGAATTTATAAAAATAAGAGCCATTCCCTGATTGCTAAATGGTCAAAGGATATAAACAGGCAGTATTCAGAAGAAGCAATTAAAGCAGTCTATAGTCTTATAAAAAAAAAAAACTACTCTGCATCACTACTGATTAGAGAAAGGCAAATTAAAACAACTCTGAAGTACTACTTCACATCTATAAGAAATGACAAATGCTAGAAGGGATAAGGGAAAAATAGGTATTAATGAACTGCTGATGGAGTAGTAAACTGTTCCAACTATTCTGGAGAACAATTTGCAACTAGGCCCAAAGGGCTATAAAACTGTACATACCCTTTGACCCATCAATACCACTACTAGGTCTGTACCCCAAAGAAAAAGGAAAAGGGGCTATAGGTACAAAAATATTTATAGCAACTCTTTTTTTTGGTGGCAAAGAATCAGAAATGGAGGGGATACTCAGCAATTAGGGAATGGATGAACTAGTTACGGCATATGATTGTGCTCTAAGAAATGATGAGGAAGAGGTTTCAGAAAAACATAGCAAGACTATACAAACTCATGCAAAGTGAAGTGAACAATTGGAGAGTAATTATTGTGCACAGTAACAGCAATGTTGTAATGTTGAGCAATTGTGAAAGACTTGGCTACTCTCATCAATACAATAATCAAAGACAATTCCAAAGGACTCATGGTGAAAAGAATACAATTCACCTCCAGAGAGAGAACTGATTAACAGAATCTGTGTTCAAAGTGAAGTATAATTTTCTCTATTTTTCTTGCTTTTTAAAAAAAATATGGCAATAAGGAAATATTTTCCATGATTTGACATGTATAACTGATATCATATTACTTGCCTTCTCAGTAGGTGGATGAGGTGTGGAAGGAAAAGAATTTGGAACTCAAAATATAAAAGGAAAAAAATGTCTAAAATAATGAATGTAAATGTTTAAAAAATAACTAGGAAAGGAATCTTTGGATATGTTTTCTTTTAAAAATACACAAGGATATTCCTTACAACAGATTGATTTGAGCCATGTTTACATGCCTATAACACATGCAAAGAAATGTCAATACACTTTAAATAACAAAAGAAACGAGCAAGCATCACCTCATTTTGAAGCCGTTTTTCCAGGGCTTGTTTCTCAGCCTCAAACTCCTTCTGTTCAAGCTTTCTTGCATTTTCTGCCTTCTTTGATTCTTTCTGTAAAGCTATGAGCTCAGCTGATGGCTGAGTAAATCCTATAGTAATAAATAATAAAGAATTTGTCACTATAGTTATAATTTATTTCACTTAAAAAGTATTTATTTCACTGACTATATAATTAGTATAATATATTTTGCACAAAGTAAGTTTGCCATATATCATAGGATTGATGATGATTATGATATTAGCTTTATTAAATTAAAAATCCTCTTGGTTTCAAAACCTTAGAAATTAATAAACATCTACCAAATTAACTTGAAAATATATTTTAGGTATATCTCAAAAAACTGCTTTCTATTTTTGCTTTCAAAAAAATTTCCTTAGATCCTCTGTTCAACCTCAACTCTTATCTATGTTATACCAGAAAACATCTGAATGCAGTATAAATCTGTCTAGCTGTACTAGGTCTAACCTGACATGTTTTACTTCTTTTTTACCCAACTTTCCCTCCATACATTGCACCCTGCCCAGAACAATGTTAATCTTTTTAAAGTTGTCTATAGTTCAGCAACATTAACTATTATTTAATTTTAGGTAATCCTTTACTAAGCCATTAAACTAGAGGGAGAAAGGGGCATGACGCAGTATCTCACATTTAGACTCACAAGAAATATCTCACATTCATACTAAAATAATTGAGTTTGGAATTATTTGAAACAAATTGTTTTGAGAAACCAAAAATTCCTTCACATAGTATAAATAACTAAAAAGCATATAAGTCATCAAGAAGGGGAAGAAAGGGGAGAATGGAACAAGCACTTATTAAGCAGCTACTATGTGCTAAGTGCTTTACAAATATCATCTCATTTGCAATGCAATAAGCTAGGCTCTAGAGATGTATAAATACAACATTTAGACTAATTCTGTCTAACGAGGTCTACACAGGAATTCCCATGTGACTACTTCATTTTTACTGATATGAGGACAGTCTCAGTTCCAAAGGAATTAACATATAGTTTGCATTAATGTTGAAAGGAAGAATATTACTCTTTCTCTAGGCTAATCAAAATCCAAAAGAAAGTGAATTCTTATGATTTTAAAAGTTTTATGTGAAACAACTGCCTGAATGACACAAATAACTTCAACTATTAACACTATTAATTTTGCAAAGGCAAATGGAAGTATCAAAATTATTAAATAATTTAACATAAGAATTTTCATGAAAATTCACATTAATTTCACAAGTACAATAAAGCATCTTAATTGTGAAAATGATATGCTCAAATTCTCAAAAGGATTTGTGATTTCATTGATTTGAATGTTTCCAATGATGATGCAGATAGCAACCCATCCATTTCTGTCCATCCTAAGCAACTCCTGTTCATGTCATCCCCTAATTTCACTTCAATTATATAATAAACCACCCAAAGTTATAAAACAGTTATATAGTTCTAATTTAGTAGGAACTCTGTGAATACATGGAACTGAAACAAAGATATTTCATACTTCTTTGAAGTTGTATGTTTTCATTTCTGATTTCTTCCATTTGTTGTTTCAGTAACTTATTTTGTGCTTGAAGCTCCAGTCTCTCTTCTTTCAAAAGGAGATAATCAGTAGTATCTTTAAGTTTTTCAGTCAGCAACTGGTTTTGTTTTGTTACTAATAAAATCTGTCCTTTGAGAGAATCCAATTCAAGCTGTATACAAAAGAAGATGTATTTGGACAATGGGTACTAAGTAGCACAATGTTTAATAACATTGAGAGAAAAAAGAGAACAAGATGTGTAAGGTAGGCCTAAAGTTTTCTGTTACCACGAATCTAGGATTCCACACAACATTAATGGACAACTTGGGGGTGATCAGGTCTAGGAAAAAAAAATACTCTGAATCACACCACAAAGCCTACATATTACCTTATAAGCAGAACCATAACAGCCAGATAGGATACTTTGCTAATATAAAAATATTCCCTTCCCAGTAAGGAAACCCAAGTATATATCATGTTATTTAATAAATACAAAACCAAAGTAGAAGAAATCTGATGTCCAAATTTTCATCAATCTGTGATAGCTTGATGAAACACCTCTCTCCACTGTAAAGCTATGCCAGACATAAAGGAGGTCAATCAGTTAAGATAACCACCTGTCTTGGAGAAACTCCTACTCTTTTTCTACATTCCATATTGACAATCAAAACCTTCCATTTGCCTTTGTGATTTCATCAACACAGTGACTTCAAGATACTTTTTATTTCTTATGTTTTCCAAGTCTGTTGTTTATTTTAGGCATATTAAAATGATCTACAAAAATATAGGGGAAAAGGCCAAGATGGCGGAGAGGAAGCAGCAAGCTGCCTGAGCTCTCCTTCTGTTCCCTCAAAAAGAACATTAAATCAAGCCTCTGGACAGATTCTGAAACTACAGAACCTGCAAAGAGACAGAGAGACACAGTCTTCCAACCAGAGATAATTTAGAAGACTTCAGGAAAAGGTAGGTCTGACTCAGGCAAAAGGGAGGCCCAGTGCAGGGCAGCAGCCCAGCGCCGAGGGGGTCGGGGCAAGTCAACAGGAGCTGCAGGCCACAGCCAAACAACTGAGGCCCCTGGAACCTGGCTCAAAAATCTGGTAGCCAAGAAAGACAGTGGAAAAACCTACCTGTACCAGCCGGGAGGGCAGGTTGCTGGCTGTGGGGCCGCGAGCGGGACAAACGGGATCAGGCGCCTGGCCAAGCACACTCAGACAGGAAGTGCAGGGGGGCGAACTACACACACTATAAAGGCCTCAGAGTAAAAAGCCAGTCACACAGCACCTATACCCCTGCGCAAGAAGCCCAAAACAGGGACCCCGGTGCCCCCACAGCAGACCTCAACTTAAAAAATAAATAAATAAGCTGCAATAATGAGTAAGAAGCAAAAAAGAGCCCTCTCCATTGAGAGCTTCTGTATCAATAGGGAAGAAGCCAACACAAACTCAGATGACGACAATACCCTCAAACTGCCTACATCTGAAGCCACACAAGAGAAGGTGAATTGGTCTCAAGAACAAAAAGCCTTCTTGGAAGAGCTCAAAATGGATTTTAAGAATCAATTGAGAGAGGTAGAAGAAAAAATGGGGAGAGAAATGAAAGCAAAACAAGAAAACTATGAAAAAAGAATCAGCAGCTTGGAAAAGGAAGCACAAATGGAAAAAAAAAGTGCATGATTTCACTGAAGAAAACAATGCCTTAAAAATTAAAATTGGACAGTTGGAAGATAAGGAATCCATGAGACACCAGGAATCAGTCAAGCAGAGTCAAAAGAATGCAAAAATAGAAGAAAATGTGAAATACCTCATTGGAAAGACAACTGATCTGGAAAACAGATCGAGGAGAGACAATTTGAGAATCACTGGACTGCCTGAAAGCCATGACCAGAAAAAGAATCTAGATACCATATTCCAGGAAATTATTAAGGAGAACTGCCCTGATATCATAGAATCAGAGGATAAAATCATCACTGAAAGAATCCACCAATCACCTCCTGAAAGAGACCCCAAAAGGAAAACTCCAAGGAATATTGTAGCCAAATTCCAGAATTATCAGGTGAAGGAGAAAATACTCCAAGCAGCCAGAAAGAAGCAATTTAAATATCATGGAGCCACAGTCAGGATTGCTCAGGACCTGGCAGCTTCAACATTAAAAGACCGCAAGGCTTGGAATATGATATTCCGGAAGGCAAAGGAGCTTGGATTGCAGCCAAGAATCTATTACCCAGCAAAAATGTGCATTCTCTTTCAGGGGAAAAGATGGACATTTAGTGACATTGGGGACTTTCAATCTTTCCTGGTGAAAAGACCAGAACTGAACAGAAAATTCGATCTTAACATACAAGACTCAAGAGACGTTTAAAAAGGTAAACAGAGGGGAAAAAAAAAAAAGGTTACCTAATTAGGTTAAACTGTTTATATCCCTACATGGGAAGATAATACCCATAACTCTTAAGAATTGTAAATGTATTTGGGCAGAGAGAAGGACTTTACACAGAGGGTATAAATATAAATTGTCTTTGATGTGATGATACAAAAAAAAATTAAGGGGATAAAAAGGGAGTATATGGGGAGGAGAAAAAAGGGGAGGTGGAATGGGATGAATTATAACATATGAAGAGGTAAAAAAAAAAAACCTATTACAATAGAGGGAAAGAAAGGAGGGGTGAACATTGTTTCAACCCTACTCTCATTAGATTTGATTCAAAGAGGGAATAACATATACATTCATTGGGATAAAGAAACTTAGCTCATTCTTTAGGGAAGCAAAAGGGGAAGGGAAAGGGGGTGACTGATAGAAGGGAGGACAAAAGCAAGGGAGAAAAGGTTAAAGAAAAGAAAGGGGGATGATAAAAAGGGAGGGCAGATTGGGGGAGGCAGGGGTAAGAAGTAAAACGTCAGTGAGGAGGAATAGGGTGAAAGAAGGGGTAAAAAGTAGAAAGGGGGTAAATAGAATGGAGGGGAATAGAAGTCAGTAATAATAACTGTGAATGTGAATGGGATGAACTCTGCTATAAAACAGAAGCGAATTGCAGAGTGGATTAAAAACCAGAATCCTACAATATGCTGTTTACAAGAAACACATTTGAAGCAGAGAGATACACACAGAGTAAAGGTAAAAGGCTGGAGCAGAATATATTATGCTTCAGCTAAAGTAAAAAAAGCAGGGGTAGTAATCCTTATCTCAGACAAAGCGCAGGCAAAAATAGATCTCATTAAAAGAGATAAAGAAGGAAATTACATCTTGCTTAAAGGTACTATAGATAATGAAGAAATATCAATATTAAATATGTATGCGCCAAGTGGTATAGCATCCAAGTTCTTAGAGGAGAATTTAAATGAGTTACAAGAGGAATTAGACAGTAATACTATACTAGTGGGGGATCTGAATCTCCCCCTCTTAGAATTAGATAAATCTAGCCAAAAAATAAATAAGAAAGAAGCAAAAGAGGTGAATAGATTACTAGCAAAGTTAGACATGATAGATGTCTGGAGAAAATTGAATGGGGATAGAAAGGAATATACCTTTTTCTCAGCAGTACATGGCACATTTTCAAAAACTGACCATGTATTAGGGCACAAAAATATCATAGTCAAATGTAGAAAGGCAGAAATAGTAAATGCATCCTTCTCAGATCATGATGCAATAAAAATTACATGTAAGAAAGAGCCAGGGAAAAGTAGAATGAAAATCAATTGGAAACTAAATAATATCACTCTAAAGAATGAATGGGCCAAACCACAAATCATAGAAACAATCGATATCTATATCCAAGAGAATGACAATAATGAGACAACATGCCAAAATCTATGAGATGCAGCCAAAGAAGTCCTTAGGGGAAAATTTATAGCTCTAAATGCTTACATGAATAAAAAAGAGAAAGAGGAGATTAATGAATTGGGCATGCAACTTAAAAAGCTAGAAAAAGAACAAATTAGAAATCCCCAATTAGATACTAAATTAGAGATCCTGAAAATCAAAGGAGAAATTAATAAGATTGAAAGCAAAAAAACTATAGAATTAATCAATAAAACTAAGAGCTGGTTTTATGAAAAAACCAATAAAATAGAAAAAATATTGGTTAATTTGATTAAAAAAAAGAAAGAAGAAAACCAAATTACCAGTATCAAAAATGAAAAGGGTGATTTTACCACCAATGAAGTGGAAATTAAAGCAATAATTAGGAACTATTTTGCCCAACTGTATGCCAATAAATTTGACAATCTAAATGAAATGGATGAATATTTACAAAAATACAAACTGCCCAGGTTAACTAAAGAGGAAATAAAATCCTTAAATAAGCCCATATTAGAAAAAGAAATTGAACAAGCCATTAATGAACTCCCTAAGAAAAAATCCCCAGGGCCAGATGGGTTTAGGGGTGAATTTTACCAAACATTTAAAGAACAATTAATTCCAATATTATACAAATTATTTGGAAAAATAAATGAAGAAGGAGTTCTACCAAATTCGTTTTATGACACAAATATAGTGGTGATACCAAAACCAGGCAAAGCAAAAACAGAGAAAGAAAATCATAGACCAATTTCCCTAATGAATATTGATGCTAAAATCTTAAATAAGATATTAGCAAGGAGATTACAGCAAGTGATCACCAGGATAATACACTATGACCAGGTGGGATTTATACCAGGAATGCAGGGCTGGTTCAACATTAGGAAAACTATTAACATAATCAACCACATCAATAAGAAAACCAACCAAAATCATATGATTATCTCAATAGATGCAGAGAAAGCTTTTGACAAAATACAACACCCATTCCTAATAAAAACACTAGAGGGTTTAGGAATAGGTGGAGCTTTCCTTAGAATAATAAACAGTATCTACCTAAAGCCATCAGCAAGTATTATATGCAATGGAGATAAATTAGAGGCCTTCCCAATAAGATCAGGGGTGAAACAGGGATGTCCGTTATCACCCCTATTATTTAATATTGTACTAGAAATGTTAGCTTTAGCAATCAGAGAAGAGAAAGGAATTAAAGGAATTAGAATAGGCAAGGAGGAAACAAAACTATCACTCTTTGCAGATGATATGATGGTATACTTAAAGAATCCTAGAGAATCAACTCCAAAATTACTTGAAACAATTAACAACTTTAGCAAAGTAGCAAGATATAAAATAAATCCACATAAATCATCAGCATTTTTATACATGACCAACAAAGTCCAGCAGCAAGAGATAGAAAGAGAAATTCCATTTAAAGTAACAGTAGATAATATAAAATACTTGGGAGTCTACTTGCCAAGACAAACCCAGGAACTCTATAAGCACAACTACCAAACACTCTTCACACAAATCAAATCTGATCTAAATAATTGGAAAGATATCAATTGCTCATGGATAGGCAGAGCTAATATAGTAAAAATGACAATACTACCTAAATTAACTTATTCAGTGCCATACCAATCAGACTACCTAAAAATTATTTCATACAGCTAGAAAGAATAATAACAAAATTCATCTGGAAAAACAAAAAATCAAGAATTTCCTGGGAACTAATGAAAAAAAATTCACAGGAAGGTGGGTTAGCGGTACCAAACCTGGAGCTCTACTATAAAGCAGCAGTCATCAAAACTATCTGGTACTGGCTAAAAAATAGAGTGGTAGATAAATGGAATAGGCTAGGCTCAGGAAATGCAGTAGTAAATGACACTAGTAATGTAGTGTTTGATAAACCCAAAGACTCCAGCTTCTGGGATAGGAACTCAGTATTTGACAAAATCTGCTGGGAAAACTGGAAGATAGTATGGCAGAAATTAGGCATAGACCAATATCTTACACCTTATATTAAAATAAGGTCAAAATGGATACATGATAAGTAAACTAGGAGAGAAAGGAATAGTATACCTATCAGATCTTTGGAAAGGAAAACAGTTTATGGCCAAACAAGAGATAGAGTATTTTAGAAACTGCAAAACGGATGATTTTGATTACATTAAATTAAAAAATTTTTGTACAAACAGAAACAATGCATCCAAAATTAAAAGGGAGGCAGAAAGCTGGGAAACAATTTTTGTGGCCAGTACTTCTGATAAAGGCCTCATCTCTAAAATATATAGGGAACTAAATCAAATTTATAAGAATCCAAGTCATTCCCCAATTGAGAAATGGTCAAAGGATATGAACAGACAGTTTTCTGATGAAGAAACCAAAGCTATCTATTCCCATATGAAAAAATGCTCTAAATCTCTAATGATTAGAGAGATGCAAATTAAAACAACTCTGAGGTACCACCTGACACCTATCAGATTGGCTAAAATTACAAAAAAGGAAAATAATAAATGTTGGAGAAGCTGTGGAAAAATTGGAACACTAATGCATTGTTGGTGGAGCTGTGAGCTGATCCAACCATTCTGGAGAGCAATTTGGAATTATGCCCAAAGGGCGATAAAGCTGTCCATACCCTTTGACCCAGCAATACCACTTTTGAGTCTTTTTCCCAAAGAAATCATGGAAAGGGGAAAGGGGAAAGGGACCCACATGTACAAAAATATTTATAGCTGCTCTTTATGTGGTGGCAAGGAATTGGAAGTTGAGGGGATGCCCATCAATTGAGGAATGGCTGGACAAGTTGTGGCATATGAATACAATGAAATACTATTGTGCTGTAAGAAACGATGAGCAGGAGGAGTTCAGAGAAACCTGGAGGGTCTTTCATGGGCTGATGATGAGTGAGATGAGCAGAACCAGAAGAACATTGTACACAGTATCATCAACATTGAGTGTTGATCTACTGTGATGGACTATATTCTTCTCACCAATGCAATGGTACAGAAGAGTTCCAGGGAACTCATGATAGAAGAGAATCTCCAAATCCAGGAAAAAAAAAAAAAAGAACTGTGGAGTAGATGCTGAATGAACCGTGCTATTTCTTTTGTTTTTGGTGCTGATGTTTTTCTATTTTGAGGTTTGTCATCATTGCTCTGATTTTTCTCTTATAACATGACTAATGCAGAAATGTTTAATGTTATTGTGTGTGTGTGTGTGTGTGTGTGTGTGTGTGTGTGTGTGTGTGTGTGTGTATAACCTATATCAGATTACCTGCTGTCTAGGGGAGGGGGGAGAGGGGGAGAAAAATCTGAAATTGGAAAGCTTGTATAAACAAAAGTATAATGGAAAAAAATAAAATACTTTATTAATTAAAAAAAAAGAATATAGGCAGAGTAATTCCAAATCACACTGTAATGGATTATAGCAATTTAATGAAATTTTTAAAACTTTTATTAAATGTCTATGTGCCAAGCATTGAACTAGAATATAGGAAAACAAAGATAAAATGCAAACAGTGCCCGAGAGCTTAAAAAAAACAAAAACCCTGGGAAGACTTGTATGAACTGATGGAAAGTGAAGTGACCAGTGCAATTCATACAACAACATTGTAAAGACAAAGAACTTTGAAAGACTTAAAAACTCTGTTTAATGTATCGATCAAGATTCCAGAGAACAGATCATGAAGCATGTTGCCCACTTCTCACCAAAGAAGTGATAAGACTCAGGAAGCAAAATGAGATGTGTATTTTGGGGCATAGCCAAGATGTCAATTTGTTATCTTTAACTAGGCATGTTTGTAACATTTTTTAAAATTTCTCTCTTTTTTCCCTAATGGAAGGGGAGAAAGGAAGAGAAAATAAACACTTATTAACTAAAAAGTTTTTAAAAGATCCCTTGTCCTCAAGAAATTTGTATTCTGTGAGAAAATAATTATGTACTACAATAATACAAATAATGTACAAATTACAAGGGACAAGGGGAGAGTGCTAAAATTTAGGAACATCAGGAAAGGCTTTAAGGTGGCACTTGATCTGAGGCCTAAATAAAAGGTAGGGATTCCAAGAGATAGTAGTGAGGACGGAAAGCATTATATGTATAAAAGACAACCCACGCCAAGGTACCAAGACAGAAATGTTGTATACAAGGGATAGCAAGTGGGAATAGAGGAACAGGAAGTAATGGGAAAAAATTCTGGAAAGACAGGTTTAAGCCAGTTTGTAAATGGCTTTAAAAGCCAAAAAGAAAAGTTTGTGTTTTATTCTAGATAACAAGATTGCAATTGAAACTTCTTTAGCATGGAAGTGACATGGTTATAAATATGCATTAGAAATCTATTATGCAAAAAAACAAAAACAAAAAGAAGAAATCTATTATGGGAAGATTTCTTATAGACAATCCCATCCATAGTTTCATTTGAATGAACTTCAAAAAAGGTGTCCTTTCAGTAGCTTGTCGATATTCTCTTGTTCACTACCATTTTTTTATTCTAGAACTTTAGGTCCTTTTTATTTCTGGCTTACAGCCTTCTATTTGGTAAGACAAACACTAGTACCTCTGGTGCAGAATGTCAACTCAGTATCACACAGAAGCAGCTAAGAGCCCAAAAGGAATTTCGTAATACAAAAACCAGATCAATAAATACCAAATATTAGTGCAGAAACTGTCCCCAACATATTTCTGTTGAAGATGCCAACATTCTTACAGGCTCCCAGGTTCATAACCACAGCATTACCTTCAGATTTCAATCCTTCCTCACCCCAAATATCCATTCAATTGCTAACTCATGCCATTTCTGCTAAAACATCTCCCAAATCAAACCCCTTCTCTAGACTCAACTGGCCACTGTCCTAGCTAGTTGAGTTCCTCACTATCTCATCTCTGGATTACTATAACAGCTTCTTAAATGGATTTCCTGCCTCACATCTCTTACTACTTCAGTCTATCCCCTGTAGTTTTCCTTAAGTATAGATCTGAGGATGTGCTTTCCTTACTCAATCAACTCCAGTGGATTCCTACTGCCTCTAGAGTAAAATATAAAGACCTCTGTTTAGCTTTTAAAGCCCACACAACTTGGCCTCAACGTAGCTATTCATTCCTCCTTTGTTCCTCACTCATGACAAAACCTCTCCCATCTCCGTGCATTTGCACTGGCCATCCCATTTGCCTTCCCTCCCTCCTTTGGTCTCAGAGAATTTCTCTGTTACTTTAAGATGCAGCTCAAACACTATCTTCTGTATGAAGCCTTCCTGATGTCCCCAACTGCTAGTGTTCTCCTTCCCAACTACCATGTATTTACTTTGTATATAAAATTGTATTGTGCATGTGTGTGTATTCCTTTATGTCTCCTCCATTAAAATGCAAGCTCATTTGTTGTTCAGCTGTTTCAGTTGTTTCTGACTCTTCGCGCCCTCTTTTAAGGTTTTCTTGGCAAAGACACTACAGCAGTTTGCCATCTCCTTCTCTAATTCGTTTTATAGGTGAAGAACTGAGGCAAAAAGGGTTAAATGACTCACTCAGGGTCACAGAGCTAGTAAATGTTTGAGGTCAGATTTGAACTCAGGAAAATGAGTCTTCCTGACTCTAGGACTAGCACTCATTAACTGTGCCACCTCATTGTCCCTTGTACCACCTAACTTAAAGATAGTAATATCATTTTAGAGAACAGAACCAGAAATTCCTTTTTAAAAATTCCATGCTGGCCAGATAAATGAGGGCATGTTCTTTTCCAAATTTTAAAAAATGTTAACCAATTTAATCTAATCCAGGCCTGTACTTGGTCACAGATACATAGATTTTAAACATAATGCCCTGTCAGTGACACTGGAAAAAATTAAAACTAATTACAATGCCAGGCTATCACCAAATCTTCCTATCTTTCAATATCAACTTCAAAAACCCATCAGGTCAACAAAATACCTCAAGATCTCTGGCACGATTTATAGCTTCCCTGAATTCTTCCCTTCTGGAATTAATAGCATTGGCCTCTTCTTGCAAATGCATAGCTTTCTCTAAAAGGAAAATGAAAACAATGTCTCATAATAAGGAATTATTTTATCTGAAAATAATTCATTATAGACTTGAAACTTAGGCAACTGCGTATCAAGCACATACCAACTTACGAAATGTTTTAATAAAATATTTTGACAAGCAATCATAGATTTAAATGTCACAAATATTAAACATGGAGACCTGGAACTAGCAACTAACTGAAGGATAAGGATTATTCTTGGAATGCCATAAGTTGCTAGTAATAATTATAATGAACCCTACAAGCATATACCATATATTTTCCAATGTAGAAAATAGATCTTACATTTTAGGGGAGAGAAGGAAAAGGGAAGATGGTTATGGTTAAACAATTATTTTTTTCAGAGTTGAAAAACCAAGACTTTTTAATAAGTCACCTTTGTTCCTTTGCTCTTCTTCAATTACTCTATTAGATCTGGCAATATATTCTTCCTTTAATTCAAGCTGATACCTAGAAATCAAAATAGCTAAAATTAAGCTTGCCACAATTTTATTATAAAAAGGGAAATATATGTATATTATATATAGCTCGATTGACCAGAAAACCCTCCTCTACTACTAATCCCAGATGACCCATTGATTCAATTCAAAGAGAGTGAGAAAAGGTGAGAAAAAACAAGCCTTTCTGGTGCATTTTCCTGTTGTGAATGCCCTCTATCATCTGTCAAAGGCTTAATGATTCTAAGAGTTTCCATATTTAGAACAAATGGTATCTTAACCCTGCCCTGAAATATCCCTTGAAAAATGCCAAAATGTCATAAAATAAATTGTACATCTTATCACTTGGTCAACTATGTACTATTATTATAATATTTTGTGTGCATTTTACATACCGATATGATAAACACCGATGCTTCTGTGATTGTTCATTACTGTACCTCAAGCACCAACAAACTACTAGTAGATAAAATTGGCAAGCTACATGGTATAGCAGATAGATGGCTTCAGAATTAGGAAGACCTGGACTCAAGCCTTGCTGCTGAAATCTACTGGTTGAAGGACCATGTCACATTAACTTTGTCACTGTTAACCAAGTAACATAGGAACAGCTATGTGGCACAGTGAATAGAATGCTGGTCCTGGAGTCAAGAAGACCGGAGTTCAAATTCAGCCTCAAACACTTACTAGTAGTATAGTCCTGGGCAAGTTACTTATCTTCTATCTGCTTCAGTTTCCTCAACTATAAAATGAAGATAATAACAGCAGCTCCCTCCCAGGGCTGCTGTGCCAATCAAATGAGATAAATTATAAAATTATAAATTATGAAGCAAATTATAAATTTATAAAATTATAAATTATAAAGCACAACACCTGACACTAAAATTTCTTTGCTCACTCTCTCTCCCTGTCACTTACAATGCCCCAGGCATCTTAAGTTTCAAAAGAGTTGCAGATTTTCACTGATAGGAGAATTCCATTAGAAATTCCCTTTATATTAATTAAATCACAGGTCAAAAAAAAAAGATAAAATTGGTGAGTTATGTATTAATATTAAATGTAGCATTTAAATAGGTTTTTTTTAATGGCTCATCTCTGAAACCTAAAAACAGAGAAAAATCTGAAAATCAAGAAAAAACATTTCCTGGAATGGAAAAATTAGGATTTGGAATATTTGTAAGAAAAATAATGGGTGTATGGAAAACTTATTGCACTGCTGTAGTGATTTAGCTTTGCCCTGTTAAATGAAATAATAGTAATTTGATAAGCTTACTATAGTATGGGAAAAAAATGTATCATTACCCAATAAAGACACAAGATTCTTCAATGAATGTACTAACAGTATGACTGTAAAGCATAGCTGTCCATATTTTCCATTGCATAGATACTTCATTTTTTCCTTTCATAGATCACTTAAGTTAAATTTTTTTAGAGTCAAAGGAAATTTCTATGTCTAAATGAAAGATGTCATTTTCCACAATAAAAATTCTAAAACAACTATTACACCTTTACTTTGACATCCATATAATGAAAGCTATTTTAACTAGTACTGATTAGGAAAATAAAAATAACAATAAAAAACTTAAGTCTACATAAGTACACAAAGTACTACCTAATTCAGTAGCCCCCAAATTTTGCTTATAGAATATTTGCTGTTACTGTTATGACTAAAAGTAATTACTTTAAAAGTTCATTCTTGAGCCTTTGTTCATATGCTTCCTCCATGTTCTTCACATTCAGCTCCCTTCTTCTCAGGGATTCTTCTAAGTTTTTATATTTTTCTTCTTGTAGCTTCTGGGTTCTGATGTTAACAAAAGTACATTAAGAAAAGTAAGGAAAAAGTTTTATTTTCTGCTGAAATACTGAAGAAAATTAATTAAATTTTCCCTTGCAATGAAATACAAACTATACACATATATTAAAAAAAAAAAAGGAAGGACTCTACTACCTCCACTGCTGGCTAATCTGTGAAGCAACTTTAAGTTTTTTCTTACCCAAATAGAAATTTAAAAATCATAAAAGTTTAAAAAATATATAATTAAATACCAATTATCTAGGAGTATACAAAGTATACGATTATACACAATTACAGTCCTTACATTTCTTCCTTCCATTCCTTATGGAGGAAATAGAGGTTAGAACTATGGCTAAAATAAGATTGCTGAATTATTTTTGAATTATTAGTATGAAATTGAATATGGAGAAATTTGAATGAGACAATTTTAAATTATATTATTTAGAGACTAATGAATTAAGAAAACCTACATTAACTACTGATTACCATTCATGTTCTAAGTAGCAATTTACTGTATAAAAATATATAAATTATAGGTAGTTTATGGATGTGAAAGGCATCATTGTACTTTTCAAAATCAAAACCTATGTTTTGTTCCTGCTACCTCTGCTAGCTTCCTTAGAAATTATATGAAAAAAAATTTTATAAACAGACTACTCCTGACAATAGCACAAGATAATCCAACAGATATATATTCAATGATTAATAAAAAACTATTTGAAATACTTTAAAAAATATCATACATATTTTATTCTAAATATCCAAATTGCAATTACTTACAATTCAAAAGCTTCAATTCTTTGCTTCAGTTCAACTTCTCTACTTCTTACCATTTCTATGTCTTTCAGCAAACCCTGCCTCTGGACATAAATTTCTTTTGCTTCAATCTATAAAGTGTTCGTTTAAGTGTAATTAGTTAAACTGACCAAAAAAAAAAAAACCCAAAACAAAAACAGATACAAAATACTGTTAAATTCCAAAAAAAATATAGTATGAGACTATCAAAGTGTATTGCTTATTATCACAATCTCACTCCAAGGCTGACTGTCTAGTTTAATAGCTCACATTTATAAAACACATTCTAATGTACTTCTGTCACAATCCTTCTGTGAGGTAGGAATACAATATCATAATGCCCATTTTACAAATGAGGTACAGGGACATATCCACAATACTGGTAAACAGTGGAGCTAAAAGTATTGAAGTAAGGTCTGACCTCTAAGTTCAATACTCTGCATTACACCATGCTAACAAAAAAATTATTTGTAAAGATCCCAATAGACATTTGTCCTGACTACTCTGTATGTGTGTGTATATACATATCTATGTGTATACACACACACACACACACACACACACATATATGTTACCCTTTCTATGATTGTTTAACTAGTTTAGTTAACATTTTTCAGAAACTTGGTAAATATTGTTTTATCATCTATTCCATAGAAAAGATGATGCATTTTATACTCATATAAGAATTAGTTTTACACTATAAATAAAACTAGCACTCCTGTTTAATGTTAAACAAATTAAAACATAATGGAGATTAAATTAGGAATAGTCTCAAGAACTGGCACAATTAAAATCACTAAAAACAAGAAAACAAAGAAAAATAATACTAGCATGTGAGAAGAACTAAATGAAGCATTGGGTTGGTTTAAAATTATTTTTATATTACAGTGCTGTTCTTGTTTATTTGTTTTAGAAAATGTATTGTTTAATTTTGGTTTTAAATGCTTCAATGGTCATTAAAAAGAATTTAACTCATAGATGACCCTGATTAGGCATCAAATTTGCATAGTTGATCCCAATGAAATGTAGTCCAATTCAAATCCCTTTTTAGCACAAAGGTAAAAAGACTGTTAAAAGACTACTGCACTTACTAGCTGTGTGACCCTGGGCAAGTCACTTAACCCCAATTGCCTCACTAAAAAAAAAAAAAAAAAAAGACTACTGCAGAAATACAAATTGAGCCATTAAAACTTAAAACTGCAATAAGACTTTTGGGACACCCTATATTATCCCCAAAATGACATTCTTCAAACCCAATGTGAAATTAAATAAGAAAACAGATGGAATTTCTGACCAATCAGTTGGTTAATTTACTGATCATAAAATATACTTTAAGAAAAGGTTTTGGTCTAAAAGATAGTAACTTCAAATCACTGTACTCTGTACACTCGCATGTGCACTAAGCTTATTTTAATATATGAAAACTAGTCTAATTTTAAGACATGTTATTAATAATATAAAAACAAGAAGAGGAAATGCAAGCTCATTTAAACTCAATTCTATAAAAGAAACATGATTATTCCATTCCCAATGCCAAAACTCATCAATACATTTCTAGATTACACCAATAACTGTAGTTACAGATGACGGCAAAGGCAGAAAGCCCATCTGGGCAAAACGTGGATGAGAATGGATTTTTATTATACTTCTAGAAGCCATTTTGGACCAAAATTGGACATATCACCAATGGTGAAAGCATGGAAACTTATCAGCTCATGTTACATAACCCATGTTCAATAGCACTAAACTTTACAGTAATTTTAAAATCATTTTTGAATAAGTATTTCTTGTTGAACCACTTATTTCAGTAACACAGAAGAGTAGTAAAAACCTTTTAACTGAAATCCAAGTAGAATTTTAGTTAGGGATTTGAAAATTCGAAAGGTCTTTAATGACTCAGAGTTCATCTTGATTATTTAAGTGTCTCTATCCATTATCTACCTGTTTAAAAATTAGAGTAGTACCTCCTGATGCTTTTGAAGTCTTTCAATAGCATTCTTTTCTCGAGAAATCAGAGCTTCAGATTTTGCTTGGTGTGTTTTTTCAAATTCTTGCCGCAATTCAGTCACTTCTTTTTGGAATCTTCTTTTTTCTTCCATTCTCATTCTTGCTATTTCGATATCTTTAAAATGCTTCAACTGAAGCAAAAAATATAAACTGGTTGTTTTATATTTTTTCAGAAACATTCATTTCCAGATTTTTTTTCACAATACTACCAAAAGCCCCTCAAAAAACAGTTGGGGGGGAGCAACAGAAAAAAGAATTATATAAGCAAATGAAAAGAGACTATTCTGTGCAAAACATAATAAATGTTAGTTTAAATTGTTATACTTTGGATTGAGCCATTTCAAGATACTCCAATATATTTCTTCTTTTTATTTTAGCAGCAAGATTTACAAAACTGACCTTCTGAGACATTTCTGATTGAAGCTGTTGTTCTATTTCTTTCTTATATTCATTGAGCTTTGTTTCTAAAGATTCCAATTTAAGGCGCTGGGGATAAATATCTGCAAATTGCTCATCAATGAGTTGAAGTTTTTCAGCTACGGAAAAACGTTAGGATATATACTGGATTATTCTGCAGTAGCATAGAGTTCAGTTCAATCAAGAATGGCATAGAGGAGTCTACAGAAACCCCTCCTCAGCAGCCATCCCTCCCAAAACAAAACCATATTACATTTGGTACATACTATTAAAAAAACAAATTGTGAAAGGGGCGGAACCAAGATGGCAGAGGAAAGGCAGTAAGCTCTCAGAGCTCCTGGCACAATCACTCCAAAAAGCTGGATATAATGCCATAAGACAATTACTGGAGCAGAACCCACAAAAGGACAGGCTGAGACCATTTTCCAACCAAAGATGGCTTAGAAGGTCGGCGGGAAGGGTCTGCTGTACCGGGGTAGAAGTGGAGCCCAACCCTGCAGTCCCCCTCTGACACAGATCCAGCCCCAGGCCACGCCAGAGAAAGAGACTTCCAGAGTCTCTGAATTGGCTGCAGCTGTGGCTAACTCAGCTCACAGTCTGGTGAGAGGGTCAAATGGTTGGCCGAGGGCGGGGGATATTATAGGGGTTTCTGCTGGCACTGAGGTAGAACTCTGATGGTTTTCCTGGGCTCAGCACACAGTCTTGGATGGTGGTCCCAGGTGAGGCAGGCATGCCCACGCTTGCAACCAAAGTGAATCAGATTTGTTTCTGGATTAAAGAGCAAGCAGCCTGTGGTTACTTACAGACTAGAACACAGGCCAGGTGAGCTGAGAACGTGCCTCTCCTTAAATATTACCACCTGGGACCCCCTGAAGCTTGGGATAGTGAGTCCTGCAGGCAGTGCCCACTTTAAGGAGTCAAAAAAAAGAAGAAGAAAAGGGAGTCAAAAGTCAAAAAACAGGCTGACAAGGGGCGGCTAGGTGGCGCAGCGGATAAAGCACTGGCCCTGGATTCAGGTGTACCTGAGTTCAAATCTGGCCTCAGACACTTGACACTTACTAGCTGTGTGACCCTGGGCAAGTCACTTAACCCCCATTGCCCCGCAAAAAAAAAAAAAAAAAAAATAGGCTGACAAGATGAGCAGGCAGAAAAAGGGGCGGACCACAGAAAGTTTCTTTGGTGACAAGGAAAATTGAGGTACACCCTCAGAAGAGGATAGCAATGTCAGGGCTCCTATATCCAAAGCTTCCAAGAAAAATATGAATTGCTCTCAAGCCACAGAAGCACTCAAAAAGGACTTTGAAGATAAAGAGAGGTAGAGGAAAAAATGAGAGTGATGCAGGAAAGTCATGAAAAAAAATTCAACAGCTTGAAAAACCAAATGGAAAAGCTCTCTGAAGAAAATAACTGCCTAAGAATTAGGATTGAACAAATGGAAGCTAGTGATTTTATGAGAAACCAAGACACAATAAAGCAAATCCAAATGAATAAAAAAGTAGAGGGCAATTTGAAATATCTTCTTGGAAAAAACAGTTGACCTGGAAAATAGATCCAGGAGAGATAATTTGAAAATTATTGGACTACCTGAAAACCATGATAAAAAAAATAACAAATTGTGAATTTAAATGAAACACAGAATCCTAAAATTTTAGAACTGTTTTTTTTTTTTAGTCATGGAGTATTTGGGGACTGTTGAAAGCATCATAACATTTACCAATGCAATCCAGCCTACCATCTTGCTCCTAGTCCAGGCCCAACACATTATCTACCTGTACTACATGATCCAAGGTAACTTGATGGACTACCCACCCAACTGCATGTCATAGTCTACAAAGTAGACAAAGATTCTATTTAACTTCTCCTATGCAAATTGTGAGGTTAATCTCTTTTGTGTGAGTGTAGATCTCAGAGAAACATCTGTATTGTTCAAGGGCATGATGCAAACAAGAAGTCATCTTCAAACAGGAGCATCTAGCCTATTTTGCCGTCTATAAGGGATTCCTCTTCTATTTTTATTTACATTTCCCTTGGTAATAGAACATACTGGGATAGAGTATACCTTTCCTTGTTATTTATTTTATTTAATATACAGATACCACTATGTCTTGGAAAAGTCCAACATTTGCTTAGGATCCCTCCATGATCTCTATCTATTTCTGGAATCCTTTACAGTATTAACATATGCAATGGAAACCTTGGAGGTTGGGTTTACTCTATCAAGGCAAATGCTATTTTCATATTCAACCATAATAGCAGGAATCACATAGGCTTAAAACTTTAGTGTCATCCTTGACTCCTCATTCCCATCCTTCATTTCCAATCTGTTGCCAAGTTCTGTCCATTTTCTCTTATATATGCCCCCTTCTTTCCTCTGACACTGCCAACATCCTAGTGCAGGTGCTCATCACCTCAAGCCTGGACTATTGCAATAGGCTGCTAGTTAGTTTCTCTGACTTGAGTCTCTTCCCACTAATTGCTTAGTTGTCAAACTGAACTTCCTGAAACAAAGATATAACCATGTCACTACCCTAATTCAATAAACTCCCTTATACTTACAGAATCAATAAGGCATCTTCTGGCTTATAAAACTTTTCATAACATAGCTCCTTACTACCACATTTCTGATCTTCTTAAATCTCATTCCCTCCACATACTCTGCCATACAGTGATGCTGGTCTCCTTGCTATTCTTCACACATGATATTCCACCTCCCAATTTTATGCATTTTCACTGGCTGCTTCCCTCGCTTCTGCCTCCTCGACTCTCTGGCTTCCTTCAAGTCTCAAATGAAGTTCCATCTTTGTCAACAAGCCTTTCCCAGACCTCCTTGACCAAAGCACCTTCCCTCTGAAATGACTTCCAATGTATCTTGTTTAGATAAAGTTGTATGTCATCTCCCCATTTAGACTGTGAACTCTTTGGGGGCAGGGACTGTTTTGGGCTTTTCTTTGTATCTCCAGCATTCAGCTGAGAGCCTAGTATATAGCATTCACTTAATAAGTGCTAATTGTTTTTAAAAAGTGCTAATTGGTTGACTGACCAGATGGGTCACTGTCTTCAAATACATGAAAAACTCTCAAAAAGACAAAAATTAGACTTATACTTGACCCCAGGGAGCAAAACAGACCAGTGAACAGGTAGCATTTAAGAGGGACAACCTACAGTTCAACATAAAGAAAATTATTAAAGCTTCCCCAAAACAGAATTAACAGCCTCGGGATGCACTGAGTTCCCTGTCACCAGAGCTAAAGTGGAGACAGGACAACCACCTGTCAAAGACATTGTAGATGGAATTCATGCTCTATGAATAGGCTGATTTGGCTGACCTCAAGGTCCCTTCAAACTCTATTGAGTGATAGTGCAAAATAGGGAATGACTCCATTAATGCAGAGCTGTGGGAAAATAAACAAGCTAAAAAGGGGACTGTAAAGCAACACTGTCATTAAAAAGTTAACATTAAGGGGCAGCTAGGTGGTGCAGTGGATAGAGCACCGGCCCTGGAGTCAGGAGTACCTGAGTTCAAATCCGGCCTCAGACACTTAACACTTACTAGCTGTGTGACCCTGGGCAAGTCACTTAACCCCAATTGCCTCACTAAAAACAAACAAACAAGTAAAAAAAGTTAACATTAATTACTACAAGTATGATTTTTAGGAGTTCCAGATCCCAAATTAGCAAGATTTATAAACTTTGGCAATAAGAGTTAATTTCTCAGGGGTCCCCTTTCAACTGTTTAAATAAGGAGGTTAAAATGCATGATTTCTAAGGTCCATTTTAGCTTTACAATTTTACACTTAAATTTCATGCACCAAATTATTATTCTATATGTAGCAAGCCCCTTATTTGAGTATACTATAAATACTTTTAATCCTGACATGATAAGGAAGAATTGGGAAAAGTCCATATTTGAACAATGAATGGAAAACTGAAAAAGTAAGACTCACTAAAAAGTAAGACACATCATCCAAGTACATCAGAGATTATCCTTAAGGAGGGTATTTTTCTTCTATACCAGGGAAAAACTTAGAAAATTAATTAATAGCTGTGATTGAGATTATGCATTGGAAAGAATTACCTACTAGAAAGAATGACAAAATACCAGCCCAAGGAAGAATTACTAACCCTAGGTACTGTTAGAAAAGGGATGTACAAGTATAATCATTTAGACTGAATATGACCAGATCATTGTTTTAGAACCTGAAGGAACCAGTACCTACAGTATGAAGATGAGTAAATTGAGGCCCAGGGAGATTAAGTGATTTTCCCCACATTACAGAAAAAATAAGTAGAAGAGCCAGAATTCAAATCCAAATTCTCCAATTCCAAATTCAGTGGTCTTTCCACTGAACTACACTGCCTGCCTAGGTTCTTTCTAGTAATAAGATTCCAAAGAAATAAATGAAGTTCTCTCACAACTCACAGAACTGAGTTACTCAAGTGAAAAGGTTAACAAGATATAAAATAGAATAGCATATTAGTTCATTTCTACATGTTAAAAGAAAAAAAAAAACCTCATACACAGCAAAAATTAAAGGAAGGCAATGGTTACCAAGAGATTCACGAGCAGGTAATAATGCTGAACTTGTTTGAGTCTCTATATTACAACTTTCCCTGGATAGATGATATTCTGTCAATTCCATCAAAATCTGCATGAGAAAACCTTTAAAAATATAACAAATCAATTTATGAAATTTATGAATCAAAGTTAAAAATCAAAATTTTCATTTCACATATACAGAGAAAAAGTTTCTCCACACAACAAAAAAAAAGCAGTTAAGGTTCAATTATTTACACTTCATTCATTTAAATAAACAACAACAAATCAAAATTTTTGAAGAAGTGGTGAATTCCAGTAGGTATGGGGCTTACTGTTTATTACTGTCATTTATACTGTTTGACACAGCTGTTATGTTGGTTGGTTTTGTTCCTTTCCCTCCCTCTTTCTTTTTAAATCTTTGTTTCATTTTTTAAATGAAAATAATGTAAAAACAAAAAGGAAAAATCCTAAATTTAAAGGAATTTCCTTAAATAATGAGAAATCTGATCAGAAAGGGAAAATGAGGGGCGGCTAGGTGGTGCAGTGGATAAAGCACCAGCCCTGGATTCAGGAGTACCTGAGTTCAAATCCGGGCCTCAGACACTTGACACTTACTAGCTGTGTGACCCTGGGCAAGTCACTTAACCCCCGTTGCCCCACAAAAAAAAAAAAAAAAGAAAGAAAGAAAGGGAAAACGAATGAAAATTATTTGAAAGGCAGAGTGACACAGTGAGGAAAGAGTTGGCTTAGAAATCAAGTAAGACCTTAGTTCAAGAATCAGCTATAATACATACTAGCTGCACAACTCTGGTAAGTCCCAATTTCTCAGAGCTCTTGGCAACTTTTTTTTGGGGGGGGGAGGGGGCAACTTTCTATGGCTGTAAGTTGCAAAGAAGGTGCCTATTCACATTGGTAGTGAGAGCCTTTTCCTTATACCAACAAAATCATGTCTAGTCCCTAACCCCTTACACAGGACATATTAGCTTTTTTTTTTTTTGCGCGGGCCAATGAGGGTTAAGTGACTTGCCCAGGGTCACACAGCCAGTAAGTGTCAAGTGTCTGAGGTCAGATTTGAATTCAGGTCCTCCTGAATCCAGGGCCAGTGCTTTATCCACTGCGATACCTAGCTGCCTTGTAGGACATATCAGAATAAGCACTGAAAGGAAGATAAGACAAACTTCCCCAGAAGTTGACGAAACTTCTCTAGAGGTTTTTAATATCTTTATCTTACAAAACATTGGGACTGGACTACTTTTTAATATCCTTTCCAAATCTAAGATTACTTCGGAAACAGGGTCATATTAGATTTTCAAAGCACCAAAGAAGCAGGCTGGTCTTTGAAAAGTTAAAATTTAGGGATTATTTATACTTTAAATGTACTTCAGAATGTCTCAGAATCTCTATGGCTGTCACTACTACCACAACTAGTCTTTAAATTACTTTAGCCCAGTCACTGAAAAACATAATAAAGACAATATAAGTTTAAAACATTACTGATTTTAGATAATTCTCCAGGTAATCCAACTTCACACTGTATAAGAATATGAGCATGCAAACTTGTAGAAATATAGATAAAGCTCTCTGAACTTACCAAAATACATTTGAAGATTAAAGACAGTTCACTCTGATAAAATTTTAAATAATAACATTTTTTGTCTTATCTATCATTGTAGGCTTATCTTCAAGTAAATTTTAGGTAATTTTAATTTATAAAAATTGTGCTTTCTATAATTACTGTATTATTTTGTAACAAACAAATCAGAAGTATTCTATATCCTGTTATATTATAATAAAACAGATAAAAAGTTATTTAAAAATTTTATTGCCTATTTCCATTGATCTGAAACCAATTTACCATAGTTTACATGTAATTATTAAAAGCTAATGCTATAACTTCAAATAGTATAAATTTGAATGATGTGACCACTTCAAAAGGATTCATTATCTGTATTAACTGGGACTTAGCAGGGCTATGGGTTCATTAACTTTTAGATGAATTGAGAGTCTGAACTTTTTTTCCAATTACAAAGGTATACTCATATTTGAAAAGGTTGGGAACCACTGTTCTAGATTATTTAGAGGTACTATAAAGACAAGACAGTTTATTGGGCAACTTCTCAACCAATGTAAGTGCTACAAAATCCAACATCAAGAATAATTAATTCTATGCTATAAAAAGCTATAGTATCCAATGGATGGTTAAAATAAATTTAAATTGATTCAACTCTTTTAAACAAATATTTATTGACAGGATCAGAAAGTAACTAAAATGTCAGAAATTCATATGTCTGTTAAGTGAATTTATTAAAATCTGAATTTTGCTGAAATTTGTCAATAATAGCTAATATTTATATAGTCCTTCAAAGTTTATAAACACTTATCTCCATTTTAAAGATAAGGAAAATGAGGCAGAGGTTAGGCAACTCACCCAGAATAGCATTGGATGATACCAACAAGAGAGGTAGGACTCTACCAACTAAGGTCTTCCTGATCTCTACTTCCACTATGACACCCAGCTGCCAAATACCAGTCAGTTATAATACTTTTACTTAATTTGTTATGAATTATGCTGTCTTCCATTCTTCTATTTGTGTTACTAAACATAAAGGCAGTATGGTATGCTAGACTTGACAAAGGTTCAAATTTCATCTTTACAATAACTTGTATGACATGGGACTAATTACTTAACCTCTAAGTCTTAGGAAAATTCCTATTACTTATATACTAATTCATGAAAAGATGGTAAAGGGAGTTCCCACATTGAGGAAGTCACAGATCCTTTTCATATTTATATTACCAAATAGATAAAGGAAAAAAATTTATGAGTAACTACTTTTTTCAGGAAAAGAGTATGGCATTAAAAACTGTTAAAATATCTTGGAATTGTATTGAAAAAAGTACCCAATTATTTAATTCAAAGTGAATAATACAAATTAGAACATTATTTTTCCCCTTAAAAGGACAATAACACAGTAATTTATATACTTCTAGCATAATATATGAATCTTGTACCTTTTTGGTTCTCTTTTTGAATTTTTGAAGTCTAAAAAAAAGAAAAAAGAAAAAAAGAATTAGTTTCATTCAACTATGGTTAGTAAACCAAAGCAGATTTCCAGAATCTAAAATAATCCTACCAATGATTTGTAGAAACTGGATTTAGGGTTGATTTTAATCAGCTGGAGCAGATCTTGCATAGAAAAAACCTTTTTAAAAGAAAATTAAAAATTAATGGTATAAAATTCTGTCATTTTAGGTATAATTTTTTAAAAATCAGGAAAATATAGCAACATTCAAATTAATAGAACAGGTATAACTACACTAATAAATCTGATTTTTATATACAACAAATGTTGAATGCACAAATTTATCATACTTACATAGCTTCTATAGCACAAAATTCAAAGAATTTATTAACTGAATGGAAGCATAGGATCAGAGCACATTGATATTGATAAAAGCTAACATTTACATAATGCTCACTATGTTCCAGGCACTGTGCTAAGCATTTTTTATAAAAATTAACTCATTTGATTATCACAACAACCCTAGGAGGTAGGAGTTCTTAGTTCCCCATTTTACAGATGGAAAACTGAGACAAACAGAAAATACATATTACCTGCCTAAAGTCACACAGCCAATAAGTATCTGAGTGTCTCCAGGCTGGGCACTCTTATCCACTGTGCTGTCTAGTTGCTAGTTATAAAAATTGAGAGTAATATGAATGTACTTTTTTAAAAAGGAAAAATAAATTAATATGTAGCATTTCTTATATAATATCAGTAGCTCTACAAAAAAACACTTAAAATTGTAAATAAATTAGTATAACTCAAACATCTATAGCATTTCATGGTTTACAATTTGTTTTCTTATAATACTGCACAAGATGATGCTGTCAAGTATTATTAGGTATATGGATGGCAACCTTTCGCCTTCAAAATCATTAGATGACTCATACCAATAGTAACTAAAAAAAATTTTTATGATTAGGGCAGATAGTTGGAGACAAGAAGACCTGAGTTCAAATCCCTGGCCTCAGACACTTAGGATCTGTATGACCCTGGGAAAATTACTTAACCCTCTTTGCCTCCGTTTCCTTATTTGTAAAATAAGCTGGAGAAGGAAATGGCAAATCACTCCAGTATTTTTGCCAAGGAAAACCCCAATGGGGTCACAAAGAGTTGGACACGACTGAAACAAATAAGCAAAAATTATCATGCTTATTGAAGGATGTAGGGATAAAGCTGGCACACTGCTTCCAGGTGAACCACAACTTGTCCCAACCCTGACTCTTGGTGTCCCCTGAATGCTCTTAGCTGAGTGTACCAAAGGGTCAAAAGTATACATTTAGACTATTCAAAGCAGGTCCAGGTTGCCTAAGATACACTGTCTAGGAATAACAGGAGTTCCTAGGAACATGTGAAAAATCTTTCTAGAGTATGATTTTTGTTTGATCCAAGTATTTGGTATATTAAATTGAATAAATTTCCTTCCTTCAACCCAGGATTTAAGGTTGATTTGAAGTACTAAAGTACTACTGTTTTACTGATGAGAGGAAAGTAAAGCACAGAGATATTCTATATAAAAGTGAATCAAAAGGCAGAGAAAGGATGATTACCTTTTCTTTTTCTAAGCCACTCTCAGGAAAGAAAACAGAGAGCGAATATTCATAGCCACACCTTCGAAGGTGATCAGCCACAAGACTATTAGAAGCCCCAACTAATAGTGAGCTTCCTTCAACAGGAATGGACTGTGGCTGCACTTCTCCACTCAAAACAGGATGCATCAACTCATGAATGAGCTGGTTTCGAAGTTGAGTCTACCTCCAAAAAAAAAAAAAAAGAATACATAAAAAATCTTTCTAAAATATTATTTTTGTTTAATAAAAGTATCTGGAATATTACATTGAATAAGTTTCTTTCCTTCAACCCAGAAAGGTTCTTTTTCTCTTACAATGAGAATCAAATATCTTTCTACATTACACACAGGTTTTCACCCAGAAGAAAATACAAGAGGCTGCCAAAAGGCCTTACAAAGTAATTATGTTGGCCATCTCATTAAAGAAATGACAGTGAGCTGGCTGCGAAGATGAAAGAACTGGGTACATCTTATCAGTCTATACCTATTTTCTTCTGGGAGCCTGTTTTAATTACTTTCAAAAAGGGCAGCTTCAAATACCACCTTAACCAGCAGGAGTGTGCTGGCTCCTCCTATTTATAAAGCCAATTGTTAAATATTCAGTGGAAGCATTTACACCTCAGAAATAGACAAACTACAAATGAGGGATTGAAATATGGTTTTGCATGACTGTCTAGACATAAAGTGACAGAGAAGTGGTTAATAATACAAAATAGTGAATTGTGAGTACATTCTTTTTTTTTTTTTTTTTTTTGCTGGGGCAATGAGGGTTAAGTGACTTGCCCAGGATCACACAGCCAGTACTAAGGTCCAGATTTAAACTCAGGGCCTCCTGAATCCAGGGCTGGTGCTTTATCCATTTCACCAGAGAAGTGGTTTTTAAAACATTTACCAGAACTTCGCTGGTTGTATCAGTTTAACTTTTTATTTATTTATTTTTCGTTTTCTTTCTACGAATTGCTATAGGAGGGTCTTTGGAAAGAGAAATTTTCTCCTTATTTTCCACTTCTGAGCAATAAACAGACTCACATCCCCAGAAGGTGCCAAAATGAAGCATTTTATTTATCACTCCATCCAAAACTTTGAGATTATCCCTTCGCGATCTACCAAAAGGGATATTCATCAATACTTCCAAAAGTTAATAAAAATGAACATTCAGAATATGACATTTTTAAACTTCTAAGAATGAGTATCAGCTCCACAAAACGTTACACTATCAACACGTTTTTGTACTTAATGCGGTTACTTATTTCTACCTGAAACTTGTTCTTCAATGTATACAATTCTGCAAGTAAGGCTTCAAAATGAAACCACATAATTCAAAACGGCTACATAATATAAAAACAAAGTCCCGTCTATCGTGGTAACAGTGACTACCATTAAATTCCCCCATTCTGGGACACTACCGTACCATGTCTTGTGTGGGTTTATCAGAAAGCGAACAAACGCCCCAAAGGTACCTTGAGGGTGTCCAAAATCCCTCGATTCTTAAACGTCTGGTACAGCCTCTTGCGGAGTTCATCCTGAGACAATGCCTGCGTTTCAAAAGGCATCTTGAACTGAAACAGGAGATGGAGTCCCAGGTTAAAAGGAGTTGGGGGAGAAATCCTGGAGCTCCGGAATCAGTGATTTCAAAACTCCACCCAGATCCCTCATTGTTTCCAGAATAACAACAACAAAAACAAACAAACAAATAAATAAATAAATTACAAAAACAAAAAAGTGTTCCAGGCAGCGACGCCAAAGACCTCGGCAGAACCCCGCGTTGGTGAAAAGGGTTTCTATTTTCTAGAGAACTGCACAAATTGTGGGGGGTTCCCCCGCCCCCACCCCATTTCCCGAGCCCCAAAGAGACCCGTGCTTCCCACACTTGCAAGGACTGAGGGGCGCGACCCCCGCTAAGCCTCGCAGGGAGAAGCGTCCCCTAGCCCCACGGGCGCGGGTCTGAACCCCCTGGAGTCCACGCTTCCGGGTAGGGCCCCCTAAAAGACTGACGACGAGAAACAGAGATGCTGGAAGGGGGTGAGATCAGAACCTAGTCCGCTTTCTCTCTCCGGGAGGCCGGAGGAAAGAAAGCTCGGGGCCAGGGCCGGTTATCACCAGAGGGGGCGAAAGACTCCAGAAGAAAGCCTAGGGTAATATAGCGGGAAAGGGATTTTCTGGTGGTTGAAAGGGAGTTTTACTGTTTGGGGTGTAGACGCCGCGTCGAGTATGCGGTGCCGATGGGCCGGAGGTCTACTCCAGGTTCTCCTACTGACCGTTCCTCCAGACCCGCCACAGGGCCCGCTGCAGGTCAGCCGCGCAAGCGCACTAGGCCAGCGCTATCGGCTCTTTAAACGTCTTAGCCTCAAGCCAATCCGTACATGGGCTCAGTTCTCGCGAGAGTGGCGACACCGCGAGAACTACTGTTGTTGAGGTTCTGGTGAGAGCCTGACAGTTTGAGGAAGGAGGGTGGCTGGTTCCTGTGCTGCGTCCTGCCCACAGGTAAGGACCGGTGATTGAGTGGAGAGGACTCCCGGGGGCCCGGGGCCGGTGACAAAGCCCCGCCCGTCTTCCCCCTGCTCTTCCTCCTCCCGGCTGCCGTCCTCCTCCCCTCTCCTCTTCTCTCCCACCCCCGCGGCCCTCCTCCTCACACTCACCCTGACCACCTCTGGTCCTCACCCTCTTACTCCTCCCTCCCCCCAGGCTGGGTCAGGACCGGAAGAGGTCCGGAACCATCCCCTCAGTAGGGTTAAAAGTGAAGTGGAAAGAGCCCCTCCCCCGAGAAATGGGTGGGGTTTCTTTCCACCCTCTTTACTCACCCTTATTCTCCCCTCTGTTGCCTAGCAGAGGGTAAACGGCATTCCAAGCTTTTCTTCTTTATCTCCCTCCAGTGCTTAGCACTGTGTCCTGATTGGTTGGTAAATTTAACTTTTTCATAATTTTATTTTTGAATTAATCAGGAGGTAGACTTATTGAATTGATCCTGCTTTTTTTCCAAGACTCCACCAAGATAATCATATTCAGTCACTCAACTTTTATTTGAGGTGAATTAGTGTTGTTTGGGGGTTTTGTTTTGCTTGTTGGGTTTTGTTTAATAAGCATTTGGGGAAAATGCCTTGATTGCCAGCCCCTCAAGTAAAACATTTATTAAGCAATCACTATGGGGGATACAAAGAAAAGCAAAATAAAGGCCCTGCCCCCACGGAGCTCACAGTCTAATAGGGGGGACAAGATGAAGACAGCTATGGACAAACAAGCAGCATACAGGTTAAATTGGAAGTAATCAGCTGAAAGAAGGAGCTAGAATTAAAAGAGAATCAGGAAAGAAGGTTTAGGAGTTGTTTAATGATCTACCAAAGGAGACTCAGAAGAACCAGGAGACACCAAAGAAGAGAAATAATTTAGGAAAAAGGAATGGTTAATGGTTAATATTAGTAAAAGCTGCATAAACCTAGAAGGATGAGGTCTAAGAAAAGATCACCCAGTTTCAGTTAGATCTTAGAAATGAAAGGGACCTTTGAGGTTTTCCAGCCCTACCTTCAACATTTTAGAGTTGAAAAGATTGAGGCCTAGAGAGGTTAAATGACTTGGCAGAGATAATTCATAATCATAGTAATTGGCCTGCCAGATTTGAACCCAGATCTTCCCACTCCAGATTCAGCAGTCTTTCCATCATACCACACTTTCATTAATAACTCAGAATGGAGCGGCTTCATTTTAACAGAAACATTTTTTTGAACTTCTCTAACTTGTTAGCAGGTTCATAATATTCAGCCAAATACATCTCCCATAGGTTTGCCCTTAACTTGATCCTACTTTAACCAAACAGTTAAAAAGACTCTCAGATCCCTTTCTCACATAATAACCCTTCTACATATTTGAGATTTGCCTGGCAAATTTTTTTAAGATTTTCAGCCATTCTTGATAAGGCATGTTTTTTTGTTTTTGTTTTTGTTTTTCAGAGATCCTTCACCATACTGTTTTTTCTAGATCTAAGTTTCTCTTAAAATGTGATGTCCAGAATGGATTATGTTATTGCATGTCATGTGAACAGTGCATAGTGCCATAGAGTTATTACATACTCCCTTGTTTTAGAAGATATTCTTCTATTACTGCAGCTTAGCATTCGTTTCTATGCCAGCCACATCATACCATTAATGTTGAGCTTGTAGTCAGGTAAAAGTTATAGGTCTTTTTTCACATAAAAAGTACTGTTTCCACCTCTGCAACATATCTTGCATCTGTCTTACCTCCCTTCCCACCCAGATATTCCCATTGTCTCCACTTTCATTACTTCTTAGGAGTATTAAAAATAACTTCCCACCTCTAATTTCCTTGTTCTACCACTGCCAGAATAATCTAATTTATTTGTAGATCTGGTCATGTCATTAAACTCTCCAAAATCTTCACTAGCTTCCCATTGCCTACCAAATAAAGATCAAATGTCTTTCTTGCTTTCAAGTTCCTCCACAATCTGGCCCTTCTCTTTCCAACTTTTATCTCCTAAACTATACAAGCTCTGTGCCTCACCCAAACATGACTATTCTTTGCCCCTTGCATATATACTCTTTTGTCTGGAATTATTTTCCTTAAATTAACATTTAAGGACACACCTTCATGAAGTCTCCAGTGATTTCCCTACCCCTCCAGCATTCTTTTAATTCTTCCTATCTGTCGTTAATGACTTATCATAATAATAATAGCTAACATTTATATAATACTTGCTATATATGTGAGGTATTCATTTGATCCTCACAACAGCCCTAGGAGGTAGGAAAATATTATCATCATTTTACAGAGGAGGAAACTGAGGTAAACAGAGGTTAAGAGACTTATCTAGGATCAAACAGCTAGTGAGTGCCTGAGGCAGAATTTGAGCTCAGGTCTTTCTAGCTCTGGTGCACCTAGGTGGTTTGGCAGATAGAGTGCCAGGCCTGGAGTCAGGAAGACCTGAGTTCATATCTGGTCTCAGACACTTCCTAACTATATGACCCTGGACAGGTCATTTAACCGTGTTTGCCTGTTTCCTCATCTAAAGAATGAACTGGAGAAGGAAATGGTAAACCACCTCATTACCTTTGCCAAGAAAACCCTAAATGGAGTCACGACTGAACAAATACAACAACTTCCTATCTCCACACCTGGCATTGTACCCATTACATCACCTCGCTTAGATCTCAAGTGGCACTTTGTTTTGCAACTCTCTTAAGATTTCTCACATAATATCGTTTGATAATTATGTATGCTTTGCCCCTATTAGATTAGCTCCACAAGGGTAAGCCAGTACCACATCTTTTCTAAATTTTATATCATTCCTCTCCACCCCCAGGACATAGTATCTATATTCTATATACCCAGTGGTAGTTAGTAAGCATTTGCTGAATGAATTTAGAGGACATGATTCTTCTGGGACTAGAGGCTTGATTAATTTATTGCAGATATGTTCCCTCTTCCTGTTCCTTTAACTGTGTTCTATTTACTTTGATTTAATAGTTATTATCCTGGTTAGAAAAGACAGAAGAACAATAATCCATAATCTGCATGGGCAGCTGGGTGGGATGGTCAATAGAATGCTGGGCCTACAGTCAAGAAGACTCAGCTTTCTGAGTTCAAATCTGGCTACTAGTTGTGTGACCCTGGGAAAGTCACTTAACCCTGTTTGCCTCAGTTTCCTCATCTGTAAAATGAGCTGGAGAAGGAAATAGCAAACCATTCCAGTATCTTTGCCAAGAAAAACCCAAAAAGAAATCACAAAGAGTTGGACACAGCTGAAAATGACTAAACACAGTTTTGCTTTTTCTGTAATCTGTTAACATTACTAGATCTGCCTCAGGCACTTGGGTCCTTTTCATGTTCTTCCTCTGAATATAAGATTTTTAAAAATTTTTATGTAGTCTTTAGTATTTTCTACAATCCTCAGTTCCTCCTGGTGTTTGGGCTTTCTGACACTGTAGATAGCAATTTATGCCACTCTTTTGTATTTATCCTTATATGTGTGCCTTTCCTATGTTTTTCTATATGCTCTTTTATAATCCCAGTTCATCAGAAAGCTTCTAGTACAGTCAAATTGAATGCCTTTCCTTTTTTTTCTTTGTTGAATCAGTTGTAAATATTATGTTGTTAAAAGTATTTTTTGAAGTGCTTATCTCACTTAATCATCATAGAGGCTCTGGCATCTTACCCATCTTTTCCCTGAGTTTTTTAAAATCTAGTTTTCAAAACTATAGGGTTTACATCTGACTGTACCCAGAATTCTTTTGTGACATTATTAGCTCTAAGATAACAGCATCAGTGTCTTGAAAAGTTTTCTTTATTTCTACTAAAGTCAGTTTTTATTTCTTTTTTGATCATAAGTAACAGTTTTCCAGTTCTCATTATTTTGAATAATGAAATTGTCTGCAGGATTAGTAAAAAATATGCTCTTAGTTGTCCAGATAGCTAAATCTGTCTTTGATAATTTTAAATTTAGATCGTTGCTTCAAGGGAAATACTGGATGAGAAGGTAGCCTTGCAATTCCAGATTTTGACATAAAGTTATAAAGCCATTATCTAAGCTATTTGGAATTAGACAAGAGAGAGAAATAGATCAGTGGAACAGAATAGAGATATTAGATATCCAACCAAACACATACAAAACTTAGTGTTTGATAAACTTATAGAAAATAAAAACTAGAGAAAATAGTACTTAACAAATATATTTGGACAAATTAGCTTATTAGCAATACATTAGGAAATTTATGTTGCAAAAGTCACTAAACTATGCATAGTATTTGATCCAGACAAAGCGCCTTGAAAGCAGACTGGTATTTTTTGTCTTTCTATTTTAAGTATACATAAAATTTACATGGTAATTCTAACATTGCCAAGCTTGTCAGAATCCTCTTCTAAACTTCCTTCTCTTTTCTCTGTGTGTTTTTTTTAACATTCCACTGATACATCTTTCTTTCATTTCTTTGTGTGTATGTCTCAATTCTTTATAACTCTCTTCAAACCTTCCTCCTGTCCCAAAGCACTCTTTTGTAACAAAAACATTAGTGAAGTAAAACAAATCCACGCATTGGCCTTGTCTGAAAATTTTTCTCATTCTTATGTGATGTTATTTGTCATTGTAAGAACTTTGGAAGAAACCTAAATGGCCTAAAAATTGGGGAAAGCCATATTAATAAAATGAATATTATAATTCAATTAAGATTGGCAAGTATAAAGAATAGAAAAAATTCTGGCCAAAACTTTATGAAATAATGCAAAGGGAAGGGGTAGAATAGAGCCCAAAGAACAGAGTATATACTAACTATAATCATGTAAAAGTAAATGGGAATTAATAGGTAAAGAAACCTGGAAGAAACTTGAGACATTTTGTACATTAAAATACATTTATTTAAATACTAATAACCATAAAAACAAGTTTAATTGTTATGTGGATTAAGTTAAATCTTAAAATAAAACATTTTTAAAATAAAATATTCTTTATGTTCTTATTCTCCCCCAGCTGCTTATAGTATATTGGACATTTTAATTTCTGTTTTTTCTATCCCCACACAGATGATCTTAACTTTGCTTCAATAACATGCATTGTCCATGTAAATTTATGATACTTTAAGACTTTACTAGACTTAACTTTTTCAATTTTTCACATAAAATTCACAAAGACATTTGTTATCTCATTTACATAGGACCTGTACATTGAAGACAATGTCTGGAAGCTTCTACTTTGTGATTGTGGGCCATCATGATAACCCAGTTTTTGAAATGGAATTTTTACCAGCTGGAAAAATGGAATCTAAGGTGTGTATGCAACTTTAATAATTCTTTAAAGTGCTTTTGGTGTTGTCATGATAAATATGGGATAATATCTTAGTGATAAAAGTGACTTTTGCAGATAAGGAAGCTAATATCCAGAGAGCTAAAGTGATTAACTCAGGGTCATACAGTAAGGTAGTTATAGAACCCAAGTCTTGATTCCCAATTCAATAAAACTTTCTGCTATACCACAGTGCTTCCTCTTATTTAAAAAACAAACAAAACAATAAAAACATGATATTCTGTTTCATAGTGTAGTGTCAATGTAGCAAGAATTGATGTCTTCGGAGTAAAATGAAAGTGACAGTTATGCCACAAGTGATCAGATAACAATTATAAATCCTTGAATGAAAGGGTTAAAGAGGGGTGTGTGTGTGTGTGTGTGTGTGTGTGTGTGTGTGTGTGTGTGTGTGTGTGTGTGTGTGTGAGAGAGAGAGAGAGAGAGAGATCTAGAAAAAATAATAACAAAGTTCATCTGGAAAAACTAAAGTTCAAGGATATAATGGGAATTAATGGGAAAAAATTAAAAAGAAGGTGGTCTAGCAGTACCAAATTATTATAAAGCAGTAATTATCAAAACAGTCTGGTACTGGCTAAGAAATAGATATGTGGATCAGTGAAATAGAATAGGGACAAATTACACTATAGTAAATGACTACAGTAATCTAGTATATGATAAACCCAAACATCCAAGCTTTTAGAATGCAGACTGAAGCATGTTATTTTTCACTTTCATTTTTTTCTTTTATTCAAGTTTTCTTATACAAATTACTAAAATGGTAATGTTTTACATAATCATACAAGTATAACCTATATCTGATTGCTTACCTACTTGTAGAGTGGGGAGGGGAGGGAGGGAAGGAAGAATAAAAATTGGAACCCCAAACTATAAATTAAAATGTTTATTACTTTAAAAAAAAGAGGTCTATTATTCTATATTGTTCCATCGTTCTTGAATATTCACAGTGATATTTGCTATATTCATTCATTCCTGTAGGTTCTCCTACCTGGTCTCATTGTGGACCGCATTAGCAGATATTGTATTACTTTGCACTGACGCTAGATAGACAGCCATGGGAGAAGGTTCACTGCAAGGGCAGTACCCAGCAAAGATGAAAACAGCAAGAGTCAGAGATGAGAACAGTCTTATCCTTCTTTGTCCTTTATCTTGCTTCTGAACCAGTACATTTTCTTATCTAATGAGTAGCAATAAATAAAAGTTATTGTGCTTGTTCTGTGTCTGTACCCCAGGGAAAGACCATATTGTGGAGTTAATGTCCTGTAAGACTCATTATAATTTAGTCTCCTCCAAGGCAGATTGGTATAGCGGAAAGAGCACTAGATTTGTAGTTAGAGGAACAGGATCAAATCCCACCATATCTGCTGCTTACTGTTTGATGTTGAGCAAGTCATTTTATTCCTTGGGGCTTTAGTGTCCTTGTCTATAAAATGGAAAAGACTATAGATGAACTCTGTGGTTCCTACCACCTCTATGATACCAATAATAGTCCATTGTTTCCAGTTTCATTCTAATCTTTTAAAATATTTTATTCATACCCACCCCCACCTCCCACCCCCCCCACACAAAATAATTTCCTTGCTGAAAAGATATTTTTGGTTCAGTTCTTGGTTTGTTTTGGTTTGGTTTTTTTGCTAAGTCAGTTCTTATATCAGAGAACTTATTTAAATAAGTCATACTCATTAAAATTTTATCTTTAGTTCTTTAGAGAGATCAATGTAGCTGAGTATAATATACTGGTCCTGTAATGCATATTGCAGAAATACTTGTTATTTCCTGATCTTAGTTCTTTTTCCTACTATCTTAGGAAACTTTCTCAAGTCTTCTTCCTATTACCTCCTTAATTTTGGAAAGATTCATCTCAATCTTTTATCCCCAAAATCTCATTGTTCATCATATGTGCAAAGCACCTGGCAAATAAAGTATTCTTGTGAACAAGACATAAAGGAAACCCATTTCATTGGAAATGAAATTATACATGTTAAGGTAGCATAGGATCATAGTTTTGGAGCTGTAAGTGACCCTAGGGAGCAAATATTCCAACTTCATTTTATAGATGAGGAAACTGAGACAAATCCCCCCCACCACCACCCTTACTCCATTATCCGGTGACACTGGCCTCCTTGCTGTTTCCTCAAACAACACTACATCTCTTGACTCCAAACATTTTTACTGACTGTCCTCTGTGCCTGGAATTCTCTCCCTTATCTCTACCTCCTAGTTTCCCTGGCTTCCTTCTAGTCTTCCCTAAAAGTCCCACCTTCTACAAGAAACCTTTCCCAGTTCCACTTCTTTCTGCTAATTATCCTGTAAATTTCTTGTTTGTACATTCTCATCTGCATGTTAAGGGACTGTCTTGCCTTTCATTGTGTCCCCAGTATTTAGCATGCTGTGTGCTTTGTTCATAGTAGGTGGTTATGCTTAATAAATGCCAGTTGACTGACTCACAGGCTGTGGACATCGGATAAGCTTTAGCACAACTAACTTTGCCTCAAGGATAATCTACAAAAGGATATACTGGAGTCATTTGCCATTTCCTTATCCGGCTCATTTTACAGTTAGCAAAGCACTATACATATACTATATCATTTGATCCTCACAACAACCCTGAGTAGTGGTTCCTATTGTGATCCTGTTTTGCAGGTGAGAAAATAGGCTGAGAGAAGTTAAGTGACTTGCCCAGAGTCACACAGCCAATTTGTGGGTCAGGTACACTTAGAGATAGAAAACTGAAGCATAGAGATATACATTACTCAGGGCCAGACACCTAATTAAGTGACACAGCTGAAAGTGATTTCTCTGGTCTTGGGATTTCAAAAACAGTACTCTTTACCAGATTTCCTGTGGTCTATGGTTTATTTCCAAAATAATCCTTAGAAATTGTGTTCCTAGTTATCCTTCAAACATTTTTAGTCCCTTATTTGTTCTACCTTGTAAACACAATGACATAACTTTAGAATTCACATCAGGGTATGATGCATATTTTTAAGATGTATCAGATTTCCTTTGTTAACAAAAGAATGAATTTCAGTGTTGTGGTCTTGCATTGTGACATAATGCAAAAAAGATTAGACATCTATTTTTCAGTTACAAGTATCCTACTAAGCTTCATGACCTGGGCAAGTCACTTGACCTTCTTGAGTTTTGGTTAGCTACCTCTAAAATGAAAGAGGTGGAATGGATCTTCAAGATCTTTAACACCCTATTTCTTAATTTCTAAGCTTTTAGGTACCATGGTGTAGAAACCTGGGACTTAAATTAGGTATTTATTTGTGGTGAGATACATATATCACTTAAAGTCAAGTCAGCAAGCATTTATTAAACAACTACCACATGCCTGACATTGCTGCTGGATGCTACAAAAAAGGCAAAAAACAGTGCATGCCTTCAAAAAGCTTATAATCCAGTGGGGGGAAAACACAAACATTGATCTACAAATGACATAAAGGGTAAATTGGAGACAATCTTAGAAGGAAGGCAGAAACAAGGAGGAGAACATTCTAAACATGAAGGCCAGCCACTAAAAATGTAGTCAAGTGGTGGAGTGCCTTATGTGAGGAACTGCAAGGTGGCCAGTGTCATTGGATGGCAGTGTACTTAGGGGGGAGTAAGGAATAAGAAGACTGAAAAAGTAGGGAGGGGCCAGGTTTTGATGGGTTTTAAAAGCCAAATTTTGATTGTAGAGGAGCCCCTGGAGTAATCAGAACTATGCTTTAGTAAGATTATATGGGAGGCAGCTAGGTGGCACAGTGGAAAAGGCACTGGCCCTGGATTCAGGAGGACCTGAGTTCAAATCCGACCTCAGATACTTGACACTAGCTCTGTGACCCTGGCCAAGTCACTTAACCTTCATTGCCCCGGGGTGGGGGGGGGGAGGATCTTTTAAAAAACAAAACAAAGATTAAGTGGATAGCTAAGTGGAAAATGAACAAGAGTGGTAAGAAACTTGAAGCAGGGAGGACAACCAGAATGCTACTGGAATAGTCGAAGCATGAGTTGATGAGAGCCAGCATCAGGTCGTAGTAGTGTCAAGGAGCAACCAAAAGTGCAGTCCCAAATCATTCGTTTTGCAAATAGGTTTATTTTGATGAACAGGCTTGTGTAGAGTAGTTGCTTGAAAAATTCTGAAATGTACAACTTAATAAAAAGAGAAAAGTAGTTATTACACAAAGTAGCTTAACTTGGTGACTGTTAAGGAGAAGGGGGCAAAGGAAGGAAATAGGCATTTATATAAGACCTACTGTGTGCCAGGTGCTATGCTAAGCTTTACAAATAGTATCTCATTTATCTCAAAACCACCCTTCCAGGTAGTTACTATCTTTATCCCCATTGTACAGTTGAGGAAATTGAAGCAAACAAATTAACTTGTGACTTGTCTGTGGTCACAAAGCTAGTAAGTGGCAGAAGCCAAAGCTTTCTAGTTTATTAAAGAGTCACTGCCAGTCATGGGTCAAGATAATCTCAGCAAATAACACTGCTGCCAAATGAACAAGACTAATGTCTCCATGTATCACCATTGTTATTTGCATAAAGGAGACAAGGAAAATAGCTATTCAAAATAATGGATGGTGAGTAAGCAAAAATCAGTAACTCCTGACCTATATTTCTACTCTGACATCGATATAAAATATGAAGATCCTGGATGAGCATATTAGGGAATAAGAAGGCCTTCAAAAGCAATATAGAATAATGGACCACATCTTTACCATCTCACAAGTGATTGAAAGATGTAGACAATATAAGATCCCACTGTGCCTACTGTTTGTTGATTACTTCTCCCACCCCTCCTCAAAAAAGTCTTCATAGAACAAAAAGTTCTCTTACAATCTCCTTTACAACAAGGTGTTTCATATCCCTATATCAAGATTATTCAAGGGGCATCTAGGTAGCACAGTGGATAAAGCACTGGCCCTGAATTCAGGAGGACCTGAGTTCAAATCCAGCCTCAGACACTTGACATTTATTAGCCGTGTGACCCTGGGCAAGTCATTTAACCCTCATTTCCCTGCAAAAAAAGAAAGGAAAAAAGATTATTCAGTAATTCTTGGAATATGTAACAACAAAAATAATCCTAATCAATGACCCTGATCACAAAACATCAGGGACAAAACAAGAAGATGTATGTTCACCAAAAGTGTTTATCACTATGAAGAGACCCAGCGCAGAGTCCCGGTTGAGGAGGAGTTCCCTGTATGATGAGATTCTTTAAACAAACAGGCTTGTTCCTATTTGTAGATGACATTGTTTTGTTGTTATCAAGCCCCAACACACTGGAGAGTCTCCTGCAAGAGATTTCTAATCACTCAAAGAAGTTTGGCCTGTCCATCCATACAGGAAAGACCAAATAGATGAAGAACATCTATTAACCAGATTTCAGCATGCATCTGAAAGGAAACCCATAAGAGCTTTTCCAAAAGTATATATATTTGGGACAAGCAATATTTGAGACAAGGCCCCAGAGTTGAGGAGGAGAACAAGCTGGTTTGCTTTGGGAACATTATAGTACATTCTTACTGGCCACAAGCTTCTCATAAAAAGCAAAGATCCATCTTTTCAATACAAACATTTAACCATTACCATAGGGAAGAGAAACCTAGAACGCTACCACCTCCAAAGAACAAAAGATGACTATCACAAAGAGAGCAATGGAAAGGCACATGGTGGGTGTGAGCAGGCTACAACATAAAAACAATTCAAAATTCCAGGAAGAGTAAAGGTTGTCTTCAAAGAATTGTATGACAGAATGTTCACATGTTGAGAGCAGGGAATGACAGGTGGGGATCCAGAATTCTCCACTGGTATTCTCTGTGTCAGAAGAAAGCATGACTTTCAGTACATTAGGTAGATTACTGAATGACATGGAGGAAAGTCTTAAAGGATGGGAAGACATACATGGGTTGAGGTCTGCATCATTGAATTCCTGAGTGAGGAATTCTTCAATGAGATCACAGATCTATTTCAATATTTAGTAATCTGAATATTTTAAAGCATTGAAACTCTTATCTGATTCCTTCTCCATCACTAATGTCTTCAAGTGATAAACCTAGCTACCCAAACCCTCCTACCTTTTCAGTAACACTTTTTTAAACTTGACTTTCTACCTCCATCTACCACAATCATAAGTGGCATTTTATTCAAGAACTACTTTATTTCAATAATTATGTATAACACTTAAGTTCTGCTACATACCTCTCTCTACTTCTCTTACTGTGTATTTTATAAAACTGTTATAAAATCCAAGCCTAGAATACTCTTCCTGTTTTTAAAATGTAGACATTATGAAGTATATTCTCTTGAATGGAGAACTGGGCCTGGAGTTGAGAAGAACTGGTTTTAAAGGCCTCTTCTGACACATTGGCCATGTGGATTAATGTTTTTGGTTTTAAAGTATAGAACAGAACATTATGTAAAAATAGTGTAGCATTATAATAATGACCATATGAAATATAATCAGGAAAATAAAGTTGTGTGCCTTAAAACACCACCTGGAATTTTTCATAATGAAATATATGTATTCTGCCAACTGAAGCTAATAATCTGCTTCTGTCCATCTTTTATTCCAGGATGATCATCGTCATCTGAACCAGTTCATAGCTCATGCAGCCCTTGACCTAGTAGATGAAAATATGTGGCTGTCTAACAATATGTACCTGAAAACTGTGGACAAGTTCAATGAGTGGTTTGTTTCTGCTTTTGTTACTGCAGGCCATATCCTTTTCCTATCAATAATACATCTTAAAATTGTGCATTAAGTTAAAAATTTGAAAAGATGACCCATAGCAATACTGTATATACTTGCCAGGGTTTGATACTATGAAGGAATTCAGTCATTATGGAAAGTTAAGAAATCCTGCCTTAAGGATATTTTAGAAAAAGGTATTGTGAATTTGAGAAAAAGAAAATGCTAGGCTTCCTGTGTAATGATTGGAATGATGCCACCTACTGGAGACTTACTATAGGAAAGCTCCACCATGAGGAGAATGCCTCAGAGGGCAAGGCCATGCGGCTTTTCCTTGGCGTCAGGAAGTGACATTTGCTCACGAGTACTATCTATCAAGGCTACCAGCCAATCAACTTGAGAAGCCTCCTATTTTCTGGGAGGGGACAGGAAGGAGGAAGGAGGGCCTGTGCAGAGAGGTCTGTGTCTTTTGGGTTCCTGACTTGGTGGTGATGGCAGGAAAAGACAGAGAGGAGCTGAGGAAAGATAGGATTGGGAGGTTGTAAGAATTCTGTTCTCAATCTTTCTCTTTCTAAATTTCAATAAACCCTTAAAAATCTAAACTCGTTTTATCAGTGATTTTAGTCAGTTTCCCCCAAAACTGGGGGAACAGACTAGAACCCACATTTAGAATTTTATATTACACACCTGCATTGTAAAAGAAATTAAGTTTTATCTGAAGTTATATGTAAAATCCTGTTTCTAGTTTATTTTAAAATTTAAGTTATAAGGTTTTTAGTTAAGTACGATATTAAATGTCTTTGGGAGTCAGTGTTGGCCTACCAGATTGAATGCTAGACTTGATGTCATAGAGACCTAGGTTCAAATCCTGTCTTTGACACATAAACCATTGCCTCAGGGAAGTTCCTAAAACTATCTACTAATTTAATAGATAGATTGAGGACCACTTGGTCCAGGACATTCCCTCACTCTGCAAGATCACAGAATTTTGTGTATTAAACTTCTTTGCCATAATGCTTCTCAAAACAATTATTTTTTTTTAATTTAAAATATTTTTATTTTTACTAATAGGATTAGGGATAAGAATTGAACCAGTGATTGCACTGATATAGGAAAATTTAAAATGGGGAAACCCAACAGTATCAGTGCAAGTCAACCCTAGAAAGATGTCTTAAGCACTAAGAGATTGAATGACTTATTCAGGGTTTACTACCAGTGTGTCAGAGGTGAAACTTGAACTTTGAAGACCAGCTCTCTGCTAGATAAACCATAGGTATCAAAGGATGTGCCCTTTGGGCCATATGTTGTCTACAGCACTCCCAAATACATCCCAAATCACAATAAAATGTAAATAGGATATATTTAGCAAATTAAATTTTAAAATACAGTAGATAATATTAGATAGAATAGATACATGGACATATATATGGGCATATACATAGTATTAAATTATTAAAAATGTCACTTTATAGCCCTCAGGAATCATTATATACAGTTTAGTGCTGCCTCTACCCCTGCTGTTTCTATTAGAGTTTGACACCACTGCATAGAATCTGCTGCATTTATTGACATGACTATATACTTAAATGACTATAATGCCAAATGTTGGCTTTCCATTGTTTTTTCATTTTTCTCAATTTTAATGGTATGATTTATTTATTTTGTTAGACATTTTTATTTAAAGTTTTGAATTCCAAATTCTATCCCCCTCTTCCTCCCTCCCTTCCCTCCCCTTCCCATTTCCTGAGGCAGCAAGCAATCATATTTAGGTTATACAAGTGCAGTTATGTAAAACATTGCCATATTAGTCATTTTGTATAAGACTCAAATAAAAGAAAAAAAAGAAAGTGAAAAATAGCATGTTTGAGTCTATATTCAGTCAGTATCAGTTCTTTCTCTGGAGGTGGGTAGTATGTTTCATCAATAGTCCTTTGGGATTGTTTTGGATCATTGTATTGCTGAGAATAGATAAGTCATTCACAATTCTTCATCAAACAGTATTGCTGTTATAGTGTATAACCTTCTCCTGGTTCTGTCCACTTCACTATACATCAGTTCATGTAAGTTTTTCCAGGTTTTCTGAAATATCCTGCTTGTCATTTCTTATAGCACAATAGTATTCCATACCAATCATATACCACAACTCATTCAGCCATTTCCCAGTTGATGGGCATCCCTTTGATTTACAATTCTTAGCTATCAAAAGAAGAGCTGCTATAAATATTTATGTACAAATAAGTCCTTTTTCCCTTTTTTGGATGTCTTTGGGATACAAACCTAGCAGTGGTATTACTGGATCAAAGGATATGTAGGTTCTATAGCTCTTTGGGCATAGTTCCAAATTGCCCTCCAGAATGCTTGGATCAGTTCACAACTCCAACAACAATGCATTAATGTCTGTTTTCCCACACTTTCTCCAACATTTATCATTTTCCTTTTCTATCATCAGCCATTCTGATAGCTGTGAGGTGGTACCTCAGAGTAGTGATTTAGAGCATTTTTTCATATGACTATAGATAGCTTTGATTTCTTTATCTGAAAACTGCCTGTTCATATCCTTTGACCAGTTATCAATATTTGACTCAGTTTGCTATATATTTCAGAAATGAAGCCTTTATCAGAGATAACTTTTTGCAAAATTTCCAGTTTTCTGCTTTCCTTATCATTTTGGTTGCATTGGTTTTGTTTGTGCAAAAGCTTGTTAATTTCATATACTCACAATTATCTGCATCTTCTTTGGGCCTAAATTCTTCCCCTGTCCATAAATCTGACAGATAAGTGTACACTATGTGTAAATCATGTACCAATGTTGACCTTATTTTGGTATATGGTGTGAGTGTTGGTCTATACCTAGTTTCTGCCATACTCTTTTCCAGTTTTCCCAGCAGTTTTTGTCATATAATGAGTTTTTGTTCCAAAAGCTCAGATCTTTAGGTTTATTAAACACTAGATTACTATGATCATTTACTATAGTGTAATTCATGGTTTTTTTTTTCATTTTTAAGAAGAAATTATGATGTACTTAACTATTTTACATATGAGATTTATTATGCTTCATGATGTAAGACAAGAAGATGGAATAAAGAACTTCTTTAGTGATGTCTATGATTTATATATAAAGGTAGGTTACATTTTGTAATTTTAAAAATTTCTATATTTCAGACCATGGAGAGGGATATCATTTATAACAATAAAATAAAACTCACAGAGGACAGGGACTATGTTTAAAATCACTATTCTCCATATGTTATGCATATGATGAACACTATTATTTTTCATTTGTGCCTGACTCTTTGTGCCCTCATTTGAGGTTTTCTTTGCAAAGATACTGGAGTGGTTTGCCATTTCCTTCAGCTCATTTGACAGATGAGGAAGGAAACTAAGGCAAACAGGGTTAAATGACTTGCCCAGGGTCATATAACTAGTAAGTATCTGAAGCTGAATTTGAATTCATGAAGAAGAATCTTCTTGACTCCAGGCCTGGCACCACCTAGCTGCCCTGCACTATTAAATAGTTAAATAGTAAAGTTTTTGAAAAATGAATTGATAGACATGATCTGAAAGGTAGAAGTAAGTATTTAATAAGCATCCATTTTAATAAGCAATTATTGAGCATTTGCTGAGATCTCAAATGAAGAATATGAAACAGGAATTCTACATTGGGTTTCCATGTAGATACTATATTTTTTATTTCTTTTTGTTCTAGTAATACATACTGAAAAGTATACCCAGTAATTGACATTTGTAGAATTTTCTACTTTGTGGATTAGAATCCTAGAATTTCAGAACTGCGGGAAGGGACATTATAGCATCTAAAGTTTATTGAGGGATCTGGGCTCCCTAGACAGATGAAATTACTTTCCCAAGGAGACCCAGAATTAATGACAGAACTAGAACTAGCACCAAAGCTTCCTGGCTCCCATTTCAGTGCTTTTATACTCATAAACCCTGGATATCTACAACCAGTTGTTGTTGTTTTTAATTTAAATCTAGTTTTCCCCTACCTTTTAGTACTCTCCATCTCCTAACTGCTGTGTAGTCAGCATCAACTATTTTAATAGCTAAACATAATTAGGAATGTAACTCCTCTGTAAAACATGTTACATTTCAAAGCCAAATGTAAGTAACCTGTACTGTTCCCTTTGTTTTAGCAAATTGAGGTGTTTTTTTTTTAATCTGGAAATTTAATAGAAGTTCTTGGACCAACCAATTTAAGAAATCAAGAGAGCACATTTAGGGTGGGGGAGGGAGTTGGATAGTGAAACAAAAATAGAAAAATGCATCAATAAAACACTTTTAACAATAAAGAGAAGAGAGCAGAAGGAAGTTCAGAAAAGGGAACAGACGAGCAAGGCAGTTTTGTTCATACCATATTGATGTTACAGTTAAACTTTTTAAACAAATTAAGTAGCAAGTTCAGATTCATGTCATTCCTATTTCCTGTTCTTTGTATTTTGAAATGTACAAGTCTATTGATGTTTTAAGTTCAAAATAAAAAATGAAGGGAGTTTATTTTCTAAAAATAATAGAATGTAAATTGTAAACTAACAGGAAACACTTATATAAAAGTCTACTTTCAAGTCATGCTATCTGTTTTACTTAATAAAGTAGCCTGAAAAAAATTACTCAAAAGCTGTTGTGAAAATTAAACTGTTACCATAGCAAAAAGAATTGCCAAATGATTTTAAATCTATTTTGTATACTGATGGCTTATCATGCAAATTATTTAGATTATATAAGCTGTCATTAGTCTTTATAACATATTTCTGAAGCTGGTGGGAAGCAAAAATAGGAACATTTCCCTAGTTGTACAGGAAGAGAAACTCAAGTTTCAGAGGTAGAGAGGGAAGAATTGAGGTTCTCTCCAATAGGATTGCTTATAGTAAACCTTAGCCTCTCTTCTGTTTTGTTTTCAGACTAGACTTCTGGGGCATTTTTAAAAATATTTTTTTGGGGGGACCACCAGCTTATTTGAATAAAGTGAAGTTCTTCATATGCTTTTGTGGAAGTCTTTTTTTTTTTTTAATGCTTGTCACTTGGATATGTATCTTTAAAACCAGAAACTGAAAACAAACCTGAACTTCTTTAAAGAGCCATAGATATATCCTGAAGAATTATAAATTTTTTTAAAATTTGCTCTTTAAAGACTTTTATTTTGATGTATCTTGACTTGTTTTCAAACACTTATTTTTCAGGCATCTTAATTTAAATTTGAAGTGATACATTTTATTTTATAAACATCACATCTATAAGTCTAATATAATACTCTTTTTCCATTCCTTAGTTTGCAATGAATCCATTTTATGAACCAAATTCACCCATTCGATCGAGTGCATTTGACAGAAAAGTTCAATTTCTTGGGAAGAAACACCTTCTAAGCTGAATACAGAAAATTTCTTAATTATGTGGGGTCATAGTATTCATTGTAAGTAACTGAGAGCCATTCAAGTCTACTGTGTCTAGTCTTGGCTTTCTAAGCCTCTGTAAATTAACCTTTCTAGTTAGAAAGACGATAGGACACCTTTTGTTGTAATTGTGGCAGATGATCCAATCAAAATAACTTATACTTTTGAAAAATACTGTATTTATGAAGACTGCTAGATGAAGTGCCCTGACAGTTATTTTCGCTTTAAAAATTGTATAGAAGATTCTTTGACTAGTCTAATATAGTCTTTTTAATTAAACTGTAAATTACACAAATGTCATACTGTTGATTTGGTTTGACAGATCTTAAACTGAAATATAAAAGTTAGCCCATAATAGGAAATAAAATTTACAGTATACACAGGGGTTTTTTTTCTTTATAAATGTAGGTGATATTCATAGTGCTGAAGAAAAGCGCTTTTTTGGTCAAATTTTTACTAAGTATTTATCTGATAGCATGAAGTATCAAGTCTGGCAATAGTACTGAAAAAGACAAAACTTAAGAGCATGTATATAAATAAGACTGTCTATAAATGAAGTGGTTGCTGAGAACAAAAGTATGTAAACAGTACACCTTTGCATACTCTTTTAACATTGTTATGTATTTGGAATCTTGAGGATATGTTTTCTTTCCTCAACAAGAGTAACAAGAATGATGACTTCATTTCCTCTTAATAAATTAGTTTCATACTTTTGTAAAGGTATTTGTGTTATTTGCAAATTTTAGCTTTTAACAATAACCTGAATTAAAGTTTGGCAGTCTGACAGTAAGCATATAGGCTAGGAGAGTTGCCTGGGCCTTTTTTACATTGTATGGAAAGTATGGAATCTTATTCTGTAAATTACGTGGTATGTTTGTAAACAGATGACATGTTCATAACCAGATCATTCTTAAGAAAACTACAAATGTCTAGAAAACTATTGTTGAATTCGGTATAATAAAAGGGAACTTTTAAGTTTTGAAATTTGGTCTTTTTATCTAGAATTTTGGGTGAAATTCTTGGCCACAAATATATTTTCCCCTTCTCTTCGCCCCCCTTGTTATTTTACTAAATTACAAAAACAAAATCAGCTTTTGAAAGACTATGATTTTTCATTGTATGCATGTAGGTTTGGTTATTGGGTTTTTTCTGTAGATGGTGCTATTCTCAATATTTTCTAGGAACTGGTAGTAACCAGATGCATTGTGTTGAGAACTAATTTTGTTCATCCTTCCTCTTCCACACAATTCCTGAATATAAACTGACTGTGGCAGTCTACGTGAAGATAGATTGTAAGAAACAAACTATTGAGAGCTGAATTATCTAGAAACTGTACTAACTGGGCCCTTCCTCACATACCCAGAATCCTATCAGATAACGTTGCTTCCTACTTTCCTCCTTTAGACCTTTTTTGTCCTTGCCTGCCCTCTACCTCTCAAGTCGGAGGAGGAAGTAGTTTTAATCTTTACCAGTCTAGCAAGACTTCCTTTTATTATGTGCTCACATCTAACAACTAGCTAGTAAGAGCTAATATTTCTGTAGTAGTCTAAAGTTTGCAAAGCACTTTACAATTATCTCCTTTTGTCCTTACAATGCAGGGAGGTAGGTGCCATTATCCCCATTTTACAGATTACAAAGCTGAGGCAAGAGTCAAGTGATTTGCCCAGGGTCACCTAGCTCCTAAATGTCTGAGGCATTATTTGAACTCGTCTTCCTGACTCCACTCCAGGTCCAGTAGTCTATTTATTGACCCCTAAGCTGCCTAAGTGCACTTTTTTTTTTCTCACCCTTCCTGTTTCCTCTAAGACATTATTCCACTGGTGATTACCCCTCTCTAATAATTGTCTCCCTTTCTACTGCCACCTAACCTCCTCCTACCTTTGTACATTCTTTAAAGGAAACTAGAGGGCCAGCTAGGTGGCGCAGTGGATAAATCACCAGCCCTGGATTCAGGAGGACCTGAGTTTAAATCTGGCCTCAGACACTTGACACTTACTAGCTGTGTGACCCTGAGCAAGTCACTTAACTCTCACTGCCCCACAGAAGGAAGAAAAAAAAAAGAAGCTAGGGATTCTGAATTGATTCAACAATGAATTATTGAAAGATTTTATAGCACTGTCACATTGCTGTTGTTTATTAGTTGTCAGCATTTGCCATTCAGTGCCACCACTGATCTGTCACACTTTTCTCTTCCTTTTTTCTTTCCTATTCTCCCATGCTCTCAGCTTTCTTGTGGTTGCTTTGCTCCCCCCTTTTTCAGCGATTTTTTCCTGCTAGTTCTCTGATATTCCTGGATTTACTGGAATAGCCTGTTCTAACAATTCCAAACCCTTGTTGTTGATCCTCTTTACTCTTGGCCAGACTTCAGAGACTTATTAGCAGAAAGAATGCTAGATTAGGACTCAAAAGACCTAGGTCATCCAAATGTGTCACTTACGAGCTTAGAAATATAGATCTGAAGCTAGAATTGGACTTTGATTTTTTTTTTAAAAGCATGATGTCCAGAGGCTTATCTTACCCATGGTTACACAGATAATTCAGAAACTATAGTAGAGTCCAAGTTCAAAGTCAGGTCATTTTCTGGCTTGAGCATTTTTTATGCTACAGGCAGATTACAAGCATCTTTGGGATCTAGCATTTGTAAAATGGATATGCTACCCTCTGGCCCACCCACTTCATAGGGTTACTATGAGAATTAAATAAGATGTGATCATTTTCCATGAGTTCTCACATCTCAAGTCTATTGCTTTCAGGTCCATTACTTGTCATCATTCCTCATTCTTTTCTTTACTTCAGGCCAGAAAAAAGACATGGTCTTCTCCCCTAAGGCCAAACCCTAGCTTGCTCTTTATCTCATAGCCTCACAATAGTTGTCTTTTCTCCCCTCTCCAATTCATCCTCCATGGAGCTGCCAAAGTGATTCCTACGTAGGTTTATCCAGGTCATTCCTCTGTTCGACAAGCCCCAATGGCTTCCTTCTAGAAGTTTTAAGAGAAAATGCAAACTCATCTGTCATTTAAAACCCTTTATGATCTGATTCCAGCCTACCTTTCCTAGGCTTAATACCCATTATTACCTCTAACTACATTCTAGTCAAACTGGCCTGGCCATTTCCCACACAACATTCCATTGTTTGTCATGCCTTTTCATAAGCAGGCCTCAATGCCTGCAATGGCACACCCTCCACCTTCCTCAATGCCTGCAATGGCACACCCTCCACCTTCAACTCAATTCTTAGCTTCCTTCAAAACCTCTTTCAAGTGCCACCTCCTACATAAAGCCTTTCCTGATCCTCCCAGCTGCTGTGTGCCCCAAAATTACTTTGAATGTATAAATGTTTCTTCTGTTATAGTGTATTATCTCTTTAACAAAATGGGCTGGTTCATTTGTTTCTGTAGCCCAACACAAATTCTTGTTCTACACAAATTAAATTCAATGTACTTCTAAAATTTACCTAAATGTTACCTGTCATTCTATCTGAAATCTCACTATCACCTTGCTCGTTTTTGTTGCCCTTCCCTGGACTATTACTAACAGTGTGAGAAGCCGCCTTCGTAGGATTCAAGTACCAAATCTCAAATGCCATGAAATCTAACAAATAGGTAAACATCCCACTGATAAAATATAATGAAACAGTAGTCAAATGAGTAGTTGAGATTAATTTCAACAAATTTTACCATCTCCCCAGCTATTTAAAAAAATACAATCATTGGATACCACTTGATGAAATGCTTGACATTGTTCCTTTTAATCATTCATAAGATGATGTTCAAAATGCTATGGAGAACAACTGGCATGGTGAGAGTAGGCCAGGAGGATCCTCTCCCTAGGAAAAGGGTACAATGATAGTGGATTCTGGGGTTACTTTACAGGACGGGAAATAATCACCACCAACCCCTTCCCATGTTATCAGTCTGGGAAAAGTGATTGCCCTAGTTGCAGCTCTGATAAAAAGGATGTGACAGTGGGAAAGAATGCTGCGGATTCAGCATATGAAAACTTGGTTAGAGTGGGAAGTTTGTCTTTTACTAGCTTTATCATCTTGAGAAAGTTAGGCCCTCCTAAGCTTTAGTTTATTCATCTATAAAATGGGGATAATACTTGAATACTTCCCTCATAAGACTATTGTGAAAACCAAATGAAAATAACTGTGTAAAATACTTTGTACATTTTTATAAAGCATTTTGTAAATGTCAGGTGTTGTTCCCGGATAATTTGATGAGGGGGCATAATCTAACCACAATTAAATATATATTACTTATTCAAAATGTTCATCCCAAACTGAAGAGATACATAAAATGTATGTATTACAGAACATTTAGAGCCCTTTATAGAGTCAGGTTTAATTGCTGGGGTTGGAGGTAAAGATAGCAGTCACAATTAATAGCATATATAATTCTAAAACTTTAACTCCTCAAATTTAAATTTAGATCATCTTTGAATAGCAGGAGAATAAAATTCCAAAAACTAGTATTTCTTAAAGAAAATCATTTGTAAAGATGTCCTCCACTGTTTGCATTTCAGTTTTTAACAATGTTTTTTGCATATGTAGTACTGAAACATATAGCACATTTGTTCATAATAAAATTGTTTCAGAAAAGCTACATCTAAACTTTTTTTTTTTTTGAGGGGCAATGAGGGTTAGGTTAAGTGACTTGCCCAGGGTCACACAGCTACTGTCAAGTGTCCGAGGCCAAATTTGAACTCAGGTCCTCCTGAATCCAGGGCTGGTGCTTTATCCACTGCGCCACCTAGCTGCCCCTACTTCTCAACTCTTAAGACTAATACTTCTAAGGTGAAAATATCAATTTAATCTCTTCCTTTAAATTGTGGCAGGATGTTGAATAACAATGTGCTACTGAATAAATACATTCCAATTTATTTTAAAATAGATATTTTCTGTTTTAAAATAAATAAGACTATCAGAGATGGGCTAGATTTCCAGCTACCTTTTAATAATATTCTTTGTTCTTTTAAAAAGTTAATCAGTATATCTAAGAAGGAAAAAAAATTAATCAGTTATAGCCTGAGTTTTTACCTTATATCAATAAATTATACTCTTACAGATCAGATATAAAGTTAAATAATTTCATGTAAAATAAGTATCACTCAAGTCCAAGGTAATTTTGTGACTTAAATCTTTAATATTGAGCATTTTTTAAATGTGCTTTCAATGAACCAAGAATGAAATGCTAATTTTGTAAAAATATATACATACAAAAATGTGTTCCTCATTTGAATTCTAGGGGAGTAACCCACGTAGTGCTTCTAGAAATTCAAGTTTTAATTTTAATTATAATTAAAGTATTCATTTGATTTATTATTAGCTCTGTAAGTTACACATTAAAATTTAAGTAACCAATTGTTATTAGACACCTTTATTTATAAATGTTATGTGCCTTCAGTAAATAGGTTACTCAATGAATGGATATTTCCCTTCCACCTTCTAATGAAGCAGCAGTATAGATTAGTTTAAATTTTATTATTAGAACTGGACTTGCTGGATCTTTATCTTATGATCTTTTTCCTCCCATTTCCCGACTCATTTTGTAAATGACTTGGTTAGAGCTGTACTGGCAAAGCTTTTTAACAGTCAACAACAAGATGAACTGGGTTTAGGCTTTCGGTGAAGATTGACTGTATCTGTCTGAATAAAGTGATCTGACCTATCCTCAGTAGCAAGAATTCTTCTAACAGCTTCCTCAAAAGCTGCTGCAACATTTATGGAATCTTTTGCACTTGTTTCAAAGTAAGGATAGTTGCCGTTGTCCCTGCACCAGGCCTGGGCTTCTTCTGTAGAAACTTGTCTCTCACTTATGTCAATCTTGTTACCCAAAATCACAAAAGGAAAGCTTTCAGGATCTTTGACATCTGCATAGTAAATGAATTCTTTCTTCCAGTTGCCCAAGTTCTGGAAACTCTGAGAGTCATCTACACTGAAAGTAAGAAGGCAACAGTCAGAACCTCTGTAAAATGGTGTTCGCAGGCTTCTAAAGCGTTCTTGACCTGCTGTGTCCCAAATCTGCATGGTTACAAAATGTCCATCCACTTCCAAGTCTTTATTTAAAAATTCCACACCTATTGTGTGGAATAACTGGCTCTCAAATTTGTTAGTGACATATCGATTCATAAGTGAGCTTTTCCCAACGCCACCATCTCCAAGGAGAATTACTTTAAAAAGTGATGATTTTCCTGCCATTGTTGAATGAAAAGATCTTTTTTGCTCCAAAATCCTATAAAATAGAAAGAAAACAATCATAACTAATTTTTTAGTTCCTTTTCAGACAAATTTTAGATTGTCTTGACACAAATATCAAGATATATATAGAATATAAAGAAAACAGAACAACATTCACATAATTCAAGCTTTTTGCATTGTCAGCCATGAAATGGGCTGCCTAAGAAGTGAGCTCTGCTTTCTCCATCCTTAGAGCTCTTTAAGCACTTCTATTTGTGTTATAAAAGGGATTTCTTCTGAGTATGGATTAGGCTAGGTAGTCATTAAGGTCCCACTTCCAACTCTCAAATTCTGTGACTTTTTAAATATACTGTACAAAGGGAAGATTACAAACTACCAAGTTAAACTACCTCCTAGGATCCTATTAAGAATTCACTTGTGTGCAGCACTTTTTTCATATTGTCCTGGTAGTATAAGGCCTATCATACCAACTTTACAGATGAAACTGATAGAAAGGTGAACTGACTTGCCCATAGTCACAAAGGTAGCATCTGGTATGCTTTACTTTTTCCAACATACTCTTTTGAGCTAATTAAAATTACTTTAGGGGCAGCTAGGTGGCACAGTGGATAAAGCACCGGCCCTAGATTCAGGAGTATGTGAGTTCAAATCCGGCCTCAGACACTTAACACTTACTAGCTGTGTGACCCTGGGCAAGTCACTTAACCCCAATTGCCTCACCAAAAAAAAAATTACTTGAAGTAGCATTCTACTAAAGAGGATTCACTTGTAAATCACAGGAACAGGAACTTTAAGCCAGGACTTCTGATTCCCAAGTTCAGTGCTCCTTCCACTTTAACACACTATAATGCCTGCCTCTCCATTCAAAGTCCATATAAGTAAACCTTTATTACAAAATTAACAAAATCAATATATAATTATATTCAATAGAGTCTTTTTTGCACTTCTGAATGTTATTACTTTATAAAAATAAGATTAGTTACACTGAGTTAAAATGTGAATCTTCAAACAGATTTAAAAGATATATCTGGTCAATACACAAAAGACTGACAATGTGACAAACTCCTCTCTAAAAGAAAAGTGAAATATTCCCACTTTCTGAAATTTTAGAACCTCATCAAAAAAGCAGCAGGATATAGTTTTTGAAAAAGAAGCAAAGATGATTTAGCTAATTTCACCTTATATCAAAGACAAGAAAAAGTTAGCCACTATGGAAATTAATTTGACTTTATCCAAAGTCTTCATTTAAAGTTACTTTGGACAGCAGTCTTAACTCCCACTATATAGGACTCATCAGAAGTTATACCATCCATTTTATACAATCCATTTGCTAAGAACTGACCTATCCACTGTCTGTAATGAACCAAAATAGTTTAAAAGGGGTAAAGTAAATGGAGGCAGCCAAGTGGCACAGTGAATAGAGTACTAAACTTGGAGTCAGAAAGACCTGATTTCAAATCTGGCCTTGGACACTTAACCCTATTAGCCTCAATTTCCTCATCTGTAAAAGGAGCTAGAGAAGAAAAAGGTGAACCACTGCATTATATTTACCAAGAAAACCCCCAAAACGGATCAGAAAGAATTGGACACAACTAAAAATTACTGAACAGTAAATGAAAATAAAAATTTGTTAGCTAATGGTCTGTTAATTTACTGGGAAGACTGTAGGCATGACAGGGATGTGTACTTTTGTGAACTGTTCTCCAAAGTTAATGAGACAACTGAAATGGTATAATCTGCATTTGAAAAAGGTCTCTTCTCTTTATATGCAGAGAGATCTGCTTACTTGATATTTGAATACTTAACAGATCAGTAATTTTGTTAGAATGGGTAATCTCTTCTTTCGATGCAGATCACAATTATATAACTTAGCAGCTTGTCCTCCAGTGTTGCTTTGGCAGAAAAATTCATCCCCTGGGCCAATCTTATGACAACTCTCTGTTTCTAAATGTGGGCAATTCAACATAATTCCTACACTTCTTATATCTTTTAATTGTTTTCCCTGAGTAAGCTACCCACAATTCAACTACTGTGTTCTTTAGAGAGATGGAACAAATATTTACCTGGATAAGAAAATTTCTGTTCCCCTAGATCCCTTCTAGTACAACTGGGGGGGGTGCGCAGGAGGGCAATGACTTGCCATGGGTCACACAGCTAGTAAGTGTCAAGTGTCTGAGGTCGGATTTGAACTCAGGTCTTCCTGAATCAAGGGCCAGTACTTTATCCACTGTACCACCTAGCTGCCCCACAATGGTCATTTTCTAAGCAAAGGAGCCCCATGACCTCCTTCAGTGTGATCAGCAAGATTCTGCCATGAGAAAGACTAAAGGCTCTGAATTCAGAAGTATGTATCCACACATTTAAATGGAAGTACATTAATTCACAATTGTGTAACACTTAAGATTCATAACACCCCTTTCTCACAAAAACCATGTATATTATATCCAACTTGACAGATAAGAAAACTGGCTCAGAGAGACAAATTAGTTGTCCATGATCACAAAGCTATTAAATATCAAGGATCAGGATTCAAAGCCACTTTTCCTAACTCAAACCCTACATTCTTGCCATTATGCCAAAGCTGGGATAGAACTTTTCATGGAAAATCCTCAACTGCCAATCACAGGTATGTCCCCATTTTCCAAAATCAGAGGACTTAAGTGGTTGATACTGGGAAAGTAACTTTAGGAACCTGTTTCCTTACCTACAAGATGAGGAGTTTCAACTAAATATTGCCTAAGGTCCCTTCCACTTCTCAATCTATGATGTTTTGAACTGAGAGAGCAGAATCCTAGGCTACTGCAAATTAATATGGAGGAAATAAAACATCAAGAGTTAAATAACCCCAAGAAAATAGATGAAAGGGAATCCACCAATCATCCAAAAGTCCTTGCTCTTGGGTACACCCTTCTGAATATAGGTATGCTTCACATACCAAAACAAGGCACATATAAAAATATCCTGAGAGGGCATACAGCTATAGAAACTACCACAACAGAAAAAATCCTCTCCCAATGCCCAGCCTATTGGGTAATGGGCTGGGTAATGGGCAGAATTTTCTACAGTTAGTTAGCCAGGATGGTCCTAGTCAGAAAGTCTGTTGTTGGGAATTAGTCAAAACACATTTACTGAATTTTAACAATAACCTATAGAAGCATTTTTCCCACTTTATTTTTTTTGGCAACATGGTTAATGTGTGAAAATAATTTTTGCAATGACTTCATATATATAAGGAGACAGGGAGACCATTCAGAAGCTCTGAACTATAACTGTGGATATATGAGTGGTGAGAAGGGGGCATACAGATGTCAAGATAGTGGAAGTAAGATTTGATAACAAATTGGAGATGAGAAGTGACTGTGAAGTCAAGGATGATTTTGAGCCACCATAACTGGAAGAACAGTGGTACCTTCAAAAAAAGAGGAAAGATTTGAGGGAAAGATAACGACTCCTGTTTTGGATATGCTGCGTTTCAGATACACATGGGACATCCAGTTTGACATGTCCAAGAGGCAACTGGAAATGTCTGACTCAGCAGTGACTAAAGCTTGATATAGAGATCTGGAAATCTTCAGCACAGAAATGGTAATCGAACTCATGGAAGCCAATGAGATCACCTTGTAAGATAGCAAGAATTCTCCACCCAGGAGGGCTTTCCACACTGTTGTGGAAACACTAAGCACAATCTGGTCAAATGGTTAACTGAAAAATAGACTAGACTGTAAGCTATACCAGCTGAAGCACAAAGGACTGAGAGTTAGGAAGCTTCTTGGGTTATTAAGTTCCAGTTCTACCACTCCGCTACCGATTATATGACCTCAAGTAAATTACTTCCTTAAACTCCTGGCTCCTAATCTGTAAAATGGAAGGATTGGCGATTCTCCTCAAAAGTATCCTCTACTTCTTTCCTCTTCATCCCCCTCACAGCCAAGTACCGAGTCTTGTCCATTCTACATATGAAACTTGTCTTACAACTATTGTTTCCTTCCAGTACTTAACAATGCCACCACTCTACTTCGATTCCTTATTATCTTTTGTCACTTAACAGCCTCCTACTTGATCTCCCTACCACCAGTGTCTTCTCCTCTCTAAGCTATCCTTCATAAGACTTCAAAAACAATTTTCCTAAAGTACAGTTCTGACCATGTCTTTCCCTGCTCAAAAACCTTCCATGGTTCCCTTTGACTCTAGGATAAAATACAAACTCCTCACCCTAATATTTAAGGCCTTCCACAATTTGGTTCCATTCTATCATTACAGCCTTATTATATATGGTACTTTCTAGCTCTTAATCTAATTCTACAAGTCAGTAGTTTCTTCCTATTTTCTTTTTCTGAAACCAATTTTCTTAAAAAGTCATAAGATCGGGGCAGCTAGGTGGCGCACTGGATAGAGCACCGGCCCTGGAGTCAGGAGAAGCTGAGTTCAAATCCAGCCTCAGACACTTAACACTTACTAGCTGTGTGACCCTGGGCAAGTCAATTAACCCTCGTTGCCCTGCCAAAAAAAAAAAAAAAAGTCATAAGATCTCCTCACTCCAACACTACTGTGTCATCAGCCCATCTAATTTCCATGCTCTCCAGCCCACAAGTGTTGCAGGGATTCATGCCCCTATTGGAGATTCACTACATATATCTACATGTTAAAGACAAACACCAACTTTTCCTAGACAATTCCTACCATCTTTCACTAAATATTTTATAATAATAATTAAAACCTCATATTTACATTTATAGACTCTTTTAAAAATATCACTATTCAAGGGGGATATTTTTCCACACAAGCATTTTTTAGTACAATGGAACTCACATGTGATGTAACTGTCAATGGGTCAAGGGTATCACCAGAATGTTTTATCAAACTTTTACTGTATGGAACCTAGGTGTACAATTTGACATGTGCAATATCCAGGTCCATGTAATGAGTTCAAATGTAGATTCCTTACCTATTAGAAAAACTGCTAATTCATACAACTGCAAATCATTAACCCTCTCACAAGTATGTGTAATTTATACATATTAAAAAAAAAGTTGTTGCCTAATGACTAAAAAGAAACTAACACAACCAAAGGTACTTTATCATAACACGAACAAAGAATCCTTAATTAATACTTTTACACAGAATCAGTAAATTCGAAAACAATTTATGAAACTCACATTTATACAGCATATACAGCTTGTCAACCCACCTCTTCTTGCTAAGTAGGAAATTTTGTAGCAATATGAGACCGTAACACATTAATTGGGCAAGAAGGTACAGTCTAAAACCTACAGAGATAAGTAACCAGGACAGGACTCCCAGACCAAAGGGGAACCAGCTGTTCTAATACTCTAAACTTGCAGAGCTTTCTAGCTGGCTGACAGTGCATGAATGCAGCAGCAGCCTACTGGAAGGAACTTAAACCAAGGCAAGCCAAGAGGTATGCTGCTCAGACCCAAACCCAGGTCAACAGCTTGCAAAGGCCAAACCAAGAGGGCAATAATCAGTCTTTTGATCTACAGCAGACCACTATGGGAACAGAAAAAGCTTTCAGGTTCTCAGCCTGAGCTGTCCCCAAGATGCTGGAACACAATACTTAAAACCCCAAGAAAAAAAAAAAACACAGGACCAACCCAGACATTCCATCCAAAAAGTGTATAACATCAAATCCTAGTCAGTAAATAGGATGGAAGAATGAATGAACAGAAAAAGAATCCCAGGGGCAGCTAAATGTTACAGTGGATGAAGCACCGGCCCTGGATTCAGGAGGACCTGAGTTCAAATCTGGTCTCAGACACTTGACACTTACTAGCTGTGTGACCCTGGGCAAGTCACTTAACCCCAATTGCCTCGCGCCCCGCCCCCCCCCCCCAAAAAGAATCCTACCATAAAAGCTATGGTGACAGGGACACTTGAGACACAAATGCAGAGGGGAAAAGAACTGCAACACCAATAAGCAAAGCCTCCTAGTAATACACAGCTTGGGCAAAAGTTCAACTAGAATTCCTAGAGGAGAGAAAGCAAGTTTTTCTTAATGAGCTATAAAATGATTTTTTTTAATCAAATTGTCGACAGTAGTAGAAGAAAAATGGGAAATGAAAACTATATAATGAGGGAGAATTAACAGCTTAGAACAAGAAGTACAAAAACTTACCTGAACAACAAACTTCCTGAAAACTAGAATTTACCAAATGGAAAACAATGACTTCTTGGGACAATAAGAAATATTAAAATAAAATCGAAAGACTTGAAAAACTAGAAAATAGAAGAAAATGTAAGGTATCACATATCTGAAACAACTGACCTTGAAAATAGTTCAAGGAGAAAAAAAATTGAGAATCAGACTACCTGAAAGCCATGACCCAAAAAAGAGCCTAGACATCATGTTTCAGTAACTCTTTTTTTGCAGGGCAATGAGGATTAAGTGACTTGACCAGGGTCACACAGCTAATAAGTGTCAAATGTCTGAGGCTGGCTTTGAACTCAGGTCCTCCTGAATCCAGGGCCAGTGCTTTATCCACTGTGCCACCTAGCTGCCCCCTCAGTAACTCTTAAAAGAAAATTTCCAGATTCTTAGAATTACATGGCAAAGTAGAAACAGAAAGAATCCACTGTTCACCTAAAAGAAATCTCAAAATGAAAGTTCTCAGGAACATTATAACAAAAATCCAGAGCTCCAAGATAAAGGAAAAAAACATACTGTAAAGAAAAAAATATACTGAAAGATGCCAGAAAGAAAGAATTCAAATACCAAGGAGCTATACCCAGAATTACATAATGCTTGGAATACAATATTCCCAAAGGCTTACAACCCAGAATTACCCAGCAAAACTAAGTATAATTGGGGGGGGGGGGGGGTACCATTAATGAAATAGAAAATTCCAATCATTCCCGAAGAAAAGACTAGAGCTGCATAGAAACTCTGTAACACAAATGCAGAAAAAATACAGATAAGCATGAATTAGCAATAAGAGACTAAACAAGGATAAACTATTTACATTTGTATATGAGGAAATATATCCTGATGTTCTCAAAACCCTATTATCCTGAGAGGTCATAAAGTCTAATTAGACAAAAAGCTTGGAAATGGTTCCTGTTATGTTCTAATGATCACAAAAGAATGGAAAGGGAAGGGAAGAGGAAAGGGGGGAAGAAGAATGTGAAGAGGAAAGATGGGAAAATTATCTCACATAATTATAGCATACAAGTACAAGTCTATACAAACACGAAAGAAAGGGAGAGCAGGCAAATCTTGAACCCCACTGTCATCTAAACTGGTCAGGTATTTCACTTAAGGAAACAAGAAGGAAGAGGGAGAAGGGAAAGGGAAGAACAAAGGGGGTATGGACTTAGGGAGGGATTAGTCCTATGCAAAACAAACTCTTTAAGGAGGGTAAATTTCAAGAAGAGGTGTTATGGGGAAAAAAAAAAACATAAGAAAAAAGAAAGGATAAGATTCTGTTATTGGGCTCTGGGAGAGGAAAACAGAAGGGGCAGGGAAGCAGAAGCAGATTACACTAAACCCAGGACCCTGGTGCTAAACTCACTCCTCTCTCACCACTCTCTTTGTAAAGAAAGGGAAAAAAAGTACAATGAGAATAGGACAGAGGGAAATTCACAATTAACATGTAACGATTGGAATGACGCTACCTGCTAGAGACTTAGTGTAGAAAAGCTCTGCCATGAGGTGAAGGTCTCTGAGGGCAAGACCATGCATCTTTTCTTTGGCGTCAGGAAATGACATTTGCTTATGGGAGGAAGAATGGGGAGCCTGGCGCTCTCACTCTCTTTCCTGAGGACTCCGGTGGAGAAGGGAGCTAGAAATGCGATCTCCCTTTAATAGATAGATGAATGTAGGCCTTTCTCTCTTTACCAAATTCTTATTCTTCTTAATAAATGCTTAAAAGTGTAACTCCTGGCTAAAGCTTATCATTTATTGGCGACCACTCATTAGATACTTTAGACAGTATAGCTAGAATTTTAGCCGTTACAAACAATTATAACTGTGAATGGGAATACTCATCAAATAAGAGATTAGAAAGCAGAATCCAACAATATGTTTACAAGAAACACACCTGAACCAGAAAGATGCACAAAAAACTTAAAATAAGAGGCTGGTGCACACTCTTTTATACTTCAGCTGAAGTAAAAAGGGCAAAGGTAACAACCATGATATCAAACAAAAAGCAACAGCAAAAAATAGACAAAAGAGATAGAGAAACTACACTGAGCTGAAAGGTATCAGAGATAATGAATTAATATCAATATTAAACATATACATATATAGGAAATGACATAGCATCTAAATATTTAAAGGAAATGTTAAATGATTTATAGTGAAATTATAATAGTGGGGGACTTCAATCAACCTTTCTCAGGCCGAAATAAACCAAAGTAACGGCCCTGAATAGAATTTTAGAAATGTTAAGATATGACAGACCTCTCAAAATTATTGAACATGAGTAGAAAGGAATATATATATTTCTAAGCTGTACATGGCAATTTATAAAAATCAACCATGCTAAGTTATTTGGACATAAAAACCTCACAAATTCAGAAAAATTAAACACTAGATGTGGTTTTTTACAGACCACAATGCAATGAAGTTATATCCAATAAAAGGCCACTGAAGAAACTATTAAAATTAGAGTTATTAGTTTAGTAGTTTCTTCAGTGCCCCTTTATTAGTATTCTTATTAATATTATTAATTTAATGTTAAACCTAAAAAACAGGTGAGCCAAAGAACATATCAAGAGAAACAATAACTTTATTAAAGATAATGACAGCAATAAGTCAACATACCAAAATTTTTGGATCAATTTGTAGCCTTAAAGCACAATGTAGATATAGAGAATAAAACAAAATGTAAAATAGATCATTTTGATTATATAAAATTAAAGTTTTTGCACAAACAAAACTAACGTAACAACCAAGATTACAGAGGAAGCAGAAACTGGGAAAGAATTTCTGAAACAAATCTCTCTGATAAAGGACTCATTTCTCAAATTATATAGAGAAATGAGTCAAATTTATAAAAATACAAGTCATTCCCCAATTGACAAATGGTCAAAGGATATGAATAGGCAGTTTTCAGACAAAAAAATCAAAGCTATCTATAATCATATGAAAAAATGCTCTAAATCACTACTGATCAGAGAAATGCAAATTAAAACTCTGAGGTACCACTTCACAACGATCAGAGTGGCTAATATGACAGAAAAGGAAAATGATAAATGTTGGAGAAGATGTGGGAAAAGTGGGACACTAATGCACTCTTGGTGAAGTTGTGAACTGCACCAACCATTCTGGAGAACAATTTGGAACTTCCCAAAGAGCTATAGAACTGTATGTACCCTTTGATCCAGCAACTAGGTTTATATCCCGAAGACATCTAAAAAAGGAGGAAAGGATCTATTTGTACAAAAATATTTATAGCAGCTCTCTTTGTGGTATGCCAATAAGAACTGGAAATCAAAGAGATGCCTATCAGGGAATGGCTGAACAAGCTGTGGTATATGATGGTGATGGAATATTATTGTGTTGTAAGAAATGACAAGCTAGATGACTTCAGAAAGGCCTGAAAAGACTTGTATGAACTGATGTACAGTGAAGTGAGCAGAACCAAGAGAACATTGTGCACAGAGTCAGCAATATTGTCTGATGAAGAACTGTTAATGACTTAATTATTCTCAACAATGCAATGATCCAAGACAATACCAAAGGACTACTGATGAAACATACTATCCACCTCCAAAGAAAAAACTGATATTGATAGAACACAGACAGAAGCATCTTTCATTTTTTTTCTTTTATTCAAGTTTTCTTGTACAAAATGACTAATATGGTAATGTTTTACATAATCATACATGTAGAACCCATATCTGATTGCTTACTGCCTCAGGGAGAAGGAAAGGAAGAGAGGGATCAAAATTGGAACTCAAAACTATAAATAAATAAAAATGTTTATTACTTTTTTTAAAAAGGCAGTATGTAAATTGTTACTATTTAACTGCCTTTATCTAAAAAGAATGGAGCTAAGTATCTTTTGAGGCTATATTCTTAAGTTACAATAGAAAAAAGCATTTGAGAAATTGAATTATAACGTACTTTCAAGTCTTTTAAAAGAAAACAGACTTTTTATAATTTAATAAGTTAAGGGGGCAGCTAGGATTAAGCACTGGCCCTGGATTCAGGAGGACCTGAGTTGAAATCCAGCCTCAGACACTTAACACTTACTGGCTTTGTGACCCTGGGCAAGTCACTTAACCCCAATTGCCTCACCAAAAACAAACAAACAAACAAACATATATGTTCTTGGGGCAGCTAGGTGGCACAGTGGATAGAGTATTGGCCCTGGAGTCAGGAGTAAGTTCAAATCTGGCCTCAGACACTTAATACTTACTAGCTGTGTGACCTGGGCAAGTCACTTAACCCCAATTGCCTCACACTTTCACACACACACACACAAAAGGAAAGAAAAGAAAAAGATAATTTAATAAGTTAACTTTACAAAGTCATATGTCAACATCTATAGCTAAAAGGGTTCAAAATATAAAACGGCATACAAGCTGAGATTTTTCTAAAGAATTTCCAACTCATGTTAATCCCCTCAAGTTTTATAAAAAGCTTTGTTAAATTTTTAGAAATACATTTTTTTTTCCTTTTAGAAATACAAGTTTTACCTTTTAGAGGGCAGCTAGGTGGTGTAGTGGATAAAGAACCTGCCCTGGATTCAGGAGGACCTGAGTTCAAATCCAGTCTCAGACACTTGACACTTACTAGCTGTGTGACCCTGGGCAAGTCATTTAACCCTTACTGCCTCGCTCGCCGCCCCCCCCCCCCCCGTTTTACCTTTTAGTAATTTTTACTTTTGCAACTGAGGTAGGTTCTAAAAATAAGCAAGCAAACTTTAAGTAAGAAAAATATGAGGCTGTAAATTTTACCTTAAAATGTTCAGTTTAAGTGCTTCATCTGCATTACCAGCATGGTTCTGCAAAGAAAAAAGAAAGCCTTAGTAATATATGTTCATTGCACTTTCAGAATATGGGTAGAATAACCTTTTTTTTTAATTTTCTAAGAACATATTGGCTTATAACTTGCTAGATTCTCTAGTAATATGGAAAAGAAAATCTGTGTGTAAAAGCTTTTTTATCAGAGTATCATAAATTTAAACTGAAGGGGGCTTTAAGAGGTTCCCTAATCATAATAATTCTATCACAGAATTACAGGTTCTCTTCAGAAAGGCAAATAAGGAAAAGTGGCTTGATCTCGAACTTTAAAACAATGATAAGCATTAGAGATACTATGATCTTGATCTGATTATATTCAGTGTGAACACAGAAAAAAAACACTAAGAAAAAGTCACAGCCCATATGCCAACATCTGTTGCAAAGGAAGGAAACGTAGGGAAATTTTGTGAATAACCTGATTTATTAAGTTAGCATATACTTTGAACTTGATACCTGCAATGCAGGCAAAGATGGCAAAATTATGTTGGATAATATAGATCAAGAACAAGAAATGAAAAAGGACAGATATATGGAGACTATACAGAAGCTTCATGCCTACTAACATCACGAATACTTTTTTCAACATCAGAATTGAAGGGCAAAATATAGCAAGTACTGTGTCACAAAAAGTAAACTTTGACTATTGCTTGACATATAATGACTGGTTACTAATGTACAGGTCAACTAAGAATCAGATATCTCTATGTAGACAAAAGGTTAAAGCAAAGGTCAAAATCAATACCAAGCTAGAAAGGAAAACAATTTGAAGATGGCATACAAATTATAAGAGTGCTGATCCTACCTATTTAAATAAGCTAATGACCCCAAAAAGTGGGAAATAGAAAAACTCATGACACTATTACCTGTCATTTTTTTCAAGGCTTTAAATTTTTAAAATTATTTTTAACATTCTTTTTTAAAATGTGAATTCCAAATTCTCTCCCTCCTCTCCCCTCCCCCAACCACTGAGAAAACAAGTAATATACCAATTGAACTTCCTTAAGAAATGGTGTTAGTCATGTACATCAGGCCTGACAAGGAGGCCAAATGAACCCATAACCATCTCAGTCAGCACACACTTGTGCTTGTCAAGTAGAGGGACAGGGTAGCCATGGAGAATGGTTTATAATATATGGTGATTTACAAAATAATAAGAAGGGGCTATGGTACCACAGCAGTATCAATTCACAAAACTTCAAAAAGCAGAGGAGATGAAAATGAACTTTTAAAGATCTTAGTATAAGTCCAAACTAAACCAAATCTTGCCAATGAAATCTGGAGATGAAATCCAAAGAACAAAAAAATTGAGGTTAAATGAAACTGTTTCTATAGTGAATTATTCTTACTAGTAAAAATAATGGATAGAATTACAATGAATCTGATTAGGTGAGAAAGTAGAAACAGAATTTAATAAAATAAAGTCAGGGAAAAGCAAGCAGAACTGAACAGAAGAAAGCTGTGTAAGAGAAGATCAAATTTTATTTTAATTATTTTTTTCAATTAAGTATTCATTTTATTTTCTTATTCCCCCCCCAAAAAAAACTACAGGAAAAAAAGTTTAAACCACCCTTATACCAAACATATTGTTCAATCAAAACAAATTCTCAAATTGGCCATTCCCTAAAATGTGTGTCATTCTGCAGATTTAGTCCATCACCTCTGTCAAGAGGTCGGCAGCATTTATCATTAGTTCTCTAGCATCACGGCCAATTCCAATTCTTAAAATTTTTCAAAATTGCTTGTTTTCTCCTTTTAAAAAAAATTGTTCGTTTTTATAAATCTGTAAATTGTTTTCCTAGTTCTGCTTCCTTCATCTCTGCACCAGGTGAAGTGAGAAAAGAAAACAGGTGAGGTTCCAGGCCAGAACATTGTATTATCTTCTATTTATATTTTCCTCACTTGTAGTTCTTTATTCAGACCTGTAGAATATTAAAGTTAAAGCTACCTTGGTGATCATCTAGTTCAGACTCCTAATTTTACAGAAGAAACAAACTCTAGAGAAGTTACAAAACACCACACATGAGAAGATGCAAACCTAGGTTTCCTGATTCCAAAAGTAATGTTTATTCCACCCTAACATAATATCCCCCCCCCCTTCAAAGGTTCATTTAAATACACACACACAAAAGGACTTTGAAGTTATTGCCTTAGAAAATATGCATACCCGAAATGATAACGAAACAAATGCACTGTAACCTGGTAATGGTGTAGTGAAAGAAGATGAGAATTTGGTTATTCAATCCTATTCATACTCTCTTCATTTCTTTACCCTGGCTTATCCATTTAGATATTTCTTTCTATACATTTCTTCAAAGGCAAAATGATTTGTACATCCAAGGTCTGATGAAAAACTCATTTTACAAATAAGCATTACTAATTACAAAGGGCAATTAAGAAGAAACAATTAACCTATCACCAAGGTGGGTGGAATTACAGCATTATCTTCCATTGTCATAGTCATCTAAAAAGCAACCAAACTGAAAGTGCAGTTGTGTTTACAAATCCCCTCTCTAAATGGTTCGAAAATTAAGCAGCCTTCCACCACAATGTTTTCACTACTTCACTTCCAAAAGCTTAAATCGAAAGTAACACCTCCAATTTAAATTCAGCAATAGATAAAAGTAACATTCTTTAGAGTTACACTTTGTACAAAGATACGGATAATCCTCAACACGGAGGGAAATATTTCTTGTTATCCTATAATCCTTTTATGGTTTGAAACTCATGAAACACAGATTTTAATTAGTCATCTTTTATCATCTAATACCCATCTCAGTGGGAAGAGGAAAATAACCCAAACACAGGGTGTATTGCAATTTTTAGTTATTAAAGCTATATTGTTTATATTTAGATTTGGGCATATTTTAAAATTTCTTTTTGGATGGAGGTCTGCTTAATTAGCTTGCCACATAGTAGAAGCTTAAGAAATGTTCTATCAGATATATTTGAAATTTATTTGAGAAATGAAGCCAGCAGCTAAAGACCCGGGAGAGCACAGTATCTCATAAAGCTATCCTATTTTCCTATCTTGTCCCCTGTCAAATCTTTCCCTATAATACATTTCATGTGAAGATGGTACAGTTCAGACTGATAGAAAAAGCTCAAATATTAATAAATAAGTAAAACAGGTACTATGCCAAACTTTTCTTTATCAGAGAAGTTATAATTAACGTGCCCAAAGAATTGAACGTAAATTAGTTTAAATGCATCTGGAAAACTGCTATGTTAGCTATGTTATATTATAAATAATCTTTTTGTCATGGTAAGGGTCCTTCAAAACCAAAATTTTAAACCAGCTTATTTAACTGTTTTGTAAATAGCAAGATAAAGAAAATATTGAATTTGGCACACTGAACTTGGCTCTAAGTCACGGAATCTGAATTTGGATACCTATCTCATACTTTCTCTGACCTTGTATGAACCACCTGACCTAAGGGGCCTGCCATTTCTTCATCTATAAAATAAGGGGCAAGGGGTAAACCAAACACCCTTTATGATCTCTTCCAGCTATAGATAAAAGTTGCTGTGGTCCTATAGATTTTCCTGTTATCAGGTATACATAAAGAAGGTGCACAAGTGGTTGCCAAATTGAAGCCTGGAACAAATTAAATAAATAAAAATATTAAATCTTAAAATGACCAATGGATGTTCATGTGTTACTGGTATAACCCTAACAGCAAAGGCTCCTCCCACAAGGGTAGCCAACTGCTGTCCTTATGGCATTTCAACCTCATAAAGCTAAAAACAAGTCATATTTACACATTAAAAGATGGACAAAAGACTTCCAAGTCTACAAAACCAAGACCTCTATACCGTAGTTTCTCCTGGGGGCAGGCACTGAGGGATGCAGAGGTTCACTCATCCATATCCTCAATTCCAAGGCCTTCCTGTGTGTACCACATTGTGCTCTTGCTGGTAGCTCTTCTTTGGCTTACTGCTCTATTGCATTCCTCCACTCCTATCAGGTTTCTGTGTTCTCTTGTTGGGCCCTCTTACCACTAATGTGCTTTGTTACTTACTCCCCCCCAAAGATCCATTAAAACAATGCTATAATTTTTTCTGCCTTTACTGGCTAGGATCTTTCCAAACTTTTCAAAAAAATGCAAGCCCTCTCTCTACAACAAAGGTCTCTCTAAGTGCCTACATGGCCACTTCCTTTTAAGTCCCATCTTCATTCTTCTAGCACCTTGGAAATGTGTGCCCCTGACTGTTTAAGGGGGACAGTCTCTCTCTATTTGTTTTCCCATCTTCCTCCAGGGAAGCTCAAGTAGAGTCCTGGAAAGGGGGAAAGTTCAAATTCTAGCAAATAGCAGATGCATCTTACATGTTGTTACATATAAAGCTTTATCTGAACCCAGCAATACCACTATTAGGTTTTTTTTTTCCCAAAGAGATCATAAAAAAGGGAAAAGGACCCACATGTACAAAAATATTTATAGCTGCTCTTTTTGTGGTGGCAAGGAATTGGAAATTGAGGGGCTGCCCATCAACTGGGGAATGGCTGAACAAGTTGTGGTATATGAATGTAATGGAATACTATTGTGCTGTAAGAAAGGATGAGCAGGCAGATTTCAGAGAAACCTGGAAGGACTTGCATGAACTGATGATGAGTGAGATGAGCAGAACCAGGAGAACAGTGTACACTTATGGGAAACAGTGGATGAGGATGGGGGGGGGTGGCAATTTTATTTGATTATTATTCAAACTTGAAAATAATTCAATTGTTTCACTTGAGTGCCTCAATTCAATAGTGGTTCTTTTAGATTATTATTGTATTCATTATCAGGAAACATAAAACCCTATCTCCACATTTTACACATAGTGAGCACTCTGGTGCAAGGTAATGGCTGTATAGATGTTAAGCTGTTATGATTACTTCTCACTAGACCACAACAGAAACAAAAGAGTCACAAATCTGGGTAGCTAGGTAGCCAAGTGGATACCTGCAGTGAGAAGACTTGAGTTCAAATCTGGCCTCAGACACTTACTAGCTGTGTGACCCTGAGCAAGTCACTTAACCCTCAGTCTCTTCATCTGTAAAAGGAGCTGGAAAAGGAAAAAGAAATGGCAAACCACTCCAATATCTCTGCCAAGAAAGTCCTGAAAAGGGTCCCAAAGAGTTGGACATGACAAACAACTAAACAAACAAAAAAAAAAAACCAGAGCAGTAAACAAAAAAGCCACAAGTCTTATTTACATTGGGTTTTTTGGGGGTTTTTTTGGCAGAGCCATGAGGGTTAAGTGACTTGCCCAGGGTCACACAGCTAGTGTCAAGTGTCTGAGGCTGGATTTGAACTCAGGTCCTCCTGAATCCAGGGCTGGTGCTTTACACAAAAGTCACAAGTCTTAACAGAGCAACTTGAGCAGAATGTGAGCAAGGATTTTTTGTGGAAGCAAAAAGGAAACAACACTTTAAAATCAAAGCAACTCTTGCATTTCCTGTCCTGTTTCCACCTCACATTTTACCTGTTTACTTAAACAGGTGATTAAAATGTAACTCAGTGCCACCAGTCCCACAGCCCCAACAATAATTAATCATCTGGGAGGGAAAGCATGAGCCAGAAGTCAGAACCTCAGGCAGCCACAAGCCAGGAGTCACGCCCCATGGATGTGAACCTCTCATGTGGACTAGTGTTCTATCATTACCAGACTCCAATGTTTGCTGTCAAAATACTTAAATAAACAAAAAACCAAGCAGTATTTTCTCTTAGAATGTTACTAATTTTGGCCTTTTTCACTCTCACACCCATAAAAAGGAGACAAAGTACAATTTCAAAAAATATTTGCCAACTCTTAAAGCAGAAAATCGGCAATCCAAGAAAAACTGCTTAATACACCATTGCCTTTAAATTTTGCATACAAAAGCAAACTTAATAAGATAATGAGAAAAGGTGTGGGGGGGAAGGAGTTTCCCCCTAAAGACCCATATGATTTTTTTTTCCCTTTTGGGGCAATGAGGGTTAAGTGACTTGCCCAGGGTCACACAGCTAGTGTCAAGTGTCTGAGGCTGAATTTGAACTCAGGTCCTCCTGAATCCAGGGCCCGTGTTTTATCCACTGCACCACCTAGCTGCCCCTAGACCCCTATGATTTTCACCTTAATGGCATGCCATAAGAGCACATTCTTATTCTCACATACACGTATTACATTTTTTTCCCCAAAACTTCAACATAAAGGTGTTTCTTTATAATTCACATTTATCTTTTGGAATCTTTTTTGAGTCACCATTAATTAAAATTTGTCTTTGTAAAATGTTTAAAAGGCTGCTTCAAAAGATCATGAGGGGGCAGTTTAGTGGTGCAGTGGATAGAGCACGGACCCTGGATTCAGGAGGACCTGAGTTCAAATCCAGCCTCAGACACTTGACACTAGCTGTGTGACCCTGGGGAAGTCACTTAACCCCAACTGCCTCACTTCAAAAAAAAAAAAAAGAGCATGAAACTCTCAGGGTCTTCCCCTCCTAGAATGTTTCATTTATTAAAGCAAACTAGTCCATCTTTTGCCTCAATTCTTACCTTGCCTTTAATTACTGAATGGGCAGTACCTGAGACCTGGGAAAGACCTTAGCTTAAAAAGGCCGAGATATCTCACTGCATCTGGGGCCATTGCCAGTCGGGTTGACCTATGTCTTGCCACTGGACTCTAATGATTCTGGATGAGAAAGTGAGACTTATGACTTAAATCCAATTCACTTGCAAGTCAAGAAATCACCCTTGTTGATGTCATTGGTCCTTTGAGAACAAAGGACCACCACCAACAACAAAAGATCATAGAGTCCTTTTTTAAAAATTCAAGTTTGCCTGAGGTACCACCTCACACCTATCAAAGTGGCAAATATAACAAAAACGGAAAACATTGGATGTTGGAGTGGATGCTAATCCATTATTGGTGGAGTAATGAAAAGATCCAACCATTCTGGGGAGCAATTTGGAAATATGCCCTAAGGGCTATAGAACTGTACTTTGATCCAGCAATACCACTGCTGGGTTTATATCCCAAAGAGAGAAAAAGACCTATTTGTACAAAAATATTTATAGTAGCTCTTTTTGTGGTGGCTAAGAATTGGAAATCAAAGGGATACCTATGCACTAAGCAAGCTGTGGTATATGAACGTGATGGAATATTATTGTGCTATAAGAAATGACAAGCAGGATGACTTCAGAAAGGCCTGGAAAGACTTGTATGAACTGATGTACAGTGAAGTGTGCAGAAACAAGAGACCATTGTGCACAGAGACAGCATTACTGTTTGATAATGAACTGTGAATGACTTAACTATTCTCAGCAATACAAGGATCCAAGACAATACCAAAGAACTATTGATGAAACATACTATCCACCTCCAAAGAAAAAACTGATAATGATGGAACACAGACTGAAGCATGCTATTCTTTCACTTTTTTAGTCAAGTTTTCTTATACAAAATGACTAATAAGGTGATGTTTTACATAATTGCACATGTATAACCCATATCTGATTGCTTAGTGCCTCAGAGAGGGGGAAGGGGATGAAGGGAAGGAGAAATAATAATTGGAACTCAAAAACTCTAAATAAAAATGTTTATTATTTTTTTAAAATCCAAGTTGACTCATCATTTGTTAAACACTTATTATTTCACAAGTATGTGCTAGGTTCCAAAGATGCAAAGGTGGAAAATTACAAGTCCCTGACCCACAGTGAGTTTAATAGGTAAAATGTGATAAAGAAGTATCTAAGTGCTATAGGAAAATTTAAAGAAAGTATTCAAATGACTTTTAGAATTGGAAGTGATTTTATAAAGACCTTCTAGTCCCATTCCTTCCTTCTACAGATGAGAAAACAGAAATTAAGGGAACTGTCCAAGTTCCCAAGATTATTTTGAGTAGGGTGATGTCAGAGCAGGTTTTAGGAAAAGAGGTGGCAATGGGTCTGGCCTTAAAAAAAGCTATTTCCACAGGTAGAACTGAACTGACTGTCCTCAAGGGATTGGGGTAAGGTGGGTGTGTTTAAGACAAGAGTAGTCAAACATTGAGGTTAAAAATTCAATGATGGTGTTATACCTGTACAAGTCTTCCTAACGAATGAACCCTGCCAAAATGTGCAACGGTAATGGAAAAGAATGGTGCTTTGGTATGACTTCACCAGAACAAAAGCTTATTCCTCCTTTCTCATTTAATAATAAAAGACTGCCCAGATGATTACCAAATGATTTATCTATCCTTAATTGCCCCAAATTTTCCCAGGAATCCTATTCTACTGGTCATCATTTTGGTAAATACTTACAACATGAAGATCTTATTGTAAACACTTGCTAAAGAGTTTAGCAGAGATGTTTACACATTCACTCATTTCCCTAATTTGAAATATATTAGCATTATGATTTTGTGTTCCAAGATTACTGCTTTTTAAACAGAAAATTTATTACTAATATTTGATGACATTTTACAAAACACCTTACATCCATTATATCATTTTTTCTTTATATTTTATAAATGAGAAAAATGAGGCACAGAGAGGTCAAGCAATGTGTTCACTATAGTGCAGTATTCACTTCAATGTACATTCTACACTTACAATATGAAATCTAACTGAGATTAGATATGGAATATCAGATCACTGCTGTAACTGAAGTGAAACAGCAGAGGAAACATGTTTAAGGCAGATCAACAGTTTCACACTTTAGAAGAGGAGTCTCAACATCTTTGCAGTTGTAACAAAACGTTTTACCACCCTGATGCTCAGAGCACTTAAAATTAAAAGATAATTTGACAGTTTTTTAAGATACTGATGAAACTGGAGAAATAGGCCCTAAAATTCCTTGTCCATTAATATACAGGTAAAATGTGCCCTATCTTTATATCTATTCTTTATGAAACTGGTTCACAAGCCATTTATACTACTTAGCTCAAGAATTCTTAACCTAGTGTCTAGTTATTTTCATAACCAGATTTTGATAGAATTGGTTTTTTGTAATGCTCCATATTTTATTTTAAGCCTTTTAAGAAAATTTTCTGAGAAGATGGCCATAGGTTTCACTAGAATGCCAAAGGGCTTCATCATACACACTCTCTCACACACACATTCATTCTCATTCTTTCTCTCCCCCCCCCCAAGAACCTTGGGCTGATTTTTTCATACTTGAATAATAAAAATCACAGGTTGGGAGAATAAAGGTGAAGGCTGCCAAAACAAAGATGTTTCTGACTATCATAGCATGCTGGTCTTGGGAGTGAGGAAGACCTGAATTCACATTTGGCCTAACACTTGCAAGGATACACTACAGTTATGTCACTTGACCTCTTGGCTACCTGGCTTCAATTTCTTCAACCGTAAAATGGGGGTAGGTAGCTGTGAGATCAAATGGGATAATTATTTGTAAAAACACTTAGTACAGGGGGCAGCTAGGTGGTACATCAGATAAAGCACCAGTCCTGGATTTAGGAGGACCTGAGTTCAAATCCCACCTCAGACACTTGATTGACATTTAGTAGCCATGTGACCTTGGGCAAGTCAGTTAACCCTCATTACCCCGTGGGGGGGGGGGGGGAAGGGGGGGAGAGAAGAGCACTTAGCACAGTGATTGGCACATATTTTATTCCCTTCTTTCCAGCCCCCCACACGCAGACTTATTCTTATAAAGAATGTGTTGATATGTATCAAGGTATATCCATACATTCATTCTGTCATTTCAACCAACTACATGTATTTATAAAATGTAAAACATTTTAGGAATCAAAAGTGTAGTCTTCCTGTGGAGCAGAGATTATCAGTGATCTTATCAAGCACAGAAAAATCAAATTTTCTGCCCTTGGTTTAAAGTTCCAACTCCCTGTTTTCCAACCTTTTTTCCCATTCACAACTGTGAAACTCCAAACACACAATGAATGCCTCCCTGAATCTCCACTCCCATATTCAATCAGATGGTCTAGTTATCTGTTACCTATTTCAGAAGATTTCAGTATTAGTAAAGACCTCAAAGGCCACATAATCTAACCCATACCTAAATAAAAAGACCCTTTTGAACAACTCTAAATAGAGGTGATCAGATTTCAGAGCGATGAACTCCAAGAATGGAGGTCCCCAAGACGTCCTGAGGTAGCCCATTTGACCTTCTCAATCATTCTCCTGGACCTCTCTCCTTTTTGATTCTCTCTTTCTGGGGCACCTTTTTCTCTCACTGTTCTCCTCCTACCTATATCTGACTGATCCTTCTTTACTCATCTCCTTCACCAAATCATGCCTTCTAACCATAAGTGTCCCTCACAGTTCTGTCCTTAGCCTTCTTCCCCCCTATCCTACTTGGTGCCCTCATCAATTCCTATGGATTTAATTATCCTTATGCTGATGAATTCTCAAATCTACCTCTTCCGGCCCTAACCTATCTGCTGACTTCCAGTCTCAAATCTCCAACTACCTTTCAACTGGATGTCCACTAGACATCTTTTTTTTTTTTTTTTTTTTTTGCGGGGCAATGGGGGTTAAGTGACTTGCCCAGGGTCACACAGCTAGTAAGTGTCAAGTGTCTGAGGCCGGATTTGAACTCAGGTACTCCTGAATCCAGGGCCGGTGCTTTATCCACTGCGCCACCTAGCTGCCCCCTCCACTAGACATCTTAAACTCAACATGTCCAAAACTGAACTCATTCGCTTTCCCCCAAACCTCCACTTTCAATTTCCCTAACACTGTCGAGGACACCACCATCTTTCTAGTCCCCTAAATTCACAACCTCAATGTCATCCCTCACTCTTATCCCTTACATCCAAGTGTTGCCAAGGCCTGTCGATTCTACCTTTGCAACATATGTTGAATGTGCCCCCATCCTCTCCTCTGACCTGGCCTCTACCCAGGTACAGGTTCTCATCAGTTCACACACTCAGACTATTTTAATAGTCCCCTGGTAGCTCAGGCTGATTCAAGTCTTTCCTCATTCCAGTCTCATCATCCTCCACTCAACTGTCAAAGTTGTTTTCAGAAAGCCCCAGTCCAACCATGTCATCACCTCCATCCTTGGCAGCTAGGTGGCGCAGCGGAGAGTGCTGGGTCTTTATCCCCCATGATTAAACCTATGTCATCTGTACATCTGTATCACTGGCTCCTCCCCACAAAAAAATGAATAAATAAATAAATAAAAATTGACAAACAGATGAAAATATATCATTTATAAGTACACTGATCAAATATTCATGACACACCAAGAGTTACTGGGTGGAAAACAGTGCTCTTTCACAGGAGTTAGAGCCAGAAGGGACCTTGTAGGTCATTTTACAGATCAAGAAACTAAGGCCCATGGAGATTAAGAGGCTTACCTGTAATCAAACTGGTATTCAGTAGCAGAGTCAAGATTTGAAACCACTTTTGATGATACTATCCTCAATTTTGCTAGCTTCCTGATTTACTCAATACCTTGTATCTGCTGCCACCCCAACCAAAAACTGCAACTTCTTACATTCCCTCTGGATTAATCACCCAGACAAAAGTACTTTCTTCTTTGTCAACACCACAAACATTTGATTCTAAGATTAAATATGCATTAAAATATTTAGTAAACCTTAAGGTTCATATAAATATCAAATACTGTTAATATTTGTGTCACTATCTTTGGTACATTCTTTAACTCTCCACCTGGTTTACAGTTTTGAACTGCTATACAAAAACAAGCACAAATGCTTTAGATGACAATTACTTAAAAACAACTTAGTACTCAATTGCTGTACTCTAATAGAAATTTTATTTCATGATTGCAAATTAGGTATTTTCCCATTAAAATTGTACAAAATTAGCTTGTAAGAATCTTAGTCCAATTTAGTCCAACTTCCATGTTTTTGCAGATGAAGACCTAGAGGCCCAGAGTGGTGAAGTGACTTTTTTAATGTCACAAGGTAAGAGAAGCAAAGATTTGAATCCCTATCTTCTGACTCCAGCTCCACAAAAAACACTGCCCTACAATTCTGTTCTTCCATAACATCATATACATGAGTAGAAGCTGATCTCTAGTGCAACTCCACTTTTTAAAGATGAGAAATTTGAAGTCCAAAAAGTATATATTCAGCTTCTCCCAAAGAAGCTGCTAAGCTAATTACAAAGCCAGGACTTGAAGTAAAATCTCCTATACTCCCTTCAAAAACTAATAAATTATATGACTTCCTTTTTAGCATTTCTACCCATACACAAAGGTCTCAATAGGCTTTCAATTCACTGGTCTCCATATTAAAATCACTAATTCTATGTAAAATACCTTAATCAAATATTCACTTCTCAGTCACCTATTTCCAAAATACCTGAATTAGCTGACTTTTCCAAAGTCCCATTCTTGTCAAGGAGTGGACTACATGATCATTTAAGTTTCCTTCCAAGTCTAAGACTATATAAAATCAAGACAAGAGACTGATACTAGGAGACAGTTTCATCTCTTCCTGGTGACGTTTGATATATCCAAGAGCCAATAATTTATTGCCGAAACAGTGAACTCTTTATTTGGATGTGAATTTAAAGTCAAAGGACTGACTAGTATTTGTACAACAGGAGCATTCCAAATATCTGATATAGAGCTGGGAGGGAAAAGAATCGACAGGAAGAAGCCTTCTTTATAACAAAATAGGTCTTCACTATAGACCCGACCCCCCCCCCCAAGAAGCAGCGAGTGCCCAAGTTCGAAAAAAATTGCAAAAGGTGTATATTTTCTCCCAGCCTCAAAGTTCCCAAATAATCAAGTAAAAGAAACAGTAGGAATAAAAATAGCTAGTATTAATATATAGCACTTTAAGATTTGCAGTCAATAAATTTTAAGTGCCTACTATGTGTCAAGCTAAGCACTGGGAATACAAAAAAAAAAAGGTAAAAGACAGTTCCTACTCTCAAGGTGTTGTTTTGTCCTAACAAGACGCTACCAAATAATTTTATCATGTGTGCTGGGGGTGGGGGGTGGAGAGTCTTACAGTAAGTCTTACTATACAAAACGCCTATATAAATAAAAAATACACACTAACACAAGGTACCAGATTCCAGAGTTCTAGGCTATAAAGTTCAGAACTTTGCTTAAGAAAATAATCTGAAATAGATTTGCTTAAACTTAACTTCAAGCAAAAGAAACACAGTAGCACAGATTTAAGTCCCTGAATAAAGAGTTGCGTGTTTTCTTTTCTAGTTGAACCCTTTGAAGTTTGTTCCAAAGCTACCAGCTGAGAATGGAGACAACTAAAGTGTTGTGGGGTTTTTTTTTTCCTATTAATGAGAAAGCTACACGGGGGAGTGAGACTTGGGGGAGTCGGGGGAATGCTGGCGGATGGTGCTAAAACCAAAAAAAACTAAGTTCAAAGATTTTTATGCGAGCGACAAAATGCAACAAACGAGCCCGATCACGTGATGACGAAAGGAACTGGGCGGATAAAGTTATTCCTCCAAAGACCGAGAGTCATGAGACGGGGCGTTCTCCTCCCCCACCCCCAAACTTCCCGGGTGAGTGTTTAAAATTCTCGTCCCGTCTCAAGGAGCTGGAAGAGTACAAACCCCAAACACACGAGAAAACCCCGGCTTCCAGGGGCACTGGGGGATCGCGTTCGCGCCGGGTCCCGCTCCGCGAACGCCCCGGGAGCAGAACTGTTAGTGTCCAAAGCGCACCAGGGACTCCCGGCCCAGGCCGCCCGGGGAGGGAGGTGGGGAGCGAGGGGTGGTGGTTAGGGTACCTCGGATCTGCCCCTCGGGAAGCGGGGGAAATAGCCATGTCCTCCCCCTACCTCATCAGAGCCCAGGCAGCAGCTGGGAGCGTCGAGCCCCCCGGCCCAGCCCGGGGGGAAAGGGAGAGAGAAGGGAGAAGCGTCAGGCTAGCCGGGGTCAGAGGTGAAGAGGACCCCCTCGGGCGCACCCTCTGGGCACTAGTGCGGGACGCGCGCCCCGGCCCCGACCGGGATCTTGTGGGAGAAAAGCGAGCCAGGCAGGGCACCCGCTGTCCCCCAGGCCCCCGCCGGCTCCGGGGAGGCCCGGGGCTCGGCGCTCCCAGCGCGCGCAGCAGACCCCCGCCCTCCGGGGGCCCCCGTCGCCCCGCTCACCTGGTCATGGCCCGAGACAGCCAAGGGCCGGTCCGGGGACGAGCCGGCCCGCACGGGACGGGGGCGTGGGAAAGGAGAAGAGAAGGCGGAGGCGCAGCGGGTAGTGGCCGGCTCCGGCCCCTGCCGCTTCCATCTAGAACGGAGGGGACAACATGGCGGCGGGGCGGGGCCGAGGCCTCCCTGGGGGCGGGGACAGGAAAAGGGGCGGGGCGCGAGGACGACCAGTCAGAGATGGGAGGGGGGAGGTGAAGCCTCCTTCGGTGTCATGTGATCCTGCTCTTCGGCTCTCCTTGCTCCGCCTCCACACGCGGTCCTCTTCCACCTGTCCCCTCCCTCCTGCTCTGCGATGGTTTTTGTCACCTGCTTCGTAACCAACTGGAGACTTCTTTGCAGGCAGCCCCCATCTGCACCCCCCGTGGCCACGAAAAGTTCGCGAGGGGCAGAAGCGGTAACCAAAGGAGTATTTCAAGCTGGGGGACCCCACCTCCTCCCCCTCCCCCTCCTCCCCCTCCCCCTCCTCCCCGTCCTCCCCCTCCTCCCCCTCCTCCCCCTCCCCCTCCCCCCCCTCCCCCTCCTCCCCCTTCCCCTCCTCCTTGCAAAGAGATGCTTTCCAGAGGTCCAGCCCCCAGTGATGTTTGGCCTGGGCCACTGTGGGCCCAGTGGCATGACTGATGCCCTCCAAAGTGTGCGTGCTGTTTAATTTATTACCGTCATCTGGGCAGCGGCTTGATGCAGTACAAAGAGCCCTAGACTTTTTTCTTTCCTATTTTTTGTGGGGGGAATCTGAGTTTGGGTCCAAGAGCTACTAGAAGGGCCATGGACATGACAATTCATCTCTCTGAAATTAACTTCTCTGTAAAAAACTTATACCTAACACGAGAATTGTTGGAGAAAAATGCCTTGTAGGACTTAAACCAATTTGGAAATATGAGCTATTATGGGTTTTAGCCACAGCTACTTAAAATGGCCTGTGACAATGTATGCTGGCTAAGGTTCCACAGATGCAGATTGCTACTATTACATGGTTTCTAAGTTTACCCACCCACACCCCTCAAGAAAAAAAAAATCTACAGGAGGCCAAGCTTTCTATTTAAGGTTGATCTTCAGACAAAAGAAACAGACAGCAGCCAAAATTGCACTCAAAGCCTTTCCAGTTTGATAAGCCCCAGTTTAGCTGGCATAACTCTGCTTCTACCTGAAGATAAGGTATCTGAGTAGCATATTAATGGGGTGCAGTCGATAAATCATGTAAATACTTTTTTGAGGCAATATTTCCAACAAAATGAATAAAAATAATGGATTAAGAATTGCTATGTGCTAAACAGTGGGGATAGAGATAGAAGAGCAAATTCTCAAAGAGCTCACATTTTAATGAGGGAGACAATACATGGAGGGGGTTAGAGCTGCAAGGCAGAGAGAAGGCATTATGTGGTCCTTACTGAGCAACAGGAAATTGTTCCTATCCAAACTCAGCCATGACATAAAAATATCTTCACCCAAGAAGTTCACTTCACACACACACACACACACACACACACACACACACGTCTTCTCACAACAGAAGTACCTGAAGCCCCTGTGACCTTTTCTTCTGATTGATGGATTACTCCCAGAACCTCCTTTCTATGGAGCCATGACTTCATTCCTTTCCAACTTGCACTCTCGACATTCTGGATTTTTCTACCATCTCCTTATGCAGATACCATCCCTTGCCCTCCCTACTCCTTTTCAGCTTCCTGGTATGTACTCCCTCCATTAAAATGTGAGTTCTATGTGAGGGCAGGGACTTTCTTTTTACTTGTATTTGTATTTCCAGTGCTTAGCACATAGTTCCTTGCACACAGGAAGTGCTTAATAAGTGCTTGTTGGCTTGTTGTTTAATGCAGCTTCTTTAATATTACTTCCATTAATAAAATCATCCTTTTCTGAGCTGAACCATTTTGACAGTACTGAGATCTGTGATCTCTAGAACTTACTTTTCTTGATAGTACTGGAGGGGTGCTATAGCACCTGTACAAGGTGCTACTTCCCTATAAGAGCTACTTCCCTAGACTGTGACTGTGGGGACCAGACTGGGTTCTATTGGTCTCAGAGCCCCTTGGCAATTGGTATTGGTGGTGGCAAAGATATCAGACCCCTTTTCCAAAGGGTTACTCACACAATGATGGCTGCAAGGGCTGAGCTTAAAGTACTGTGATTCTTCTTTGGAAATGTATTATAGTGTCAGTACAACACAGTAATGTCAGGACTGGGCAAGGCATATAAAAGTGACTTAATAAAAAAAAAAACTGAGCCGTAGTGTTATGGGGTTAGGAAACTGGCCAGCTAAACTAAAGGACAGACACACCTAAAGAAGCAAGGGACTGAGTTAACTCCAAGACCAACACCCTTCATTCCAGTTCCCCCCCCCCCAGATAATCCCATTAGGTGAGGCTGCTTCCTGAGGGACAGAGATCCCTCAACAACCTCCCCTCACCTGACTTCTCCCAACCTACCCCCCAATAAGGGACATTTCACTCTCGGGTGATCACCCCCGTCTACCATCTATAAAAGCTATGGCCTTTCTCATGTTTGAGGAGATAGGTATCTCAGAGAACCACATCTCTGGAACTATCTCCCCTCTGAGACCCCTCTCCAGGTTTCCTTTCTCTAGAGTTTAAATAAAAGATTATTTTATTCTAATTGGATTTGTGTGAAAGAGGGTGTAATTCTTTAAAGAGAAATACCTAAGGGCCCCCCTCACCAATTTCCCAGTGACACCTAGTTTTCAGGTTAAAAAAAAAAAGCAATGGTTGAAATTTTTTAAAATTCTTTAATTTATCTTTAAAAGAAATGAAGCTACAAATAAAAAGGATTTAGATGATTATACTTTAACTTAAACTACAACAACTAATCCATAGTATCCCCAAGGAATAGAACTAAGTCACAGAGTGTTCAAGTAAGGAATTCACCTTTGTAGCAGCTAAACAGCAACTAGCTTTTAACAAGCACCATGCTTTCATGTGTAACAGGACTGGCCGGTTCTTGTGAGCATATGCAGAGTAGCACTGATTCAATTCCTTCTACATGGAAGAGACTGGAGATATTGCTTAGCAAAGAATCATGAAGTATAATGGAAGTATCTTGGAAGGACTTTTGGGCATGGAGGTCTATTATATAACTGGTGCTTGTTTGCTAACCATGTGATGAAGAAGAGCCTTTTTGATTGGCTAGGGTGTATTCAACATACACTAGCGAAGAAGAGCCTGGGCCTTTCTATTTCAGTTTTATCCTCTCTCTTCTGACTGCTTTGCTGATAGGTCAGGTGAAAGACAGTGTTTTAAGGGAAGAGGACTTGAGCCCTCTCCCTCCAAACCAACATTTGACCCTATGAAAGAAGACTTAGTCCTTTGCCTCAATGTTTTTTCTTCCACTTCAGGTAAAAGAAATTGGAGGTTACAATTTTGTGAGCCAAGAGAACAAGTCACTCAAGATCTGGGAGCCGAGTCCATGCCAGGCTTGACAGCCAGACCAGCAATTCCCTAAGGAGTGTGATAGCTGAGATGAGGACTTATTTAATAGTGAAGTGAACTTGGTGAGACCAATCTTATGTAGAAACCATTTTAAGTCTTAGCCCACTCTCCTCAATTCCTTATGTAGTGGCTGGGAAATTAGGGTCCCAAGGTGTTGAAGGGAAATGTTCATATTCCTCTTCCTGCCCTATCTTCAAAGTAGATATTCATTTGTAAAATCTAACTAACGTATTGGTTAAAATAAACTGAGGGACTAGTTAGTTGCGGATAACAGCATTGGGGGTGAAGGGATGAGTTCAGGGGGTGGAGAACCAACCACACCCAGAATAAGGCCTTCAGAAGATCTATAAAAACACCTCGATCCCCTCAGTGATTCCCCTTTAGAACCCTCAGAGGTAGATATAGCTGGGCTCTCTATGGGAAAGGAAGGCTACAGAGAGAGAAGAGAGAAAGGGGAGAGAGAGAGAGAGAGAGAGAGAGAGAGAGAGAGAGAGAGAGAGAGAGAGAGAGAGAGAGAGAGAAGAAGAGGAGAAGAGAAGAGAAGAGAAGAGAAGAGAAGAGAAGAGAAGAGAAGAGAAGAGAAGAGAAGAGAAGAGAAGAGAAGAGAAGAGAAGAGAAGAGAAGAGAAGAGAAGAGAAGAGGAGGGGAGGGGAGGGGAGGGGAGGGGAGGGGAGGGGAGAGAGAGAGAGCGCGAGAGAGAGTACTTGATACTCATAGAATTAACGAAGCAGTTATCAGAAAACATGGCGAGCATTGTACGATGGATAGACCTGACCTCAGAGTCAGGACAACCTGACTGTAATACATACCAGTTATATGGCTGTAAACAAATCCTTTAACTACTTGGTGCTTGCACCTATTTAAAAATGAAAGTTCCAAATGAGTTGCCCATTGGCATTTTAGAAGGAGTTTACTTAACCCAGAACTCCTTACACTGATTATATCATCCTTTACCCCCAAACCACTTTCCCCTGCCCCCCCCCAAAAAAATTATAAAGTTAGGAATTCTAAGAGATACCTAGTACAGTGGTTTACAAGTTTGATATTGCAAATTAATCCAAAATGCAAGAATGTTATAGGCGTGGACATCCTGGGTATCCTGAGTATTTTTGAGGTAGCACAGGAAGAAAACAAAAAATAAGGAAGATTGTCATCTCACCAACTTCACTGATGGAAAATCTCTGACCAAAGCCTCAGGACTTTACACAGTCTCCTTTCCTCCTATTCTTCACCTAGTTCATTTTTTTCTCAAAGTCTCCTGTCAATACCCCCTGTTCTATATCCCATGAAAGATGAAAGAACAAGGGTGAGGTAGCCCAAAGTTAAGTGTTTCAAAGGGTCCTGTTTTGGGAAAAGAGTTTCCAGGGTGAGGGGTTTTTTTTTGGGGGGGGTGAAGGAAGGAGGTGAAGAGAGTTGATGTTGGTGGCACAAGAGACTATTTGAAGTGGTCTGTAAGATCTTTTACTCTATTCAAGTGGTCTGACAGAAAAAAAAGTTCAAAACCACTGACCTAATCTATTCATCTGACACTAATTAGCATTATCATTCAAATAGATCTTAGTTGATTTTTGAAATATTACTCTTTAAAAGGTCATTGATGCCACATAGATGACTCATCTACATGAAGGCCTATTGCTATACTGTTTTTTACCGCTCATGCCTTAAATAAATTAAATCTGATCTCTTTGCGTTAGAGAGGGAACTGAATAGACCTCACTCCCTTCCCCATCCCACCCCACCTTTGACTCAACAGAGAAGGGACCTTGGATGCTACCTAATCCAACCTCCTTCTTTAACAGAGGAAACAGAGAGGAAATGATTTGCCCAAGGTCACACAAGTGGAAAAGAGGTAGAGCTGAAAGTTGAATTCAACTGCTCCAACACTAGATCCAGCATCCTTTGTGCAGTCCAATAGAGTCAAATTAATTGTGCTTTTCTATCAAATATAAAACTCCAAGCTAAATAACATAATGTTGACAAGCAAAGTAACAAATACCAGAACAAGAAGACAATTTGCTCTCTCCCTAAGCCAGCTGCCAAAAGAATAGCTACAATAATAACTAAAAAATAGAGAAGTTGATACGTATTAATGTAAGAGGCGTCAACCTATGAAACACACGTTCTGGCTTCCTGGTATTGGACACATGCATCAACCTATTGATAAAGGAAATACATGAACAGAAACTCCTGGTTGGTCTTTTGATGCCATTGAAGAGGAAAACTCTGCCAAAGAGGACTGGAGACTGAGCCAGGGACAGATTGCTGCCTATTCAGTTGTCTTTAAAAGGTGAGAACAAGGTCGGCAGTTGGTTATGAAGTGGATAAAGCACTGGCCCTGGATTCAGGAGGACCTGAGTTCAAATCTGACCTCAGACACTTGACACTTACTAGCTGTGTGACCCTGGCAAGTCACTTAACCCTCATTGCCCTGCAAAAAAAAAGTGAGAACAAGAGCATCTTGGGATTCTGTAAGTTCTCCCTTGGATTTTTTTTTTAACTTTTTCTTTTTTGGTTTCTTTTCCTGAGAACAGGTGACTAAGGCACAATTCTGAAATGGATGTTTCTACTCTCAGTAGCTCTCTTAGGAGATCCTGGGTTTGAGAGATTGTTCATTAAACAGGAGGTAATCTCCAAAAGAACTCATTAGAGGAAAGAAGATGACTTTGGACAAGTAGCCGGTTCTGATTGGCTGTGGAATATTACCATCTTTCATTCTGTATAAGAGCAATGAGTTAGATAGAACCTCTGAGAAAGAAACCATTCTGAGGTGTGGAGAGAAGGAGAAGGCTTAGCTTCAGCCTTGGCCAGGTCTTCTTTAGCTAGAGGAGGGCCTTGTGAAGGGCCCTTGAAAGGGTCCTAAAGATTTTGGACTGGCCCTCTCTTGAATTCAGTGTGCCAGCATTGTTCCCCTAGAACAACAGAGGCTGGCATCACTGTCTGCATCAGGAGCCAAGGACAGACCAGACATAGATTCACCATGATTAAGGTGGAACTTCTTTAGTACTCCACAAAGATGACAATGATTTCCACAAACCAGGAGCTTTCAGTTACAGCTTTGGCACATGTGACCTCTAAAGTGGAAATCACTCTCCCCTGAACTCTCTAGATGTACTTGTGGGAGAATACATCACACTTTGGGGGAGTTAGGAGGGGAAGAGGAATGATTTGTACCAACTATTTAATGCTGGAAAACAAAATTGATCTTCAACTAACAATCTTGGGAAGAAGCATGCTCATGGCTGGATTGAGCCAAGAACTACTTCCTATTTCTCTGGGCTAATCCAAGAACCCTGAGGGCAAAGCACTGCCTGATACCAGGGTCCAAAATAAGGATGCTCAGAGCTTGTATGGGAAACGCTACATAAGAAAAAATTAAGAATCTAAGCCAGAAGCATTTTCTAGGATATTCAAATTTTAAGTTTCACAGCACAGATCAGATGTGAAAGTGAAATATCTATTTAGCAAACCCACAAGTCTTCTGTCTCTCAGGATATTATAATAGTGATAGACTATTATATCATATTTTAAGTATTTGTCAAAGCAAGTTCATGTTTTAACCATTTGTCAATGTGTGCTTATGAGGTTATTTTGTTTTAAGCACTTATTTGTGGTGGAAGACATACATAGTTGATCTACACCTGATTTGGACATTAAGCACCTTTTATAAAGTAGCTTTCTAGCACCTAGAGATTATCCCAAACTAAGAAAATATAAGAGATTTTCACCAGATCTCTACTCTGGCATGGACATGATAGGAACAGAAGTACAAAAAGAACCTGAACCCCTCAGGGTAGGATCTTACACTCTCAGTGCAGGAACTTAATCCACATAAACCCAAAGCCAGAGCCCTGTGGTGGGGGACAGGGTGTCCCTCCCCTGTGGTCCGGGGGTTCTACCAAAAATAACATATAATTCCAAATCACTTATGGTTTGAAATGCTTGCAGAAATATGATCACATGCACTCTCACACTCAACCATTCATTTTATTCTGTGCTACTTCTTACCTTCTTCTGGGATAGCCTTCTGATTTTGCAATTTGAGAGTAGGTAGGAAGTATGGAAGAGGCCCTGTATTGTCACAACCTTCAGAATGGAAAAAATATACATGGATAACCAAAAATCAAATATAATTTCTAAAAATCTTATCATGCAAGTATAAACACCACTCATAATCCACTGCTTTAAAATTGAAATTTAATAAATTACAGCATGGTACCATGTAAAAGATACTGGATTTAGATTACCTGGGTCTTAATCTTAGATCTGCCATTGATTAGCTACTTGACCTTGGCAAGTTAGTTTAACCTCTCTGAAACTCAGCCAACTGGGAGATTTTTCAGTTTGCCCTTCAGATTGCTGTGGCTATGGGGAACTCATGGGTGCAGAGTGTTACCTGTATTGTCAAATGTGTTTTCTAGGTCAATTGGTTTTATATAGCTGTTTTTTTATCATTAGAAGGAAGGATTCTCTGTAGGAAAGAAGGTACTATAGCTAGTCATGGCAATGAGGTAGAAACAAAAGGCATCAATACAGCTTACCATTTTAAAAAATTGGTATTGCTTTTAAACAACTGAGGGAAGTGTAGCAAAGTTTTCAAGTAAACCTACTTTACTCCATTATTTGAACATTTGTATGGGGATTAAGTTAATACTTTTCCAGTCAGCCAAGGACATCAAGGAGGCTGTTGTTGAATTAACTTGGTATCTTGTACCAAATTGAAACAAAACTTTCAATCTGAACCTTTTACTCATGCAAGAAAAATTCCATTGCAAAGAACCAGCAGAGAAGTATGTTTTTCTCACTATATAAGTGACCAGACACTCCTGCTTGGTCCTTTGTGAAACTCCACACAATAACAAAAGGAGACACTCCATAAGTGAATTGTAACTAACTGTGATAGGACCTTGAATTTTCCATTTTTAGGATGAAGTGACACTACAATACATCAAATGAAGTAAGATTAATATTTCAAGGATCTTTGGATTCATTGTTATTTGGGAACCCTGTCCACTGACCTAGATTGCAAATTCCTCTGTGACTTAGGGGAGAGTCTTCAAGAACTGCTGTGACCAAAACAATTTATCACCATGAGGCAAAATGGGTGATAAGCCTCTCCAAACTTAGCTAGGCTGGTCACTTCCTACCCAGACCACCATTTCTTTTTTTCCCCTTTTATTTATTATGTTTACATTAATACATAATTATGGGGGGCAGCTAGGTGGCGCAGCGGATAGAGCACCGGCCCTGGAGTCAGGAGGACCTGAGTTCAAATCTGGCCTCAGACACTCAACATTTACTAGCTGTGTGACCCTGGGCAAGTCACTTAACCCCAATTGCCTCACTAAAAAAAAAAAAAGTCATCTACCAATACATAATTATGGAATAAGAGAAACATATCCATAGCACAGCACAATAAAAAAGATGATTGTACATGAAACTGCAAATCTATTATGCACATCTTGGTATTCCTTTCAAATATATAACAAAATTATCACGTAACTCAGACTATTATTTCTTTAGGGGCCCCAGTCATGCTCACTTCACTCTGCTTAACCCATTCTCCACACTTTGCCTCCTCATGAACCAACTTCCTACCTTGGAGAAACCACCTCTCTGAGACCCACTCTGCTGATTGGTAGCTTCCTATCCTGGATCACCATTTCTTGAGGGGCCCCATCTATAATCACTTCACTCCCTGCTCTATTTACTCTCTAGACTTCTTCATCTCCTCAACAGCTGCCTGCCACCCAAGCTGCCCCTCCCTTACCCTTTCCCCAATCCCTCTTTTCCAGCCCCCTTTTTAGGGTTGTGTTCCCCCATTAGAATATAATCTCTCTGAAAAGAGGCACTATTTTGTTTACTTGTATTTGTATTCCCAGAATTTAGTAAAGTACCCTACTCTATCTCTCTTGCTAGCTATCCAGATACCCTATTAATGGAATGATTTAAAGGTGGAAGGGATCTTAGAGGTAATGAAGGCCACCATCCTCATACCTCTGGTTATATAGTTCCTGGGTTTGTCTCAGCAGGTAGATTCCCAAGTATTTTATATTGTCTGCAGTTTGTTTTTTTGTTTGTTTTTTGTTTTTTTTGTTTTTTGTGGGGGAATGAGGGTTAAGTGACTTGCCCAAGGTCTCACAGCTAGTAAGTGTCAAGTGTATGAGACTGGATTTGAACTCGGGTCCTCCTGAATCTAGGACCAGTGCTTTATCCACTGCGCCACCTAGCTGCCCCTGCTCACCATCCTCATCTTATAGATGATGAAGCTGATGCCCAACGAAGTTCATTTGCTTGCCCAAAGTTACTTGATTACAATTACAAGAACAGAAATTCAAACCCATGTCCTTTGATTCCAAATCCAGTGCTCTTTCCATTGTACCAGGCCTCAGATGACAGACATTAAGCTAGCCAAGTCACAAAGCCTCTCCAGATAGAAAGAGTCTGCAAGAGCTTTTGCTTTGTTGACATAGTCTTGGGGACCTCAGGCTCTCTTTCACATCATGGGGACACATCTCAGGAAGACTTCAGTGGAGGTTGAAGTTGACCAATTAAAATTATGAACCATTTATTAGGTCATAACATCAGGTCATAACTTGGAGCAGGCGGGCTGTCTTAAAAATTTGGGCCTGGTTCATAGGTATTTTTGCCACCATTCTATGAGGCATGGATTTGCCCTCCATTTAAACAATAGAAGCCACTTCTCCCAGTGCACACACAAAACAGAATATGGCTCCCTTCTAGGGAAACTGAGCCAAGCTAAGATAGCATGTCAGTATGTCAAAGGGCCTGCCCTCTTTTCTCCATCAATAGTCTATTAAGGGGAAGCTAGGTGGTACAGTGGATAAAGCACCAGCCCTGGATTCAAGAAGACCTGAGTTCAAATCTGTCTTCACACACTTGACAATTACTAGCTGTGTGACCCTGGGCAAGTCACTTAACCCTCATTGCCCCGCAAAAAAAACCAACAACGACAACAACAGTAAAACAAACAAACAACAAATTGTCTATTAAAGAAGCCAGAGAATAGCAAGTCTATGAAAAGCCAATGTGTTCTCCACCTTAGGATTTTTAGGCAGTGTAATAGACAAATGAACAATGGATACATGGCTAGTCAAACCCACTAAATAAACAAGTAATATTGCTCAAGATTGGGGAAACAGATACTTAAGCACATAAATTTCAAGGGTGAATTCCTACCTCAGTAAAAAATTTATGAATCCATCAAAATGACTTTTTTGAATATGTTTCTAAAAATCACACACATATACATATCAACAAGAGAGGAGAGAGAAGAAAAGGTAAAGAAGAGAGACATGTCTGATTGTTCTTTTGCTAGCCAGGTGCTTCTATCTATTGCTGGACCACTCAGGAAGTCTCACAGAGAAGAGCTAACGCTCTTCTACGCTGCTCTATTCTCTAAGAGAAGAGGAAGAAAACAGAGGAAAAGGAACCAGAGCCATCTAAGAACTTGGGTATTTACTACTTGCACCCTAGTATTCCTAGTCAAGATTGCCAGCCCATGTCAGGTTGGAGGATCCACCATACTCTTCATATTCTAAGCATGATTCCAGACCTTAGGCTCAGTGTCCAGTCAATTTTTTAAAGAGACAAGTCAGTTTGAAATCTAGGGGTTCTTGCTTTGCTAACATCAGAAAAGAAGCTGTTCTATCTAGTTAATATGGGTCCACTAATATAGCTTATAGCAAAGAGGATGGAACTAGTTATTACATACCTCCCCCACCCCATGTCAAACAGCTGGAGGGTAACTCAGTGTCAGTTATAATTATGATCTGGCCAAAGATAGCTAAGCAGGCAAAGTAGGCCACAGGTGCATAGGAGAATGACGACATATCAATCCACCAGGGCAAAGGAAGAAGTCATTTAGTTAATGGTGACTTACTACAGTACTAAATGGCAGTGAACTTATATAGTGGATACAGCACCACACCTGAAGTCAGGAAGACTCATCACCTTGAGTTCAAATCTGGCTTCAGACACTGACTAGCTGTGTGACCCTGGGCAAGTCACTTAACTGTTTGTCTCAGTTCCTCATCTGTGCAGTGGTGCAGTGGAAGTTCAAGTCAGACACTTGACACTTACTAGCTGTGTGACCCTGGGGAAGTCACTTAACCCTCATTGTCCCACCAAAAAATAAAATGAGTTGGAGAAGGAAATGGCAAGCCACCCCAGTATCTTTCCCAATAAAACCTCAAATGGGGTTATAAAGAGTATAAAATGACTGAACTATAGTACTAAAGATCACTTTTATCTTTTCTGTATTAGCTAGCTATATAGTACAGTGGAAAGACTGGACTCACAGAACCTGGGTTCAAATCCCCACTTGGCCCCTTAATACCTGCATGACTCTGAGCAAGTCACTTCACCTTTGTGGGTCTCATTTTTCTCATCTATAAAATGAGGGGATTGAACTGCATAGCTTCTGTCATGGGCCTGCCTGGTAGTTTAGGTCCAAAATGTGAATAAAATGAGACAGGTTCCAACTATTTAACAACTATATGGCAGGGAAAGAATATTCAAAGCAGGGAAGGATGTTCACCTAGGATTAACCTTGATTCAACCAAGCATAACTGTCAGATCTCTACTGCATCAGCATTTGTCATCCTGCTAGTCTAGAGAACTAAGGGAGCTGCTCAGCCCCTCCTGGCCTGGCTGATTTGTATCCTAAGTGACCAAGAAGCTACTTCAGTGATCTGAGCCTTAATCCTCTAAGCCAATTAAATTCTAAGGAGAATCTTAAAAACTAGCTTAACTTGGAGGGAGGGGGGAGGGGAAGGAAGGGAGGAGCAGAGTGTGGCTATTATTACAATTGCAACCTCTAAGGTCCCTTTGAGCTCTCTATGTCTGATTCTATGATCACATGACTTCCAAAGACTACAAGGGTCTTTACCAATTTTATTTCATTAATATTCATGAATAATCATTTATTTTGTGAATATCCTTGTGGGTAAAGGCACAACGAACATATTCTTGCTCTCTTTTTTCAGCAGGAGACTTGGAAGATGGGTCTAGCACAGATCTTCCCAAATTGTTGATAGTTATCAACCAGTACAACATGATGCAATTCAGCTAGCTGATTATGTGGCTGATAGCTGCTCTCAAACTGCCAATGCTTGCCAGTACCCATTGTAAGCACGCACACACACACACAAACATGGAGGCTTGCTAAACACAAAAAGAAGTGGCAGGACTAAGATCTTACTGGGTCTAGCTACAACTAAATCATACCTCTCCTTTTTTTTAAAATTTAATTTTATTTTTTATGCCTCTCCTTTTAAGGAAATATATGTTTACAATGTGTTCAAGATGGTTGCATTGGCCTTCATTTCTCAATATCTCAAAGTACAACAAGAGACCAGTACCTCTGTTTCTTCATACAGTGACAACAACAAAGGAAAAGCTAATTACAGTTGCCTGAATGCAACAAAAATCAGACTTCAGAAAGGAATGAGGAATGTGGGTTCCACTGCTAGTTTGAAAGGATAGATGGGGAATCATAACCTGAATTTAACCCTTAAAGTCAGGATAAGAATCTTGGAGTTGTCTATGTGGAGAAAGACAAATATGGCCTGGGAGAAAAAGTGTTGGCCCCAGAGTCTTAAAGACTTAGAAGGGAAGGGAGAGAATAAACATTTATTGAGCCCCTCCTATATGCCAGGCCTAGTGCTGTAGAAATATTTTAACTGACTTGGGCTAATTTAAGGGCCTAATCTGACTGGGGTACTTAATCTGGGACTGTTGACTGGTTATCTGACTGCTATTAATTTAATATGGGCCATTAATAAAGTTCCACCACACTGCTCCACTCCCAAAATTGATAAGCAAAAGATTAAGAAGCCTTTTCCATTTTAACAGCAGATTTATGAGATACAATTTAAAATTAAGAATACAGGGAAATAAAAGGTACAACCTGACTGCATTCTGAGCGTCTCTTTCCACCTGCTGCGCCTGGAACTTTTTAGCCTCCTCCTGCATACCAACGGACCTTCTTCTAGTATTCCCCTCACTGAAAAGCCCCCCTGCTCCATATGGGCCTCTGTCGCTTCTTGCTCTTAGCCTTTTCTCCTTCCCCATCTCTTAGTGCTCCAGCCTCTCTGTTCTCTTAATCTTCGCTTTCTCCAACCTGTACCCTGTGCTGACCTCTTCTGTGCTCCCTGTCGCCTCCTAGTCCTCTGGTGTCCCCCTTTCTGTCTAACTCCCCTAGATAGATAGATAGATAGATAGATAGATAGATAGATAGATAGATAGATAGATAGATAGATAGACAGATACAGATACAGATACAGATACAGATACAGATACAGATACAGATACAGATATAGATATAGATATAGATATAGATATAGATATAGATATAGATATAGATATAGATATAGATATAGATATAGATGTAGATATAGATGTAGATCTTCCTTTAATCCACAGTGCCAAATGCTCTACAAATATTTCATTTTAATCCTCATGACAACCTTGGGAGCTAGATGCTATTACTATCCCCATTTTTCCATTGAGGAAACTGAGGTAAACAAAGTGACTTGGGACAACTAGGTAGCACAGTGGATAGAGCACAGGTCCTGGAGTCAGGAGGACCTGAGTTCAAATCTGGCCTCAGACATTCTGTGTGACCCTGGACAAGTCACTTAACCCTGATTGCCTCAAAAAAAAAAAAGTTAAGTGATTTGCCCACAGTGACACAGATAGTAAATATCTATGGCTGGACTTAACTCTACCTCTAACACATACTGGATATATAACCCAGGACAAGTCACTGAACCTCTTAATATCCCAGGTGATTCTTTTAAAATTTTAAGCTTCAAACCTACCTTAGGGAAGAAATTCTTCACCAGGAATCCCCTTCACTGATGAAATCACTAGTCTGGAGCTCTAGACATTTATGCATATATGTAGATATAGAGTATTGAATAACCCCCTATGGCAGATTCATGGTACAAAGCCAATGCTAAAGAACTCCAAGATGCAGGCCCTGGAGAGAATATATGTACAACAGGAGGAGAGACAGGTACACATAAGATGTGTAATGATTGGAATGATGCCACCTACTGGAGACTTACTATAGGAAAGCTCCACCATAAGGAGAATGCCTCAGAGGGCAAGGCCATGCGGCTTTTCCTTGGCGTCAGGAAGTGACATTTGCTCACGAGTACTGTCTATCAAGGCTACCAGCCAATCAACTTGAGAAGCCTCCTATTTTCTGGGAGGGGACAGGAGGGAGGAAGGAGGGCCTGTGCAGAGAGGTCTGTGTCTTTTGGGTTCCTGACTTGGTGGTGATGGCAGGAAAAGACAGAGAGGAGCTGAGGAAAGATAGGATTGGGAGGTTGTAAGAATTCTGTTCTCAATCTTTCTCTTTCTATATTTCAATAAACCCTTAAAAATCTAAACCCTTTTTATCAGTGATTTTAGTCAGTTTCCCCCAAAACTAGGGGAACAGATTAGAACCCACATTCAGAATTTTAAATTACACAGATGCCCTGATAGAGGCTGAGAAAACAGTCAAATACATTCAGGTAGTCCATAGTTTGCTTATGATGGTGACTATGTAGATCACAATTGCTGAACATAGTCCAGTTTCTTCCTCTCTCCCTCTAAAAATAGCCTGTGGACATGGAAGCTCCAACACATGCACCTGGTTTAACTTAACTTGTTTTGTTTTTCTTTCACTCTGTCAGAATCCATCCACTTGGAGACCACCTTCAAGTCCAGTTAACCAATAGATTTGGATGACAGCTACCAAAGCAGTATGTAAGGACCACCTCTGTTCCAGACCTATAAAAAGCCTGGTATGCTTTAATAAATGCTTAATGCCCAAAGACTGGTGCTAAAACTTCTAATTTAAGGGGACCACACATTTAGATTTTAAATGGCACAATATAAGGAACTATCAGTGTGATGGCAAAAGTCAATGTTAAATGATGAATGACTTTTCTATTAATTCTGAGTTCTACAAGTAAAAGCCATTTAAGAGAATAAAGGGTTAGAAGGAGATCTCGTCAGTTACTAAGGCTAACACCCTCATTTCATAGATGAGGAAACTTAATTCTAAATCATCTCAATGACTTGCCCAAAGCCACACCACAAGTTAGTGGCAGAGCAGGGACTAGATTCCAGATTCCTAGTGAAAAGCTCTTTTATACATCATTTTGCCCAGATGCATATAATTAGAAGAGCTAAATGTTACTGATATTTGTTAGTAAAACAAAATTATTATTATTATTATTATTATTATTATTATTATTATTATTATTATTATTTTATAGAGAACTTGTATGTAGAAACTCAAAGTTAACAGAGTTTTGTGCCTATGTTGTCTCATTTGATCGTCATAGTAACCCTATGTGACAAGTATTACAAAAATATAATTATCCCACTTTTACAAATGGAGAAACTGGAGTTTGGAGAAGTTACATTGCAGAACTAAGAAATGGTAGAGGCAGTTTTCAAACCCAGGTTTTAAAAAACATTTTAAATGCAGTATTTTTTTCACTCCCATGCTCCCTTGTACTAACCACATGCCTCTTTAGAGTCCTCACCACATAACCAGTCAAACAGATTTTGCCCTCTGCCTTGAAAGCCAACCAATAGGATATGTGAGAATTTGAGAAGGAGAATTCAAAGGGCTGAAACCCTTCCATCCCAGAAAATCTAAGAAGAGTTAATGGCTTAAATTCGTCTAACATTAATATACTGCTGCCTGGAATATGACCTGTGTACCCAGGCATTTAGTGTGTACCAGGTTCAATCCTAAGGGATCCTGCCTCTAATCAAGTTCCCCTTTCTTGAACTTTTTAGCTCATTAAGGCCCTGATCCTGGCATCCTGGGGGGAAATTATTTAAAGCTTAGGGTATTGCTTAAATCTAGGTCTTCCAAAAGAAGAGGGAAAGAAAAGAGGTATCCAATGCACAATACAAAGGCAGTATGGGACAGATAATTTATTCCTACACATAAAAGGAATGTTAAAGACAGAATGGGAATCAACAATGAGTTAAATGGAATTCAGTCACTTACAACTACTGTTACAATCTTCTTAGGGGCTAATATTTAAATGTCCTCAGAACATAAAGCCATTTGTAGGACAGCTCATTAGGCAGTTTACATTTAACCTCACCTTAGTGCTAAGTAAACTTAGTAAAAGTCAGACTTGGGATAGTATTCTTTTTAAGGGCTTATCTCTTCAATGTAGAACCTTCTACCACCAACCAACCCAAATATGATGGGACCCTAATGGATATCTCAAATGTACAAGATTAATTTCAAGCCTGAACACAACCAATTCAAGGCACTTGTTTGCCTAAGAGGAGGAAAGAACAAGCACAAATGAAGCAAAGGCAGCCAGGCAAAAGCACAAGCTTGCCTATATAGGACATGGACACATGGCCCTATGTAGGGTGGAAAGGAAATAAGAGGAATTGACCCTTCTCCCATTCAAGTCTTGAGAAACAATTCAAAACAGGCCTCACATACTTGGTAGCTGGAAAGGAAGAAATCCCTTTCAGACAGCCACTAACCATCAATTCTTCCAGCTCAGCCAGACTACGTGAACTCCACGAAGCAGGAGCAGCAGTACAGGCTAGCCCATTGGACTTCTCCTTACATGATCTGAAACCAGGAGACAGTGTATATATCAAAAATTTTCAGCGGACTAGTGGGACTCAGTCAGCTTGGGAAGGTCCTTTCCAAACATTGCTAACAACTCCGACTGCCATCAAAATCAGAGAGGAGGACTCCTGGATACATTGCTCTCATGTAAAACCAGTACCAGCACATGTAGACCATTGAATGTCATTTTCTTTTATTCTTTCATGTGTATTTTGTTGTATTTGTTTATCTCTATTTTTGAAACTATGCAAGATGGTTTTGATTTCATAATACAATGTTAACTCTGGGAGTATTGTGCTCCCATATTCAAAATTGTTTGTTTGTTTTCCAACTGATTATTTGATCAAACTCTATAAAGCATTTCCCTGGCAAATTGGTTGCCATGGCAAGTGTAAATTGATTCTAGAAGTATTATTTTTGATAAGCATATTTTTTTTAAAAAGAGGGGAACATTTGCAAAAGTTTCTTTTCTCATATTTATGTAATCTGATTTATTATTGCCATAAATAGGGATAAATTGTATAATATAATAATATACTATTTCGGTATTTTAGATATTAAAAAATTTAATGTAAAAAGTCAGTTTAAATGTTACATAAGGGTTTCTTTTATGCTATTGCAACTACATTTTTAATTCAATAGTATGGGCTTATTTTTGTAAAGATTTTTATTCTTGTAAGATTATGTTGTGTTTTAACTTGTATTTAAATATGTTCTGATTTTTCACAAAAGTAATTGTATACTTAATAAAAAAGGGATATTATTTGAAATTATTGCATAATTGTATATTCTGAGTCAAGGTACATTCACATTTTTTGTGATTATTATTATACTCAATTTTTAAATCCATATGAGACTTGGATTATGGGAAGTTATAATTTAAGACATTAATTGCTTTCATTATGAGCTATCAGATGCCAGTTGGCCAAGATGCCATCCAATCCCAAGAGGAATACATGCAAGAGCAGACATTGAACTGTTACATGAGGGGAGACATACATGAAGTCAAGGTACAGCCGAGAGAACAACTATTGACAAACATTGAGGTTGGTTTCTCTTGGTTTAATTTTTTCCCACAATATTGTACAGATGGCTGGAAGTTTTCATCCTACCCATCTCATTCTACACCTGGCTTCTATTCCCCCTCCTATATGCCTGATGCCATGGACATCTCAAGCCCATGCATCTGATTAAATCTGACTCAGTTTCCTCCAATACGTTCGGACATATATTCCATCCACATATTTTAAGCCTGGCACACTGCATGGGCAGTATATATTGCTCAAGTATGGGAATGCTCATATCCCATCATTTCTCTCTTCTTTTATGGTAACCCCCATAATTATCTCAGGTGTTATGATAAACACAGTGTTGAATTTGGCCTTGACATCTGTTACCAATTATATTAGATTTTTAAATTTCTCATAATGGCATGAGGATAATTGGGCAGATGGTGCAAAAAGTGATGAAACAAAGATAAAAATTATTTTTTAAATTAATATCACAATTGTCTTCTCAATTTACCCTCCACAGGGAGGACTGTAGTAATATTAAGTTTTAGGGGAGTGTAGTAATATTATGTTTTAGAGAATGTTTCAGTTTTTTTGGTTATATTATATGTTTTATGTGTAACAACTAAGATTCTGAATTCCCTTAGACATGTTTTTGAGAACTCTCATTGTTTGAATTGATTATTGACAAAGCTATTTTAAAGTTGTGTTAAGCTCAATTTTGTAGGAAATTTTCCTGGCTGATTACCAGCATCCACACATCAACCCCTGAAAAGACTTCCATTCCACAACGACACCCAGAGGATATCCCAAGAATCATCAGAGAAAAGACTTCCAAAGACTTAAATGGACATTTCCCTGTTTTTCTTTTCCACATTATATACACTGTTTATAATGTCCACTTACTAACGGGGAGTGCCCCCTGTAGTTTGTTTTTGTTTTGGGGTTTTTTTTTTTTGGTTTTGGTTTTTGAGATTTTTCCTTTTTGCTCTAATTCTTCTTTCCCAGCATGACTAATGCAGAGATGTTTAATGTGATTGTACATATATAACCTACATCAGATTGCTTGCTGTCTTGGGGAGGGGGGAGGGAGGCAAGGGAGGGAGAAAAATTTGAAACTAGAAATCTTATAAAAACAAATGTTGAAAACTATCTCAACACGTAACTAGAAAATAATAAAATACTTTTATGATGAAAAAAAAAGTCCTTCATGGTTCTGCTCAATCATGCTTCCAACCAGGCATGAAGTATTGAAGAGAGTCTAAAGTTTCTCTTTTTTATGATTGCTTTAGGGAAAAGACCTAATAGTGGTATTGTTGGGTCAAAGGGTATGCACAGCTTTATAGCCCTTTGGGCATAATTCCAAATTGCTCTCCAGAATGGTTGGATCAGTTCACAGCTCTACCAACAATGCATTAGTGTTCCAATTTTTCCACAGCTTCTCCAACATTTATTATTTTCCTTTTTTGTCATATTAGTCAATATGATCGGTGTGAGGTGGTACCTCAGAGTAATTTGCATTTCTCTAATCAATAGTGATTTAGAGCACTTTTTCATATGGCAATAGATAGCTCTGATTTCATGAAGGGAATTTTGAACATTCCTTTGGGAGTGTGGGGTGGGGGTGGGGGAACTGTGGTAGCTACACTCACATATCAGAGTTCAGAATATGACCAGTGGAAACTATGGCAAATTTTATGGTTTCTTTCTAAGTTACCTTCTCAAATACATCTATATAGTGCTGTGTATAAATTAAAACTAAATCCTACTTTCATGGTGATGCCAGATTTTGGATATTGAATAAAGAATTCTGATTACAAAAACGATTAACTTCAACAAGGAGCTTCACTCCAATATACAACATTTTCTCTTTCTATCACTACTACAATACTGTAAGCTTATGGTCCAGTTTTTGCCATTGGTAGCCATGAGTACTTCTCAAAGGGCTGGATGGACAAGGGGAGAAATTATAGCATTATCTTAATGACAGGTATTAGGGCTAGGTAATTGGTGTTCGCTGAAATACATTATCCATTAATTACTATGTGTTCGTACTATCAAATCTGTTGGACATAAGTTAAAAGTATTCCCCAATCTCTACAAAGTAAAAATCTAAAAAAATCTCCTGTGTCTTTCCCTGGTAGCTCTAACAAATGGGTATATCTTCCTATTTGGGGTCCCATTGGGACCAGTCAGGTATTTAAGTTAGTGACTAAGCTAAGATCCTTCCTCTTATCAAACCTTTGGAAAGGGGAAGGGGACAAGTACCTGCTATGTGCCAGGCCCTGTGCTAAGCAATTTACAAAGCCCATTTGATATAGCTCTTGAAAGGAAGGCCTTATCAGTACCACTTTTTGTTTTGTTTTGTTTTGTTTTGTTTTTGTAGGGCAGTGAGGGTTAAAGTGGCTTGCCCAGGGTCACACAGCTAGTGTCAAGTGTCTGAGGCTGGATTTGAACTCAGGTCCTCCTGAATCCAAGGCCAGTGCTTTATCCACTTCGCCACCTAGCTTCCCCCATCAGTACCACTTCTTAAGTAGTAACAAAGAATCTAAAATGGTTATCTCAGAAAGATTGCCTTCATTTAATGTAATAGTTGATTACAGTTATCTGTTTGTTATTGGACAAATAAGATCTTCATGGAGCCTAAAGTATAGTAAGGCTTGATCAATTACTGAGAAAATTTGAAGAAGTTACAGATTTGTATGACTATTCAATTGTTTTTTCCCAAATAAAATAGTTGTGTTATCAGCTGTTTCCTTTGTTATTTGCTATGTAGGAGGCAGGTTGCAGGACCTCATAAGGGATGTCTTTTGGGGGGGGGGGCAATGGGGGTTAAGTGACTTGCCCAGGGTCACACAACTAGTAAGTGTTAAGTGTCTGAGGCCAGATTTGAACTCAGGTCCTCCTGAATCCAGGGCCGGTGCTTTATCCACTGTGTCACCTAGCTGCCCCAGGGATGTCTTTTTTAAACAATAAACAAGGGAGAATGTCAGAGGTGACCTAAGGAGCGTGACTCTAAGAGTGTAGTGTTTGAAGGGAACTGAAAAAATATGAGGCAAACAATAGAACTGAACCAGTTTTATGAATCTGTGGGCTCAGCTCTGGTAGTTGAATGACTGAGGGAAATTGAAAAGATAATAATGATAGTCTTGGAAATAGAGTGATAGATCAACAGATTTAGAGTTGGAAGGAACCTTACAGGTCCTCTAGACTAGTCCCTTCATTTTCTGGATAAGAGGACAAAGGAAGGAATATAGACATTTAAGTGACTTTCTCATGGTTACAAAGATGTTGGTGCTCTCATTCCAAACCAAGCCAGCTTTAGAATGAACATAGTTAAATTTTGAGGAAAACAAATGTCCTTGACCTATCACAGCATAGATCTACATATTTCCACATATGTTTGTTTGATGTCCATCTCTACATTTAAAAAAAAACTAGCTATTCTATTTTTCATTAACCTTCATTATAAAATTAGACTTCATGGCTATGGAAAATGTCCCAAATTAAGTGAGTTAAATTTTTTATGAGGAAAAAGCTAACATGATAGAAGATAGCTATTAAGTACTGTGACACAGATATTATTATATGTCACCAGGTAATACCAACTGGGAACTCCAGACTATAAGCAGAAATTCAGGGAACTTTAGTCTATCAGCAGAAATTCAAGACCTTCTCCAAAGCCTACCCCCTGCCTTCCAAAGTTATCCTTGCCCCAGAGACTTCTCCAGCCCCAGCCGGCACCACCGTCTCCTAGCTGGGCTCCCATATCTCTTCCTGCTCTTTTCTGCTGTGAGACAGACTTCTCAGGGTCTCACAGGGCACAACATCATCACCTGCCAGAAGAGAGAACTGCACAGACTAATGACCGTTCATCGTCAATAGTCTTCTCTCTAACTTTGGATACTGTGCTTGGAGTCATTCCTCAATAGTTAGCATATTTCCTCTCCTTCATATACTTCCCACCCCAGTTTTTCTGAATGCCCAGTTGCTAATGTCTAACTCACATTTCCCCATCCCCAGCTGCTGCTCTCTTTTTCCCATCCATCTCAACCCCACCTCCCTAATTCAAAAAATCCCATTACAGCTCTGTCTTACCTTCATTGAGCCCTCCAGAATGCCTGCTTCATAATGAACATGAATAATGAATCAAACCTCTTCATTTCTCATTCTCCATCTTCAATCAATCAAGACCCAGCTCTTTCCTAATAACACTGCTTCCTTTGTTACCCTTTCTAATACTGGTTGAACTTTCAGTATACTCTCAACTCATTGGCGGGAGTGGGAGCATTAGAATATTCCTTGGTCCTCCTGAACATCACTTTCAGACTGGAGCCACACCCAGGACATTCTACTTCTTTCCTTATTGAGTCTAGTTTTTGGCACACAGTCCTCTTCCTCCCAACTCCTGCTCTCATATTAAAGGACTTTAACACATGTATTGGGGCTTTCTTGAGTATTCTAGCTTCCCAGTTCCTCAAACTATTCAGATTACATGACCCACCCTGCCATCGTACTTGAGCTACACACAGATGCAAGATCATATTCTTTGTTTTGCCATCACCAACAAGTGTTCTACTTTCATGTTCATGAATTCTGAATATTTTATCATTCCATCATTCTCTATGCCTTATGACCCCTATCCCTCTATTCCAGCTCTCCATGACTTATTTCCCATCTGCCCCTCAGTTCTTTCTCAGTCTATCACCCCTATACTAGCTATACTCTTCCCCTTTATCTTTTTTTTTTTAGGTGAGGCAATTGGGGTTAAGTGACTTGCCCAGGGTCACACGGCTAGTAAGTGTTAAGTGTCTGAAGCCGGATTTGAACTCAGGTACTCCTGACTCCAGGGCCTGTGCTCTATCCACTGCGCCACCTAGCTGCCCCCCCACATACACTTTCTTTATCTTAACCCCTTGGTGAACCAATTCAGATCTTCGCTTGTCCTCCACTCTTTAATCCCTTGGCCCCTTGCCTTTATTGTTGTTGTTCAGGCATTTTGGTCATGCCACCTTCATGACCCCCTTTGGGGTTTTCTTGGCAAAGATACTGCAGTGATTTGCTGTTTCCTTCTCCAGTTCATTTTACAGAAGAGGAAACTGAGGCAAGCAGGGTTAAGTGACTTGCCCAGGGTAACTGAACTAGTAAGTATCTGAGGTCAGATTTGAACTCATGAAGATGAGTCTTCCTGATTCCAGGACCACTTAACTGCCCCTAACCCTAACCCCTTGCCTTCAAACCCCAAACCTGGATGACTCCTACCACTTACTTCCTCCACTCCTATTCATGTGCTGCTGAATGGTGTTGGAGGAAATAATGAAATTATGCTGTTTGGATCTACTACAGATGCATATTTTCTAGTCTCAACAGAACCCTCACAGTAGCAAGGCAATCATTCAATTTCTCCATAATTAACTTATTCTGCTCTTCACAGTGACTGTTCCAAACCTCCCATCTCTTATTAAACCATCCACATCACTTCCTTTCCATAACCTTTGTGCTAATGACTTTACCTTATTCTTCACTGAAAAAATTGAAGCCCTTTGATGAGATTCCCCCTGCCCCTTTTTTTCTCATCTCACACTACTCAGACATTTTTCTCCATTCTCTCCTCCTTATCTCTGGTCTCAGATTAAGAGGTAAATCCTTTTCTTTGCCAAGGTCAACCCCTCTACATGCAAGTTTGATCCCTTCCCAACTTCTCCAGCAAATTGCCCCTACTGAAATCTCCCCTCTCTCATCTTCATTATCTCCCTTTATATGGGCTTCTCTTCTACTGCCTATAAACATGACCATGTCTCCTGTATCCTTAAAAAATACTCACTTAATCCTACCATACCCATGAACTCTTATCTCATATCTTTTCTCCCTTTATTAGACAAACTCCTTGAGAAACTATCTATACTTGGTACCTCCATGTCCTGCCCTCTCTTTTCTTTCTTTTTTTTTTTAACAACAAACATTTATTGTATTTTTTCCAGTTACATGTAAGGGTAGTTTTCAACATTCATTTTCATAAGATTTAGAGTTCCAGATTTTTCTCCCTCCCTCCCTCCCTTTCTTCCCCCCTCCACAAGCTTGCAACCAGGTTATATATGTACAATCCACAAGTGTTCTTTTTATCAGTTCTTTCTATGGGGGTGAATAGTAAGCTTCCTCATTGGTTCCGTGGGATTGTCTTGGATCATTGCATTGCTGAAAGTAGTTAAGTCATTCACAATTGCTCATTGAACAATACTGCTCTCACTATGCACAATGTCTTCCCAGCTCTGCTCACTTCACTATACATCGATGTTCATTAGTCTTTCCAGGTTTTTCGGGGATCATCCTGTTTGTCATTTCCTGTAGCACAAGACCATTCCACTACAATCATATAACACAGCTTTTTCCATCATTCCTCAATTGATGGACATTCCCTTGATTCTCAATTCTTAGCCTCCACCAAGAGTTGCTATAAATATTTTTTGTACAATTTTCCCCCCTTTTCTCTTTTTCATAATTACTATTGTGTGTTTTTTTGTTTTTTGTTTTTTGTTTTTTTAGTGAGGCAGTTGGGGTTAAGTGACTTGCCCAGGGTCACACAGCTAGTACGTGTTAAGTGTCTGAAGTCAGATTTGAACTCAGGTACTCCTGAATCCAGGGCCGGTGCTTTATCCACTGTGCCACCTAGCCACCCCCATGATTACTATTGTTAACTGTTTACCTTCCATCCTATTCCCTTCCCCATGATATTTATTCTATTATCCATCTTCTTTCATCCTATCACTCTTCCAAAGGGATTTACTTCTGTCTGTCCCCTCCCCCACTTGGCCCTTCCTTCTTTTGCCCCTCTCTCTTCATCCCTTTCTCCTCCTATTTTCCTGCAGGGTTAGAGAGATTACTCTACCCAATTGAGTGTGTACATTATTCCCTCCTTGAGCCAATTCTAATGAGATTGAGGTCTTTAAGCCAATTCTGATGAGTGTTAGGCTCATTTACTGCCCAGATTAAATAGATTACTCCACCCAGTTGGGTGTGTGTGTTAGTCCCTCCTTGAGGCAGCTCTGATGAGTTTAAGGTCTTTGAGCCTTTTCTGATGAGTGTAAAATTCATTTACTGCCCTGCTCCTCCCCCATCTCTTCCCCCACTCCATAAGCCTTTTCCTGTTTCTTTCATGTAGGATTTCACCTGTGCCCTTCCCCCTCCCCCAGTGCATTCCCTTCACCCCTCAATTTAACCCTAAAGATGTCATCACCTAGCTAGGTGACACAGTGGACAAAGCATCACCCCTAAACCCAGGGGGATCCAAAACCCAGCCTCAGACACAAGACAGTTGCCCACTGTAGAACCCCAGGTATGTCCCCCAGCTGCAATTTTTTTTATGGTTCTCTAGGTCTTTTCATCACAAATATCTAAAAGTCTTCTTTTTCATTAAAGTCCCATTTTTTCCACTGAAAGATAATGCTGAGTTTTGCTGGGTAGGTGATTCTTGGTTGTAATCCCATTTCCTTTGCCCTTTGGAATATCATATTCCATGTCCTCTGGTCCTTTAATGTAGAAGCTGCTAGATCTTGTGCTATCCTGACTGAGGCTCCACAGTACTTGAATTCTTTCTTTTTGGCAGCTTGCAATATTTTCTTCTTGACCTGAGAGGTCTGGAATTTGGCTATAATATTCCTAGGAGTTTTCTTTTTGGGATCTCTTTCTGGAGGTGATCGGTGGATTCTTTCAATTTCTATTTTAGCTTCTTCTTCTAGAATTTCAGGGTAATTTTCCCTGAGAATATCTTGGAAGATGGTGTTTAAGCTCTTTTCTTGATCATGGTTTTCAGGTAGAACAATAATTTTCAAATTATCTCTCCTGGGCCTATTTTCCAGGTCAGCAGTTTTTCCCAGAAGATATTTCACATTGCCCTCTATTTTTTTAATCATTTGGATTTGCTTTATTGTGTCTTGGTTTCTCAAAAATTCACTGGCTTCCATTTGTTCAATCCTCATTCTTAGGCAATTATTTTCATCAGAGAGCTTTTGTACCTCCTTTTCCATTTGGCCAATTTGACTTTTCAAGCTGTTGACTTTTTTCTCATGTCTTTCCTGCATCACCCTCATTTCTCTTTCCACTTTTTCCTCTACCTCTCTAACTTTATCTTCAAAGCCCTTTTTGAGCACCTCTATGGCCTAAGACTAATTCATATTTTTCTTGGAAGCTTTAGATATAGGGACCCTGATGTTGACATCTTCCTCTGAGGGTGTGTGAAATTTAAAATTGGATATTAGATCATAAATCTCCCCTACTTAACTTTTCCCTTAATTTATCTCCCAGACTAGTAAATGGAAGAAGCTTCTGGTTTTCTAGATAGAGCCTTTATTGTATATAAGGTGTTGTTGATTAGAAGGATAGGAAAATAGAAATACAGTACAAATCGTCTTAAATCTAGGCTTAGTCTATATTTCTTATAAAAACTCACCAAACCAAAAAAGGCCACCTTTGGAGTGAGGGAGACCGTCTGTGCCGCGCCGCCAGGAGTCCCGCCAAGCAGGCAAAAAAGGCCTACTCCCGTTCTCTCCACCCCGGAAGTCAAAAAACCCGGCAGGCAGTCTGACATGCGCAGCAGGCGGACTGTACCCGGCAGGCAGTCTGACATGCGCAGCAGGCGGACTGTACCCGGCAGGCAGTCTGACATGCGCAGCAGGCGGACTGTTCATCTCCTCCCCAAAAGGGTGGTCCTTGAAAAACTGGCGTCTTTCAGTTATCCTAACCGACTGTTAAAAACTTTCATATTTTACCACAGGTGCACCTCGGTCTTCCTTTGTTACTGAAGAAATTTTCTATGGTCCTCACCTTTCTCTGTCTGCTCATCTTGCCTTTCTTTTACTTGAGTTTTAGCTCCTTAAAGTGAGGCACTGTTTCTAGGCTGCCTTATCCCAAGCTTCAGAAGTCCCAGGTGGTATGATTTAAGGAGGATCAGGTTCTTCACTTGCCTGGCCTGTTCCCTAGTCCATAGATGACCCCAGACCAACTTGCTAATCAACCAGCTTTGTGTGTTGTGGTTGTTAGCTCTGATGAGCCTGTGCCTCTCCCGCACCTGGACCACTGCTACTCAAGCCCACCTCCTGGTTCTCAGCAGGGGTGAAAAATCCAAGTTCTGCCTCAGCACCAGCATAGATCCCTGTAGTCTGCCCCCTGCCCAGGGCTCAGCCTTCTCACCAGACTTTGAGCATAGTTCCAGACGACACTGGCACTTCTCTGGTGAGGCCTTCCTGAGACTGGATCTGTGTCAATGTGACTGTGGGGTTGGGCCCAACTCTTGTATGAGCACAGCAGCTCCTTCCTTCAGACTTTCTAAGGCATTCTTGGTTAGAAGATGATTTCAGCACATTCTTCTGTGAGTTTTGCTGCTCCGGGCATTTTCCTATGGCGTTATTTGGATGTTTTTTGGAGCTATTGTGTCATGTGTTCAAGAGCTTACTGCCTTTCCTCCGCCATCTTGGCTCCCCCTTTCTTTTCTAAAACCCACACATTCTGGCTTCCAAGTTCATCACTCAACAGAAACTGCTCTCCCCCTAATTACCAATGACCTCTTCATGGCTAAATCTAGGGACACTTTCTCAATCCTCATCTTTATTGACCTCTGTACAGCATGTGACACTGTTGACATCTTCACTTCCTGGATTACTCTCTCCTCTCTAGCTTTTCATAACATTGCCCTCTCCTGGTTCTCCTCCTATCTGAGTGCTCTTTCCCAATTTATTTAGCTGTTTCTTCATCTGTTTTACACCCACTAATTGTGGGTGTTCCCTAAGGCACTATTATAGGCCATCTCTTTTCCTGTTTCACTTAGTGATCACGTGAACTTCCAAAGCTTCAATGATCAGCTTTATGTCAATGATTTCTAGATTTCTACACCCAGCCCTACTCTTTCTCTTGAACCACAGTCCCACATGACCACCTCACTGTTAGACAAATTGAGCTGGATGTCCTCTAGGCATCTCAGACTCAATATTCTCCAAGGAGGGCTGTCTTCCACATCAAAGCCTTTTCTGTCTCAAACTTTCACTTTACTGTCAAGAACACCACTATTCTCCCAGTTACCCAGGCTCACACGCTCCCTATCATCCTCAATTCTTCACTCTCACTCATATCTAATCCATTGGCAAATTTTGTTGTTTTTATCTTTCCAACATCTCTCCACTCACACAGCCACCAGCCTCATTCAGACCCTAATCACCTCTCAACTCAAATATGACAGCAACCTTCTAATCGAGCTTCCCTATCTCAAGCTTTCAAAGTGATTTTATTTAAGTGTAGGTCTGACCACCCTACCCTCATCCTCCCTCCTCAGTAAATTCCAGGGCTCTCTATCTAGATCAATTATAAGTTCCTATTTGTCATATAAAGTTCTTCTAACCTGCCCCATCTCTACCTTTCCAATGTTACTACATTTTACTCCCCTCCACACACTACAATCCAGATACATGACCTATTTGCTGATCTTCACATATACCATTCCATTTCCCATCCCCATGCCTGGAGTGCTTTCCCTCCTCATCTCTGCCTTGTAGTTTTCCTAGCTTCCTTCAAGTCTCAGCCCAAATACCACCTTCTCCAGGAGGAGTTTCTTCCTTCCACCCCAATCCCAGCAGCTAGTGCCTTTCTTTCTGATATTACTTCCCATCTACTTCCCTCAATCTGTCCCTCTGTCTCCCTCCCTCCCCCCATCTCTTTCTGTGTCTGTGTTTGTCTGCATGTCTCTCTTTTGTCTCTAATTTCCAGGGATTCTGCACCTAAGCGTCTGCCTCTCCTGATTGGTCTGTTCTAAGAGCTTCAACCCCCTCTAGAAAATCCCCTGTTAGAGCTGTGGGTTTCAGGTCCTCCTCCCCTGGAGCATTGCTGGTTTGAGTGCTGGGGGCTCAAGCATCCAAGAGCTTCTACTGTCAAAAGGTACAAAAGGTTTCAGGACCCCCTGGAATATCCTGGTCCGAAACATTGGCCAGTGAACAAGTTGTGGTATATGAATATAATGGAATACTACTGTACTATAAGAAATGATGAGCAGGCAGATTTCAGAAAAACCTAGAAAGATTTAAGTGGATTGATGTTGAGTGAAGTGATCAGAACCAGGAGAACATTGTACATAGTAACAGCAATATTGTGCATTATGTGATGATCAACTGTGATACACTTAGCTCTTCTCAGCAGTGCAATGATCCAAGACAATTCCAAAGGACTCATGAAGGAAAATGTTCTCCACTGAATGCAGATTGAACCATACTTTTTCTACTTGTTTGTTTTTTTCGTTTCTTTTTTGAGGTTTTTCTCTTTTGTTCTGATTCTTCTTTCATAACATGACTAATGCAGAAATATATTTAATGTAATGGTATATATATCCCCATAAACTTGACAAAATACAAATAAATGTCTGGATGTAGCAAAGGAGAGGGATTTTTTGTTTAAGAAATTAATGTCAAGATGTTACTAAGGAGGAAGTTGCTCATGGAGGGAGCAGGTCTGTCTTTTAATATTTAAATTGGTTGTTAATTTGAGTTGGTAATATGACATCTAGTTTCAGATCTTTTGAAGGAGATATGTTGTGAAGAGATATAAAGGGGTCAAATTCAGTGGTGCAATCTTTACATAAAAATTACAGAGGAGGGGGCAACTAGGTGGTACAGTGGATAAAGCACCGGCCCTGGATTCAGGAAGACCTGAGTTCAAATCTGGCCTGAGACACTTGACACTTACTAGCTGTGTGACCCTGGGCAAGTTACTTAACCCCCATTGCCCTGAAAAAAAAAATTACAGAGGAACATTTAAGAGTGAAGTGCTAGTCAGTAAGACTGAAGTTGTAAAAACACTGCAAATAAGATGTTATTCTAAACCACTTCTGTGAGGGAGAGGTAGGGAGGTTCAAGGGGAGGAATGGCTTGTGGTTAAGACTTTCCAATAATGGCCATCTGGTAAAGGTGCTTTTTTTGTGGTGGTTATAACACTTAGAAAAAAGTTCAATTCCCCAAATTCTGAGTTTAGAACCAAGAGAGAAAATATCCATACTTCCTTTTTCTAAAGGGGAGGGAGAAAATCCCTAAAGAACTCTGTGACCTTTGAGTATGCTAATGTAAATTAAAAAACGGTTTTACTTTTCAAATGTCAGCTTTAGCAAGTGACTGATCAAAGGGTATTATTGAGAGGAAGGTGGGAAGTGGTGTTCTTTTTGGTTTCAGATTTTAAATGGTAAATTGTTCCTGTTTACAGGGGCACTTTAGGTAAAGGTCACTAAGGAATTTTGACTACAAAAAGGCTAAGATTTTGATAATTCCTTTTATAGGAACAGTTCCTTCTATCTTACGGTTTCTCTTAACTATTCCAGGGCTATAGTTTTTATTCTGAAAGGAATATTTTCTTTTCTTTCTTTCTTTTTTTTTTTTTTTTGGTGAGGCAATTGGGGTTAAGTGACTTGCCCAGGGTCACACAGCAAGTGTCAAGTGTCTGAGGCTGGATTTGAACTCAGGTCCTCCTGAATCCTGGGCCAGTGCTCTATCCACTGCACCACCTAGTTGCCTCATGAAAGGAATATTTTCTTTGAAATAGCATACAAAACCTCAGTTAATAAACATTTATTAAGTGCCTACTATGTGCCAGACATTATACTAAACACTGGGGATAAAAAAAGAGGTAAAAGAGTCTTTATCCCCAAGGCACTTACAATCTAATGGAGGACACAACAAACAAACAAATGTGTACCAAAAAGTTGTATACAGGATAAATAGGACATAATGAGTGGATGGAAAGCTCTAGAGGTAAGAGGGATTGTGAAAGGCTTCCTGTAGAAGGTGGGATTTTAGCTGGGACTTAAAGGAAACCAGGAGGGAAAGATGAAGAGGGAAAGTATTCCAGACATGAGGGGCATCCAGAGACGGAGGTCTTGTTTTTGGTACATCAAGGAGCCAAGTGTCACTGGATCAAAGAGTGACACTGGGGTGAGAGATGTAAAATGTGGGAGGACTAGAAGGATAGAGGGGACTATGTTATGAAGGGCTTTGAATGCCAAAAGAGGATTTCGTATCTGATCCTGGAGGTGACAGGGAAACACTGGAGTTAATTGACTAGGGAGGTGAGGTAGTCAGACCTTTACTTTAGGAAAACCACTTAGGTGCTGATGAAATGGAGTCAGTTACAGCATGGGGGTGGTTTGGTATGGGAATCAAGAGAACCAATTAGATTCTATTTCATGGACACTAACTCCATCTTGTACTGCCACATGTATTATCTTCCATCTTGTTGCTATTCTGTAAATTATCCATGGGAAACTAGATGGTATAAGGCATTTATTGTTTTACAAATGCAGGTGGATACAATGGCATTTCTCAGTTCTGGGAAAAGAAAGACTCCAAAGCCTACTATACCCCTCCCAACTTGAACAAAACTCACTCTTCCTCCCTCCCAACTTGGAAAGCCTTTCCTCCAATTAGAAATTAGATTATTTAATTTTGTATCCTGGCTTCTATCCTGTTGATTGCTTTCTTTCTTTCTTTTGATTGTTTTCTTTTAATTAATTGGTCTTATTTAATTGTTTTTAATGCATAAAAATCTGTTTCACTCTATTCTGGGTTTTTGGACTGACTGGGGAGTCCATTAACACATTTATGATGCCTGTCTTTCTAACAAATTTTATAGCTCAGATTGTTTCCTCAGTTATTATAAATTATCCAAATGCCTGTGAATGAAGGATATCACAATGTCTGTGAATGGGGGATGGATTAGACTAGAGAGAGACTTGAAACAGACAAACCCATCATATAGTGCAATAGTCCAGGTGTGAGGTGATGAGAGCTTGCACTAGAGTGGTCGCAGTGTCAGAGGATAGAAGGAGGTATATTCAACAGTTATTACAAAGGTGAAATTGAAAGGCCTTGGCAACAGAGTGGATTTGAGGGGATGAGAGATAGTGAGGAGTTAAGGATGGCACCTCAGTTGTAAACCTGAGAGACTGGGAGGATGGTGTTAACCTCTGCAGTAATAGAGAAATTAAGAAGGAGGGAGAGTTTCAGGGAAAGGTAAGTCTGGTTTTGAACATACTGAGTTTAAGATGTCTCTTGAACATCTTTTGGAGATGTCTGAAAGGCAGGTGGAGATGGGAGATTGAAGTTCAGCAGAGAGGTTAGGGCAGAATAGATAGATTTGAGAATCATCAGTATAGAGATGGTAATTGGATCCATAGTAGCTGATACGATCATCAAGTAAAGTAGTAAAGAGGGAGAAGAGAAAAAGGCCCAAGACAGAAACCTATAGGATACTTGACTATAGTAAATCCTAATTTTTTCAAAATACAAGAAATATATTTTTGAAAACAAAAATCAGCTTCAAATTAACTAAAATTTGCAGGAATAAAAAAAGTAGACTTTGTGACTATCATTAAAGTATCCATTTTTCATACATTTGAAATAATGCATCAGAATTATTTTGCTTGGTCAGAGGTAGCTTTTCAGTTAGAAAATAAGTAAAGACAAGTATTTCCAAAGATGACTTTGGAGCCAGGGAAATAGAAAGAGAAATATTTTGGTTCTCTATTTAAATAGAGCCTTCTCTGGGGGCAGCTAGGTGGTGCAGTAGATAAAGCACTAGCCCTGGATTCAGGAGGACCTGAGTTCAAATCCAGCCTCAGACACTTGACACTTACTAGCTGTGTGACCCTGGCAAGTCACTTAACCCTCATTGCCCTGTTAATAATAATAATAATAATAAATAACAATAACAACAACAATAATAATAAACAAACAAATAGAGCCTTCTCTCCAGAAGTTCAAGTGTCTCACAGCCTTTATCTACTTAAACCTCCCATAATTCCTCTAAAAGGAGAGAAGCAGCAGTGGCAGGAACACTAGATTTGAACTCGATATCTTTTTTTCTTTTTATGTTTTGTTTTGTTTTGCGGGGCAATGGGGGTTAAGTGATTTGCCCAGGGTCACACAGCTAGTAAGTGTCAGGTGTCTAGGAAAGAAAGAAAGAGAAAGAAAGAAGGAAAGGAAAGAAAGAAGAAAGAGAAAAAGAAAAACAAAGGACAAACAACAAGATTTGAGTACTGAGAGTTTAAGTAGATTGCCCAGGGTCACACAGGCAGTATTGTGTCAGATTGGGGTGTGCTGGTAATGCTTAACAATCAACTCTCCAGAAGGGAAAAAAAAAAAAAAGGAAAGTAGGATACATTTTTAAAGTTTAATCTTCATTATTAACACTTTCTCCATCTCCATAAGTCTAGACAATAAACAAAACAATAAATCAAACCCTGATTTATAGTTTTCCTGTTTCCAAGTTGTAAATGCTCACACTGAAAATTTAACAATGGCTCCCTGATCTGGTACAAGCAGGCTCCAGCACACCTTTGGAGATGCTTACTTAAAAGTCACTGATGGGGGCGGCTAGGTGGCGCAGTGGATAGAGCACCGGCCCTGGAGTCAGGAGTACCTGAGTTCAAATCCGGTCTCAGACACTTAACACTTACTAGCTGTGTGACCCTGGGCAAGTCACTTAACCCCAATTGCCTCACTTAAAAATAAAAAAAAAAAAAGAATTTTTAAAAGTCACTGAGGCTAGAAATGTAAAAAGTCCCTTTATTAACCCACACATAATCATCCTCCCAGGAATTCTACTAAATGATTCTATAGATCAAACTATAAACCAATTCTTTCTCTTCCTGACTCCTCTTTTCCATCCATTCTCTCTTTACCGCTCCCTCCCCACCCCAATCTATAAGCACACTTTCTTCCATAAACTTCATTATTCATTCCATGAATGAACCTATGGAAAAGCGGTAGACTGTGGTAGATGGGTTCAAATTCTGCTTCTGATACACAATGTATGACTGTTAACAAGTCATTTAATCTCCTAGTATTGCCCACAACTCTTTAACTCATTTACAATTCTCCTTTGCTGTAAATTATAGTTTAAATTTAAGAAGGTAAATTCCACTAAAAATGTCAGAGTCCCTCAGTGAAGGGAATTTTTCAAATAGAATTTCCCTATATAGATGAAATCACAGGGCAAAGTTCTCCCCACCTTCCCTCCACACAATCACACACAGACATGCAAAAATTAATTTAAGTATGGATTGATGGATTTCCTTGATAACTTTTGGTGTACTTGACAGCTATTTATCTTCAGATAGAAGAGTAGAAACAAGATCCTTCAACTTGGAAAATACTCTGATGTGATTAGAGAACTTTTAAAATTCTTTTTCAAGAGCTTAAAATAATTTATAAATGACAGGCATAAGTGTATGGGACCCACTAGAAACTAAGAAGCAATGAGCCATAATATTCTGGCAGTTAGTGTCCGTGTGTGTTAAAAGAAGTTCCTGTGCCTCTTTAATAATAGAGCAGAAAGTCTCGATTAAACAACTGATATTAACAGCTTCCCAAATGTACGAATGATCTTGGCCTCATCTTTGCCAATGAGTTTGTAAGAGTGTTTTACGATGTCCTTTTGAAACAATTTAATATTACATCTCTAGTTTTATATTTAAGAAGAATGGGACTCTGATATGGTCAGGGACTTCCTTAGCTATGGGACAATATTAAGAGTAGGCTGAGTCCCTGGCTTCAAATTCTTCCCTCAATCTATCTCTCAGTTTTGGCTAATTTATTAAAGAAAATATATTCAAGATTCCTTAAAATTGGAGTTTCCATAATTTTTAGAAACTGTCATAAATGTGGAAGAGAAGCTATCAAAACTGCCAGAATGGGGTATACATTTTTTCCCCTCATTAAACAAAAGAGAAAAAGAAGGCAGATGGTCCATAAAGAAGTTGTACATAGTTAATGAAAACCACAATATTCTTTTCTTTAGACATGACTGAGCACTGACTGGCTTCTTTCGAAACAGATGCCCATTTTTTTCACCTACTGTGCATAAGAGAAATGAGACATTCACTGGATAAATGCCCACACTGTGGTTTCACACAGAAAACTGAAACTGGGTTTAAAGCTTTCAGTCTTAAATTATTCATTGGTAGATAAGAGTGTGAGGTGTAATCCTGTCATATGAGCAAACTGCCTGTCTATTAGGCACTCTTGGATATTTATCAATTTTTTTTCAGGTCACTAACGTAAATTTATGGGATCACTTGATGAAGATGGTAACTTGTAGCCCGAAGTATCTAAATGGCATGTAGTAAGTATGAGCATCGGGCCTTTTAATTGCTTCTTCTATTCAAATGTGAAATGTCATATACATTTCCATATCTCAAAAGTAAATATTGTCCAAAATAAGCAAGTCAATCATCAAACTAGCAATGCTCAGACTAGATAAATGACTCGCTCAATACTTGTTTTTATATTTTAACTTGTACATGAGATGGAATAACTGTTGATTACTTGAATTTTTTCTTATTTATATCTTGGTCAGAGAACTATACAAAAGCTCACTCATTTTTAATAAATAACTTTTATTTTTCTTAATTTGCCATGCTGAGTCCATTTATTTAACAGAGAATATGGACTAAATGTGTTGTTATACGACAACCATTTGTTATATGTGTTATTTAACGTCTCCTAGGGTCTGTAGAATGGGAATCATTTTATTATTTCAATCATACTTTATAGAGAATATATAAAGCTGAATCGAGTTGTTTATAATTGAAAAATCCAATCATACAAAAAGTTTTTAAATTAATTTTAAAATTTCAGGTTTACTTGAAGTTTTTATTTCTTAAAAATCCCAATTTGAAAGATGGCAGAGTAGGTCAGAAAACTTTTGGCTCTCCAAATTTTGTCCACAAAAAAGAAAGACAGAATATCACCTCAGAGGAAACGTAGAGTAGCAAAAATGAACAAAAGTTGGGTTAAAGCAGTGGTCCTCTGAAGACAACTTGAGAAGACCCCAGGAAAGACCTGATTTCTAGGGGCAGAGGTTAGGCCTGAGTCAAAGTGCAAGTACCTCCAGGCCTACTATGCAGAATCAACAAACAACAAGCCCTGGGGGCAGCAGGGTAGGGAGGCTGCCTCAGCCTTAGAAACTTTCATGTCAAGGACTGTGGGGGTGGGGGGGGGGGAGGGGGGGGTCTGACAGCTGAGATTGAAGGACCTTCCATTGTCAAGAAATGCCAAGATAGCTTGCTGATCAGACATGTCCTGGGCTGTGGCTATGGGGAGAAGGAACTAGGGCTCACCTGGTGAGTGCAGCAGCAGTGCTGGCTGTGAGCACTTGCAGGAGAGCAGAGTACCTGGTTTCAGTTCCAGGGTAGAAAAGACAACTGTAGTTTTCAGCCACCTGAGGGACCACAAGGAACAAGATCATTTGCAGAACTGTGCAGCTGGGGTCCTATCCATGGCTTAGGAGTAGAGATAAGAGCCCAAGGTTTGGCTCGGGACAGACTTCAGAAAATAACAGTAGGAAGCATCTGAGGCTTGGGGCATCATTCTTCATACTACAGGAACTAGAACTTGATTATACTAATAACTGCTAAAACTAAACTAAACTAAACTAAAAATGAGTAAGCAAAGGAGAAAGAACCCAACCATAGATAGCTACTATGGGGAAAGTGAAGATCTGTGTTCATCTTCAGAGGAAGATAATGGAGCTAAAAAAGCTATTTCTTTTTCAATGGGAAATGTTAAATGGTCCCAAGCACAAAAAGAGTTCTTGGAAGATCTTAAAAAGGACTTTGAAAATCAAATAAGAGAGCTGAAGGAAAATTTTGGGGGGAAAAGCAAGAGCAATGCAAGAAAATTAAGAAAATAAAGTCAACCAACTTGAAATAGAGAATCAAAACTTAAGGAATAAACTAATTTCTTTTTTGTTTGTTTTTGTTTTGGGTGAGGCAGTTGGGGTTAAGTGACTTGCCTAGGGTCACACAACTAGTAAGTGTAAAGTGTCTGAGGCCATATTTGAACTCAGGTCCTCCTGAATCCAGGGCTGGTGCTATATCCACTGTGCCACCTAGCTGCCCCTAAACTAATTTCTTGAAAATTAGAATTGGGCAAGGGGAAGCCAATGACATCCTAAGACACCAGGAAACAATAAAGCAAAATCAAAAGAATGAAAAAAAAAGAAGAGAATGTAAAACATCTTATCCCCATTTGAAGATTTTAAAATCAATAAAAAGAAAAAAAAGATGATTTAACTTTACTTTAAAAAGGCATAAGTGAACAAATAGAAATTTAAAATTGCCTAAAACAGTGGATCTCAAACAACTTTATTTCATGAACCACTTCAGTGGACATCCCTCACCCAATATTTACTTCTGTTTGATACTCCAAGAAAAAAACACCCAAAAAACAAAACCCCAACAAAATCTGATCATAATAAGACTATAGGCATGACCTTGCCAGAAATAAAGGCATAGTTATGTTAGCTTGTGGCTAAAACCAAAGATCTAAACTCATATGAACTAGGTTTAAATTTGAAAGCTTCTCTTTCCTAAGTAATCTTTATAGCTTGTGTTCCCATGCAGGGTTTCCCTGGGAACACTGGAATTTGATTCACGTCTATGAAGGCCCTCACTTTATAAGCAAATAATAGGTTAACAAAACACTGAATAAAGGACAAATTTTATTTAATATGACTTTTAAAATGTAAGTGACAAAGTCAAGTCCACAAACATTCAAAAAGCTTCCCTTTTCTCTCCAGTCTGAATTTCCCCAAGAATGAATATCCACATATATGCATGCATTTATATGGATAGATGTGTAGATTATATATATATATGTATATAAAACATGTATAAATGCATGTTGTATGGATATATACATATGAAACACACACATATATATACACATGCATGCATGTATGTGTAAGATTCTCTCTTTTTCTGTGTCTGTGTCTCTCTGTCTCTGTCTCATATCTCTCATGCCTTTAGGTGAAACGTGTAGCTCTCACCTTTCTGGTTCTAGTTCACTGACTGTGGAAGATTGAGAGTTCTGGATAGGTTTCTCCATCCCACTATGTGATGAAGAATCTTTCTCTCTCCTGATCAGTTGTCAAAATGGTAGAAATGATGCTTCTTTCTGTTTTTTTTTTCTCTCAGAAATCTTCACAAAACCGTATCAGAAGACCCTATTCTAAAACATGTCACTAATTGGTGGACATCTGGTCTACTTGGCCACTGCTCCCTTGCAAAGTAACACATGATTACAAATCTAAAACAAGAGAATGAATATACCATCCATGAAGGAAAAGAAGCACTTAGTTCAGTTGTAAGTATAACCCTGAAAAGCATTTTCTCTGGTGTCAGAAAGCCAGCTGTTGTGGAAAAGAATATCTGGCATATTTGAAATGTCACCTAGTTTACATTCTTGCCCCTGGGTATGGTTATAGACAACGTATTAAGGTAGGTAAAGATGTTCCCTCTATCTAATAATGTTCTCATGGGTTGAGGAGGGTGTTTATATATCTATGTTGTGGGCTGCCATATTGATGCCCCTATAATGAAGCCACTTTATTTCAGTAACTAAATGCCTTGATGTGGTCCAAGACAGACTTGCCCTAAGATACATTCTGTCCTATAGTGAAAATAAAAAAGAAAGTATTGCCCTGAATTCAACTCTAACTGCCTTCACGAGTTACCATCATAAGTTTCATGAAGGTGTGATTTCCTGTTGACAAAAGTAATCTCTGACAACAATGCTATCACCTACAAACTGGGAGACTTTGGACTGATCAAAGTGTTTCAAAATCTAATTCCATCAGTTCAATATACTTCTTTTCCAAAATATGCTGTGTGAATATTTTGCACAAGATCTCCCAGAAGTAAGGAAATCATTAAGGCTATTTTATTTACAATTTAAAAGGAATGTGTGGTCATTGCCACATGAGATTTCTAACAAAGCATCATGTGATCATGTTTTTGGAAATTTAATTTTTTTTTGGTATGACATTGAGGGTTAGGTGACTTGCCCAGACTCACACAGCTAGTAAATGTCAAATACCTAAGGCCAGATTTGAACTCAGGTCCTCCTGAATCCAGGACCAGTGCTTTATCCACTGAACCACCTAACTACATTCTAGGAAATTTAATTTTAAACAATAATGCAGAATGGATTAAACTACCATGATTTTTAGACTATAAGATAATATACACTTCCATCTGAAAGCTGGGCTGTTTTACTGAAATTTTGTTAAAGGAAATGCTGCAGAAATTACATGTGGCACTCATTAAGTTGTATGAATGCAACTAGGAAGATGAATAATAATTAGCAAAGATCAAAAGTTCATAAATAGTTATGCTATCTGACCAAAAAAGAGAGGAGGCTTAAGTCTTGTAAAAGAAGTGAAGTAGTGCCTGATATAATCTTCCTATCTGGCATTAAGAAATAGTATGTATAATTGAGAATGAAAGGTGCTTTTTTTCATCACATATCCTTATAAAAGAAACAGAACTGCAATTATATCCAATTCTTTGCCCCCAAAAGGAATATGGTAACTGAGACTGCCATGTGAAGGACTCCACCAAAGAGTCATTAAAAATTGCAGCTTGGGGGCAGCTAGGTGGCGCAGTGGATAGAGCACCGGCCCTGGAGTCAGGAGGACCTGAGTTCAAACATGGCCTCAGACACTTGACACTTACTAGCTGTGTGACCCTGGGCAAGTCACTTAACCCCAATTGCCTCACCAAAAAAAAAAAAAAATTGCAGCTTGAACAAATGAGTTGTCATTTGTCAAGCTTGAAGGGGAAAAAAAAGCCATGGCAACAAAGTGTTTGAGCAGTTATCTGTAGCTAAAATGAGATATTTATAAAGAGTTTTGCAAATCTTAGAGGGCTATATAAATTATAGTTATTAACATTGATGTGCTTCTCAATAATTTTAATTTTCAAAAAACATTAAATGCCAGTTGTGTGCAAAACACTGTGTTGGTCACCAGAGGAGATGCAAGTATTCTCTGCCCCAAAGAGTTTACAGTATTATAGTTGGATATGGTACATACAGAAATAATGATACATATTGCTTTCCAGGAGCAGTATTTTTTCTCTATAATGTATTGCTTGCAGCAGCCTTCACAGCTTTCGTAGCTGGGGGTGGGGGTGGGAGGTGGGGGAGCAATTCCTGTGGAGAAGGGGTCAGCTGTTTCCACCAAGTGCCACATACAGGGCAGTGAAGCCTGTCTAGCTGAAGTACTTAAGAAGAGACAAGAAGCAGTATGTGCCAGGCAAGTCAAACCATCCTAATACCTGATCACCATTTTCCCTTACATGCTGATGAGAAGAGCCCAGGATCCTGAGCGCAAGAGCTCTGAGAATAGCAGTGTCCTCCTAAACACAAGACCTCCTTCTAACCTAGCTCCCACACCTTCACTGTGGAGAGGGAGCCCACCTTCCTTATCATCACCGACAACTGGTGACCAAGTGCCACCAACAGCCAGATAGTGATAGAAGCCCTAGGAGGATCAGTGCCTCTCAGACCAGTTCTGTTTCCAGTTCAGTCCACACAGCCATCATTGGGGAAAGAAACTCCTATGTAAAAGAAACCAGCCATTTCCACCAGCTGCCATACACAGAGCAGGCAAACCAGCCTCGCTGAAGCAGCCAGACATCCTGAGGAACAGATGGGATGCAGTACGTGCCAGCAAAGTCAGATTGCTGCCAGCACCTTGACCACCATCTTCTCCCTAGATACTGATGGAGACAGCCCTGGACCCTGAGCCTTGGGAATAGCAGTGCTTCCAGCCCAGTGCCCTCAGTCATCATCCTAGGAAGCCACCTTTGTGGAGATAAGGCCTGGCAATTGCTCCTGCAGGTGCTAAAAAGTCAGCTGCTGCAAACCCAGAAAAGAAAGTTCTTGCCACCAAAGTCTTTTGTGCTGTAAACAGTTCAACACCAGAGACTGATATGATTTTAACAGCAGAAATGATATTAAAGAAGCATTAACATGTGCTTTGCCACTATGTAAGGAACATGAGACTTTTTCATCTGATTTGCAGCTAAAACCTTCTATAGGTATTGTCTCCCCCATTAAAATGTGAGCTTCTTGAGAACAGAGACTGTCTTTTCTATTCATATCCCCAGTGGTTAGCACAGTGCTTTGCACATAGTAAGTAAGAACTTAGTAAATGCTTCATTCATTCATAATATAAGTTATGTTATGTAGATGACATTGCAGTTCATTTCATTAGGGCCTTAATATATTGTAGAGCCTCCTGGAAGAGAACTGCAATCACCCAAAAGATTTTGGCCTGTTCATCCCCATAGGAAAGACTAAATGGAAAAAGAATATCTATTGCCCAGATTTCAACATGTGCCTGAATTGTCACCTATCAGAACTTTTCCACCAGTATGTTATCTAAGACAGACAATACAGATGGACAATGAGATAGGCCCAGACTTGAAGAGGAAGAGAATGGGCTGGATTACTTTTATGAAATTACAAAACACTTTTACGGGCTCCAAGCTTCCCCCAAAGTCTATCTTATTAATGCAAACATTTACCGGCATTGATGTATGGCAACAAGATGTGTAAGACCACTGTCTCTCAAGAACTAACAATGAGCATCCCACAGAGGGTAATGGAAATGGTGGTGTGAATAGGCTGCAACATATAACTAACACAGGACTCCAAAGAAGAAGAGTAAAGATATTATCAAGGAATTGCATGACAGAAAGAGAAGTTGGGCTGATCACATGACAAGAGTGAAAGAAGACAGGTGGACAGCCAGTGTGCTCACCTGGGACACTTGTGATGTCTGGAGAAATTGCAGGAGCTCCTTAGCATGTCAGGTGGACCCCTGTTTGTAAACTTTTGGGAGACCATGAATGAGAGTCAAATAGGATAGACCTGCACGGATATGTAACAATCTATATCAAAGGAAGGGACTTCTGAATCAATGAGATCATAGTAACATTTGCAAATTTGAGTATAACCTAGTATAGTGGTGTGGATTTCAGGTTAGGCAAATTTTACCAAATTTATAGTAGCTAGATTTGCATCAGTGAATTATGATTTACATGAGTAGTTCCAGTGTAAATGCTTCCTTTTGGGAAGTTTGCAAAAATATTATTAATAAAAATCATGGGGCGGCTAGGTGGCATAGTGGATAGAGCACCAGCCCTGGATTCAGGAGGACCCGAGTTCAAATTCAGCCTCAGACACTTAACACACTTACTAGCTGTGTGACCCTGGGCAAGTCACTTAACCCTAATTGCCTCACCTAAAAAAATAAAAACAAAACAAAACAAAACAAAAATCCTACTATTAACACTCAGACAACTATTAACACTCAAACCTATAGGCCAAAATCAAATCCTGACCACCAAGGTGCCAGATTGCTACTGGTATGGAAGCGGATTAAACCTCATTTTAGTTCAAATAAAAATATTAAGAAATAACATTTCTCTAGCCTAAAATCTTTTCCAGAATTTTCCTTTAGGAAAACATAAAAGATCAAGAACAAAAGCTAAGTCTCCAGAAAATGAATTGTGTGGTGACTAAATTTAGGAGAAATATCTTATATATTTTAGAGATTACGGTCACCTCCTTTACCCCGAAAGGATTAGAATATTGTCCTATCTAAGGCAGTCTCTTCTTTACTCATTTCCTGAAGGGATTAGAGTATTGATGAGAGGGAGGAGGTCCCTTTAGTTACTTTAGGTCATGTGTGACCAACTGAGGGAAGAGCCCTTGAGAGAAGTGATCAAAGAACAATGAACAGTTTTAGGAAGATGATTTTGCTTTTGCAAAAGATTAAGTTGACTATTGCTCTATTAGATGAAGTAGAAAGTTGACCTAAAACTTTTTTTTTACCACATTTTCCTTGTTCAAGAGTCCTATAAATGATACCTCAAATTGTGTTGGGGTAGAGATAAGTCAGCAAGCATGAGGGAACTCTTAAATAAATAAAAATGGTTTCTGACAGACTTGTACCTAAAGCACACAATTGTAGTATAATTTTTTTCTAGCATCTGTATCTTTCCTTTTCTCCTTTCTTGGTACAAAGTAAATTTATATATGTAGTACAAGCCATGTATTTATTTATTTGTTGGTTGGTTGGTTGGTTTATTTATTTATTTATTTTTGGTGAGGCAATTGGAGTTAACTGACTTGCCCAGGGTCATGCAGCTACTAAGTGTCAAGTGCCTGAGGCTGGATTTGAACTCAGGTCCTCCTGAATCCAGGGTCAGTGCTTTATCCACTGCGCCACATAGCTGCCCCTAGCCATTCATTTTTTTTTTTTTTTAAGTGGGGCAATGAGGGTTAAGTGACTTTCCCAGGTTCACACAGCTAGTAAGTGTCAAATGTCTGAGGCCGGATTTGAACTCAGGTACTCCTGAATCCAGGGCCAGTGCTTTATCCATTATGCCACCTAGCTGCCCTCTCATTCATTTTTTATTGTGGATTTTCATATAAACAAAGTCAGAATAAACAATTTCAAGAAAGGATGAAAAAAATGAGGTACATGAATACAAATGGAAAACAGTCTTTATAGAAATAAAGGGAGACAAATAACTAATCACTCATGATTTGTCTCTACTGATACAATAAAAAGAATACTATCTGAATTTATACAAATAGTAACATACCAAATTGCCAAAGGATTAGTTTTTTCCTATCTCTTTCTGTTGGAATTTGTTGGGTTTGCATGGAAAGATTGATGATATTGTAGTTTATTTTATATCCTGAAACTTCACTGAAGTTATGTTTTTTAAAATTAATTTTAGGGGGCAACTAGCTGGTGCAGTGGATAAAGCACTGGCCCTGGATTCTGGAGGACCTGAGTTCAAATCCAGTCTCAGACACTTGTTACTAGCTGTATGACCCTGGGCAAGTCACTTAACCCCCATTGCCCCAACAAAAAACCCCAAAAAACCAAAACCAAAAAAATTAATTTTAGTTGAATTACTAGGGTTCAATAAGCAAACCATATCATCTGTAAAATGAGCAACATATATACGAAATAGTTTTTTCTTTGCCTGTGCTTATTCCCTCAATTTTGTTTTCTTTTTTATTTCTATGGCTAGTATTTCTAGAACTGTATCAAATAATAGCAGTGATTGGACATCCTTTTTTTATCAATGATCTTGGGGGAACAATTTCTAGTGTTTATTACAAATGATATTAACTCTCGATTTTAGAAACTATTTCATTTTTTCCACTGCTTTTAAGCATAAAGATTTTTGTCAAAAGTCTTTTCTGCATGTATTAATAAAATGGTGTGATTTTAATTATTTTTATTATCAAATGTTCTATTATGATTTGCCTAATACTGAATCATTACTGAATTTCTGAAATAAATCTAAGCTGATGGCTATTTCTGATATATTTCTGTAACTTCTTTGCTAATATTAATGTCTATGAAACAGAAGTTTCTAGGGCCTATAAAAACTTTAATCTAGTCCTGATTATTGTGTGAGGAGCAAGGAGAATTTAAGAAAGGTCCCTAAGGATAAAAACTCACGAACTATTCAGACAACAAGTACTTATTAAATTTGTAAATCAGGAAAAGCAAAAGCAATTCTTGCCCACAAAAGCTCACATACTAATGGGAAAGACTATATAAAAATAACTGAGTACAAATAAAACATATACAAAGTAGATGAAACATGAGAAAGCACTAGCAGCTAAAGAGATGTGGAAAGGCCTCCTGCTGAAGGTAGGCTTTGAGAACCATTACCCTTGATATATGTTGAAGAAAACCCTGGCACTTTAGGAGCTCAGACATATGGAAATTTATTCACCAGAACATCAGAAATGATCAGATCCTATAAACTGTAGGGTTTTTTCCCCTATTTAAAGAAATAAAATCAGTATTTTACTACAGCTAAATTAGTAGGCAAAGTTTCATTCTGACTATGGTGATGAGGTATTATGTTCGGGTTCTGAAAGGTTATGGCAACAGCAAAAACCCTGGGAGGTGCTACCAATTTGAAAAGGCTTTAAATATAGGTTTGTGGAAGATAAATATGCCATGTCTCTTGTTTGAGGGCAAGTCTAGCAAGCACAGAAGGACCTGTCACTAGGTTGGTTACTAAGCAATTCATGAAACAGACATGATGTGGAAGGATTGTAATGCTGGATAAAATTAAAGCTCTTTGAAACTACCAAAGTAAACTTTTAATGACAATAATGAAATTTATTTAAAAAGAGGAACACTACTAATCAACTGTCTCCATTGGTAGTATTTTGTATCTATAAATTTGGACTTCAAATTTCACGCAAAGGAAACTTAAAATTTTATAAAATTTCAAAAAGAAAAAGAAATAGAAATATCACTGACTGGAGATACTTGTGATTGTTAAAAATAAAAACAATGTTGTTACAATATAAAATCTTGGTTTTCATGTGAACTTTAATCTAATAAAATGAGCCACATTCACTTTCATGATCACTGAACAAATTTAATTCATATGGGCCTGTACTTTGTGTAATTTTAACAGTCTTTAAATGACTTTGCAAGTTTCTTTTCACCACTTGAAGCTCCTAACATATATTGCACCACACTGGACAGTGTTTTACCAACTAGATGGGAAGAGCTAAGAGGGTTCTAAACTTCCTTCAAAATAATCTGTGTAAAATATGTTTTTGCATTCTGCATTAATTTCCTACCATTGGGGGTGTGCATGGGGAAGAGGCATACTAAGAGTACAGGAGAAGCAGTGTGGACCAGGAAAGAGAAATATTTAGAAAAGAATTACATGACACAAGGCAAGTAGCTTAACCTTGCACTACCCCAGGCAACTCTCACATTGCAGAAGAGCTACATCTCCATTTGTGGAGGGAGTTTCCTCATTTGAGAGTTCCCTACACAGTCAAAACCAGTTTTGTTTTTTTTTTATCAGTACCTAAATTTAAAATCACAGTGTGATGATTAAAACCCAGTATGATCCTGGATATCGAGTCCATTGTTAATCCTAATACTGCTGTGAACCTTTGGGCTGTCCCTCATGTATGTCTTTATTTTCTCACCTGTAAAATGAGGGTGATACACTCGAGCCTAATATCCCTTTCTAGCCCTAAAAGTTATGGCTATGGAAAATCTAGCAATATTACCTATTTCAGAGCAATTCTGCTTAAAAGGCTTATGAAAAAGACAGGATCAGTAGAGTCTTGAGACTGACTGGTGAGAAAATGATGTAGGAGAAAATGTTCATCAATAAACAAGTATTTATTATGTTCCTGGCATTGTGGTGGGCACTGGTAATAAAAACAACAACAAAAAGAGGAACTCTTTTTAAAAAAAATTTTTTTGGGGGGGGTGAGGCAATTGGGGTTAAGTAACTTGCCCAGGGTCACACAGCTAGTAAGTGTCAAGTGTCTGAGGCTGGATTTGAACTCAGGTCCTTCTGACTCCAAGGCCAGTGCTCTATCCACTGCACCACCTAGCTGCCCCCAAAAGAGGAACTCTTAAGGAGATTATAGTCTATCAAGGGAGACATATATATATATATATATATATATATATATATATATATATATGTGTGTGTGTGTGTGTGTGTGTATATATATATGTGTGTGTGTGTATGTATATATGTGTACAGATATGTGTATGTATGTGTGTGAGCATACAGATGTGTATATGTATATGTGTATGTATGTGTGTGAGCATACAGATATGTGTATGTATATGTGTATATGTATGTGTACAGATATGTGTATGTGTGTGTATATATACACACACAGAGTTGAAGTCTATACAGAATACACAGATACAAAATAAAATAAACAGATGGTAATCCTAGTTAAAGATAAGGAAAGAGTATGTGTTCTAGCAATTTGAGGCAGGGGTAGGAAAGGTTTGTGTAGAAGGAAGTATATCAGCTATGTATTTATGGAAGAGGGAGTCAATGAGGCAGAGGTGAGGAGGAAGTACATTCCAGGTTTGGGAGTAGGACAACATAAAGGTAAGGGGAATGGAGATGGAGTGTCATGTATCAGGAACAGTGGTTGTTTTTAAGCATGAAAAGAAAGATGGTGCCATTTCTACTGTTTGGGGAACACCCAAAGGCCCCAGCTCAAGGGGATTGATTCCATTAAGACTGATTGATTTCGTTGATTAACTCACTTAAAGTTAATTCAATTAAAACCACACCTGTCAGGCCCTCAGAGGGTGTGAATTCTGACCTCAACACAGGACCACCCTCAAGTCCAGTAAACCAATAGAATTGCATGATGCTAGCCAATTAACTTTAAGCAGTGTGTAAGGACCGCCTCTCCTCCGGACCCATGAAAAGCTTCCACAAGCAGTTACTCTCAGTTAGGCTCTCTGAGGTGCTAGTGGTGGCAGAGGACTTAGAGGAAGAAGCAGGCCAGGCTGAGCTCTATTCTCTCCTCTAGGCTAGGTAGGCCTTTTCTTAACTTTCTGATCCAGGTGTTCTTTTTACTAATACTTGGAATACTTTAATAAATTATTGCCTCAAAACTGGTGCTAAAGCTTCTACTTTATAAGTAACAACTATTTTAGAAACCCCAGCTAATTTTCCCCAAACTTGGGACAGAAATAAGGCGACCACATATAGTTTTACTCTCCACACTACTATAGCACTTGGAGGTTCTACAAATAATCTTAATGGATGACATAGAAAGGGCAGCAGATGATGGTGTTAATACTTTCAGTTTTCACAAGGGATATGCTTATCTTGCCCCTGGAGGTGGAGCAACAGAAACTGAATTGGCCAAACAGATCACCATCAAGAAATCTGCAAAAACATCTGAAGCTATTTCCCCCAGGTACTGGTAGAAATTCTGGACTTAAGGCTAATGAAACAATCTCTAAACTTTATGCTGTCCATCAAGAAGGAAACAAAAATGTTGGATTAGATATTGAGGCTGAAACTGCTCCAATGAAGGATATGTTGGAAGCTGACATTCTAGATACTTAACTTGGAAAATACTGGGCTATCAAGTTGGTTGCTCATGCTGCAGATAATTATGGCAAGGGGCATCTAGGTGACACAGTGGATAAAGCACTGGCCTTGGATTCAGAAGGACCTGAGTTAAAATCTGGTCTGACACTTGACACTAGCTGTGTGACCCTGGGCAAGTCACTTAACCCCAATTGCCTCACCAAAAAAGAAAAGGAAAAAAAAAAAAAGATAATCATGGCAAGACCAGCTGGTGGGCTAAAACCTCCAACAGGAAAAAAGGATTCGAATGATGATTAAAATGAGCAGGTTAACTGAACATTTCAAGTTAAAAGATCCTGTTTGTATTACAAGAAGATAAAGAAATACTATCAATTTTTGTGGCCCCCCAAAAGAGAAATGCATATACATATATGTACTGATGAAATTAGTTATTTACATATATTAACACATGTACAAATAAAAATTATAGGTACAGATCATATACATACATATATAATGTATGCATGGTCTGAACCTATAATTTTATCAGTGTTGGGAACTCCTAGAAATGGAATCTGTCTACAGATATAGATCGGAAATTTGTCTGTAAATCATTGGGGGGTTAAGTAACTAGCCCATGGTCTCCTAACTAGTGCCAGAAGTAGGACCTGGACCGAGGTCTTCCTCATGCCTAAGTTTGACCATGTCATTTCCCTGGTACAAGAATCTTCAGTGGCTCACTAATGCCTCTGGGATGAAATAAACTTCTCTACTTGGCATTTAAAGCCCTTCACGTTTTGGCTCCAGCCTCTCTCTCCAAGCTGTTGACACATTATTCCCCATCACATACTTCATGTTCTCACTGAATAGACTATTCGCGGTTTCTCCTGATACATGACATTCCATTCCCACACCTGCCTATCTTTGAACAAACTGTCTCCCATGCCTGGAATGCCTTCATTAGCACAACCTGTCCAGTTAGTAACCCAATTACTTCACATTTACTTATCTAGGTATGTGTTGTATCCCCTAGTAATATGCAAACAAGGAGGGCTGGGACTGATTGCAAACCCAGGGCCTAGCACAGTACCTGGAACAGTGCTGATACTTCCAAAGAGCTTGTTATCAAATCCCACCTTTTTTTTTCCTTGTTTTTTGGTGGGCCAATGAAGGTTAAGTGACTTGCCATGGGTCACACAGCTAGTTAAGTGTCAAGTGTCTGAGGCCGGATTTGAACTTAGGTCCTCCTGAATTCAGGGCTGGTGCTTTACCCACTGTGCCACCTAGCTTCCCTTTTCTTTTTTTTTTTTTAAAGTGAGGCAATTGGTGTTAAGTGACTTGCCCAGGGTCACACAGCTAGAAAGTGTTAAGTGTCCGAGGCCAGATTTGAACTCAGGTACTCCTGACTCCAGGGCTAGTGCTCTAACCACTATGCCACCTAGCTGCCCCCCCTAGCTTCCCTTTTGAAGTGCTTGTTATTAATTCTTCACTCCAAGTCAGGTCCTCTATTCACTGTTCTATGCAGCCTCATATATTATAGATAGATATGGAGGTGGTGTGGCAGAATGATAATCATTTAACTTTCCAGGGTCATAGTTTCATAATCTGTAAAATGAGCTGGAGAAGGAAATGGCCAACTACTTCACTAACTTTGCCAACAAAAACCCAAATGGGGTCACCAAGAGTTGGACACTACTCAAAAATGACTGAACAACAACAACAAAAAAATGAGGCTCAACTAGCTGACCTTTGAGGGCCATCAAAATCTTTGATGCTACAGAAAGGGTGGCTATCTTGGCAGTCAGAGGGCATGAGCTGAATCTTAGCATTGCCATTTTACCACATATGACCTTGGGCAAATCACTTAAATCCTTTAAGCTACAGTTTCTTCATATGTAAAATGAGGGGACTAGATTAAATGGCTTCTAAGGTTCTTTTCAGCACCAAATCTCTATACATACACACGAATGTATGTGTAAAGTATACACACATGTAATATGTACATATGCACACATAATGCACTAAAAGCCACTCACAAAATTCATGCAAACCTGACATGATATGCCCCTACTTAGCTTTATGCAAAATTTTACCTATTAGGCCACACCTTGGCATAGTGATACAAATTTTCACACAAAACTATCATCTGTTTTAAAATTGTGATTCTTAAAAGATTGAACATCAGCCAGAGTTTGGACTTAAGTTTTTATATATCTTGTATGTGTGTGTATGTATATATTCCACATGTATACATGCTTATGCATGTTTATATATGTGTAGATCTATACGCACCTCTATATATACACATATATTTATATAACAGATGTATAAAATCAATTATTAACTCTTCACATCCTGCAATGAACATATGCAAAGAAAAAAATGCAGAATTTCAAAGAACTGAACAGATGGGCTCTTGATAGAGGTAGAGTAGAAGAATAACTTTAGCAGAAGAGAGTGCAGTCTGACAAGTGAGGAGAAGAATGTGGAAGAAAAATAAGAAATGAACAGAACTGGAGTGATACATTTCTTACCAGGTGTTGCCAATTTGTAATGAAACATACAGTTCTCATGCAAAGAACCTGAATTATGTCCTTGATGTGAACAAACCACCATTGTGGTTAACACTGCAGCACCCATCTCTAGATTCATACCCAAAGAGAATACTTCTCACAAAGAAATAGCTCTTACAAAGGCCTGACTGAATGTCCTCTCACTCTATTACAGACTGACTATGTTACCTTGGGTAAGTCACTTAAATCTCTTTAGCCATAGTAAGCCCTTCTTAGGTTCTCCAAATACCTACAATCCTTGGTAGTAATAGCTAGTGAAAAAATAACCAGGCCAGGAAAACAGAAAGCATGGATTTGAGACTCAACTTTGCCATTTAGTAGCTGTGTGAATTTGGGTAAATCTGTGTCTTAGTCTCCACATCTGGCAACTGGATGAATAAATTGTCCTTTATATGTATATGATAGCTTAAGTCCACACTTTGAATCATGTTTAATCATGAAGGAAGAAAATTTTTAAATAACCAATACTTGTATGTGAAAATTGCTATTCATTTGAAAAGGTGAGCCGCTATAAATAAATCTAGGAACCTTTTAATCTGTCAGCTACTTACTCTGGAGAGTCACTGCAAAAATATAGGTCTGAAAAAATAGGTCTGCTAAAGCACTTCATAAACAAAAATTGTCTTTATTAAAATTATTAATGTTTCATCATAATCAGGTGCAAATCCACTTGCTATGATACCACTGCTCCCCACACTCATTACATATGACATAGGTCATCATTTGTTCATCTGGGTTTGCCCTGAGAACCCAACTTGGAAGGAAAAGTGTTCCTCTGGTAATCGTGGTGACCTTGCAATTAAATTTCTCGCAACGCCTACATTTTATTTTGTTTGTTTGTGTGCCATCAGCCGCTTGAGGAAGATAATGTTCTTGTATACACGACTCTGTGTATGAAGCCCTCAACTGCTTTAATTCATCACCTGCCATTTCCATGACTGTCATTTCAGCAAATTCTTTTGGAGACAAATTCCCAGAAAACAGATTTTGTTGTAAATGAGGATTTTTTCGGTTTTTCAAATTTGAGACTTTGCTTCTGATGCAATTCTTGTATTTTCTGAGATTTTTTGAATAGAGTGCAAAAACACACTCCTCAATTTCTCTTGCCAATTTGTGCCAGCAATCAGTTTTCTGTTGGTCGGTGGCACAAGTAACTAAGGCTCCATAAAGAAGTTCTACACATTTAGCTCTTGTGGGATCTTCATGCCAAGCTGATCTGCTGCCAGTGGATTTAGGGTCATGACTCCCAAAATGTTCTTCTGGGGCAGCACTGTTTTCTGGCACGATCCTTTCAACATCTTTTGCAACATCTTGGGGTAGTGACACAGAGTTAGAATTTGCTATTTCTAATATTTGTTCTTGACTTGGGTATGGGGAATTTTCTTCTTGAACTAGACTAACAAGTTCAGTGTTTTCCTTAGTATCTTTGAGATAAAAATTGGAACTATTCATTGGTTGAAAACACTGATTTTTATAAAGTGTTTTCCATTTGGACAGTAAACACTTGGCTCTCTTTTTGAAAACCACTATAGGGCAATGTTTCAAAACTCTGTATACAGCTCTCACAATATCTGTTTCTTGGAGATGCTCTATATTCATGTGAAAAGTTTCTAGCTCAGTCAGGTGATCTCCAAGATCTTGGAAATTCTTTTCTGTCAATAGCTGCTCAATAATTGAAGCTTTGATAGCTGCTTTTTTCTTGGTCTTGTCAGACATCTTTATACCTGAAAAGAAAGGGGAGGGGGAGAGCAATGATAATTACTTTTTAAAGTTAAAAATTAGTTTTTTACATGCTAACAAAACATTGTTTTCATTATTATTCCTGAGAAAAATTCAAGGCTGAATGTTGGTTGAAAACAGTTCTTTTTATAAAGTCTTTTCCACTTTTGTATTCTTTTCTGAACAACTGGTATTTTTTGAAACAGAAGTTATGAAACATAATAAAGTACAATAAAGCTTCAGATATGAAAATGTGAAATCTGGTACACAAAAGGTTATGATTTATAGTATTAAAGAACCAATGGAAAGAGGTTTTTAACTCTTCAGCATTAACAATTATTTAAGCCTCACTTAAAAAAAAAAAAAAAAAAAAGTAAAAAGGGGCAGCTAGGTGGCGCAGTGGATAGAGCACCGGCCCTGGAGTCAGGAGTACCTGAGTTCAAATCCGGCCTCGGACACTTAACACTTACTGGCTGTGTGACCCTGGGCAAGTCACTTAACCCCAATTGCCTCACTTAAAAAAAAAAAAAAAAAAAAAAAAAAAAAAACCAATTATTTAAGTAAAATATGCCAGATAATAATCTGGCCGCTTTCCACCTCTAAATCTACAACTCAGTAGTCTAGATCAACAGTAGACAATTCATATGATTGTCAGGATGCTAGATAATATCATTTCCATAATGTTGAGTAGCACTGAACTATTTTCTCAGAGAGCCAGATGATTTTTATGAAGTTCCTCGGTTGCCATATTTCTCATTTTAATGTAATCATTATTTTTAATCACAAGAGGGAGCTATAATATTGAAAATTAAAGAAAGGTTTCAAAATTTTACAGCTCAAGGCAGTATTTTATCACTACTTTATTTCACAACTTGGAATAAGTAACTTGCAATTAAAAAAAACAAAACCAGGATCAAAAGTCTTAGCTACTTAAAAAAAAAAAATCAGGATTTAAAGACTCAAAGTAAATTCACTAACATCAATGAAGGAGTGCCAGATTACTTAGGAGTTTTCCCTTTCCTTCAAGTATGGAAGAGTCCAGTGCCCAACAAATAAAGTTTGGTAATATTTGTTCTGCCACAGAGGAAAATTTCATCAAACTGTAGTTACAGAGATGTCTTCTGTAGAGTTAATAAAAAAGCATGATAACGGAAAGGATTGAAAAATGAGACAGGTAAAGGTTTCTACTGAATGTTTAAATCATTATTCTCAGTACAAGGGAAATAAAAGTTTTTCAGCATGGCACACCAAATATTACATATGTACTGTAATTCATAGAACACGAGTTTTGATTTGGTTACTGTCAGATAAAGAACTGATCAATGCAAATATAAAATATCCTATGAAAGCTTAGATAAAACACTTGCTCTTGGGCCAGACTTGATCAACAAAGAGTCACTGAAATTCTTTAGGGAATTTCAAGGTAAATACTAGAGTTGTTCCAGACCTCTACACAGCTATCCCTGGTCAATGATGACAACAGTATGGCATACCAGCAAAACTTATTTCCTTCCCTATTATCAATCTATAGTCTATAGTTTTTACTTAATTCAAGATTTACTGTGTGGAGGGAACAACATTTATCTCATCACATGATCTGCTGGGCGAAACAAAGGAAAAATTATTGTAGCAGTGTTCTTTAATAGTCAGAAGAGACCTGTCTTTGGATTCTGGCTCTGATCATTACTTGCTGTGTGAATAGTTTCTTAATCGCTATGTGTCTCAGTTTCTTCTTCTGCAAAATAGCGATAATACCTACAGTAAAAAGCACTGTAGAATAGAGGGGCTAGGGCGCTGGTTTCAAAGTCAAGAAGAAGAGTTAGGTTGGGGGCAGCTAGGTGGCTCAATGGATAAGGCACTAGCCTTGGATTCAGGAGGACCTGAGTTCAAACCCAGCCTCAGACCCTTACTAGCTGTGTGACCCTGGGCAAGTCACTTAAATCCCATTGCCCTGCAAACAAAACAAAACAAAACAATAAATAAATAAATAAATAAATAAAAAAGAAGAAGATTTAGGTTTAAGTCCTCCCTCTGACACACACTGGCTACATGACCTTGGGAAAGTCACTTATCCTCTTAGTGCCCCATGCAGCAAGTTACAGAGTAAAGCTTCTTAAACTGTGGATCATGAACCCCTATATGGGTTCATGTAACTGAATGTGGGGGCTGCAAAAAATCTGGCCACAGTAAAAGGTTATGTATACCTATTTTATATACCTCTATATCCGGGGTTGCTTTAAAATTTCTCTGGTGAAAAGGGGTCATGAATGGAAAAAGTTTAAGAAGCCCTGGGGTAGAGCAGCTGTAGATTTGCGTTGGTAAAGAGAGTTTCTTCATTGGGAGTAAGTCAACAAGAATTTAATAAGCACTTACTGGGTGCCAGGCTTTGTACTCAGCTGGGAATACAAAGAATGGGAAAAGACAGCAGTCTCTGTCGTCAAGGAGTTCCCTACACTAAACTCATGGCTGAGGTTGTCGTTGCTATTCAGTTGTTCTTCAGTTGTGTATGACCCTGTGGGGATTTCGTTGGCAAAGACACTGGAGTGGTTTGCCATTTCCCTCTCCAGCTCATTTTACAGATGAGTAAACTGAGACAAACAGGGTTAAGTGACTTGCCCAGGGTCACACAGCTATTACATATCTGAGGCCACATTTGAACTGAGAAGCCAAGTCTTCCCGACTTCATGCCTCACACTTCACTCACTGTGCCACCTAGCTGGCCAAGGGTGAGGACTTCATGACAAAAATATTTTATAGCGCCTACCTACTTCACAGGGCTGTTGTTAGGACAAAATGAGTAATGTAATGCTGTTTACACACTTTGAAGTACTATTTAAATGTCAATTATTTTAATTCATTATTTAAATTGTTGGGAGTTCTCCTTCTAATGACCCCGACTACATCTCCTCAAAGAGTGAGTAGGTTTTCACAAGCTTCTTGGACTAAAAAAATTCATTGCCCTGTGACTCCTGATGATCAAGCTGACTATGAACGTCTTCCCACCTTACTAGGCTAGTCCTTGGATGACAAATACATAAGACAGTCCATTACCAGGCCCATATCTGAAGCCTTTTCAGTTTGGTAAGACCTCACAGAGGATGTGCAATGGTGTCATTGACTTTGAGAACCCAGGGTTATCTCCCTATCATGACAAAGCATCACAGTAGAGACTTATCCTAAGCAATATTAAATTCCTTCTATACACTGACACAGGTGAGAAATAATGCTGTAGTTGGAATCGGGAGAGACGGGTTGAATCTTGTCTCCAAAATAAACAGCTATATATCAGCAAATATCACTCACTGTAAAATGAAAATACCTGTACAGTACTTACTCACAGGGTTGGTATGAGGATCAAATGAATTTATATATATGTATGTATATATATATATATATATATATATATATCTTTTAAAGACTAGATAAATATCAGCATTTTCCCCTTTGTTTATAGTTTGATTTCTTTTAGTTTAGTTTCGTTTTAGTTATTAGATTCATGGCAAGGTAAATAGTCAGTGGCTGCTGGCACAAGGAGAAATAGTACTTGCATTGTGCCAAAACAGTGGTTACATACTTAATAGGTGCTCAAGAGAACTATAAAACTATAGTTTTATATACATAACCAATTCACTGGAGTACACAAAGCAATAGAGGGTGTTTGAGAATTACTGCAATTTATGTCAACATTTTATCACATTGAAACTGTCATCTAGCTCTATTTTGACAAGAATACAACAAATATCTGTTAGACACAGGAATCAGACCCAAACCATCAATCAGCTAAACTTACTGAATGTTTTGATGCAACAGTTGAAGAATTAAAGTCTGGTGGACTGCAGGTATGTTTCTGCTGATTAAATTAATTTAACTTCTATATTCTTCAGTTTCTGAATCTATAAAGGGAACTAGAGTAGTTACCTTCTAAAGTTCCTTATGGCTTTAAATCTATGAGCACTTACATCGTGTTGAAATCAGGCATAGCCAAATTCAACTATCATTAAATGTGTGAATACATTTAAAAATTATGTGAATACATTGTTGTAAGATGATTTTTTCATTAAAGATAATGAGAATTTCCTTGACTTTATGAATAGTAATTAAGTTTTGGGTTTTTTTTTGATTATACATAGTATCAGTTTGTTTTTTCAAGAGATTTATTTAACTTTGTCTGGTGAATTGCTTCCCCACCACATATGCTCAAATGTGTAATAACTATTGTATAATTATAAATAACTGCATAATTTACTTCAGAAGGAAACTGGGATTAACAAATAGTGGTATTTTAGGGAGACAAAAAATAATCTAAATGTAGACTGAAGAAATAAGTAAAGACCAAAGAAGTAAGGTCAGAGGAATCCTAGATTTAAAATAGATTGGATAAAATTAGAAGAAAATGAGAATATTATGAAGTACAAAATGGATGATTTTGGTTACATTAAATTAAAAAGGTTTTGTACAAACAGAAGCAATGCATCCACAATTAGAAGGGAGACAGAAAACTGGGAAACAATTTTTGTAGCCAGTACGTCTGGTAAAGGCCTCATTTCTAAATTATATCAAGAACTAAATCAAATTTATAAGAATCCAAGTCATTCCCCAATTGAGAAATGGTCAAAGGATATGAACAGGCAGTTTTCTGATGAAGAAACCAAAGCTATCTATTCCCATATGAAAAAATGCTCTAAATCACTATTGATCAGAGAAATGCAAATTAAAACAACTCTGAGGTACCACCTGACACCTGTCAGATTGGCTAATATAACAAAAAAGGAAAATAATAAATGTTGGAGAAGCTGTGGAAAAATTGGAACACTAATGCATTGTTGGTGGAGCTGTGAACATATCCAACCATTCTGGAGAGCAGTTTGGAACTATGCCCAAAGGGCTATAAAGCTTTGCAGTCCCTTTGACCCAGCAATACCACTATTAGGTCTTTTTCCCAAAGAGATCATAAAAAAGGGAAAAGAACCCACATGTACAAAAATATTTATAAGTTGCTCTTTTTGTGGTGGCAAGGAACTGGAAATTGAGGGGATGCCCATCAATTGAGGAATGGCTGAACAAGTTGTGGTATATGAATGTAATGGAATACTATTGTGCTGTAAGAAACGATGAGCAGGCAGATTTCAGAGAAACATGGAAGGACTTGCATGAACTGATGATGAGTGAGATGAGCAGAACCAGGAGAACATTGTACACAGTATCAACAACATTGTGTGTTGATCAACTGTGATAGACTTGATTCTTCTCAGCAATACAATGGTCCAAGATAGTTCCAAAGGACTCATGTTGGAAAATGCTCTTCAAATCCAAAAAAAACAACTGTTCAATCTAGATGCAGATTGAACCATACTATTTCAATTGTTTTTGTTGTTGTTGTTTTTCTTTTTTGAGGTTTTTCCTTTTTGCTCTGATTCTTCTCTCATAACATAATAGTTGCAAAAATATGTTTAAAGTGATTGTACATATATAACTATATCAGATTACTTGCTGTCTGGGGGAGGGGGGAGGGAGAAAAATTTGAAACCAGAAATCTTATAAAAACAATTGTCAAAAACTATCTCTAATTGTAACTGGAAAATAATAAAATATTTATATGGAAAAAATTAGAAGAAAATATACAGTTTGGCAAAGTCTTTGCATTAAACATCTCTAATAAAAGTCTAACACCTTATCTATAAAATCTATCAAGTACTGACGAAAATTTACAAGTCATTTCCAATAGACAAGTGTTAAAGCATATGAACCGTTTTCAAAAGCAAAAATACACCCTCCTATCAAAAAGCATCTAAAAAACTTATAAATCATGAATACTGAAAAATGAAATTTTTTAAAAGTTTGAAAATGGGTACATGATTTACACATAAAGGGTGATACCATAAACAATGTCAGATTTATGGAAAGAGGAAGAATTTAGGACCACAGAAGAAATAGAGAGCAAAACAAAATAGAAAATAGAAAATTTTGATTATGTAAAATTAAAAAGGTTTTGAACAAACAAAACTTATGTAACCAAGATTATAAGGGAAGCAGAAAACTGGAAAAGAATTTTTGCAAAAAGTATCTCTCATAAAGGCCTCATTTCTGAAATATATAGCAAACTGAGTCAAATTTATAAAAATACAAGTCATTCCCCAATTGATAAATGGTCAAAGGATATGAACAGGCAGTTTTCAGACAAAGAAATCAAAGCTATCTATAATCACATGAAAAAATGCTCTAAATCACTACTGATCAGAGAAATGCAAATTAAAACAACTCTGAGGTACCACCTCACACCTATCAGAGTGGCTAATATGACAAAAACGGAAAATGATAAATGTTGGAGAAGGTGTGGGAAAACTGGGTCACTAATGCATTGTTAGTGGAATAGTGAACTGATTCAAGCATTCTGGAGAGCAATTTGGAACTATGCCCAGAGGAACTATAAAACTATGCATACCCTTTGACCCAGCAATACCACTTCTAGGTTTATCTCCCAAAGACATCCAAAAAAGGGGGAAAGGACCTATTTGCACAAAAATATTTATAGTAGCTCTTTTTGTGGTAGCTAAGAATTGGAAATCAAAGGGATGCCCATCCATTGGGCCGAACAAGCTGTGGTATATGATGGTGATGGAATATTATTATGCTATAAGAAATGACAAGCAAGATAATTTCAGAAAGTCCTGGAAAGACTTGTATGAACTGATGTATATATAGTAAAGTAAGCAGAACCAAGAGACTGTTGTACATAGAGACAGCAATATTGTTTGATGAAGAACTGTGAGTGACTTAACTATTCTCAGCAATACAATGATCCAAGACAATCCCAAAGGACTAATGAAGCATACTACCCACCTCCAAAGAAAGAAGTGATATTGATTGAACACAGACTGAAGCATGCTATTTCTGACTTTCTTTCATTTTTTCTTTTATTCAAGTTTTCTTGTACAAAATGACTAATATGGTAATGTTTTACATAACTGCTTATTGTTTCAGAGAGGGGGGAGGGAGGAAAGGATGGAATAAAATTTGAAACTCAAAACTATAAATAAAAATGTTTATTATTAGAAAAAATTTTAAAAGTTTGAGTATCACCTCAAACTCATCAAATTAGCAATGATAATGAGATTTGGAAAATTCAACATTAGAACAACTGTATGAAGAATCACAGTAACTGAAATTAGTTGAGTAGTGAGTCAGTCCAACTATTCTGGAAGACAATCTGGACTTATATAGAAAAGTTACAAAATTGTCCATACTTGTTGACAAAGAGGTCCTACTAGGATTACATCCCAAGTTAATGATAGAGAGATGAGGCTCATTACACAAATATTTATAACAGAATTATTTCTGAGCACAAAAAAGTCTAGAAATATGTACTGAATGATTTGGGGGGGAGGGAGAGAACAGATGAACAACTGTAATTTGTGAGTGTAATAGAATCTGTATTATATAATGATTATTATGAAGAATTCAAAGAAACATAGGCAAATTTTTATGAAGTGAAAAAGAGCAAAGAAAATAGAGCCAAAGGAACAATATACACAATGACTACAACAAAGTAAATAATGACAAACCTCAAAAGGCAACAAAAGTCTAGGCAAATAAAACCACTCCGGTTGGTATCATATTAGGAAAGTTAAAGTACAACATCCTTCCTTCCTGTTAATCAGAAAGACTATGGGACTGTACTATCAAAAGCAATCAAGCTATTAGATAGTTTTCATTGGTTGTTTTGGTGTAAATTACAAAGTGATTTTCCAAAAGCCAAGTTTGACCCTACTCCACAAACTCTAGAAGCTTCCCATGACCCCTAGAACCAACTATAGATTCTCTGTTTGACATTTAAATCTCTTCAAAACCTGGTCCCTTTATATCTTTATACCTTTCCTTGTTCTATGAACTCTATGATGCAGACATACTAGCCTATTTGCTATTTCACTTCGTGTCTCCAACTTTTTACAAGGGCTGTTTAGAGGTTTGAAATGCTTTTTTTTCTTCTAATTTCTGCCTTTCAAAATCCTGAATACCCTCCAGCCTCAGCTCCAGTGCCATGTTCCATATGAAGCCTTCCTGAGAGTTTACTCATCAAAATGACTCTAATCATTTTGTATATGCTCTGTATATTCTATGTTGCCTCCCTGTTTAGAAGGTAAGCTCCTTAACGATAGGAGCTGTTTCCCTTTTGTTTTTGTGTCTGGAACATAACAATTGCTTAATAAATTCTTCCTGATTGGTGGGGAGAGAAACTCTGCTTTGAAGTATCTGTTGTGTCAAAACAAAAAATACCATTTTTTAATACACTGGACTCAGAAACCTAGGCATAGCCATCTAGTGTTAGGGAACTCCATAATAACTGGACGAGCCATATACTGTTAAGTATGCTATAGATCTGTAGTTGCCTATCTATAAACAGTGGGTAAGCCCATATCATCTTCCCTGCCCTCAGGTCATGGTAACAAAGGTAACAACAGTATGTATCATCATACACTTTTGGCCTTTTCCAACCTTAGTATTTATGGTTACATGGTAAAGTAATGCCCTCAGGAGTGTGGACATTACATTGGGGACAATTTGCTCTGGAGCTAAATGTCTCTTCAGAATTTTCTCTTTAAAACAAAAACAACAAGAACAATAATCCAAACCCCCTATCATCCTGTGATAACTGACAGAAATTTCTTTGTATGAGATAAAGTCTTTAGTTTTATTCTTTAGCAAGAGCTTTTTGTTCATTCCCTATTCCCCCCTCCCCCCCCCTCCCCCCCCCCCTCCCAACACACACACACATAGCTGGTTTTAAGAGGTTTTTCCACATAGGTGCTTAATTGATAACAGAAATGTTTTTCTATATACTCTAGTCTTTTTATTTATTCTTAGAGAACAAATTTTACTTTATATCTATAGCCACTAAAACCATTCTTGGGGGGGGGGTGTCCTATTTTAAATGAACAGTAATGAACATGGTTACAATTTGTAGTAATTCTAGTAAATAGGTAGTAAAAGGTACTTATAGGTATACTATGATGTAACCAGCTCTAAACATATGTAAATAACTGACCACATATATTTATTTTCACAGCTGCCTCCTCACATGACAACCTGTCAATGATGGAAATACCTATTTATTAAGGGCTCCCTTCAAAGTCTAAGGGTAACAGTTTTTGCTGAGGGACTTATCCTGTCACTTAATGACATTTCACTTTGTTTTGAGAAATGTAATCTTTAATTAGATTGCAAGTGTGCTTTGTCTTAGAAATGGCACTAAGATGGATATTATATAATAATCACTGAGAACTCAAAGAAAATGCTTCTGGTAACATATGGATGAAGATAATGCACAGTCAATCCTGGCTCACGAAACCACACTACCCTTCTTCCTACCTTAACTCACCTCCCACCCTTAAGAGTGTTAAACTCAGTTGAGGTTTTTAAAAAGAGATCTGAGGTCCTTGGATGCCTTGCCATTCAGACTACCTTAATATATTCTGTATATTCCTTATTAGAATGCACACTCCTTAAAGAGCACGGACTGGTTTGTTCCACCTTTTTTGTGTCCTCCCTGGAGATTACTCCAGCAGCTGACATAGTAAATGACTTAATAAGTGTGTTAACTCATAATCTAAAAAAATTCCCTTATATCCTCATCTCCCACCATAACCAGGAAAAGGATCTATCACTTGCAGACTCTGAGATGACCTTTATGTAACTTTTGCCCTTGATATTAATTTTAACCGGATTTAACCTGATTTGTTGAAGAGGTAGGGAAGCAACATAAAACAAGTAGACTAAAAGTTCCTTTATCTCTCACAGTTCCTAGAATGGTGCTGAGAACACTGTATAGGTCCACTATATCTGTGAAATTGATCTCAATTTGTTACAAGCAAGTGCTCCTTGGGAATACTTTAGTAATGACTGTGTGCCTGTTAGTAAACTCTTTAAGTTGCAGAAGAGTTGCCCACTTGCATTCAAGTAGGGAGTTTCCTCACTGGAATACGATGAAATCTTAAATCTCAAAAAAAAAAAAAAAGTTAAAGGAAAAAATTTCCTTTCAAATTGCTGAAATTCAGAAAACTGGAAAATCTAAAAACTTAAATTTGAATTAAGCTTAATAAACAATTTCACAAGAATTAAATATTTCTGAATTTTAAATGGACCAATTTTACACTATTTTCTCAATAATGTTTTAAAAAGAAGCAGCAAAAGAAAATCTTTAAATGATTAGTGGACATTACATTTACCTTTTTTGAAAAGATTTCATTTTCAAAGGTCCTCAGGACACATATGCAGAATATCTCACATAAATACATTTCAACCATACAATATATATGTCTATGTGTATGTATGTACCTTTTCCTATAGCTAATGGAATTTAGCTGCATGAATCAACACTGGAAAGTCCCATGGAAGAGAAACTCCCTTGTGCTTTCTACTGGCCCTCAAAAATGAGTCTAATTCAGGACCCTAAAGAAGACTTTGGTTAGATTGGTCTCAGTGGACATGAACGAATTTCATTTAGGCACTGCAGCAATCTGGGTGAATTTTCCATGGCCTCTACCTCTTCAAAGGTAACAAAGAAATCCCAAGCTAGTTTTTCTTGGATATGGAGGCACCTTACTAGCGTTGTGGCTACAGTACTGGGCTTGGACTCAGGAAGGCTTCAGTTCAAATCTAACCCCAGACAATAGCCACCTAACCCTGGGAAAATCACTTAAAATTCTCCAAGCTTCAGTTTCTTGCCCAGGTCCTTCCCAACTCTCAATCTATGAACCTATTAACTTTCAATTCTGTGTAAATCTATGCCTGGCTTGATGGCCGAGGCAATGGATTTGGAGTCAAAGAAGTTGTTCGTGACCCAGTTCTGCTCCTTACTACTATCTGCCCTGGGCAAGTTACTTGGCCTCTCTAGGTCTTAGTTCCCTCATCTGCTCATCTGTAAAATGAGAACAAGTGAACTCAATGACCCTTCCAATTCTAAGTCTCTGCTATTACTTGTCAACTGTAGGTTAAGTCCATGACTGGTTCAGTAAGAGAGTCAGAGGACCTGGTACCTGTGTGACCTTCGGCAAATCACTAAGCCTGCCTCTCTGGCAGGCCTCAGTTTCCTCGTCTGTAAAAGGAGTCCAGCCAGACTCAATGGCCCAATTCTAAATCTGTGATCTCATTTCCTGTCAACCTTAAGTCCATTCCTGGCTCAGCAGCAAAAACAATGGAAGTGGAGTTTGAGGACCTTCTAGCTGGGTACCTGGCCTCTCCGGACCTCAGGGTTCTCACCCGTAAAAAGAGGGGTGCAATGAGAGGACCTCTAAGGGCCCTTCCTACGTTACCTTTAGGCGCCTATGAAAACAAAACAATTTCCAGCCCAGGGCAGGCGGAGTCCGGAAACAGGTGAGGCACGCGACGCCCCTCCCCCACGAGGGCAGCCTGGGCTAGGGCAGGGGGTGAACGGACCGGTTACGGGAGAGATAACGAGCGCAGCGGAAGCGCCGGACTGCGGCTGCGCCCCGCCCACTTTCTCCCCCGCCCCGGCTCGGTTGGGGAAAGGCGGGGCCGTAACCGTTATCATCCACGCCGCCCCCCACTGCCTCGTTCGCACCAAAGGGGAGCCTTCCCGAAGTTTTCCATTCTCCCTAGGCCTGACCCGTGGTCCTTCCTCACCTGTCCACAGGAAGATGCGACAGGGGTTACAGGACGCGCCTTCTCCTCACAGAGGGTGGGTGAGGAAGGAAGAAGAGGATTGGATAGAAGGAGGAGAGGCTCAACCAATCAGAGGTCATGGAATGCCCTCCCTTTGAAGCCAAGGCCAGACACCTGCGTAGTAGGGAAGCGGAGCATGCGCCGTGCGGTCTGCGGCTTTTCCTCTTTCCTCTCCCTGGGAGTCTTTCTGCTTCCGGTTCTTGTTGGGGTGAGCTTGTGTGTTCCCTCCTGTTCGTTCCTGGCAGTGTCCTGTCACTTAGGAAAAGCAGTCCCGCTTTTATTTGGCCAAAGATCCCAGATACACATTTAAAGTTGAAGTTAAAGTCGGCTCTCCGTGACAAAGTCTTATTCACCAGTATAAGGGAAACTCCCTGGTCAGGGCATGCTTTTTTCTTGATTTGGTGCCTGGCCCGCGGGAGATGCTTAACTAAATATTTGTTGGACTCCTTGCTAGAAATCTGGATTGTAGCCAGATGGAGGAAAAAGAAGCCTCTTCCTTTAGAACTGTCTGGGAAACGTTTTATCACAAGTAGTTCTTTCTGTGGAAGAAAATTTTTAGCTTTTAATAGAACTGGTTTCCTTTGTAATCCTACAAAGAAAAAGTTAAAAGATTAGAGCCCGAGAAGCGCTATGGGCATATAAAGAAAGGAGAAAAAAATAACATCAGCTTTTACTCTCAAGGAACTCATAGTCTAATGGGGAATAATTGAAGGGGAGACCTGGAAGAGGTAGAAAAGGCATGGGATCACGGGGGCCGCTAAGTGGCGCAGTGGATATAGCACTGGCATTGGATTCAGAAGGACCTAAATTAAAATCCAGCCTCAGACACTTGACACTTACTAGCTGTGTGACCCTGGGCAAGTCACTTAACCCTCATTGCCCCCCTCCCCCCCCCAAGAAGAAAAGGTATGGGATCAACGATCCATGTAGAGGGCATTGACCTTGGCAAGGAGAAGGTCAAGAAGAATTCCCTTTCATTATCAGAGACTAGGGGAACCAGGAGAGAATGGGAGACGTCAGGGAGTTTTGAGATTTTGAGATGAAGAGAGGGAGAGAAGTGGGAACTCATGGCAAAATGGTATCTTTTCTAAGTATTAGACAAGGTCTTCAAGTAAGAGAAGAGATAGACAAAGTGTGGGAGGCTTGAGACAAGGGAAGATTTGAAATAGCTTCTCTGGGGAGTGAGATAGGAAATCACTTAGGGAGGAAGATTTCCTTGCTAAGGTGAGAGAGCAGTTAAAATTAGATAACAAGAAATTACAGGCTGTGAATTCCTTTTAATATTAGATTAGTGATAGAGACTGATATAGGGAATTCCCAGATGAGGAGCACCTGTAGCAATGTAGGTCAACACTATCTCTTGTACCTTATAGTCTTAGGGAATTGCATAGAAGTTAAATGATTTGCCTAGGGTCACATCATCAGTGTGTGTCAGAAGCAGAAGATGTTCTTGAGCCTGAGCTCTACAACTTGCTACCTTTAAATCTACCCATGTATTTTGAATACTGCAGTAGTTAATAAATACTTTCATATGTAACATTTTAAAATTATATGTAAAATTATTTCTTATATAAAAATATGGTTTTTATAGTTGGAGAAAAAATATTGAGTGCTTCAGCTCTAAATCTTTTGGAAAGGACACTGTAGCCATCCTTTTGAGTACATGTAGGCCTCAATAAATATTTACTGAATGAATGAGTGCATAAGCCTATGAACTTGCCACCCTTGAAAAAATGTTCTAATTGGATGAAAATGAAATTACTTCTAGTGTAGAAAGAGCAACAATTTCATGTTATTGGAAGGAGTTTTAGACAAAGGTCAGTTGCCCCTCTCATATTGCTAACTGAAACTTCAAAGATGGTTTGAAGTGCTAGATGCTAGGAGATGATGGTGGCTGAAAGAAATTTACCTAAATAGGTAGGGCTGCAGAGTTTTGACTTAGGAGTAATCTAAAATATTTATTTGACTCAAGAGAGTCTTGCTGTGCTAGCTGAGTATGGACTATGGGTTTGACTCACAAAAGAAGTCAAATAGCACTGAAACTATGAGATAATTCACAAAAGAGCTTTAACTGTTTATCTCTGGGAAAGAGGCCCCCTGGTAGCTGCAGTTCAATGAAGAAGTAGTAAATGGCAGGACCTGAGTAATAGAAGAGCCCAGTAGATGACATCATCACCTCTTTAAATGGCTTTGTTTTGAATCAATATGTCTTACCCAAAGAGGGACAGATCAGGCAGCTTGTATGCTATGGAAATAAATAGATACTGACCTAAAGTTTGCCTTAAATCTAGGTGTAACTGGGGGAGAAGGTAGGGAGGGCCATACTACAATAGAATGATTTTTTTCTAGGCATGTTAACATTTAGAAATCTTACCAAGAACTTACTCTTATCTCCCTTATTCCTACACCAATTGAGTTATTAAGGTAAATTCTAAATTTCCAAAGAATTAACTGGACAATATACTGATAAGACTGAATGGAAAACAGTGGGTGTGTGCGTTTCTGTTTTTTCTTAGCAAGGTAGGGGATGAAAGTAAACAGGAGAAGATAATTTTGCTGAATTGAAGAGACTGGATCTAACAAAGCTAGATTCAAAATACCCGGGTGAACTGGAGGAAAATGAGTTTTGAAACCTTTCAAACTCATCCTGATATTTTAATTCAGGTATCAGTAACAATCAGTTTGCAGTAGCATATTGTTGCTAGGGTCTAGTTGCTAGGGTTCTTGGCAAATGTAGTTTGTTTTTCTTACCTTCCGGTCAATTTGTATTTGTTACCTTCCAGTTTCCAATCCAAACCAAGACAATCAGATAAACATTTATTAAGTGCCTTCTCTGTATAAGACACTATGCTAGGCACTGGAGATAATGCCTGAAAAATAGGAACTAGGCTGCTCTTACTGAACTTCTATTGATAATATGCTGTCAGGATGCAATATGTAAACAGGTAAAAATATACATAATTGGAGGAAGGGGGGAGGAAATAATAACAACTAGGGGGCTCAACAAAGGCTTCAGAACATCAGCTGAGCCATAAAGGAAACCAGGGTTTCCAAGAGATGGGGGTGAGGAGGGAATATATTCTGGGTAGAGGAGACAGCCAATTCCAAAATATAGAGAGGGGGAATAGAATGCTAGTTCTGGGAGAGGGCACACTTCGCTTTGGCTGAAACATCTAGTGTGTGAGTGGCACTAATGTGCTTTAAACCTGGGAAGGTAGGCTAGAATCCAAATGTGAAGGGCTTTATATGCCAGGCTGAGGAGTTGATGTTATCCTAGAAACTATAGGGGGCACCTCAAGACTCTGAGCAGGCCAATGATATGGCCAGACTTGTGTTTTTTAAGGAAGATTATTTTGGCAGCTGTGTGCAAGATGAATGGAGGAGTGGTGGTAGTGGTAGGGGAGGGATATAAGGGAAGAGAGACTGACATCTGGGAATCCAGTCAGGAGGATAATTCAGTAGTCCAGGTAAGAGGTGATAAGGGCCTGATCTAGGGTGGTTTCAATGAGGGTAGAGAGGAAGGGAATATTGTAGAGACAAAATCAATAAGTCTTGAAAACCAATTGGAAATGGGAGGAGCAATGGATAGAGTCAACAATGGCCCAGAGGTTGTAATGCTATCTCTCCTTTATGGTGTTGGTACTCTCCTTTATGACCCTCTGCTCCACCCCCTGTCTTCCTTGGGCACCAGTTACCCTTGTTCTTTTCCTTCCTCCCCTAAGTGTCAAAAATTATTGAATTGTTGTTAAATAGATTATCTACCAGCTGCCTGGCAGCTGTGCAATTCTCTGCAAGGTAAGTACTCAATAATTGTGGGGTGAGTGAATGAACAAAATGAAAATTTCTCGAGGAGTTTTTACATTTTTGTTAACAACATTTATATCGTTGCATAAAATACAATTTATTCATATGGTACAGTTTGGCTTTAAATGAAATAAATTTGTGATTAAAAAAATACTGTTGTGTTAGTATCGCACAGCAGAGGGCACCATTATGCTCACTTTTAAAAAATCAGGACTATGAGAACTGGCAACTGGAAATAGAACTTAAAAACACTTTTCCCATTTTTATTTCATTAGCATAGATTATTCACTATGAATTAGTCACCATTTATTCAATAAGAGACAGTATTTTTACTATTTAAAATATGAAATAGCAAAATGCAATTCTGAAATGCATTCTCATAAATGGGGAAGGGGAATTACAGGGAGAATGATAGGGAAATGGCCTTGTGATAGGACCTAGTGAAGCCCATATTTCTCTAAAACATCCTCAGTAAAACTCTAAAACTGCAGTCATAATACCCTCGAAGAAGAAAGTCAAATGCCCAGCACAGGGCAGCCTCAGAACCCTAGTTGCAGCAAGACAAAGGCTTGGAGCATCATCTAGGCAATAAGGACAGCAGCCTAGATCTGAACTATTATAAGAGACAATGCCAAACAATTTCTGCAGCAAGTGGAGTCTACTCTTGACCACTACACTCAGGTCCTTGCAGTCTCTTCCCACACCATTCAGGAGGAGGGCTATGGAGTTCGATCCAAGCACCATTCCTTAAACTAAGACTAGAGATGGGAATAAATAGGAGAAAATAAATGCCAAACAAAACGAAGAATTCTTGACCATCTGGCAAAACTGAATACAATCCTATAGGGGTTAACTGAATCTTTACTGAAATAGTGCAGGGGTAAGCAAACTACAGTTTTTGCTTTCTTTTTAAAAATTTAAAAGAAAACCTTTTTTACAGCCTCTCAGTTAAGAATAGTTTTTCAGGTTCTAATGACTTTAAAATACACGCACTAGATGACATTGGTTTTGCTCTATAGCATTGGAAGTGAGCTGTTCTTCTGTGTGCTCCGTTTACTCATGTTCCCTACAAGTGTGCCCCCCATGTGTGATCTCTGTGTCCCTTCCTCCCATTAATAGTATGTGCATTCATGGGAGAATGTGCCCAAGTTATATGGGGAAATGTTCTGTCATTAGTTATCTTACCATGCTATTTAATTAAATGCCTTTACTTTGAACTAATTGTATCCTCTGGCTCTCTAGTAAAAGTAAACACATTGGTGACAGCTTGTGAGCTGTGGTTTTGAGTGGATGCAGACCCACAGATGACGCTGAGTCTGGGGTAGCATTTCTGTGAGGCCTGCATATGAAAAAGTGCTCTTTGAGGGACCAAATTCTGCATGAACTGTGAAATAAAAAAAGAATAAAATAAGCAAACCATCTTGAGTAATTGTCAGTTTATACTGTAGAGAAAAGATAAAATAAAAATTTATTTCTAGCAATATTTCATTCTTTTGGGCAGTTGTTCTCAGTCATTTGTGAGTAGAATAGCAATCAAAATATGTTGAAACATAGGGTAGTTGTTTTGTAATGAAATGTTTATCATTTCCCTAAAAGAGATAATAATAGACTACTGAAAATTAATCTTCTTGGTCATTATTAGAACTGGATTTGACTTAAATTTGATCAATCTCACCATAAACTTCTCTAAACATTGTTCCAGGAGAGCTCTATGATACTTCATTGAATATGTTTTCAAGTTGTCATTTAAAATTGTTGGCCATCGTTGATTCATTGGGAAAAGTGGGTAGGGGGAAGAGCAGGGAAAATGACATGAAGATCATCTATGGAAACAGAGGAATTGTAACTTGTGCCAATGAAGGAAGTACTAATGAATCCTATTTAATAAATTGTTTTTGGGGGCTGAAATCCATTTTCAGTCCTTCTTATATGTCTGAATGACAGTACAAAAACACTACACTTTCACTGAGTTCGTGAAGACATTTCTATTTCCCTGGAAATTCCCTAGGTACAAATGTAAAATCTTTTTCTCAGAACTTCCCAAAAGCCATTGTTATACCCTCCAGGTAATGGAAACAGCAGTTATCCATGGAATAAGATCAGAAAATGGAGTCTTTTCTGACATCCAGAGGTATTGATTGATGCTCATTTCCTGATAAACCATTAGACCCAGATAGAGGCTCAAAATATTGATGTTCTTATCAGTCACATTCCATGATACAAAGGTTAAAAACAATGAATCCTTCCTTGCAATCAAGAGGCAGATAATTTTAAGATACACACACACACACACACACACATATATATAATATATATAATGTAAAATATGTTATATTAATTGTGTTCAGTCATTTTTAGTCATGTCCAATTCTTCATGACCCCCATTTATTTGGAGTTTTCTTGGCAAAGATACTGGAGTGGTTTGCTGTTTCCTTCTCCAATTCATTTTATAGATGAGGAAACTGAGGCAAACGGTTAAGTGACTTTCTCAGGGTCATACACCTAGTAAGTGTTTGAAGCCATATTTGAACTTGGGAGAATGAGTCTTCTTTACTCCAAACCCTCTACTATGTCATTTAGCTGTTTTAGGTTAGCAGAAAGTTACTCTCTCTTGAATGGCCCCTACCCCTCCTCCCCCTTCAGGTCACCCTGGAGGCAAAATTTTCCTTTGGTCCAGGGTTTCTTAAATTTTCATTGTGTCATGTAACACTTTGGCAGTGTGGTGAAAACTATGTACTCCTGAGAATAATGTTTTTAAAAGTATAGCATAAATTAAGTTTTTTTAAAAAAAAGGTTAGTGAAGGGGCAGCTAGGTTGTGCAGTGGATAGAGCACCAGCCCTGGATTCAAGAGGACCTGAATTCAAATCGGGCCTCAGACACTTAACACTTACTAGCTTTGTGACCCTGGGCAAGTCACTTAACCCCAATTGCCTCACCAAAAAAAAAAAAAAGTTAGTGAAAATAAAGATCTAATTTTTTCCTATCCAAGTTAATGGACTCCCAAAATCTTAACTCCCAGGTTAAGAACCCCTGCCTTAGTTACCTTTAGTCTGCTTCTCAGGTTTTATAATTATGCTGAGAAAGCACAATGAGAGGAAATTTGCCTTAGGCACCTCCTTCTGAGGGAGGCATCTCATGTTCTTTACTCATCTGGTCTCCTTCTATTATTTAAATCAGCTTTGGACTTTGCCTGTTATCCTGCTGAGGATGTTCATGAGCCAAGATAGAGTCCTAATGGCTTAGACAAAAGGTTTGAACCTCCATCCCTTGATTTATATATACCACAGGTTGTTCATTACTTTTTTCCCCCTACCTTTCTTTTCACAGAAAATGAAATCATACAATCAGGAACAGTGAGGATGGATCTTTTATCTAACTGGGTTTCTTATTAATTAAAACAAGTAAACTTTAAATAACAACAACAACAACAACAACAAAAGCCTCTATATTACACGTCTATCCTCTTGGACAGAAAGGAAATGAGGGATGAAAAGAGGCACTTCGCCATTTCCATGAATTTTTGGTCATGACAAAAGTTCACCAGCAATTGGACATGCTCTGTGTTGCAGCCTCTGCTATACTGTCTGCCTCAGTGAACAAAAATGGTCCTGACGTGGAGCCTCAACACCAGCTGTGGTGGGCCACCCCTCTTTACTGTCCCTGTTTAGTGTACATTTCATTTCCTCTCCTCCTCTTTCTGTCTGGACTGAATCCAACTGTGAGAAGTCTACTTTCATCTTCTGTTGCACCAGCCGGATCTCCAGCTTCCAGTAGGAAGAGGGGAGGTAAGAAGTGTCATGTTCCATCTGACCATCCATCTTTCTCTATACTACCTTATTTGGTGATCTCATCAACTACCGTGGATTTAATTATAATCTCTGTACTGATCATTCTCAGATCTACTTATCCAACCCTAATATCTGTGCTGACCTCCAGTCTTGCATCTCCAACTTTCCTTCACTTTTCTTCTGGGTGGTGTCCCTTTCACTCATATCAGCTCCTTTGATTAAATTTTTTTTTTTTTGGTTTTTTGTTTTTTTAGTGAGGCAATTGGGGTTAAGTGACTTGCCCAGGGTCACACAGCTAGTAAGTGTTAAGTGTCTGAGGCCGGATTTGAACCCAGGTACTCCTGACTCCACTGCACCACCTAGCTGCCCCGATTAAATATTTTTTTTAAATTCTGAAGAAGTGCTGATATTTTTCCACCTTTCTGAGTTTGAAGATGTCATATAACCTCTCTGCTCCTCAGTTTTGTTGACTGTAAAAGAAGGAAGTTGGGTTAGATAACCTCTGAGACCCTTTCCAAATCTTAAGCTATGTTCTATGTACTATGAACTCCTGCTCCCTTTCCATTTTTCTTCCCATCTCCTGAAGTCCTCTAGTATAACTGGAAAGGGAAAAACTGGATAATATGATTTATACTTACTCTTGGGTAATAGCTAATGGATTAATCAGATGGTCAGCTAAATGGAGAAGGGCATAGCTGGACAAATATGAAGAACATAGCAGTACAAATAAGAAGATTAATATTGGATACGTTTCAACTCATGCTGAAAGGAAATCAGATGAGGTAGCGGGGGATGAAAAGGTGGCTCTAGCAAATGGAAGATAAAAGGGGTAAAGGAAATATTTAAAAGATAGAATCATAGCAAAATGGGCACATGAGAAAATTGTATACTTGGGCATTGAGCTAACCAAATTTTGAACAGAAGATAGAAAGGGACTAAGGATAGAGGAAGTAGTAGTATACTCTACTATACTGCTCTGCCCCATTTGCCAAAAGGTTAGGTTAGTGTTGAAATAGTTACCCAGATCCATCATTAAAAGTTGAGCTCTGGGAACAGTAAGGAAAATAGATTATACTGATCCTCATAATGATAAGATTAATGAGAATTACTTTTTAACAGCTATCTGTATGTACACAGCCCTTGTACATCCCTCTATTCAAGCTAATGCCAACTCTACTATGGAAAGGCTAAGTTTATTTAAAGGCTATTAAGTTTGGCCTGTAATGATTGACAGTGAACAAAGATCACATCTCACTGTTCACAAAGTTAAGAATGGGGTTTAAGCCCAGGAAATAGCATAGAGCTATTGGTTAGCACATACCCCAAGCGAAAGGAACAATAGAAAAATTTAATGGAATGCTTAAGACCCAAGTTAAGAAACTCTGGAGAAACAAAGGCCACTTATTGGAAAACAGTTATTAGAACTGCAGTAAGCCAATTAAATAAGATAAATCATCCTGCATTTGTAGATGACTTTAAAATTATAGCGCCAAAAAACCCCCCAAACCTAAACCCCCCAAAACAAACAAACAAAAAACTATAGCACCCCTTTCAAGCAATTCAGACAATAAAAGACAAAACATTACTGAAGGAGCCTAAATGTGGTACAGCCAACTCCCAACCATCAGTTGATTCCAGTAGAAATCATTGAGGTAGGAAATCATAATACAGTGTGGGTCACAAAGAGAGCTGGTAAATTCTTCTAGGATCCTTAAGCCAACTCACAAATAGAGATCTGTCAAATTCTTTTTTTCTTTTTAATTGATATGCAGGTGTTGTGATTTCAGGATTGGTGCCTTCTTGACTTTGTTACTGCTGATCTACACCATCAGTGTCAGACCTCTAAGTCTACATGCCCTTGCATGGTAGAACCAGATTAAGCTGTAATTGGGAAATATTTATTTATTTAAATTGGGGAAATATTTAACAAAAATAAATAAAATCCAGTAGAAGATAGATAATGTTCCATGTGTTTTTTTTTTAATTTTTTTTTTTTTTTGCAGGCAACGGAGGTAAAGTGACTTGCCCACGGTCACACAGCTAGTAAGTGTCAAGTGTCTGAGGCCGGATTTGAACTCAGGTACTCCTGAATCCAGGGCCGGTGCTTAACCATCTAGCTGCCCCCCCCCATGTGTTTTTTCTAAGTAAATAGGTACAGTGGTCCTTTTTCTGTTTGATTTTGATGCCAGTGGTGTACACATATCTAAAGCTTACTTCCGACCATGTCCCTGTTGTTCAGTGAGCTCCACTGGCTTCCTATTATCCCCAGGATCAATGATATTCTCTGTTTGGTATTTAAAGTTCTTCACAAACTGGTCTTTTCCTGCCATTCTAGTTTTCTTACGCTTTACTTTTCTCCACATTCTATAGTCTAGCTACATGGTCCTCAAACATGAAAATCCAACCCTTGTCCCCTTGCCTTGGCATTAGCTATCATGCTAATGATATGTCTCTATTGTTCTGTCTCCTCCACTTCACCTCTTAATTTCCCTGACTTCCTTCAAAAGTCAGTTCAAATCCCATCTTCAGCAAGAGGTCTTTCCCATTCCTTACTTGCTAGTATGTTTCCCTTTCAGATTAAGTTGCATTATTCTGATCGTACATTTAGAAGAGTTCTTAGGAAATTGTCTGAGGAACGTGGAAATTAACTGACTTGCCCAGGATCATATAGATTTGTAGATCTCAGAGGGTAGGATTCAAACCCAAGTTTTCCTGATCAAAAAAAAAAAAAACCAAACCCAAACCAACACTTTATCTGCCATGAAACATAACCTACTGTGGAATGTTTAAAAACTAGCTGTCTTACTTTGGACTAGAGTAATAAGTAATTCAAACATTTGAGCATGGCTTTTACATAATTGTGTTTTATCCAGCATCACTTGTCAGGATTTTGAAATCTGGTTAAGTAACCACAAAGGAAGAAACCCAATATAAATATGGATATGGGAATGTCTTTATACAAAGTATCCATTTTGGCAGAAGTTGTAGGAATGCAACTAAAATACCTTTTCCCACTTTTGATCAAAGTTCAGCAGGTTTCACATTTGATAGAGAACTCTCTGCCAAAGATTCATGTATTACATTACATTTCTACCCTGGTCCCATTTCTAAAAGCTGATTTGGCTTCTAAATTAGAATCATGGAACTTTAGCTAAAAAGGACATTAAAGAATCATCTAGTTCAAAATGAAAACCTATGCTTGGGGAGATCAAGTGCCTTGTCCTGGATGGCAAAGCTAATAAGTGACAGGTATGGCTAGAATTTAGATCTTACTCTCGGTTCATTCAGTGTTCTATCACACCATGTTTCCTTCCCCTCAAGAAATTTACATTTGATTCAAATTTTATGTATTTTATTGTGTTCTTTTCTACAATAAACTTTTTCATTTCCCAGTTATTAGCTCTCTCTTTTTCTCAAAATTACTTTGCATATATCTAGTGTTGACTCACTTGTGTATATATTTTATACCACTAGTAGAATTCAAATTACTTGAGGGCAGAGACTGAGTCATTTTTTGTCTTTGTATACCCAGTGCCTTATACATAATAGGCACTCAATGTTTGTTGACGTGGGTTGAAATGAATAGGAAAACCAACTATAGTAATTTATGAAACACAAATAAAATATTTAAAGCTCAAGAACCCCCAAAGCAACAGTGATAAATTTAATTTCTACAAAATATGATTCCAATCTGCATCTATCTCCCTGGTGTCCTTCACTGCCTGAAGGCCAGAATAGATTACATTTTACTTCCTTCCTAGGTCCTCTCTAAAGTACCTTTAAGGGAATTGGAGAGTGGCTAGGCTCTCTATAAATAGCTACAACCTCCAAGATGGTGTTCCTTCTAAGGAAGGGAAGTGGATAAGGTTTGTAACTCGCCTTGGCTCCTACAGAATACAGTCCTAGTTCTAAATCCAAAACCCTACTTGGGCTTACGTCCCAGGCACCTGGCTTCTCAGAGCTTCTCTGCCAGGTAGGCTGGTTGGCTGCAGTATCCCACTGGGCATCTTTCCTCCAAGGTCACCATAACTTAAACTTCTGAGTCTGGTGTGTCCAATAGGGATCACCTCCTGCACCTGAAACTGAAGACAAATGAAATGGAACAGAAACAAATACTCCTAGGCCCATTTCTCAGAGTTGGGGTAGAAGAGAGGGAGAGCAACTCTCTTCAGTTCAGTTTATGATGCCAGTACTTTGATTGTATGCTCTGGGTATAACAGGAAAACATATGCAAGACAGAAAGCGGGTGGGGGGCAGCTAGGTAGCTCAATGGATAAAGTGCTAGCCCTGGATTCAGGAGAACCTGAGTTCAAATTTGACCTCAGACACTTGACACTTACTAGCTGTGGACCCTGGGCAAGTCGCTTAACCCTCATTGTCCTACAAAAAAAGAAAAAAAAAGAAAAAAAGCAGGTGTTTTGGTCTAGTCAGCTTTTGTTTGTTTGTTTTTTGTGGGGTAATGAGGGTTAAGTGACTTGCCCAGGGTCACACAGTTAGTAAATGTTAAGTGTCCAAGGCCACATTTGAACTCAGGTCCTCCTGATTCCAAGGCCGATGCTTTACCCACTGTGCCACCTAGCTGCCCCCAGCCAGCTTTAAAGATACACATTGTTCTAATTGTGCAGCTAATTAAAGAATGGTAGGGGTGGTAGAGTGCCTTCATATTAGGCAATCTGGGTAGGCTTAGGAGAAGTTCTGTTATATTAGTTTGCAATGAATTTTAAAAAATAACACGTTATCTTACCATTTCATTTGCCAGATTAAAAACATAATGACTCTCTCTAGGAATTTAGGACTAGTTCAATGCTCTCATTTTACAGATGAGGAAACTGTGACCTGGAGAGGAAAAATTAATTTCCCATGATCACACAGATAATAATTGAGGTAGAATTTGAACTCATCTCTTGGCACCAAATCTATTATGTTCCCTCTGGGTTCCCTCTGCTGCAATAAAAAGTTGCAATAAAGAGAAACTGAAGCAGAAGTTTCTGAACATGATCAATTTATTAGCAAGGCTAGCACTTGCTAATAAAAGGAAGTCAATAGTTCCTCAGTGGCCAAAGATGCTCCCGATAGAGCAGCTTTTTATACAGTTGATTCCATAAGGTCAGTGATGCAAACTAAACTAAGATTGTGATTGATTTGCAACAGAGATGGAGGGTGGACTTACATTTTTCTAACTCATGATGACTTGCAAAAGGGGGTGTCCAGACTCTGTGGCAACAGGGAAAACACAGCTTTGAACAATATCTTCTTATCACCAGAGAGACTCACTTTTAGGGAAAAGATCTCCTGGCCAGGTTGACTCATCTTCTACTCATCTTCCTTAGCTTCCTCATGAGATGGGACCAGACTGTATTCCTTAAAATTAGGGAACCTATGCTCTTACAAACCCTACTACTGAGTCCCATTCAATTAAATCAAAATCTGATCCGTAAATGTTAATTCCAGTGATTAACTATAACTCTCAAGTATTAAGCAATATCAGTAGCCTACGTTTCATATTCAACACACACTTTACCATGGAAAATAGCCATACCAGATAGAACAGTTTTTTAAAAAATCAGTCAGACCAATATATCTGCCATCATGTACACATACATTTACATATGCACACGCATGTGCGCACACACAGAATTTAGAATAGAAGATTACATTCAGTTGCGTATATAAAGTGATAGAGATTTTTGAAGGATCTCAAAACTCCCATAAAAGTGTATACACACACACACACACACACACACACACACACACATTCTTCTAAGAAAAAAAATGCTGAGATTCATTGAAATTGAAAAATGCTAATTTTTTTCCATTTGTGTGTGTGTGTGTGTGTGTGTGTGTGTGTGTGTGTGTGTGTGTGAGAGAGAGAGAGAGAGAGAGAGAGAGAGAGAGAGGCAATTGGGGTTAAGTGACTTGCCTAGTGTCACACAGCTAGTAATTGTTACGTGTCTGAGGCCGGATTTGAACTTAGGTCCTCCTGAATCCAGGGCTGGTGCTCTATACACTGCCCCATCTAGCTGCTCCTGAAAAATGCTAATTTTAAAGAAAAATATCTTTTTTCCTCTTATCACTGTCTCCTTTGTACCTGCTTTGTAAGAAAAGTTCAGTTGACAAGGCTGTCAATCTAATACCTTTCATAGGCTAACTTTAAAATGATAGTTATTTAATTTTCTCTGTCAGATTTCCAGAGCCAAGAAGAATCAAAAGGGCAATCAAAATTTGGTTCAAACTGTTTTAAAAATGGAAAACTGTTTGAAAGCAGAAGTATTGGACAGGAAAAGAAATAATTGCTTTTATAAGATAATATCAGGTCATACTGTATTCCAAATCTTTGGTAGTTCCCATAATTGTGGAAAGAATTCATATCATATTTGTTTGGTTTGGAGAAATTAAATCACCCACATGATATATTAGAAGAGGTTTTTATATTAAATTCCTGGGAAAGGAGAGGAAAATAATGCTATCTGTCACTCAAAGTAGGTGAGCTCCACCTGCACCTCATGGTTGTTGAAGGTCCTACAAAATGTTAAGGTTTATCTTATGGCAACATCAAGGTGGAAGAGACTCTTGGACCTCAGTTTCTCTAGACAGGAAGGTGGGATTCCACATCCAGCAAATGCTTTGAACCTCTAAGAAAAAAAAGAGCATGAAAGTAAAAGATGAAAGAGTAAATCCATATAAAAGATGCAAGTTTTACATGTAAAACAGAGAAGGAAGTGATGGACGAGACCAAAGTTTGATAAGATTACATCTTGGTGGAATGACAGTAGTGAGGTTTTGGGGATGCCATGTTGAAAGTGGGTAGAAGTCATGCTGCCTCTGACTTCATCAGAGATTGAATACAACAACAGCAGGAATCCAGAATGAATCACCCTGACCAAACAAAATGATAGAGTAATAAGAAGCAGTGTAGTCCAGCTTCCCTGACAACTATTTCAACAATGATTTCAGAAGAGTATCAGACTGAGATCTGAAATCCAAAGAGAAATCATGATTGGTCATCCTTCCAGCACAAGATTGCAAATTCTCACAGGTCACACAAGGATACTGCAGTCCCACCAGAAGTATAAAGAACCTAGACCAAACACAAAATCACAATCTGGGAAATAAGGCTAGAAGGATGTCAATACAAAGATCTATTATGATGCTTAAGAAGAAAACCCATGAAAGAAGATAAATTCAAAATGCTTACAAAGCCTCAAAGAAAAATACAACTTGGTCACAAGATCAATTAGAATTCCTAGAAGAAATGAAGCAAGAATTTTTTTTAAAGAGTTAAAAATGGTGTTATAAATAAATGACAGTGCTAGAGGAAAGAATTGTAGAATAATGGACAAACTACAGAAGAATAACTTGGAAATAGAATTAACATTTTAACACAGGAGAGGTATAACCTTATCCAAGTATAACAGACTCCCTAAAATTAGGATGAACCAAACAAAAGTTAAAGAGAAAACAAGGCATATTAAAACAAACTCCAAAATCTTTTTTAAAAAGAAAAGAAAATGTAGTCTCATATAAAAAATAACTGACTTAGAATTCTAACAGATTAATGAAAAATAATTAAAAAATCATTGGACTACCTAAGATCCATAAACATTTTTTTAAAGAGCCTGAATATCATATTCAAGAAATCATAAAAAACAAGTGTCCAGACATATTAGAATAAGTCAGAAAAATAAAAACAGAAGAAAATCCAAAATGAAAATGTCCAGAAATGTCATAACCCAGATTCAGAGAAAAAAGGTCAATACTTCAAGTAGCCAGGAAGAAAGAATTCAAGTACCAAGGAGTCACAGTCAAACCACAAAAAATTTTGGAGTACCACTGTAAAGAGATAGAGAAATGAAATATAATAGGCAAAAAACATAATAAGAATAATTCAACTAAGAATAATTTGCCCAGAAAAAAAAAATTGAATATAGTCCTGGGCGGGGGGAGGGGGGCAAAAATTCAGTAAAAAGACTTCCAAATATTCCTTTTATTTCAGCTCATTTATTTATCTATTTACTTGAATTATTTATTTATTCATTCATCTATTCATTTATTTATTCATTCATTCATCCATTTGTTTGTTTATTTGTTTGTTTGTTTTGTGAGGCAATGAGGGTTAAGTGACTTGCCCAGGGTCATATAGCTAATAAATGTCAAGTGTTTGAGGCCGGATTTGAACTCAGGTCCTCCTGAATCCAGGGCTGGTGCTTTATCCATTGCTCTACCTAGCTGCCCCTCCATGTATTCTTTTTTAAAAAAAAAACACAACAAAACTTTCCTTTCCAGACTTTAATAAGTAATTGCTCAAATTTACAAAATCACAGCAATTAGATCAAAAGAGTAGCTATTTTCCTAATGATACAATTATATAATATTCTAGGTATCATTCCAAGAATAAAAAATACTTCTATGTTATATTTTCCAAGTTCACAATGCAAAAAACTATAAACATTAACATAATATAATGGACTTAAGACATGAAATATGAAGCAAAAACTTTTTGCCAATAAAATAACATTATTCCAGTTGAATGCATCTTCAAATCTTCCTACATGGAAAAACATTCCATTCATCTACCAATTTTGGCATTTTATAGGTATTTTATATTAAGAAACCAGTATAGAGTAGTTATCAATTTTTCTCTTACAGTTACAAAGGCATGGAACCAGCAATTGCCATTTAGAGTACAGATCAATTATGCTATGAATAATAATCTTTCCCAATTAATTTATCAACATCCAAGCATTCCTGATGAAAGAGACTAGAGCTGAATAGAAATTTTGAAACATAAATACAGGAGCCAAGAGAAATTTAATAAGATAAATAACAGTGAGCAACCAGAAGAATCTGTATAAGGATGTTTACATTCCAACGGATGCTTGTATGTATGGATCAAATGAATGGCTCTTCAGAATCATAATTCATCAGGGGTTAAAGAGGAAGTGAAATAAGACAGAAGGCCTGGGACTGGTTTTGATATGTTTCAATGACCTTAAAAAAGGAAGGAAAGGGGCGGGGAGAGGAAAGGTCATACCAGGGAGAAGTGGGGAGGGAGAGTGGTTGAATCTCATTTTCTCAGAATCACTTATTCAAGGGTCCTTGATGCCTATTTAACTCGGCCTCAGTTTCTTCATCTATAAAATGAAGGAGTTGTACTAGATAGACTCTAAAGTCTTTAAATCTATGATCTAGTCCAGTCTCCTCTTTTTATGTATGAGGAATCTGAGGCCCATTGTGTTGAAATAGCTTGCCTGAGGTACTCCAGTTAACTTGTTTTTTTTTTGGTTTTTTTTTGGTTTTTTTTTTTTTTGGTGAGGCAATTGGGGTTAAGTGACTTGCCCAGGGTCACACAGCTAGTAAATGTTAAGTGTCTGAAGTCGGATTTGAACTCAGATCCTCCTGAATCCAGGGCCGGTGCTTTATCCACTGCGCCATTTAGCTGCCCCAGTTAACTTGTATTAGAGCCAAGGCTAAAACTCAGGCTTCTTGGTCATGATTATACAATATGGTGCCTCCCTTCTCTTTTACTCTGTTTTTTTGTTTTGTTTTGTTTTTGGTGAGGCAATTGGGGTTAAGTGACATACCCAGGGTCACACAGCTAGTAAGTGACAAGTGTCTGAGGCCGGATTTGAACTCAGGTCCTCCTGAATCCAGGGCCAGTGCTTTATCCACTGTGCTACCTACCTGCCCCTTCTCTTTAACTCTGAAGAAGAAAATATTGAGTTCAGGAATATCTGTACTACTTAGAACTGTCATGAGCTAGAAGAGTTTGTAAGATAACCAAATGTATTCCTTTTATTCAATGTCTCATTATTTTAGGAGCTTTATCTCGTAGACATTAGATAGCCATTCAAGGTTTTCAAGTATGGGTATGGCATATTGGAAACAATATTTTAAAAATAACGAGTGAATGGATAGATGAAAAGGGATTTATCAAGTGCTTCCAAGCACTGAGCTAAGCCCCAAAGATACATATACAAAACAAAGACATTCCCTGCTCTCAAGGAGCTTACATTCTAATAGGGGGAGACAAACACATAACTAGATGTGAATAAAGTATAAGAAGACTGGAAAGATAGGAAGGGGTCACGTTGTGAAGAGCTTTAAAAGTGAAACAGAAAACTTTATATTTTATCCAAGAGGTAACAGGGAGCCTCTAGAATTTATTGAATAGGGGATTGATAAAGTCAGAGCTGAGCTTAAGAAAAATCATGTTGACATCTGAGTGGAGGATGCGTTTGAATGGGGAAAGATTTGAGGCAAGGGGACAAATCAGAGGGCTATTGTTGGTCTAAGGATAGTGTATTGAGGGCCTGGACCAGTGTGGGTGACTGTGTGAGTGGAGAGAAGGGGACATATATGAGATTTTATGAAGGGAGAAATAACAATACTTGACAATAGATTAGATATTGGGTGAGTGCAAGTGAGGAGTTGGGGTGACACTGAGGTTCTGAGCCTGGGTAACTGGAATGATAGTAGCAACCTGCACATTAAAAGGGAAGTTGGAAAGATGAGAGTGTTTAGAGGGGAAAACAATGCATTCTTTTTTGCACAAGTTGAGTTTGAGATGTCTATGGGACATCCAGTTTGAGATATCTATTAAGCAGTTGGTGATAAAAGACTGGAGGCCAGGAAAAAGGTACGGGTAAATAGATAGATCTGAGAATCATTTGCATAGAAATGATAAATGAATCCATAGAAGTTGATCAGATCTCAAAGAAAGACAGTACTGAGGGAGAAAAGGGCCCAGAAAAGTCTTGGAAGGCCCTCATGATTAGTAGGTGTAAGCTATAGGAGGATACAATAAAGGGAAATGAGTTGTGCTGAGATGTGTAGGAGAATCAGGAGAGAACAGTGTAATGAAAACCTAGAGATTTTCTAGAAAAGGGTCATCGATAGTCCCAAAGGCTGCTGAGCAACGATGAAGCTTGAGAAAAGTGCCATTAGAATTGGCAATTTAGAGTTCCTTGGTAACTTTGCAAGGAGTGAATGATTAGGTTGGAAGTCAGACTGCTAAGGGTTTAGAAGGGAGTAAGAAAGGAGGTGGAGGTCCAACTGTAGAAAGCTTTCTCAAAAAGTTTAGCCATGTAAAAGAGAAATGAGATAGGCTATTCAGGTTAGATCAGTGGAGCATTTTTGTTGGTTTGTTTTTTTTGGAAGTGCAATGAGGGTTCAGTGACTTGCCCAGGGTCACATAGCTAGTAAGTGTTAAGTGTCTGAGGCCAGATTTGAACTCAGGTCCTCCTGAATCCAGGGCCAGTGCTTTATCCACTGCACCACCTAGCTTCCCTATTCAATGGAGCATTTTTTTAAGGATGGGGAAGATATGTCTGTGTTTATAGACAGTAGGGAAAGAACCAGTAGAGAGAAAGAATAAAGTTTAGTGAGATAGTGGGGAAGATTAAGGGGGCAACCCATTGGAGAAGATGGAATGGCATAGGATGGAAGTTGTAAATAGAAGGGTTGGCCTTGACAAGGAGAAGGGCCACTTTTATATGTCAGGCAAGGGTGAAGGAGAAGATAGTGGGGAAGACATCTGAACAATATGAACTGAGGAACAGGCTGGAAGAAGCTGTTAATCAAAAACTTCAATTTTTCTTGGTGAAGTATGAAGCAAGGTGCTCAGCTGAGAGGGTAGGGAGAGGGGGTGCCATGGGAGGCTTGAGGAAGGATAAAAAGTTTTAGAATAGACACCAGGGTGAGTGGAATGTAGTACATTGATTAGGTGGTGTAAAAATATTGTTAGGCCCACTCGAGATTATGTTATTATTATGTATTATATAATAATATTATGTAATAATATGTTATAATTATGCAACAACAAGGTTAGGGTGTCATAAACAGAAAGAAAGAGAAGATGATAAACGATTTTGATCAGGTCAAGGAATTTCAAAGTTCATTTACATGGAAGTAGATCACCTTTTGGGTAATGTCAAAATCATGGGTATCGCCATCTCTGTATATAGCTGAGGAAAAGAAGAGAAGGTCATGGGAATTGAGTAGATTGAGAAACTGTGAAGTTAGGGTGTTTAAGGAGGTATCAGTATGCATGTTGAAGTCCCCTAGTATGAGGATGAGAGTTGGAGTGCAAAGCAAGACTGCAAAGCAGGGGCTGAACTCATTGAGTAAAGAAGAAAAGCATCTTGAGGCTCAGGACATAACAGCTACCAGTCTTGATTGGGTGATAAATTGGATTGAATAAACTTCAAAGGAGTAGGGGTTACTGAGTGATGATGAAGAGTTTATAAGTAGCAATGGTGAGCAAGAAGTATTTTGACTCTTCTGTCATGACCAGTGAATTTGAAGGTATGAATGAGATTACAGCTAGTAATAGAAATGGTGGCTAGGGAGGCTGTGTCATCAGGAAGGAGCCAGGTCTCAGTGAGAGACAGAAGACAGAGGAAATAAGAAAGGAAAAAAATTAAGAGGAAAAGAAATGTATTGACAATGGAGTTGGCATTATAGAGAGCACTGTGCAAGGGGCAGGTAGATCTGGAGTGACACACTAGGGAGAAGGGAATGGGTAGTGGAAGATGGGGAATGGGGTTTGTTTTGTGATCCAGGCTGTTTGCTGCAGCTACTATATTTGTAAGTCTTTTCTCAGTTCTCTTGTCTTCTTGGAGTGGTAAGATGTCATCAGGGGAAGCTGGAATACTTAAAGTAATAAACAATTTATCAAAAAGAAATAAGACTCAATATTCAATATGTCCATTGATAAATCAAACAATAGGTTTTAAACATAATACCATAAACAGACTCATTAGACTCATGGTTCAAAAAACAAACAAACAAACAAATGGTTTACCTGAAGAAGGAAAAGCTTGTTAAGGTTAAAGTATTTAAGCAGTCAGAATTATTGTTTCCATAAGGTCAGTAACATCATTCCAAGTGGGCTGATATGCTCTAAAAATTGCCCTAAACTGCCTGATAACTGCTGTGGGATCTTCATCAAATTTAGGAGTTCTAGGGCATGCCAAATTCTCTATACCACACCACAAAGCCCCACAAAACAAAAAAGAGGAGTAAAAATTAAAAAAAATATATATTCATCAAATTCAAACTGGCCAACATCTCTGATTAGTGAAGGTAAAGCTAGAAAAGGGGTACGTAGGATGTTTAAAAGATCCATAAGGTGCCACACTAAGTGTTGGAGGTGGGAGTTTTAACCTGATCTGTCCTGACTCTAAATTAACTGCTGTTTCCATTATACCCCATTGTTCCATCCACCAAACTTCAGGCAGAATGGAGATGGGAGGCCCTCAATTAATTCTTGTTGAATAGAATTGAAATTAATTATTTGTTTACTGCAAAACAGCCTGGAAGCCATGGGAAAGGTTGATATTGGGTGGCCTATTCAACTCAATCTAAGGCCAAGATTGAATGCAAGGCTGTTCAGACTGAAATTCCAAATGACCCAACTCTTATTCCCTCGGCCTCTCCTTCCTCCATGCCAAAGAAAGAAAGAAAGAAAGAAAGGAAGGAAGGAAGGAAGGAAGGAAGGAAGGAAGGAAGGAAGGAAGGAAGGAAGGAAGGAAGGAAGGAAGGAAAGAAGGAAGGAAGGAAGGAAGGATTCCCCTGTAGAGGAGACAGAGAAAGTAAAAATTATCTAGGAACACCTGTTCCTAGAAGAAACAAAGGGGGGAATGTGATGAAATAAACTCTCCATGCAATACTCCCATTTTGCCAGTTAAAAAACCCAAGCCTGGGCCAGATGGTAAACCCGTTTATCATTTTGTGCAAGATCTTAGAGCAATTAATAATTATGTTATTCCTAGACACTCTATAGTCCCGAATCCGGCTACGATAATTTCTTCCATTCCCTGTGAATCTACAATGCACTTGTGCCAGTCAATTCACCTCCCCAGAGTAATGAACCTCATGTGACCCTCAAAGTAGGGGACACATATTATGAAACTTCTGATTTAAGGAGACCACAATTTAGATTTTAAACATCACACTTGCTTACTACATAAAGAAAACTGAGGTTGTGGACTTTTGGATGCTAAGATCGCACAGGGCAAGTTAATGGTAGATCTAGGATAGAAGGGACCTCAAAGGCTCTCTGGTCCCAGCTCCTCATCTTACAGATAAGGAAAATGAGACTCATGGTAGTTGTGACTTGCCCAAGGACATCCAAGTCATAAATAACTCATGTGAGGAAAGTCCAGATGGCCCTAAACAGACTTCCTGGTCATGATTTGAATCATTCCAAGCCTAAGCTTGTAGACATGGCCTCCCAAACCGAAACGCCCAATAATACAAGACTTCAGGAAGAATCCAACCAGGCTGGAACTCTAGGCTAGACTGGAGCTGAAGCTTTTAATTTAAGGCGACCACAATTTAGATTTTAAACATCACAGTTTGTACCATGTCTACCAAAGGTTCAAAACCAGTGGGATGGGGAGAGTATGATGCAATGCTGGACAGTCTAAACATGAATCCAGGAAGACTACCAGTGGTTGGGGAAAGGCAGGTGGTTAGAATGTTTAGGGCTTTCTCTCCTTGAAGTAGATGGAAATGTAAATTCCTATGAGGCTCAGGCAGCCCAGTAGCCACAGCAGGCAGTAACAGAGAAAAGTATAGCTTTCAGAAATCCCAGACAAGAGCTCTGGCTGGTAATCTGAGGTGGGTATGATTGGAGAAAGGCCTCTGGAACACTAGAGAGAGGGCAAGGAGCCTCTGGGACAAAGGGGCCACAAGCCAGCTGATTGGATATAGTACTTGTTTCAGGGTTCTCTGAGAAGTCAATGGAGTGAAAGGGCCAGATAATTGTCATTATAAGTTAGCTTTTTCAGGTGACCAAAGCTAAGGGTTTTTTTGTTTTGTTTTGTTTTGTTTTGTTTGGACGGGGCAATGAGGTTTAAGTGTCAAGTGTCTGAGGCTGGATTTGAACTCAGGTCTTTCTGAATCCAGGGCTGGTGCTTTATCCACTGCGCCACCTAGCTAAGGTTTTAAACAAATCAGGATTTAAATCAAGAAAATTAGTTCAGTCAAAATAATTGGGGGCTTCTGGATTATTTCAAAGAAAACTAATTTTGGGTACACAGATAATTGCATTTTATTCTCTGCTGCTCCATTATTCAAGTGCAAGAAACAACAAAACTTAATAAGCATTTAAAAATATGATTTACTTAAAGTGGAATACAAAGTAGCATGATATGACGCAAGGCGCTCAATCCTATTCTATTTACCTTCTTCTTGATATTTACTGCTTTATTTTTGTAGATTCCTGAACCTAAACCAACCAAACAAGCAAACAAAAAAAATTCAGAGCAACTTATTTTGCTATTTAGCTGAGAACATTTAATAAAATGCTAGTTAATAGTTTGAGGAAGAGAACTAAATGGATATATTCCTTTGGGTAAAGTCACTTGTAAGAGCTTTTTAAACCTTATTGACTTTGGCTGGTTGCTATATATATGTATGCAAATCATTTTGCAAATGTTAGCTATGGTATATTGGTTATTACTACCACTTAAAAAGCTACTACTGTAGAAATTAAGATAGTGTTTCTGAAAATAAGCAATGTTGTGACATATAAAGAATCCTCTTCAAACTCTTTCTTAATTTCATATCACATAATCAGCTAGAAAGAAAATCTGAAGTCAACTGTCTTTTGTATATTTATTCTGGTCTTGCTTTAAAGGAAAAGCAGTAACATTCAGTGAAAACATGTCCATCTGTTCTAACAAGACTGCCTTCCCCACATAGAATTTATTGTAAGCAAAGTTATAAAGTGAAAATGTCAGCTTTTAGTATGACACTGTTGGTACTGAAGAGATAATGAGATCAGGAAATATGGATCTTGCCAATTTCCTGCCACCCAGTGGGCCATAATGAGTAGACTTTTGGTGTAGAGACCCCAATATTAACTAGATTCTAAGCTCCCTGAAGGCATGGAGTGAACACACATTCTCTATCTTTATAACTTCCTTGGTTGTGGATCAAAGTGCTTTGTACATAATAGACTCTGGTTTTTGTTTTTTTAACTTTGTAAATAGCCGCAATTTTATTATGTGTTTTGTTCTTACATTACAAATATTTACAGATTACTCCTACTCCAAGAGAGGTCTCTTACAATAAAGTAAAAGTTAAGGAAAACTAATAGTACAGTGACCTCTTTGAAAATTCATGCAGCATTTCTCATCTATCTTCCTCTCCTCCCAATACATATACCTCTTTTTAAAAAAATTAAATTAAATATAAATAGATTCTTAAAGTCATTGAAAAGGCATGAAGAAGGGGGCAGCTAGGTGGCGCAATGGATAGAGCACTGGCCCTGGATTCAGGAGTACCTGAGTTCAAATCCGGCCTCAGACACTTGACACTTACTAGCTGTGTGACCCTGGGCAAGTCACTTAACCCCCATTGCCCTAAAAAAAAAAAAAAGACATGAAGAAGAGTTGGGCTTTTTAGGAGACTACAATGGAAATCAGAAATGTCACATGAATGTCAAAAATCCAAATTCAAATTCCATTTTAGGCTGTAGATATGTAGAACCCAGGACAAAGTTGGCAATTGTACTATACTCTGCCTTGGTCATAAGATTTGGGGCTGAAAGGGGTCTTATATTATTCCCTCCCCCCCCCCCAAAAAAAAAAAGATGAGGAAACCAAGTCCCAGAGAGAAATGACTTGCCCAAGATCACACAGTCATGAGCAGAGCTGATATTTGAGTCCAACTTTCCTGGCTCCAAGTCTCGTGTCCTTTCTCCTCTACCACATTACCTTACCTGGTTGATAGTATTCTGTTCTAGGTGCCAGAATTTAGGAGGGGAATTGACAAGCTAGACCACATTAGAAAAAAAAAAAGCCACAAGGTTGCTGGAGGGACTTGAAGACATGTCACATGAGGTTCAATTGAAGGAACGAGGAATGTTTTATTTGAATAAAAGACATCTTAGAGGGCATGCTCTCACTGGGCACAGGGTCACTGTGAATTACTTAGTTTGGCTCCAAGGGGAGAACTATGACTAATGGAGGAAGTCATAATGAAGCAGATTTCTACTTTATAGTATAAAGAAAAACTTTGCAAGAAGCCTGCAATGGTAATCTAGTGCATTTGCATCTTGAAAACCTGTGTTTATATCTTTTCTTTTCTTTCTTTCTTTTTTTTTTTTTTGCGGGGCAATGGGGGTTAAGTGACTTGCCCAGGGTCACACAGCTAGTAAGTGTCAAGTGAATGAGGCTGGCTTTGAACTCAGGTACTCCTGAATCCAGGGCCAGCGCTTTAACCACTGCGCCATCTAGCTGCCCCAGTTTATATCTTTTCTATGCTATTTCCTAGCTGTCTAATGTTGGACAAGATAATTAAAATTTCTGGATTTCAGTTTTTTCATCTGTATGATGGGGTGAGCAGTGGTTGGACTAGAACAGAAGTCCTTTTTGATCTCAGGACCTCTTTGCAATCTTAAAAATTATTGAGGAAGACAGACAATGCCAAAAGACTAATTATGAACCATACTATCCACCTCCAAAGAAAGAACTTATATTGATTGAGCACAGACTGAAGCATGTTATTTTTCACTTTCCTTCATTTTTTCTTTTATTTGAGTTTTCTTATACAAAATGACTAATATGGTAATGTTTTACATAATTTTACATGTATAATCTATATCTGATTGCTTTCCACCTCAGGGACAGGGTGGGGGGGAGGGGAGAGGGAGGGAGGAAGGGATAGAATTTGGAACTCAAAACTTTAAATAAAAATGTTTATTTAAAAATATTATCAAGGACCCTAAAGAACTTTTGTTTCTATCAGTTTTTATTTTGTCAACACTTACTATATTAGTAATTAAAACTGATAAATTAAAAAACTATTAGCTCAGTTAAAATAATAACAATAAACCCATTACATGTTAACATAAATTACATATTTTATAAAAAACTATATTTTCCAAAACAAAAAAAATTAATGATAAGAGTAGCACTATTTTATGTATTTTTTGCAAATCTCTTTAGTCTCTAGCTTAATAAAAGACAGTGAGATTTTCATGTCTGCTTCTGCATTCAATCTGTACCTATATGTTGTTTTGGTTAAAGTATATCACACAGATATGTAGTTAGAAATGGGAAGAGTGTTTTAATAGGCAATTAATATCTGAGTAATATTATGAAAATGGTTTTGGCCACAAGGATCCTCCTCCTAAGGGTGTGAGGATTGCACTTTGAGGACAACTAGATCACCGAATTAATAAGGTCCCTTTTAACTCTTGATCCTATGACATAATTAGGACTGTCCAAAAAAGGAATGAATTGCTTTAAGAAGTCAGCATTCTGCCAGTTTTCTTTTCTCTATTTTATATTCTTTATTATAATAGGTGGCTCTCTGAGAGAGGGAAGAGAGTGTGATATGTTGGGAAATGTTGGTGATATTAAAATACATAAATACAAATTCATTTATAAAGAAAAAAAATAAATCAGTACCCACATCATCAAAGATGTTCAAGTGGAGGTTAGAAAATTAAACTAGATGATCTCCAAATTCCCTTCTAATTATAAGTTTCTACAATTTTATGAACTGAAAAATTCATTCTAAGGAATGGAGATACAAAAAAATTATGACGAGGCTTATTTTTAAAGAAACTAGAGTTTTGATAGTATGAGGAACTGAATACAGAAGATAGGATTGAAAGATGATAGTATGTATAGACAAAGCCATCAATTAGAAAAGATTTTTAATAGAAGGCTGGGGAAAGGCATGAGGGAGCAGACATGAAAGGCTGAAAAATGTGTGTATGTATGTATGTATGTATGTATGTATGTATGTCTTCAAGTTCTTCATATCTATCTGTTCATTCATCCATCCATCCATCCATCCATCCATCCATCCATCCATCCATCCCTCCCTCCCTCCCTCCCTCCCTCCCTCCCTCCCTCTCTCTCTCTCTCTCTCTTTCTCTCTCGGGAAATGAACATAGTTATCGGCCTAGGAAAGGGAGAAACTATTTTAGGAAGATTTCTGTGATGGGGATTGAACTTGAGAAAGCTGAGTTAGGGTCAAGGGGATCTGAGGAGACTAGTTTCAATGTGAAATCAAGGGATGGCCCAGGCTTCAGACAAAATAAGGCCTCTTTCTTTAGTGAGCAAGGAAATGTTTAAGAAAATTGCACTGGCTTGAAGGTGCAAGGAAGGCCATCATCCCAAGGACTGGAACTATAGGAGATATTAAACTGATTTGGAGATGAAACGGAAAAATGTCTAGAACAGGTTAATAATTACACAAAGCTGAGAAAAGATGAATTGAAAAGTGAGATGAATACCTGTAATTAATTGATTCTGTATACAATTTAAAGCTACAGAGTTCCTCACACCCTAACAAAATAATTTTAACATATCAAATAGTTAAATACATGTTTGTTTTCCTAAAGAGGACACTATAGAATGAGAGTTATTGCAGAAAAAAAATGGAATAAAAAAGCTATGAACCTAAGATCATGATCTGTGGGGAACACTGTCACTCATTCATTCACTTGGGTTTTATCAAGGAATTATCATCCTGAGGCCAAAGGACTGCCTTGAGCCCACATTAAAATATTGTGAGATTTAAAATTGGATATTAGATCATAAATCTCCCCTACTTAACCCTTCCCTTAATTCATCTCCCAGACTAGTAAATGGAAGAAGCTTCTGGTTTTCTAGATAGAGCCTTTATTGTATATAAGGTGTTGTTGATTAGAAGGATAGGAAAACAGAAATACAGTACAAATCGTCTTAAATCTAGGCTGTCTATATTCCTTATAAAAACTCACCAAACCGATTTAGGCCACCTTTGGAGTGAGTCAGACCGTCTGTGCCGCGCCGCCCGGAGTCCCGCCAAGCCGGCAAAAAAAAGGCTACTCCCGTTCTCTCCACCCCGGAAGTCAAAAAAAACCCGGCAGGCAGTCTGACATGCGCAGCAGGCGCACTGCACCCGGCAGGCAGTCTGACATGCGCAGCAGGCGGACTGCACCCGGCAGGCAGTCCGACATGCGCAGCAGGCAGACCGCTCATCTCCTCCCCAAAAGGGTGGTCCCTGAAAAACTGGCGTCTTTCACTTATCCTAACCGACTGTTAAAAACTTTCATATTTTACCACATTTCCCCCCTTTGCTTCCCCAAGAAACGGAATGTTTCCTTGATGGAACAGTAAAAAGAATATAATAACTTTTGCTGACTAATAATATGCGAACAACAATACAGAAAAGGAAGAGAGGAAAGTTTTGTCCAGAGGGGCGATTTTTTTTTTTTTTCCTCATGAACCGACGCTTTGACATTAGTCTTGCAAAGGGAGAGCCTCTGCAGAGAGTACATGCCACAGATAGTATATAACAGAAAGGAGATAGTAAAAGCTAATAAAGCAAAACAGTTCATATAAAGTCTCTGAGTTCTCTTGTCTTCTTGAAGTGGTAAGATGTCATCAGGAGGAAACTGGATTCTGGTCTGGAAAACTGGATTCTGGACTCTGGTCTGGATTCTGGATTCTGGTCTGGATTCTGGACTCTGGTCTGGAAAGCTGGATTATCTTCTTTAACTGTTTGAATTGCTGTATTTTTAAAACCTTAGCATAGCATTGTCAATGATCAAATTAATAAATTCCATTACATTCCCTCCTTTATATGGTTAGACTTGTAATAGAGGGTTGAGGTAGTTATGCAATGTGTAACACTTTTTACCACCATGTGTCTGGATCAAAGCCAAATTTAGTATGTGTTCATGACACCTGAAAATGTTATGGAAAGGTTATCATACCATATCTCATGGTTCTGAGACAGCCAGTGATTGTGCTAGGCCACAGGTGAATTCAACTGAGTGAGATAAAAAGATAAATAAGTTCAGTTAAATTAGGTTAAATTAGGAGGGAGAGAGGATGAATACTGGACTGTGCCTAGTAATTGTGCTCTACATAGTCACCATCATAAGCAAACCATGGACTTACGTATACCTGTCTCTCCTTTTGTTGCACATATATTCTCTCCAGGGCCTGCGTCAGAGTTCACAGCAAGTTAGTCTCTGAAATGATAAGTTTCCATATTTCTGAAATCTCATTAATTTCACCAAAGACAATATGATGGTAAAAATGTGTGCTATGCTGCATAACTGAGAATATATTAGTGATATATACAATAATTCCAAACCATACCCAGAGTATAATGACATATAAATAATAAACGAATGTAAATAGCTGATTATATTAGACATTGTTACATAATCTTCTTTTAGACATTATTACATAATCTTCTTTTAGCAAGTAGACCACATCATCTTATACATGAATTCTCTGGTATAACAGTAGCAGATACTTAAAGTGGTGATTAATTCATCAAAAAGAAATAAGACTTCAATTAGCAAGATTCAATATTCAATGTTTTCAGTGAGGTATCAAGCAATTTCTGGTACTTTTTAGTTAAACAGAACAACATACAAGAGAAAGGAGAAAAATAAATAAATAAAACAAAACTCATTAGAACTCATGGTTCTCTCAAAAAGAAAGAGTAAATAAAAAAAAAGAAGAATTCTGGTAGCTTCTGAGGCCCGATAGCCTCACCCACAGCATATACTTAAAATGTCTTTGAATAATCACTTAGTTTACAAAATTTAGTTTTAAAGAAAAGCAAAAGAAACAAAAGTAAAAAAAAAACCAAAGCAAAACCAAAAATAAAAAATAAAAAGCAAAAGATTCGCTAAGCACCCTTTTGTGCTCTTAAAGAACTTAAAGGTGCAGTCAATTCCAGGTCTTTTCAGTGCCTTTCAAAAGTCAAAACAAAACAAAAAAACCCAAAAATTAATAAAAAAAAAAAAAATAGTTGAGGTAGGCCAGAAAACTAGGCCATGTACTTCAGTGCTTTTGCCTGTAGAAGGAAATGCTTGTTAAATTATAAGGTATTTAAGCTGCTAGAGTTTGGGGTATGCCACATTGTTTTAACTGGTTCCCCAATTCTCTGCATGCCAAAGTGGCAGGGGTTTCTGAATTGTCATTGATCTTTCTAATGCTGTCATAATGTTCTTTATGGTAGAAAATGTGGAGTTCTGTAGCATCAGTTTTGTCTGTGCCACTGATTTTCAATAAAGGCTGATTTAATTGATGAACCACAACATTCAGCTGATGCTGCTTAGCAAATGCTACAATTGTATCATTTCCTCCCCACTTTCCAAATTTCTTTAATTCATCAACATATTCTTCAAAAGGGGAGTCATTTACTATAAAAGACTCAAACTCTTGTCTATGGTTAATCATATAAGAAGCAGCTTCTTGTCTGTGTCTGAGATGATTTCTACAGTGACCTTCTAGCTGGTCTGCTAAAGCCCTAAAAAGGCAATTTCCGTCTCCTGATACTTTACGAAGACTGAGTCCCAAAGCATTTAACTGATCAGTGGGATTCTTAAATGGGAACTTCCTGTTTCCTCTGAACTTTCTTTGCTCTTTAACAGTTGCTATCGTTAGGGTTTTTACCTCTTTAGCGTCTACCTCAGGTCTATCTGAAATCTCTTCACCTATGAATGGTGCAGGCTTTATATGAGAGCAATGAATCCATGAGTCTTTTTCACCAATTTTAATGGCGGTAGGAGTTGTCAATAATACCTGAAAAGGTCCTTCCCAGGCAGGTTGAGTTCCACTGGTTCTCTGAAAATTCTTTACATATATTTTATCTCCTGGGTTGAAGTTATGCAATGAAAAGTCTAATGGTCCTGCCTGGACCACAGCTCCTGCCTCATGGAGTTCACGTAGCCTGGTCTGTAATTCCTGTATATAGGAAGCAACAGAAGTATCACCTCCCACCAGTGATGTATAAACTGGGGAAAAAGTTTTAGCTTGGATAGGAGGGTGACCAAAAAGCATTTCATAAGGAGATATATGAAGTTCTCCTCTTGGTCTACTTCGTAGATAGAATAATGCCAATGGTAGAACATCAGGCCATTTCAAATGGGTTTCAGTACATAATTTGCCAATCATACTCTTAAGCTCTTTATTCATACGTTCGACTTGGCCTGAACTTTGTGGATGGTAGGGCGTGTGGAATTTTGGAGTCACTCCCAAGAAAGAGTAGATTTGGGATAAAATCGAATCAGTGAAATGTGTGCCTTTGTCAGAATCGATGCGGGCTGGTGGGCCAAAACGAGGTACTATCTCTTTAAGAAGAATTTTGGCAACAAAGGCAGCTGTGGCTCGGGGGCTGGGAAAGGCCTCCACCCACCGAGTGAGCTGATCAACTATAACAAGGCAAAATTTATAATGTCCTGCTTTTGGCATAGTAATATAATCAATTTGTAAGTGCTCAAAAGGTGTATATGCTAGAGGACGCCCTCCATAAGCTTTGGCCTTAAAAGCATACTGATTATAAGACTGACATGTGGAGCAGCCCGAGCAGATTCGAGATGCTGTATTAGTCACACCTGGTGCTATCCAGGTTCTCTTAATAGAGTCTACAATGCCTTGTGTACCAAAATGGCCTTTTCTGTGAACAGAGAGGCATACCTGGTGGTAGAATTTCCGGGGAAGAAATGGCTTACCTTCCGGAGACACCCAGATGCCATTGATCTGTTTCGCCTTAAATTTCTTTTTCCACTTTTCTACTTCAGAATCGTCATAGGTTAGGTTGGAAGGAATATCCTCAGAAGGTGAAAGGTTAAATACATGTTCAGGAGCTTCTAATGCAGCAAGCTTGGCTGCAGAATCGGCTCGTGCATTTCCCTTTGAAACAGGATCACTATTCCCTGTGTGGGCAGGGCAATGTACAACGGCTAGGGAAGAAGGCAGTTTTAGGGCATCTAAGAGGTCCTTGATAAGGTCCCCATTGGCAATAGCCTTGCCCGAGGATGTTAGAAAGCCTCGTTGACGCCAAATCATACCAATAAAGTGGCATATGCCAAAGCCATATTTCGAGTCAGTAAAAATGGTGGCACTCTTATCTTTAGCTATATTACAGGCCTGTGTAAGAGCCACAAGTTCAGCAGCCTGTGCACTAAAATGGGAAGGCAGAGAAGCTGCCCAGAGGGTGTCATAATCAGAAACTACAGCAGCTCCAGTAAAACGGGTTCCCTCTCTCATAAATGAGGAACCATCTGTATAGAGGACAAGATCAGGATTTTCTAAAGGTGTATCAAAAAGATCATCACGGGGTTTTTCAGCCATATCAACTAAAGAAGCACAGTCATGCAACGGTTCCCCCGAGAATGGTAAGTTAGGGAGTAGTGTTGCTGGATTAAGAACTGTGCAGCGTTTTAAAGTGATATTCTCATTACCTAACAGGGTTATTTCATACTTAGCCAGCCTTTGATCTGAAAAGGCTTGTGTCCTGTGACGTAGTAAGAGAGCCTCCACTTCGTGAGGGCATTGCACAGTTAGAGGGTTACCTAGGACCAAATCAGAGGCTTTTTCTACCAAAAGCGCTGTGGCCGCCACTGCTCTAAGGCAAGGTGGCGCTCCAGCCGCTACAGGGTCCAGCTGAATTGAATAGTAGGCTATAGGACGTTGGTTAGGCCCCAGTGACTGAGTCAGGACTCCAGAAGCCACCCCCCTTTGTTCATGCACAAAGAGAGTGAAAGGCTTACTATAATCTGGCAGTCCTAGGGCAGGTGCTGATAACAAGGCCCGTTTTAATTCTTTTATGGCTGAGAGATGCTGGGGATCCAACTGTAAACTGTCTGGAACAGAACTTTTTGTAAGAGCTATGAGGGGTTTAGTAATTTCACCAAAAGAGGGTATCCATTGTCTACAGTACCCAGCTGCTCCCAGAATGGCTCTCAACTGCCTCTTAGTAGTGGGGGCAGAGAGTTGTTGAATGGCCTGGACTCTCTTAGAAGAGACAGAGCGAGTTCCAGCAGCCAAAATAAATCCTAAATATTCTACCTGGGGCAAACACCATTGTACCTTTGTCTTGGAAACCTTGTGTCCTCTCTTGTGCAGCTCCAGCAGTAAGTGACGGCTATCTTCCTGACAAATTTCAGCATTAGGAGAGGCCAAAAGTAAGTCATCTACATATTGTACTAGTGTGGAGCCCTTAAAGGTAATAGAGGCCAGATCCTGCTGTAAAATTTGGGAAAATAATGTGGGACTGTCTACAAATCCCTGTGGGAGTCTAGTCCAGGTCCACTGTCTATTTTTCCAGGTAAAAGCAAATAAATATTGGAAGTCCTCATGTACTGGTATGGAGAAAAAGGCAGAGCAAAGGTCTACCACTGTGAAACATGTAGATTCATAGGGAATTGAGGAAATTATCATAGCCGGATTTGCGACTATAGAATGTCTAGGAATAACATAATTATTAATCGCTCTAAGATCTTGCACAAAGCGATAAACAGGTTTACCATCTGGCCCAGGCTTGGGTTTTTTAACTGGCAAAATGGGAGTATTGCATGGAGAGTGATGACATGGAATAATAATACCCTGGCTTTTCAAAGCCTCAATTATAGGGGTGATCCCTTCTATTGCTTCCCTAGACAATGGATACTGTGGAATGGAGGGGGGTGGTCCCCCCTTAACTTTAAAGGTAACAGGCATGGCAGACTTAAGGAGCCCCACCTCATTAGGGGATGAGGCCCATAAAGACTCAGGAATGTCAGAGGGGATTTTGGATACCTCCCCTGCTGTTCCTTGAGCTTCTGTAAGTAAAATTGGTAATAAATGAACAGTATCCTCTGGCAATTGTAAGGAGACAGCCCCATCTGGAGCACAAGATATGGTTGCTCTAAGCTTGCAAAGGAGATCACGACCTAATAAATTTACAGGGGCATCAGGCATGAGTAAAAATGAATGTTCTACTGTTAAGGGCCCCATAGATACCATGCGAGGATTCAATTTTGCCACTCTCTGGCTCTTTCCTGAGACTCCCACTACATTCAAATATCCTACAGGTCTACACCCAGCATCTGGTTTGCTTACTAATACTGATTTAGAGGCTCCTGTGTCTAGCAGACAATCATAATAAGTCTCCCCCACTTTTAAGGTGACATGTGGTTCATTACTCTGGGGAGGTGAATGGACTGGCACAAGTGCATTCAAAAAATCTGGATCTGGGAATATATGGCTTTCATTATCTATGTTCCATTCCTCCCCAAGACACCATCATTCCTGTGTCCTCTTCTGAGGGGGGTCTTGGTTACCATTATTCTGGTACTGCCTTTCTGTATTCCTCCAAAAAGATCTATTTCTATTTTGATTTCGCCTGTAATTAGAATTAGAATTTCTTCTCCAAGTCCTACATTCTCTCAATTCATGCCCCTCCTTACGACAGTAACAACACACCTTAGTGTCCTTGTTCCGGTGTCCACATGGCTGACTAGGAATCGCTGGTGCCAGAATGCTCTGTTTAGGGTGATCTGGATCTTCCTCACGTGAGTCAAAGACATAATTTGCAAGTTCCTTAATTCTATCTACTGAGAGATTTCTCCAGTCTGGACATTGTTTCAGAAAGTATCTGCGTATTTCTGGCAGTGAATTATAAACAAATGTGTTGAGAATGATACAGGAATCTCTTAAATCTACTGGATCCAATCTGGTGTACTGTCTAGCGGCCTCACAAAGTCTATCATAAAATCTGTTTGGTCTTTCATTAGCCTCCTGAGGTAGGCTTAAAAATTTCTGCCAGTTTTCCGGTTTTCTAGAGCAAGATTCCATTCCCTTCAGAAGTGTTTCTCTAGCATCTTTTAATCTTTGGAAATCCCTATCATCATTATAATTCCACTCTGGATCCTTTAGAGGCCATTCCACATCGGCCTTACCTTTCGCAACAAGGGCATTTCCTGCTGAGATAATATCTGTAATCTCAGTTGGGGACAGTAAAGTTTCCAAAAGGCAAGTAACATCAGCCCAACTGGGTTGATATGCATTAAATATAGTCCTTAACTGTGAAATTACAGTGTTTGGATTTTTCTCAAAACTAGGGATGATTGATTTCCATGCGCTCAAGTCACTTGGTCTAAAGGGGCTATATTTTCTGACTTGAATTGGCACTCCCTTCTTACTATGTTCTATAGCTTCCTGCAGAGGGAGTAGTTTCTGCTGATCTGATTCTGAACTTGGATCATCTCTAGTAGAAACAGCCATTTTGAGGTCTCTCTCCATATGTGAGAGTTTCCCCCACATCATAACAATGATAATAACAAAAACAATGATAATAACAAAAACAAAAAAAAAACAACAAAAAAAAATAAAATCCTTAGTCGTATGAACTATGGATGTGGTATTAAAAGGTATTTCAATTGCAGGCATAAAATTTCTACTTATATTAAACGTATTTTCCCAAAGATTCTCACGTATACTATTATACAAAAAACTTTTTGCTGCCTGAATGAGGAAAAAACCAATAATGTTATGAAGGACCATTGAATAAACTATTCCTCTAAGTCGGGATGTTATGCTGTCCCAATACATTCCGATGAGAAAAATCAAAGGGATGGTAGAATATTCGAGCATCTTGCCCTTTAAACTGGGCTGGCTTTTCTGTTTAAAGCAAGACTTTTAGAGGCTTAAAGTCTTTAAGGGAGATTAGACAAAGGGAAAGTCCGCGGGGGGGGGGGGGGGGGGGGGGGGGGTATTTGGAAAATCCACCGAATTAGCCGGCTTATGGCCAAACTAGGGAGGGTGGGAGGGTCCTTAAGGTCCCTTCGGGGTCGCCAAACTGTGAGATTTAAAATTGGATATTAGATCATAAATCTCCCCTACTTAACCCTTCCCTTAATTCATCTCCCAGACTAGTAAATGGAAGAAGCTTCTGGTTTTCTAGATAGAGCCTTTATTGTATATAAGGTGTTGTTGATTAGAAGGATAGGAAAACAGAAATACAGTACAAATCGTCTTAAATCTAGGCTGTCTATATTCCTTATAAAAACTCACCAAACCGATTTAGGCCACCTTTGGAGTGAGTCAGACCGTCTGTGCCGCGCCGCCCGGAGTCCCGCCAAGCCGGCAAAAAAAAGGCTACTCCCGTTCTCTCCACCCCGGAAGTCAAAAAAAACCCGGCAGGCAGTCTGACATGCGCAGCAGGCGCACTGCACCCGGCAGGCAGTCTGACATGCGCAGCAGGCGGACTGCACCCGGCAGGCAGTCCGACATGCGCAGCAGGCAGACCGCTCATCTCCTCCCCAAAAGGGTGGTCCCTGAAAAACTGGCGTCTTTCACTTATCCTAACCGACTGTTAAAAACTTTCATATTTTACCACAATATCAAATGCGCTGTGTTAAAAAATCACTCCAAGCCAGTCAGTAAAAAATAATGTTGTCACAAATTCACAGAAGTGTCACAGGAATAAAACATTTCCCTTAGATATTTCTTTAAGCTTTTTTTTTTTTTGTTAATTGGAAAAGCTGAACAAAGAAATTTAATACCTTGTGTAAATAAAGCACATTCACAGTGGGGGATGGGGGTGGGGGAGAGGGGGAACCTAGAGGCATTTTCATACTTCATGAATCAATTGAGCAGATTGATAAAACATTGTAGTGCTCTGGAGAAAGCAAGTATTAGTACAGCTTATATAGAAAAAAGGTTCAATAAGAAGGCCATTGCTCACAGTACGTTTCTGTGCTCAGTTTGCATTTTTAGGATGTATTGGTATTTATGTTATGATATAAAAAGTACTTCAATCATTGAAAAGCCAAATATTTTAAGAAATAGAAGGCAATATTATAATATATTATACTAAAGCCTTCAAGATGAAGATAATATGCATAAGGATAATACACCTGTTCATAATCAAGGCACTCAGAACTCTCACATGAACATAAATAATGACAAAAACCTAATAAAAGTGGAATAGAAAAGAGAGAGAGTTCATTAAATCTAAGGCCCTCTGACTTTGACCTAATGAATTCTGTATGGTTTTAGACATAAGAACTGGTACCTCTGAGCAATCATCAGTTTTAATTTCCTATTGAAGATCACTCTTGATTTTCTATAGAAAATAATTTTTAAGGGGTATAAAGTACTTCCATGGAAAAAAAGAACAAAATTCATATTTTCCAGTATGGCAAATAACCTTACACAGTATTATAGTTAATGTTAATTTCTTCATTTAAAAAGAATTTAAATTACAATAGGATATGATTATTTGGATATCTGTTATTTTTTAAAAGGTAAATATAAAACTTACTGTTAAACAATAGGCTAAGCTACAGGTAAAAATTATGACAAATTCATAGAAGTTTCATAAAACTACATTTCACTTGGACATTTCTTTGTGCTTTTTTTAAAATTGGAAAAGCTGAATATAGCAATTCTATAGCTCATGTATATAAAATAAAGACCATATATTACAAAAATCTGGATAGGCATTTCTATACTTAATGAAACAATCCAGAGTTGAGTGACAAAACATAGGAGTACCATGCTGTAAAGCTAGTATTAGCACATTTCAGATAAAAATGGGTACTAAGAAATAAATTTCATAATGAGTTTCAATCTCTTAGCATTTCTAGCATGTGTTAACATCTATGTCATTATGTAAAAAATATAGTACTAGCTTAAAGACAAATAATAAGAAAAATTAAAAATCACATTCAGCAATTCATAGATTAAAGGCCTTTAGGACATAGGCCTGAAACTAATAAGACAGTGTCTACAGCAATCTCTCCGGTTTTGCCCTTGCCACGTTCTGCTTCAAAAATGATCTGTAAGAGAGAAGGAAAAAAATCAATTTAAGTTGAAGACCTTTGAAATAATTAGCAAACATTGAATAGCTACTAAACAAGACCGCAAGCTTATTCTAACAAGACTGCAAGCTCATTCTATCCAGAAATAGAGAGGTTAGAGATGGATGTATAGGAAATGTTCTCCATAATGAACCATGTAAGGTGTGTGTATATGTGTGTGTGCGTGTATATATAAGGTATGTGTGTGTGTGTGTGTGTGTGTGTGTGTATATACATATATATGGTGTGTAAATGTATATATGTATATGTATATGCATATGTATATGTATGTATATGTTTTCTAAGTCATTCCAAACAGAGGTAACTGAGTCTTAAGAAAATGCTATAGCAACTACCAAATACTTAAAATATTCTGAAAAGCCACATGATGCTGAGAAAGACTAGAAGTGTTTAAAAAAATAACAATAACAAATATGCATACGTTTGAAATTTGGACATTGTTTCCTAGGTCTGAGTCAATGGTTTGGAATGCCACAGCATTTTAAGACTAGAAGGAATTTTAGAGATCATCTACCAGGGATTCTTTGTTTGAATCCTGTCAACTTTTAAAAATAGACATTTTGATAACTATAATTAAATTTGTTTTCTTTGTAATCCTCTGTATTTTATTTTATGAATTTAAGGTATTATTCTGAGAAGGGGTCCATTGACTTTACCAGACAACAAAGGGATACTTGACACTTACTAGCTGTGTGACCCTGGGCAAGTCACTTAACCCCCATTGCCTTGATCCTCACCCCCCCAAAAAAAGAGAAAAAAAGAAAAAGAGAAGAGAAGGAACCTCAGAGGGTGATTTGTGCAATTCAGGAACCCCTAGTCTATACTCTTTTTGATTTTTTAAATTCTGGTTATAGAGAGGGCTAATATAAGGTTGGCTTGAGTGGTAATCCCAACTTCTCCCTGCCCACAGTCAGGGCTACGGACTCAAAGTTGTTAAAAAAATATTGCTATCACTGTACACAAGATTCTCTGCTCATTTTGCTCTTCATTATTTCATGTGAGTCTATGTATATTTTTCTAAGATCATCCAGTTCATTACTTCTTATAGCACATCACAATCATATACCAACCACAACTTGTTCAGCCATTCTCCAGTTGATTGGCATCCCTGCACTTTTCAGTTCTTTGCCACCACAAAGAGAGATGCTATAAATAATTTAGAACATATAGGTTCTTTTCCTTTTTCCCTAATCATTTTGAGAAGCAGACCTAGTAGTGGTATTGCTGGGTCAAAGGGTATAGGCAATTTAATGATTCTTTGGGATATCAATAATTAATAACAGCTAGAATTTAAATATAATTTAAAAGTTTTCAGCACATTTTACAAATATTATGTTATTTGATACTCACAACAACCCTGGGATATAGTTGCTATTATCATCCCCATTTTGCAGATGAGGAAATGGAGGCAAACAGAGTTTTTGCAGATGAGGAAAATGGAACTAAAAGAGGTTAAATGAGTTCCCCAGGGTCACATAGCATGATTCCAACTTAGGTCTTCCTGATTCTATGTCCAATCTTGTATCTACTGTGCCATCTAGCTACTGAAATGGTCACAGCTTTATGGCTATCTAGGCTTTTCTGTACTGACATCTATAATAATGTCATGATGCCGGCCTCATTTCTTAAGCACATAGAGAACTGAGTCAAATTCGTTAAAATAAGAGCCATTCCCCAATTGATAGATGATCAAAAGACATGAAGTTTTTATATGAAATAATCAAAGCTACCTATAGCCACATGAAAAAAAATTCTCTAACTCATTATTGATTGGAGAGATGCAGGTCAAAACAGTTCTGGGGTACTACATCATACTTATTGGATTGGATAATAGGACACCAGAGGGAAATGACAAATGTTGTAGGGGATATGGGGGAAATGAGACATTAATGTACTCTTGGTGAAGTTGTAAACTGATTCAAACATTCTGTAGAGCAATTTGGGACTATGGCCAAAGGCTATAAAACCATGCATGCTCTTTGACTTATTAATCCACTATTAGCTCAGTATCTAAAAAGAGATAAAAACCCAAAAAATTGAATTAGAAATTGAGGAGATGCCTATCAATTGGGGAATGGCCAAACAAATTGTGGGATGAGATTATGATGGAATACTATTGTGTTATAAGAAATGATGAGCAGGATGCTATCAGAAAAATCTGGAAAGACTTACATGAGCTGATACAAAGTGAAATGTACTGTATACAAAGTAACAGCAATATTATAAGATGATCAGCGGCGAATGACTTAGCTATTTTCAACAATACAATGATCCAAGACAAATATGAAGGATTTATTAAAAAAATGTAATCCATCTTCAAAGAAAGAACTGATGGTATCTGAATACAGATTGAAGCATAATTTTTAAAGTTCCTTTTTCTTAAGTTTTCTTTTGGTCTATTTTCTTTCACAACCTGACTAATGTGGAAATGTTTTGCATGACTACACATGTATAACTTAGATTGAATTGCTTGAGTTCTTAAGGGGTAGGGTGGGGAGAGAGGTAGGAAGAGAATTTGGAACACAAAGTTTTAAAAATCAACATTAAAATTGTTTTTATATGTAATTTGGGGAAAAATAAAATTCTAACTAAATTTAAAAAATAATGTCATTATGGTCTTTAAGTTTTTACCCATTATTCTTAGAAGTTCATGAATCTGCTAATTATTCTCTGTTATACACATTTAATTTTTGACAGTTACATGAACATAGGAACATCAGTAGATAGAAAAAAGAAAATATTTTACTTTCACTCACATTCTTGGTAGTCTCAATTCCGTGATACAGTTGAATTTTTCCAGTCTTCCACCTTCCATCCTCACTGCTGGTCTCCTCCCAGGCAGGAGCATTATTTTTATCTTTCACAAGTACTTTAAGTGTCCCCACTCTTTCTCCAGCAAGTCGATAATCAAACATTAAGCAGGAGCTGCTTTGGGGCTGAAGGTTGTTAAGGAGAAGTGTCAAACGGCCAACATCCTTCTTATGTCCTACAAAGGCTGGGACTACCATGTAATACCCAACAGCTTTAGGAGAAGAGAAAGTCGCTGTTAACACACCTTGAAATTCACTTTAGTGAAAATTCTTCAATTAATGAAATATCGTAAAACAAACTGAATTCTAGTTTCCTATAAGGAAGATTGAAGTTCCATTACTTGAATTATACTATCTTAGTATTTTAAAGCTAGAAGGACCAACTACCTCATGCTGCTGATTAGAAAACTGAGGTCCAAAGAAGTTGACTCCATTTGAATCTAATCTTCTTAAAGCTATTGAACGTCACATGTTAAATTTATTTTACACCTAAAAGTCAGAAAAGCAATATAGAGACTCTCAGAATCATGTATGAATCCTCTTTTATGTTCTGCTTTGTATCTGGAAATGCTAAGTTTATTTCTTATACATTAAGTTCAAATAAAAAAATTAAAAGAATGTAAACTCCTTGAGAGTGGGCACTGTTTCATTTCCATCGTTTTTTCTCTTAGCTTCTAGCATAGTGCCTGGCACTATACAGATATTTAATAAATGTTTGCTGAATTGTATTAACTTTGGCATCATAGAAGGATCTTAAAGGTCATCAGGTCCAATCCTCTTATTTTACAGATGAGGAAAGTAAGGACCAAAGAGAAGTGACATATTCAAGGTTATACAAGTAGTGATAGTAGAGCTTTGAACTCTACTTTGAACTCAGAATATGAACTCAGGTCCTCTAAACCCAATGGTTTATAATGGAGCTAAGATCAGAAGGGAAGCAGAAAACTGGGAGAAGATCTTTGTAGCAATTAAAATATGTTTTTATTGATATTTTCTATTTATTATGCCACCATAGTATTCCATGTATCTTCTCCCCTTTTCAGAGAATCATTCCATATGACAAGAAGTATTTTTTGGGGGGGGGCGGAGAGAAACAAATCAGCACAACTGATTGATACACTGAAAAAGTCTGAAAACACGTGCACTTCTTACTTCCATGAAGGCATAGATTGTGGATGTTTTCTTATATGTCTTCATTTGGGTCCTATTTGACCTTTATAATTTTGTTACATTTACTTTTTTATGCTGTTTCCATTTACACTGTTCTAATCATAAAAATTTAGCATGTTCTTTTATCATTGTAATTTTCTTTTATACTTATTAATTGTTCCTATGATTTCTTCTTTGCCATACTCACTTTTTAAGATTTCATTGTTGTCCCAATTTGGGTCTATATTTTTTCTTTGTTATCTCGCAATCAATTTCTATTCCTGTTGCATTGTGGTGTGTAAAGGATATATGGACTGTTTCTGCTTTTTTTACATGTGTTTACAATATCTTTGTGCCCTTGTACATGTTCAATTTTTGTAAAAGTTCCATGTGGTTCAGAGAAATATATACGTATATGTGTGTATAATATATATGTATATTTGTGTGTATATTTATATATCTGTATGTATGTATTCTTTTGCTGTCCTGTTTAGAATACACCAGAAAGAAGTCTTTTAATTCTAGTTTCTCCAGAAATTTGTTCAGTTCCATATTTTTTCTTTAGTCTATGTTTCTATTAGACTTATACAAAACTGAGAGGGATATTGAAGTCTCCTGTCACTATTATGTTACTTTCTGTTTTCTTGGAGCTCATAATATTTCCTTCATGGATTTAGAGGCTAAGGCATTTGAGCATATAAGTTTATTATTGATATTGGTTTGTTGTCTATGGTTCCTTTCAACATAATATGGTGCCCATCAATTGCAGAATGACTTAATGAATTATTATATATGAATAGTACAGAATATTATTGTTCTTTTAGAATGATGAAAGAAATAGCTTCAGAGAAATTGAAGAAGACCAAATGAACTGATGCAAAGTGAAGTGAGCAGAACTAGAAGAACAATTTATACAAAAACAACAACAGTGTAAAGTGGAGCATTTCTGAAAGACTTAAGAACTCTGATCAATGCAGTGACTGATCATAATTCCAGAGCAGTCACTTCACATTTGAACAGAAATGGGGGCCATTAAACTGTACATAAGGATCCTTATGAGTCATACATTGACTTAGAAAACCCCATATTAAAATTATTTATGTTCTATTATATGTTTTCAATTTTGTTAAATATTTTCTAATTACATTTTAATCTGGTTCAGGACACAATCAGGAGTGTTGTGGGACATGGCTTTCCATGTGTTTCACACCTCTGTTACAGAGTACCAATAGTGAAGCATGCTCCCTACTTCCTGATAGAGAGGTGATAGATTCAGGGTGTGGAATGATACATATTTTTTTTTAGACAAGGCCAATGCAGGAATTTGTTTTGCATGCTATTTGTTATAAGAGTTTTACTTTTCTTGTCAGTGGGGAATGGGGAAGAGGGAGTGGTGGGGTAGAGAGTTGGGTAGAATGGAGGAGAAAAAATGGATTTTTATGGATTGAAAGAATTAAATTTACTTCAAAATAAAACCTATTGTCTTTTTCTTATGCTATATGAACTCTTTCATGGGCATATAGCTAATTAGTGTCAGAACTAAAATCAGAACTTAAATATCTGAACTGAATTATTTAATGTGATTTATGTGATATTATAAGATGTACAATTCAGTTGAACAGGTTTGTCATAATTTAATTGGTCACTTGATTTCTAACATAAAATTACAATAAAAAATGTGCAATTTATTTAATTATTAGTTACATGAGCTGGCATCATTTGTTAGAGTGAAATTTTACTATCTCTAAATATAAGTCAGATAATTCCCTCCCAGGAGGCAAGGTTTGACCATGGACAAAATAAATGGAAAATTCATGGTTAAAAAACAAAATAAGGGGCAGCTAGGTGGTGCAATGGATAGAGCACTGGCCCTGGAGTCAGGAGGACCTGAGTTCAAATCCGACCTCAGACGCTTAACACTTACTAGCTGTGTGACCCTGGGCAAGTCACTAAACCCCAATTGCCTCACTAAAAAAAAAAACAAAAAACAAAACAAAAAAACAAAAACAAAATAAAACAATTATAGAGAGTCTCTTGTGTTCCTAGTTGTGAAATTGTTCTGTTTTGCAAAACTTTTAGGTGTAATTCAATTCAATAAACATCTATTAAGACTTTGCTAAGTACAATGGAGAAGGAAATGCAAACCACTCTAGTATCTTTCCCAAGAAAATCCCACGACTGCATGACTGAACAACAACAAAGTACAAGGGACTGTGCTTGGCAACAAGTACACAAAAATAAAAACATGGGGCCTACATTCTAATGGAGGTGCTTGTATTCTACTAGAATCAACATTTTTGGGTTGCAATTTTCTCATTTAAAAAAGGGAGTTGAACAAAATTACCTCTAAGGTTCCATTTGACTCTTCTTGGGAAATACAACACATATACAAATATATACACTATTATATATACACACACATATATAAACATACACGTGTATAATTTATATCACAAAGTAAATTTAAGAGGCATAGAGTGATAATAATCTAATGATGGAATAAAATTTGTCTTTACCTTTACCTCTGTCATTGTATCATGGTGTAAAAAAATTAATATATAATTTAAATACCATTATCTCGATCAGCAGGATTCCAGTCAAAATCATCTTCCGTATCCTGTTTCCAATCACAAATTCCCTGATCAAAGCTGCAGTCAATTGACACATTTAAATCTATTAAGAAAAAAATTCATTTCAAAACCATTGGGAAAGTTAAGGGGAAAATATAATATCTGAACTTTAGTTGACATCAATTTATTTTAAATTGCACAGATTACAGTTAATGACAATTAAAACTCCAGTCATATATGGACTGCTGATTTTTTTTTTTTTTAGTGAGGCAGTTGGGGTTAAGTGACTTGCCCAGGATCACACAGCTAGTAAGTGTCTGGGGCCGGATTTGAACTCAGGTCCTCCTGACTCCAGGGCCGGTGCTCTATCCACTGCGCCATCTAGCTGTCCCCTGCTGAATTTTTGATGGCCAATGTCTCTTGGGCCTAACTCTCCCTCAGATTTAATATAATAACCAAATAAGATATTGTACCCTCCTCTTTATTGCATAATATTCCAATAAGAAAGGTCATATTATTATTATACAGAATAAACAAAATGACCAACTTTGTCTATGAAAGGGTAATATTCCTTTTTTTGTTTGTTTGCTCAAACATGGTGTCTATGTTTGAACTTTATAATTAAATTTTGTGTTTTCTTAATTATAGAATCAAATAGCCTTGTTAGGCATTGTATGGAAATGTAATTTGTTTTACCATTCAGGGAGGGTTGGCATTTGAGGTAGCATTTTATATTACTTTCCTCTATACCAGGGATTCTTAACTTTTTTTTTCTTTGTCATGGATCCTCCTTTGGCAGTCTGGAGAAGCTTATGGATCACTTCTCAGAATAATGTTTTTGAACAAAATAAGATATATAGGATTGTAAAAGAAAAGCAATTATGTTTCAATATAGTTATCAAGATATTAAGAAAAAATCCCAAGTTGTAATACTCCTACTCCTAATGAGCATTTAGATAGAGGGTTTTTTGTTTTTTTGTGTGTTTTGCGAGAAAATTGGGGTTAAGTGACTTGCCCAGGGTCACACAGCTAGTAAGTGTTAAGTGTCTGAGGCCAGATTTGAACTCAGGTCCTCCTGAATCCAGGGCCCGTGCTCTATCCACTGTGCCACCTAGCTGCCCCTAGATAGAGTTTTAAGGTTGGCAGAACACTCATTTTATTCTTTTTTTTTTTTTCAGGGCAATGAGGGTTAAGTGACTTTCCCAGGGTCACACAGCTAGTAAGTGTCAAGTGTCTGAGACTGGATTTGAACTCAGGTCCTCCTGAATCCAGGGCCAGTGCTTTATCCATTGTGCCACCTAGCTGCCCCACTCATTTTATTTTTTACAACAACCCTGAGGGGTAGAGCCTCTTGTTACTCCTCTTTTCAGATGAGGAAACTGAGGAATACTGACATTAAGTAACTTGCCCAGGTCACGAGGCTAGCAAGTGTCTGAGCCCAGATTTGATCTTGGGTCTTTCCAGTTTATCATTCTATTCATTCACTGTGCCACCTAGCTGTCAATGATAAAAAGTCCACAGTGATATGTAATAGGGAGGTTGCTGTAGAATCTGATATAACAAAGGCTAGCCTTTGCCTCTGAATCTGGATTTTAATTCTTTTTGTTTGAGGGGGAGAGGGATAAAGAAGGAAGTTGAAGATGGACATATTTCAGAATAGTTATTAAATGTTAAATTAGCCAGGGCAGGGAGATGTTAATAAGAAAGGATATAGTATAACTAACATGGATTGCTCCTAGTTGCAGGTTCAAAAACGTCTGGCTCAGGTCCTTTGCTCATTTCTCCTGTTCTCCTCTCCTCCTCCTCCTCCTCCTCCTCTTTCTTCTTCTTCTTCTTCTTCTTCTTCTTCTTCTTCTTCTTCTTCTTCTTCTTCTTCTTCTTCTTCTCCTTCTCCTTCTCCTTCTCCTTCTCCTTCTCCTTCTCCTCCTCCTCCTCCTCCTCCTCCTCCTCCTCCTCCTCCTCCTCCTCCTCCTCCTCCTCCTCCTTCTCTTGTTCTTCTGCGTCTCCTTCTCCTTCTTCTTCTTCTGCTTCTTCTTCTTCCTTCTTCTTCTTCTTCTTCTTCTTCTTCTTCTTCTTCTTCTTCTTCTTCTTCTTCTTCTCCTTCTCCTTCTCCTTCTCCTCCTTCTCCTTCTCCTCCTTCTCCTTCTCCTCCTTCTCCTTCTCCTCCTTCTCCTTCTCCTCCTTCTCCTTCTCCTTCTTCTCCTTCTCCTTCTTCTCCTTCTTCTTGTCCTTCTCCTTCTTCTTGTCCTTGTCCTTGTCCTTCTCCTCCTCCTCCTCCTCCTCCTCCTCCTCCTCCTCCTCCTCCTCCTCCTCCTCCTCCTCCTCCTCCTCCTCCTCCTCTTTCTGGCAATTGGAGTTAAGTGACTTGCCCAGGGTCACACAGCTAGTAAGTGTTAAGTGTCTGAGGTCAGATTTGAACTCAGGTACTCCTGGGCTGGTGCTCTATCCACTGCACCACCTAGCTGTCCCTCTCCTTTCCTTCTAATGCCCCCCTTTACCCTTTTCCAATTGCAAAAGTTTTATTTTCAATTAGGTTTTTAAAATTATTGTTTAAAACATGCCAGGAAATCCCCTCTTCTAACCTTCTAATTCTTATCTTTTTAAATAGGCTGTCTTTTGTATATAAAGATGGTGTGCTGGTCAATGTTTAACAACTGTATTTCTGGGGGGAAAATGTATGCATGGCGTACTTTAAAGTTTAATCTTCATTATTAATCTGCATTATTGAAATAACAACAGAGGGAATTTGCATGTAATCTGGAGGGGTAATCTTTTTCCTTTACCAAGATGTGCATTTAAACCAACTTGTTTCTTTCCTCCCTTGCAGGAGTAGGGAGTAATAGAACAAAGAGAAACTAGTATTGATATTTTATAATCATTAGTATTCATCAAATAAATATATGATAGATAAAATAGATCACTATGCTGATGATGCATACTCTGGGTTTAAAACTAGAAGGTATAGAATTGGCACAAAGCCACTGTATTTCATAATTAAGATTTTATCTTTTACTTTCCTAAGTCTAGAAATTAATAAAAACAATATATTATGTTCTGATTTATAGTATTTCCTGATTTCTGAGATGTAAATGCTTACACTTAAAATATTCTCCAGACCTAAGCCAAATGCTTTACTAATCTAACATCAATAAGGCATATATTTGGAGCTATTTTTTCCTGTAGTGGTGGTGGATGTGTAAAGACTAGTGTCTTCTTCCTTCATCTCATTATGACAAAGGAGATCTATTTTGGGGACATCAAGGTGGGGTTAGGAGATATGGCTGTAATAGTAAAGCTACCAGTAAAGCTACATCAGGAATGGGTCTAAATCTTTACTAGACTTTGTACTCCCTCCAGCAGACCTCAGTTATTATTGTTTTTTGTTTTGTTTTGTTTTTTCTGAAAGCACTTTTAATAAGGTCAAAATTAGATATTTCACACAAAAAATGTTAATAAAGAAAGGTTTGGGTATCTTCTGATCTTAAATTTTTAATTAAATCTTGTTATTTCTTAATTTTGTTATCACAATAAAACATTGTTAACTAGGTTTATTTTTTTCAAGCAGCAAAGTCTGCCCAAGACATTTTGTTTATGGGCAAACCTACTGCAAATGGACAAATACTAGAGGCAGTAACTCACACTTATAATGTGGTTTTGCCACAACACATAAAGTAAATAATATGATTATTATTCTTCCCCTCTTATAAAAAAGAAATTGAATCTCAGAAAAGTTAAATGATTTACTTATAAATCTTGATTATTATTTAAATTGAGACTAGGAATCATATCCATGCTATTCTACTCAAGTGAACTAACTAAAAAATAGCTGGTTGTCTAAAGAGAAATTCCTAATTATGTTAGTAATAACAAATATAATAATAATAATGTATTGGAATGAGTCAGAGTTAGGAAGACCTGAGTTTGAGTCCTGTCTTATACATTCACCAGTTGTATTACTCCATGCAAGTCATTTATCTCTATCAGTTTCAGTTTCCCCACTTGTAATGACCTCACAGGGTCATTATGAGAATAAAATGAATTCAATTATTTAATTAATAAAATGAAAGTGCTTTGCAAACCTCAAAGAATTCTAGAAATGCTAGCTATTTTAAATGAACATTAAGGCCATGTAAGTAATGAAATACAGTATGAGAAAAGGATAAGTCTGCGAAAATAAAAGTCTATCTGTGTTTTTAGGATGTATTTTCTATGAATACAGCCGCGAGGCACCTCCTTGATTTGGCAAGTCCAGAGCAAATCCTCAGGCTGGCTAGGACCATAGCCTGTGACTTTCTGATTCTGGGAATGGTGTCTTTGTTTTATTAAGCCAGGACACATTTCTGACCAATCAGGAAACAGAGAGAAATGATAACGAAGAGAAAGGAAAAATAACACACTTAAAGGAAAAATAGGTGGAGGCGGGGGACCAATGGGAGCCATGGTGAGTCTACCACTGGCCTTCAGGAGACCTCTGTTCTTCAGGAAAAGCTTCTCAGAACATGTTTTGAGGAATGCCCTGGAGAAGGCAGAGAGACAGCTTGTTAGATGGTACAAGAGAGTTATTCTAAAGCGGAGGAGACGGGGAAAATTGATGCAGACGCAGAGACAGAGGGAAAATCGGTGCAGACGCAGAATCAGCAGAAAGGAGTAAAAACTAGCATAAACTTAGAGAATGTAAGACAGAAATGTGAAAGGCCAAGAGGAGCCTCCAAAAAGGAGATTAAACACTAGGGACAGTTTAGTGGAGCCTTATAGAGAAGGACATGATATGTCCTTAAATTTAAACATCTTTACTGCTGACTGAGGAGCAGGTGAAGTGGCTTTATGCATGTTTTGGTCATGATAGGGATTACTTAAAATAGGGCCTCAGGGAGCCAGAGACAATGACCTCATTGTGCCAACAGTGGGTTTCCAGCCCAGGTTATCAATTTAAAATGCCACTGGAGGGAGTTTGCATGCAATCTGGAAGAGGTAGTTCTCTCCTTTTTTCAAAAATAATCATTTAAACCAACCTGTTTCCTCCCCCCACCCTTACTGGAGTAAGGAGTAATGGGACAGAGGGAAATCAGTTTTGATATATTATAAGCATTAGTGTTCATCAAATAAGAATAAAATAGTTAAAATAGATAGCGGTGGTAATGATGCATCCTCTGGGTTTGCAAATGGAAGGGAGAGTTGAATTGGCACAGCTCCACTGTGAGTCATTAACAATGATCTCATCCACTGTTTAATAAACATAAGACACAAAACCATACCACATGAGAAAACACAGATTTGGAGGAGAGATTCTTTACCTTTGTGTACTAATTTTGAGGTTAGAACTTTTCTCTGGGCCAGGAATAGATCAAATGGAACGGCCTCGTTAACCTTAGAGACTAACAAAAAAATACTTATCATTATAAATAATCTGAGGTTAGAGAGATAGGCAGGTATTTCCCATATAGAGTATTAATGCTTATGTTTCATAGAATTCACTTTCTGTCCACATCATTGCAACATTTTATCTTCCTGAGCAAAATATAAGTTAAATATATAACTTCACATTATGATATCATAAGGTTCCTCTGAAAATGGCATTTTAATAACTGTCAGAGTGGTTTAATTTAAATGACTATGCGTATAAATTCATGTACAACTAACTATAATGTGGCTGCCAAATGCTTTTTATTCAAATGGAGAATTTTAGGAATCCTGACAGTCAGGTAAGTATTAGTGGATGAATTTAAAGTCAAGAGGTTCTATATATATATATTTTTTTTGGGGGGGGGGTGAGGCAATGAGGGTTAAGTGACTTGCCCAGGGTCACACAGCTAGTAAGTGTCAAGTGTCTGAGTCCAGATTTGAACTCAGGTCCTCCTGAATCCAGGGCTGGTGCTTTATCCACTGTGCCATCTAGCTACCCCTCTACTTTAATTAATATTAATAGCTAACACGTACATGGGACAACTAGGTAGTGCAGATGACAGAGTCCAGGCCTGGAGTCAGGAAGACTTATCTTCCTGAGATCATATCTGGCCTCAGACACTTGCTAGCTGTATAACCCTGGGCAAGCCACTCAACTCTGTTTGCCTCAATGTCCTCATCTATAAAATGAACTAGAGAAGGAAATGGCAAGCTGCTCCAGTATCTTTGTCAGGCAAACCCCAAATGAGGGCATGGAAAGTTGGACACAACTGAACAACAACAAAACATTTATATAATGCTTACTATGTGCCATGTGTTGTGATTTGCACTTTACTACTCTTATCTCATTTGATCCTCACAACAACCCTGAGAGGTAGGTGCGATTATCTCTATTTTACAGATGGCAAATAGATTTACAGGGCCAAATAGAGGTTAAGACACTTGCCCAGGGTCACACATCTGAGGCTGGATTTGAGCCCAGAACTTCCTGATTCCAGGCTTGGAGCTCTAATGTCATCTTTGAGTTTTGTTCAAGTGATACTTAAATTTTACTACTTAAGTATTAAAATGAGTAGTAGTAGGGAAGTTTTCTCATGGGAAAATCATGCTTACTTGGCAAATTGTTGTTTTTAGATTTCCATTTCTTTTGTTTAGTTAATTATCCAAAAAACCAACCAAAACCAAAACAAACAAACACGATTATAAACCCAAACTCAGGTAGCGTGAAACAATAGCTAGAAAATAAATATGGGACAATATCCAAGCTCTAGTAAAGTGTGAGACATCAATTATAATGCTTTAAAAATCCCAAGGCATTTTTTGAAACCAGATTCAAAATTATTGTAATAGTTCAAACCTTAGACCTTAATGATTCAAATAGTGAAAGCATATTCTAATGGAGAAACAAATGAAGAGAAGATATGGCCTTATAAGTAACAACATAAGGCCATATAAGTCCTTATATGTAATATATGTAAATAAATGTATATATAAATATATTTCTTTATAAAGAAATAATTATTTGATTTCAGGCTTTAGCATGTTTTTAATATACAGTGTACCCAAAGTCTTTGGGGGTAGATTTACCAATCTGCCCAAATACAAACCGAGTATTTCCTCCTGTCACTCTCCCTTCTTTCAATGTTTTACCCTCCCATCCCTTCTCCTATCTTCTTTCTCTTCACCATACTACATGATGGTGGCACCTTGCAGATGAATTATAATTATGAGCACCTTAGGTCTATTTGCTATGCCTTAAATAATTGAAGGTAGTTCAACTTGTTTATATCATTGCTGCCTCTCACAACATCACCTGCACAGAGTAGATACTTAATGTTTGTTGAATTGAATTGAATCACTTTTGTTTGAGTTATCTTTCAGAGGTTGAAGATAGACGTTAAGTGACTTCTGGTCAGGATGGCTATCTGAATGGGAAACACTGTCCAGATCCCACATAGCTTCTCCAGCAAAAACCTAAGATTTGCCACAGAATGAACAATGGTTATGAAATTTAATGAGAAGCCACAGTAAATCACTTCTTCTAAAATGGTAGCAAGAAGCCCATAGGCAATAGGAAAATTGACTGTCAGTAAAGCCAGCACCAGTGCAGGCTAACAAGCCTTCTAGCACAACCAGAAAGACAGTTAGATAGCATAATAAATTAAATTAGATTGTTAGGTCTGAAGTCAGGAAGATCTGAGTTCAAATCCACCCTTAGATACTTACTATGTAATCTTGGGTAAGTTGCTTATTTTTTGTCTGCCTCAGTTTACTCAACACTAAATTAGGGATAATAATACCTATCTCTCAGGTTTGTTGTGAGGATCAAATGGGATAAATATTTCTAAAGTCCTTAGTACAGTGCCTGGTAACATAGTAAGTGCTTAATAAATGCTTCTTCCTTCCATCCCCTTCCCCAGAGACATGTAGCCTGTAAGATTCCATGCCAAGAAGCAAGAAGAATAAAGTGCCCCAAAGAAAGAGACAGAAAGGGCAGAAATCCTCAAGGTGGGGAACTTTGGACAAAACAAGGAGTGGCAATGAAGATGTTCAGACTAGGACATTCAAGTCCAAAGGGCCCCTACATCCCTAGCACTCTCTCCTGAGATGCCATAGAGAGTCCCAAAGATTCAAGAATGCCATAGCCAAAATCAAGAGTTCATGTCAAAAGAAAAATATAACAGGTAAATAGAAAGAAGGAGTTCAAGTACCAAGGAACCATAGTCAGGATTATGTATGATCTTGTAGCTTCTACAGTAAATGAGAGGAGATCTTGGAGAATAATATTCCAAAAGGCAAAAAGATAAGCATACAGACAAGAATAACTTATCTTGCAAAGCTGAATGTATAATTCTAAAGGGGAAAACTGGACCTATGGACTTTAAAGAATTTCTGATGAAAAGATGAATAGGTACCTTAAAATACAAACAAAAGAATCAAGAGAAATATAGAAAAGTAAATGTATTCAAGCAATTGGAAAGAGCTGTGTGATGATGTCAGGCTAACATTTTAATGTGGAAGAAGAAACAGTTGTCCCTTCTGAACCTGAATGTCTCCAAATAATATTGAGGGAGCTAAAAAACCCCTAATATCCCCCCTCCAATAAGACCAGCAGAGAACCTGGAGTGGATTGGCTGTGTTCTGAGTGTTTGAAGAGGGGAAAGAAAATGGAAGGTAAAAAGGAGGAATTCTTCTTTCCTTCATTGTTATTCAATCATGTCTGATTTTTCATGACCCCATTTGTGGTTTTCTTGGCAAAGATACTGCCATTTCCCTCTCCAGCTCATTTTACAGATGAGGAAATTATGACAGAGTTAAGTGACTTTCCCAGGCTCACACAGTTAGCAAGTGTCAGGCTGGATTTGAACTCAGGTTTTCTAACTCCAGGCATGGTTCTCTATCTACTGCACCACCTTGCTATTCCAATAAAGGAGGAATACACTAGTATAGAAAGGATATAGAAGGGAGTGGAAGATGCTATTTTTCATAACTGTCATGTGTGAGATGATTTTACAAACATAAGAAGAAATAGGGGGAGTGGGAATGAGATGAATATCACTTTTGTCTGACAAAGGAGGGTTAAAATACATACACATAAATGCATACACTAACAATTTGATATAGAAATATATCAAACAACAGAGAAACAAATGGAGATAGGGAGAGGAAGAGGGTTAAGGGGGAGAACAATACCAGGGAAGAAATAATCCAAACCAAAAGTAAATTCCCTATCCTGAAAAGGGACCTAGAGGGGAAATTGAAAAAAGACTAGAAAACTAGAATGTAAGGGGATAAACATCCACTGGGGAATGGCTGAATAAGCTACTAAATATGAATATAATGAAATACTATTATCAAATTTTATTATTATTAAATTCATAAGTTGATATATTTACTTAAATAAATTTATCATAGATTATATCATTATACATTATATTGCATATTATATAAACACACATATTCATTATGATAAATTATTGTCATGTTAAAATATAAAATACTATTATTAAATATTAAATATTATTAAAATATTAAATACTATATAAGAAAAGAGACCCTTTCAGAGAATGTTGGGTAATATGAATGGATGCAGTATAAAGTAAGCAAATAACTTTGAAACTTAAGAATTATTAACAAAGTAATTAGCAACTATGGTTCCAGTGGTCCTAAGATGAAGAACGCTACCTACCTCCTGACACAGAGATGATGAATTCAAGGTGCATAAAGAGACATACATTTTGGACATGGCCACTGTGTTTTGATTGACTATGTTTATTAGTTACAAAGTTGTTTTTTCTTTCTTTCCAGTTTTTAATTAAAGGAAAGGGACAATAGCAATAGTTATGCTCTCTTCCAAAAAGAGGGCCACTGAAACATTTTTTAAATAAATAGAACAGAAAGAAGTTCAGAAGGAAGCAATCAAGAAGTAGAATTTTGGAAATAAATCTATTATATACTTTTCAAAAAACTTAGTAAGCAGTAGGAAATAGAGAATCAGTTTGATATCAGTTTGATATACGATCTATCCTCTTTTTGCTTTTTGATATAATATGCATCTGATGTCCATTCCCCCATTTCTTCCTCCATATTTGCAAATTCTTCTGTGTACTAATTATGAGAATTTCTGTATATATTAAAATATCCTTTTTAATATTTAAGTTTACAATAATATTTTAAAGAACATAGGTGTTAAGGAAGTCCTCCCAGATTCAGATGTTTAAGAGATTACATATAAGGATATATAGAGATTCAGACAAACACAAGGATCCAAACAATTTCAGAAACTCTGAACAGAAAAAACAAAGTCTACTTTGTGCAGTGCCTAGCATTGTCCCTTGTATATAGTAGGACCCCTATAAATATTTGTTGAATGAACGAACAAAATGTAAAGTCAGTTTTGATAGACTTGTCTTGTACTGACAGTCTTTGCATCACTAACACTACTAGAAAAAAAAATCTGTGAGATAATCATGTTTTAGTACATCAAGGACCAGTGATTTCTTGAATGTAGGTATCCCCTTGGGCAGCTAAGTGCCTCAGTAGATAAAATCCTGGTGTCAGGAAGACTCATCTTCATGAGTTCAAATCTGGCCTCAAGATACTTACTAGCTGTATGACCTTGCCTCTGTTTCCTCATCTGTCAAATGAGCTGGAAATGGCAAACCACTACAGCATCTTTGCCAAGAAAACATCAAATGGGGTCAGAGAGAGTCAGAAACTATTGAATAGCACAACGTATTTCCTCCCTCTGCTATGGTTGTCCTCAATCCTTTCTAATACTCAGTAAATGGTCTTTAGGAATTGCTGTGTCTATAAAATTTATCACTATGTGGCTATTCTGATGATGAATATCTTTGAACTTAGGCTGATCCCCAAACAACAGGCATATAATCATAGGGAAGCAGGGTAGCCTAAAGAATGTTGGATTTAAAATCAAAGGAGCAGGGTTTAAATCCTACATCTCCTGCATCAGTTTCCTCAACTGTTTAAGAAAAAAAGATGAGAGATGGACCAGGAACCTTTTCCATTCTTAAGCCAAGATCTATCTATAAACTTTTTCAGCTTGATAATACCTTTCAGAGCTTACTCTCTGCTGAAATAGCCTTCAAAAACTCTGCCAACTTCCATGCCATTTTAAGTCATTGGAGGAGAACTAAGCTAGTTAAAATAAAGTTAAAATTTTTTTCTCCTCATCTATATTGTGTGTGTGTGTATATATATATATATATATATATATTTCATCTGAATAACTTACTTTATACAAATGGTGATGCTATTCAGTCATTTTCAGTTGTGTTTGACTCATTGTGGCTCCATTTGGGGTTTTCTTGGCAAAGACACTGGAGTGGTTTGTCATTTCCTTCTCCAGCTCATTGTAAAGATGAAGAACTGAGATAAACAAGGTGAAGTGACTTGCCCGGGGTCACACATCTAGTAAGTGTCTGAGGCCTAATTTAAACTCAGGTCTTGCTGAATCTAGCCTGGCACTGTGCCACTTATGCCATTTTACAAATGTACAAGTCTTTAAAAACATTTCATTGACTTTCAATTTTATGAACTTGATTGGAGGAAACTGAAAGTAAATCCCTACAATGCTTTCTCACTGAATGGAGTAAAAGAAGAGGGGGAAATGGAACAAGAATTTATTAGGTACCTACTATTAGGTACTGTGATAAGTACTTTGCAAGTATTGTCTCATTTGACCTTAATTTTTCATTTAAACTCATTTGATAATACTTATCCGTACTATGAATAAAATAGAAATAAAGACAATGTTTTACTTAGTAAGAAAGTAATTTCTGTAAATAGAAAACTCCAAAATACAATCTGAATTCATTATTGTTTTTATATTAAATATTACTTGAAATATTGAAATTGAAAAATTCAAATATTATTGTTTTGTGCTTGAAAAATAAAAGTATTGGGGGGCAGCTAGGTTTTGCAGTGGATAAAATGCATGAGCCCTGGATTCAGGAGGACCTGAGTTCAAATGTGGCCTCAAACACTTGACACTAACAAAGTGTGTGACACTGGGTAAGTCACTTAACCCTCATTGTACCGCAAAAAAAATATTGCTTGAAATAAGAGAGTCATTTAAAATGCTTTGTTATAAAAGCATAGCATTGTTTGTTTTAATAGAAGTTTAACCTTTAGTATAGGGCAGCAAGGTGGCACAATGGATAAAGTGCCAGGCCTGGAGTCAGGAAGACTCATCTTCACTTATTAGCTGTGTGACCCTAAGCAAGTCACTGAATCCTGTTTGCCTCAGTTTCCTCATCTGTAAGATGAACTGGCGAAGGAAATGGCAAAGTACTTTAGTACTCCAAATGGGGTCATGAATTTGGCCACAACTTAAAAGACCAAACAACAACAAAACTGGAGCCATGAGTCATTTCAGGGAGTCCACCAGCAGAAGGTGCATTCAATTCATGGTGTTTTATAGGGTATGTCTGGTTCATCTATTATCTGTATCCCTGACATACTAACTACTTCATTAAATATTCCATTCCTGAAAATCATTCTGTAGATGACAGAGAACTATACTTAAATTATCCTTTTCAAAAGCTGGATCTTACTCCTTTAAAATATTTATTTCTCTAAATGGAACTGCATTTTTAAAAAGCTCATCTTGGCTAGTCCTGTGGGCTTCTCTTAAGGAAGCCAGTTGGAAGACCATGACTTGCTGGATCTCATCAATCACAGGAATTAGAGCTGGAGGGAACTTATGAGATCCTCCCGTTCAACTCCATGAAAGGCACTGACATTTATTTAAAAGAGAGTACAAAGAATATAAGGTTTGCCATTTCCCTTTATTATTGTAACTCATTTTCATTTTCCTCTAAGTCAGGACTATTTAGGTCCAAGAATAAATTAATGAGATGAGCTACTAACCTAAAGTTAAAGTCTTTTTCCAATACTTCTTCCATCAACGGCACAGAGATGAGCCATCTATTAACCTAAAAGCCAAGATTATTTGTTCTCTATGCCTTTTTCCCCTTCATTTTACCTATGCTTTTTATTTCCCCATAGCCTAATTTCTTTTAGACTCAGCTTAATTTTTTCCAGATGTTGTATCTGTAGCCCTCTGCTATTCTGCATGACTGTTTTCACTGTACCATTCTCCAGGGACACTGATGGATCATTCAATGGGCACTTGCCTAAGTCTTGTGGTGCCCAAGGCTGGTGGAATTAAGGCAGTTATGGGTATTTGCCTCCTTGTTGGGAGACTAGGATAAAAATTGAAAATATCCTCCTTTATGCCCAGTCTGCCATAGAACCTAGCTCCACTCATCTTTAGCTTTGGAAATGTTTAGGGCCCATAAAATCATGGTAGAAAGGCAGACACAGCTCCTCTAGAACACTCACAATAAGAGCTAGGGTTAGGAAGAAGATGGGGGAAAAGCACAGACATGAATATTCTATCTCCTTGTCCCCTGTGGAACACTTTTGGTAACTTTCTAGCAATTAGGTGGGACTCTCATCTCCCTGCTCCTGCCAGATAGTTCAGGTGAGCAGGAAAAAGGGAGAAGCCCTTGGGGTCCTGGTGTCTAGGGCATGAGGAGGACTTAATCTATCACTAACCAGTAGCGTGTTACACTTTTCAGTCCTGATATTCCATGAACATTTCCTGAACCAAATAAACCAAGTAAATTGGCAAAGACTCTATATACAGCTTTCCTCTGGAATCTTTTAGGGAAAACATTTATGCTCCGTTACACACACTATAGGGTAGCTAGGTAGTGCAGTGGATAGAGTGCCAAGGCTGGAGTCAGGACTTCCTGAGGTCAAATCTGGCCTCAAACACTTAACTAACTAGTTGTGTGACCCTGGGTATATACTTAGCCTTGTTTGCCTCAGTTTGTTCATCTGTCCATTGAGCTGGAGAAGGAAAAGGCAAACCATGCCAGTATCTTTGCCAAGAAAACCCCAAGTGGGGTCATGAAGAGTCAGACATGACTGAAATGACTGAACAACAAACACTATAGGATGGAATCCAGGTGGTGCAGTGAATAGAGCCCTGGGCTTAGAATAAGGAAGATGTGTAAAAACATGGCATTAGACACTAGATGTGTCACCCTGGGTAAGTCACTTAATTTCTGTCTTCCTCAGTGTCCTTAACTGTAAACTAATAGTAAATAATTGTAGTACCTACCCTACTTTTGGGAGAACATGGATAAAAGTTAAATAATATGGGCAGATGTGAATAAGTCATGATCTGTACCATTGTAGAGACTCCAAATGGATAGGATCATAGATCCTTCTGAGTGTTTAAGTATTCTCAATAGTGGTGGTGGCTTGGATGTTTTTGATTTGGTGGCCACCCACTCCCTACCTAGTACTAGAGGACAACCTTGGGTAGGCAGGGTGAAGACAAAGTTGCTCCTCCTTTCTCCCCACCAACCTTGGCTGGTAATAGGATTGCTGGACTGGCCTAGGAGAAGTTTAAGCCATTCCTCTCCTTTTCTTTTTTTTTTGGTGAGGCAATTGGGGTTAAGTGACTTGCCCAGGGTCAGACAGCTAGTAAGTGTTATGTCTGAAGCCAGATTTGAACTCAGGCCCTCCTGAATCCAGGGCCAGTGCTCTATCCACTGTGCCACCTAGCTGCCCCTCTCTCCTTTTCTTAATAACCAAGACAAGGATGACCCCCATGGTAAGAGAAGCCTCTGTTTCACAGAGTGATTGCTTTGTACTCCCTGAAATCAGACTAAATTAAAATTTCTCTTTTTAAATAAGAAGTGGCATCATAAACCAGAAATTAGATATCTGAAGAAATAAAATAGAAAAGACGTGAATAAAATAAAACTCACAGTTCTCATTTCCTAAATGGAAAGATTCCAATTTGAGATGCTGGTGCCCTTCTGTGTAACTCAAAACCCTTGGCACATTCTATATATTTTTTTAAAGGCTCAAAACTATGTTAATGAAATTTCATAGGATACCACTGAAATGTTAAACTAAAACAGTCAGTGCTTAAGAAGATGAAAACATTTTGAGAGTGGATCTAATGAAAGCAGGCATGCTAAAAGCCTGAGTTCTTAATACAGCTCTCCCAGTAAATCTAAATGATTAGTTAAAGCAAAACAAATTAGAGACTGGATGGGTCAAGGCCCTGGTATCTAGGATAATCAAAGAGCGGAGGACTTACTGGCTTACCTATATAAATATTTGCTCATGAGAATTAACACATTTTGGTAAATTCTTCACATTTGCATTTTCAAGGGGCTTTATTTAAGCCTCATAACACTAATAAACACTTTTAGTTCTCAGTTTTCTGGTTTGGGGGATAATCCATGCCATATGCATATCCTCCAGATTTCTATTACCCAAACCTCACTGTACCTTCCATAATTACACTAGTTCCCAGTACTTCCTGGGCAGTTCCAGAATTTTGGAGATGGAAGGATCACAGGATCTGGAGCTGAAAGGGATGAATCATCAAGTTCATTCTCTTCATTTTAAATAATAGCTAATATTTGTATAGTGCTGACTATAAGCCAGGCACTGCGCTAAGAACTTTACAAATATTATCTCATTTGATCCTCAAAACAACACTAGGAGGTAGGTATTATATTATCTTCATTTTACTGATGAGAATCAGCAGATGAGATCGAGCAGTGGATAGAGCACTGGGCTTGGAATTCGGAAGACTCATCTTAATGAGTTCAAATCCAGCCTCGTACACTCACTAGCTGTGTAACCCTGGGCGAATCACTTGACCCTGTTTGCCTTGGTTCCTCAGCTGTAAATGAACTACAGAAGAAATAGCAAACAACTCTAGTATCTTTGCCAAGAAAACCCCCAAAATGGGGTCACAAAGAATTGGACATGACTAAAACGACTGAACAATAAATAACAGATGAGGAAACTAAGGCAAACAAAGGTTAAGTGACTTGCTCGGGGTTAATAACCAGTAATAGTCTGAGGCTGAATTTGAACTCAGGTTTTTCTGACTTCAGGCCCAGCACCCTATCGAGTGTGCCACCTAGATATCGTTACTGAGGAGGAAATGGATACCCAGAGAGTAGAAGTGACTTTCCCAAAGTCACTTAGTTGATCAGCAGCAACCATGAGGCTAGAGTCCAGTCTTCCATAGCAGTAACTGGACAGTGATAAGAGTTAGGGCTAAATCCATTATGTGCCATGAGCATCACTCTGATTCCAAAGTCCATCAAGCATTGTTCATAATTCAGTCAACTAAAGCAACATTTACTATGTGCTAGCTATAGGCAAAGCTCTGGGGATACCAAGAAGAAAAACTATCTAGGCCCTGCCTTCAAGAAATTAAAATATACTTACAACAAAGATATTAAAAATGTACTACACCTTGAAGAACATGTTTTTCTCTCATCCTACCTGTCTTGAGAAACTGAAGTACACATTCTTTAATATTTAAGTAATATCTTTCTGGCAGCTAGATGGTAAAGTGGATAGAGGACAGCCTGGAGTTACGAAGACTCATCTTCCTGAGTTCAAATTAGCTTTGTGATCCTGGGCAAGTCACTTCACCCTGTTTGCCTCAGTTTCCTCATTTGTAAAATGAGCTGGAGAAGGAAATAGCAAACCATTCCAGTACCTTTGCCAAGAAAACCCCAAATGGGGTCCCAAAGGGACCCTAAATGGGGTCTCAAAGAGTCGGATGTGACTGAAAATGGCTGAACGATATTTTTGGGATATATATATTTTTTATAATCTGTACCCCTGATATCATTGGCATACATAGCTCTCTAGGTGAGAAAATTCCTTCTACAGATGCAGATTAATGACTGTTGTCTGGGGGCATTGAGATGTTAAGTCTGTGGTTACACAGTCAATAGAGGTCAGAGATGGAACTTGAACTGAGGTCATCCGTGACTTGGAGGCCGATCTTTTATCCTTTATACAACCCCACCTGGCTTTATCCTGTCTTCAGAAATTCTTTCATAAAGATATCAGTTTAAACAAAATGACAGAGCAAATCTGGAGTGCTTTTTTGGGGGGCGGGGCAGGGCAATGAGGGTTAAGTGACTTGCCCAGGGTCACACAGCTAGTAAGTGTCAAGTGTCTGAGGCCAGATTTGAACTCAGGTCCTCCTGAATCCAGGGCCAGTGCTTTATCCACTGTGCCACCTAGCTGCCCCCTGGAGTACTTTCTTATCAGTCCCACCAATTGCTCTCTAAAGGACAGTAAGTGACAGATACTATTCAGATTACTGGAGGGGAGTAGCTCACAAGAGGGGGAGATCTTTTGACTTTTTTTAATGGCTTCAATGCCAAGCTCTTTTTCTGTAAATAAAACTGTACTATATTTTTAGAAGAAAAATAATAGTAGTTCACATTTATCTAGCACCTTAAGGTTTACAAAAGGGCAGCTAGGTGGCCTTGTGGATAGAGTACTCAGCCTGGAGTTAGGAAAATTCCTCTTGCTGAGTTCAAATCTGGGTTCAGATCCTTACTCTAGCTGTGTGACCCTGGGTAAGTCACTTAATCCTATTTGCCCCACTTTCCTCATTCGTAAAATGAGTTGGAGAAGGAAACGGCAAACCTTTCCAGTATTTGCCAAGAAAACCCCAAATGGGGTCCCAAAGGACTGAAGTGACTGAACAACAGCAGCTAAAAATCTTTGCAAAGCACTTTCCTCACAACACCCAGTAAGGTAGGTAGTGAGAGGCTTATGATCCACATTTTACAGATGAGGAAACAGCCTCTGAGAGGTTGGGACTTTCTCAGGGTATGATGTAATTGTATGAGGTAACATTCAAACCTATCTCCTGATTCTGAATGTGGCCCTCTCTTTACTATGGTAGGTTGCTTGATACCTAACTTTTTAAATACCAAGAAAATTAATGTGAATGGTTAATAGATCATTATCAAATATGCATAAGTAGCCCAGCATGAGTCATCTGGATACATACAGTAAGCTCACAGGCACAGGGATTTAGAGCTAGAAAGGACCTTGGAAGTCTTCTCCATCCCTTCATGCAACCTCGTCTTCTTATAGGTGAGGAAACTGAGCCTCGGGAAAGTGAAGTAACTTACCCAGTGTCACAGGATAATTAGTAATAGTAATAACAAATGCATTTATATAGCATCTACTATGTTTCAGGTACTGTGCTATGTGCTTTATACTTATTATTTCATTTTGAAAACCATTTCAATTTATTATTTATTTTAGTTATTCTTTCCTTTTTTATTTTTGTGGGGTAATGAAAGTTAAGTGACTTGCCTAAGGTCACACAGCCAAGTGTCTGAGGCCAGATTTGAACTCAGGTCCTCCTGAATCCAGGGCCAGTGCTTTATCCACTGCACCACCTAGCTGCCCCCTATTCTTTTCTTTTTAAATTTTGAGTTCCAAATTCTCTCCCAAACACATCCACTGAGAAAGCAAACAATATGTTAGATATCAATTATATATGTGAAATCATGTAAAACACTTCCATGTTAGCCACATTAAAAAAAAAACCAACAGAAATAAAGTGAGAAAATTATACTTCAATTTGCACTCACAGTCCATCAGTTCTAAATATTATTTTGATGTGGAAAATCACATGTAGCCTCTGACTTTGTCTGTCTCAAACAGACCCTGGCCTTGCTGTGTTCCAGCTATAACTGTAGGCCTGTTATCTCTGCATTCAGACCTTGTCTGTCTCAGACAGGCTCGGGCCTTGAGGTACCCCAGCTGCAATGACAAGCCTCCCCTAACCACTAGTCCGCCACTATGCATCCTTTGTTCGGTGAATAACTGACCTCATCTTTGTTTGATAAATTTGCCACTATATCATGCCTACTCTTTTTTGTATATAACCAGGTGGGCTTCAAGACTCACCACCCATTGATGGGGGCTTGATAACCCACTTTGGGATAGTGTGTAATAAACTCTCTCTCTCTCTCCCCATCTCGAGTACTTGGCTGAGTATTCTCTGTGTCAATTGTGCCATAACAATTTCATTTGATACTCCTAACAATCCTGGGAGGTAGATGCTATTATTATCTCCATTGTACAAATGAAGAAATGGAGAGAAATAGAAGGTAAATTACTTGTCCAAAGTCACACAGCTATTATGTATCTGAAGCCAATTTGAATTCAGATTTTCCTGATTCTAGATCCAGTGCTCTATCCTCTGTACCACCTAGCTGACAAGTAGGAAATGGGTCAAGATTTGAATCCAGGTTCTCTGACTCTAGCATCATTGTTGTCTAAGTTTTCTCATTACAACTGGAGATAATATATCTATAGCAAACTACTTCATAGTATTAGGAGGCCAAAGAAAGATAAGATGCATAAACATAAAGTGCATAGAAAACTTTAAAGTGATATATATATGTATGTGTATGTATATATACATATGTATACATACATATACACACATATGTATATGTGTCTGTATGTACCAATATTTCTCCTTCAACCAAATGCAAATGAGAGATGATTAGTTGAAGGAATTGTCCATGGTGAAGCAGTTAGTAGGTGCCAGAAGTGGGATTTGAATTCAAATCATATTGATAGTGGTATGGGGTGGTATAATGGATAAACTGTTGACCTCTGAGTCGGGATGTTATTAATTTTATTCGTAATAATAAGAAGCAATGAGTAGACAGTAGACGTCTATTTTCTTTGGTTTGATTTTCCATAGCAGCCACTTTGTTCTCATAACTAACAAGAGATTAAAGTATCTCAACTTTAGGAAGGGTCTTATTGCTCATGAGCTTGAGGTCTTGTTATGTTGCCTCTTCATTTGCATGTATTTTCTTAAGTGTACCATAAGAACCAAGACCTCATAAAAGAACAATGATAAAACTAATACTCACAGAACACATCTCCTCTAAGGCTTTGCTCAGGATCAATTTGGTTCCTGAGGTCAATCTGTCCTTCCTCTTCCTCCCTCCCATCTTCTTTCCTGGTATCTTCATGTTCTTTCTCCTTTCCATCATAGGCCCCATGCACCTGAATGCTATCTTCATAATGGAATGAATGCAACAGAATGCTGGTAGCTGGAGTCACAGCAGGTTCTGGGATCACATTCTTTATTTCTTCATTCTTTTTTACACTGTTCTTATGAGCAAGCAACTTCTTGATGGTGTCTTTAATGGTTCCAGGCGTCCGGAAGATTTCTTTCACAGAATTTTCAGGAATAACTGAAATAGCCAGTGACAACAAGAATTCTTTATCAAATTTGATGACATTTATAATCACTCACCATCAATAAGACATTTAAAAATAGTGCTTATAATATCCTACAGATAAAAACTATTCAGAAACAACCTTTGGTGGATGAAGACCATTCATCTATGATATGAAATTTTGGTGAGGATTGTTTAAAGACATTTATCATACTTGGTAGATTGCTCTGGAGCAGTAGTGATTCCAGTGACTTAGAGGTCCACTGATTTTCAGACTGGGAAAAAAAGCAGTATGTCTGATGTCATTGAGTCAAACATCCCACTCAATGAAGAAATTCTTACTCATATATCCTTGTCAGATAAGACTACCTGCCACTATTTGAATAATGTTTTTTCTATATATCCACCAGTTGGCAAAAGGTTCATGGTTCTTTACCCCTTTGAGTTAAGAATGGTTTTTGCATTTTTAAGTAGTTTTACTGTATTTAAAAACATAAAAATAATTATTTGCTCATGGGCCCTCCTTAAATAGGAGTGGAGGGGTGTAGATTTGGTCTTCGGGCTGTAGTCTGCTAACCCCTCCACTGGAGCATTCTGTTGAATTGCTTCAGTCTTTTTTCTCAGAAGTTTACCTTCAAATACAAACTCCTGTGGAAACTTAAAAAAAATCCCAACTGTGGTTCATAGAAAGGTAACATTTCTCTTTATGTTTGTTTTCCATTAGATCAAGGGTTGGGAAGCTCTTGTCAGTGGCCCAGATCTAGTCATTAAATCAATTTTTACCTGGATTATGGAGTCCTTTACAAAGAAAGAATAACTGTGATGTGAAAATTTAACATGTTTTTTAAATCCACAAGATGGACATATTTTCCCATGAAAGTAGACTTTTTTCTTCTATAAGGTAAAAAACGACCCCCCCCTCCCTATTTTCCAGTAGGAAATTAAGTTTCTCCTTGCTCCTTTGTGGAAAAGAGGCAATTTTAAGACTTTCTGTCCTTATGAAACTTGGATAGGAATACTCAAACTTGTTATGTGTATAGAAAAATTCCTGAAATGTTTAAATAACAGTATATATAAACATTTGTCCATATACACACAAAATAGTGGCCCTCATTTCTAAGTGACATGTATATACATATTTTGTTGTCATTGTGTCATTTCAGTTCAGTCCAACTCTTTGTGATCACATTTTGGGGTTTTCTTGGCAAAGATACTGGAGTGCTCTGCCATTTCCTTTTCCAGCTCATTTCACAGATGGGGAAACTGAGGCAAATAGGGTGAAGTGACTTCCCCAAGGTCACACAGTTAGTAAGAGTCAAGTGCCTGAGGCTGGATTTGAACTCAGGTCCTCCTGAATCCAGGGCTCATGCTTTATCCACTGTGCCACCTAGCTGCCCCTATACAAATGTATTTGTATGTATATATACATGCATACATATATATACACACATATGTGCACACATGTACATACACAGACTTTAGACCACATTCTTATAGCAAGGACACACACACACACACACGCACACACACGTACTGTAAGATAAATTACCTAAAAGGAACTACAGACAACAATATGATTCAGGATTTTTTTCAATCAATCTTTCGCTTCACAAAGTTTTATTCCTTCTTTCTCTCCTTCCTTCTCCCATTACTTGACTCATTTGACTACACCAAAGTAGTAAAAAAAGAAAGAAATGAATAAAGTTTTGAGCCAGTTTGAACAAGAAAAAGATCCCTTTGAAAATGCAGGTCAGACACTATTGAAGACAGCATTGCGGGGGCAATGAGGGGTAAGTGACTTGCCCAAGGTCATACAGCTAGTAAGTGTCAAGTGTCTGAGTTTGGATTTGAACTCAGGTCCTCCCGAATCCAGGGCCAGTGCTTTATCGGAAGACAACATTTTTACTATGAAGTCACCCTTTCCAAAAACTAGTAAAGTTTCCCTTGTTAGTGAACTGTCACAATTATTCATCACTGGGGCCATCTTGCTCTGCAAAGGCTCACATTCAAATTTTATGAGCCTATTATTATGGGCCTAAAACAAACAGTACCAGTACCAGTAAGTCATGATTATAGATGTTATTTTTCTTCTGTTTGGATAAAATGTCTAAGTGATTTTACCACATAGCTCACTTATCAAGATTTGGCTGAAAGAAGCTGCTTATATGTGTGTTGGGGGGTTGGGTCAATGAGAGCCTAGTCTTGGAAGCATAAGCAAATGTAGGGGTTCAGAGAATCAATTTCCGGGATTGCCTCATGAGGTGAAATAGAAGGGCTCAGCTCTGCACTTCAAAGCATCAACTGCTTCCAGCCTCACCCCGCCACCCCACCCCATACTCCCTTAGTCTCACAGCAATATCTTGCTTCTCTACAAGGAAAGAAACAATGATTTGGTCATTTACTACTTTTATCTGTGCACTCAATTCTGGTGCAGCAACCAATAAAAAGGCATTTTCTTTAGTGGGTAGTAAGTGGGTAGGAGATGTTCTCAGAATACCTGTGCAGGCTCTGGCAGGCTCTGATGTGTAAGGCCCAGGCCCCTCTGTTTCACTTTATCACATGGTCTGGAAGATGACTTACCAATGGTCTCACATTTGCCCATGCTTCCAGGACTGGGCCTCATTGACCAGTCCTTAGTGACATGGAAGGTTCTCCTTTACCTGGCATGTTTTATTAGAAAGGATCCTTTATATTCTGCTAATGTAGTTCAGTGACTCTTTTCTCAGAACAGAGAAAGAAAATTTAACAGGAAAACCCATTTCCCTATGAATTTCCTTTATATAATCAGTAACATGAAACTCAAGGCATTTAATAAATAGGGAGTGGAGGGTTTCAGACCTAGCTTGGCAAATCTAAACATCTGCTTTTAGTTTAGGCTTTGAAGTCTTCCTGCTGAAATTGAATGGGGGAAAAAATCAAAACATCATAACCTTTGGTGTCCGAGTGCTCACTCTCTTTGTATTTGAAAGAGAAAGCTATGGTGAGGAAGTTGATCTACGGAGAGGCTAAAGAGAGGCATATGTATGAAAGTAAAGTAGTTGACTGGCTTTAGGATCAGCTTGACCTGGTAAGAGCTCCTGTTTACCTGCCTGGTTTCACTTTTGTCACTATTGAATAATAGCACTAATATAATCATAATAATCAGGCCTAGAATCAGGAAGACCCTAGTGCAAATCCAGCCTTAGACACTTACTAGTTCTGTGTTGTTGTTGTTGTTGCTCAGTTTTTTTATAGTCATTTCTGACTCTTTGTGATCCCATTTGGGGTTTTCTTAGCAAAGATACTGGAGTGGTCTGCCATTTCCTTCTCTAGTTCATTTTACAGATGAAGAAACTGAGGCAAGTAAGTGACTTGCCCAGGGTAATGCAACTAGTAAGTATCTGAGGCTGGATTTGAACTCAAGAATATGAGTCTTCCTGACTCCAGGCTCAGCACTCTATTCACTGTGCCACCTAGCTTCCTACTAGTTATGTAACTCTGGGTAAATCATTTAACTGCTGTCTCAGTTTCTTCAACTGTAAAATGGGGCACCTACCTCCCAAGATTATTCTGAGGTTTAAATGAGATCATATTTGTAAAGTGCTTAGCACAATGTCTGGCACATAGTAGGTACTAAATGCATGCTCATTCCTTTCTCTTCCCCTACTTAACAAGACAAAGATTTATGGAATGCACACTGCCAGAACCTTTAGGTCTCAGGGCTTTAGGCCATGCAGGGCCAGTACCCTAAATAGGGAGAGCTGGTAGATGCCTTTGTGGTAGTGGTAGTAGAGAAAGACAAGGAAGAAGAAGTGGTGGTGATGGTGATGCAGTGCACAGAGCATTGGACTCAATCACATACTACTTATGTGACCCTGGACAACTCTGTTTCCTCAACTTTAAAATGGAGATAGTAATAGCACCTATCTCCCAGGGTTATTGTGAGGATCAAATGAGGTAATATTTGTAAACTGTTTACTATAGTGTCTGACATGTAGTAGGCAATATATAAATGGTAGCTATTTTTATTTACGATAATAATTATAATAATAATAATAATAGCTAGCATTTATAGAGTGCTTTATGATTTTCAAAGTACTTTAGATATATATCATCCCATTTGATCCTTACAACAACTCTGTGCTATTTTTATATTCATTTTACAGGTAAAGAAACTGAGCAAAGGGAGTTTAAGTAACTTGTCTGGGGTTAAGTAAATGTCTGAGTCAAGAGTTAAACCAGAGAAAGACTTACGTGAATTGATAGAGTGAAATGAGCAGAATCAGGAGAACATTATACATGGTAACAGAAACATTGTGTGATGATCAACTGTGAGAGACTTAACTCTTCTCAGAAATACAATGGTCCAAGATAATTCCAAAGGACTTATGGTGGAAAATACTCTCCACATCCAGAAAAAAGAACTGTGGAATCTAGATGCAGATTGAACCATACTGTTTCTACTTTGTTTGTGTTGGTTTTTTTTTGTTGAAGTTTTCCCCTTTTGTTCTGATTCTTCTTTCACAACATGACTAATGCAGAAATATGTTTACTGTGATTGTACATATATAAACTATATCAGATTGCTTTCTGTCTTGGGAAGGGGGGAGGGGAGAAAAATTTGGAACTAGAAATCTTATAAAAACAAACGTTGAAAACTATCTCTACATGTAACAAGAAAATATTAACATACATTTATGATTAAAAAAAGAGTTAATCAAGTGGTTGGCATAAGTCCATAGGACAAATCCAGTCACCACTTGTTTTTATATGGCCTACAAGCTAAGAATGGTTTTTATATCTTTAAATAAAATATTAGTTATTTATACATAAATATGTTTTGTGTAAAATATGCTGAATACAACATTTGTGTATATAAATGCATATGTTTTGTGTAAAATGTGTTTAAATAAAATATAATTTATGTGTATATATATATATATATATATATATATATTTTGTATGTGTGTAAAAATACTGTGTTTAAAGATGTAAAAGCCATTCTCAGCTCACAGGCCATATAAAAACATCCACTAGGCCCCTCCAGGATGTAGTTTGCCAACCTGCAATTTAAACTCAGGTCTTTCTGACTGTGGATGCAGCCCTTTATCAACTACACATACCATCCTAACCACCTCTATGTGGTATAATCTGAAGGACATCAAATGATCTTCCTCTCAAAAAATATAGTCCTGCTATTCTATTTACTCCATTGGTGGTAAAGCATTAACTATATATGGCTGCTATTAAAATGCAAAGGTCCTTCAGCATAGCTTGTTTTAGTGGGTTTCTTCTAGTAACCTAGAGGAGGACCAGCAAGCCTGAGATTTTCACCTCGTATGTACCTACAGAATATTTGTTGACTGAATGAATAATGAATTGCAGGGAGGGTAGTATAAAGGGAACTAAAAAATACAATTCTGTCTTGGACCTGTTGATTGAATGGAGTACCACCAGTTGAGTTTATTATTAGAATTTCTTACTAAAATATTTTAAATCTATCATATTTCAAAACTTATGTTGGAGCTGATGGGTAAAATAGTTTCTAAATGGCTTGCTATATGTAACAGACTGTCTTGGATAAAAAAGATGGACAGTGAGAAAAATAATTATTTCTCTCTTATTTTTAATAACCAGTTATTGAATTAGGACTAGGGTTTCCCACCCTTCTATTTTCTCTTTCAGAAATCCACCCCTGTAGGCTATTTAAACAGCCTTTTAAGTGCAGGGCTGATAATGAGATAAAATCTTAGGTGAAGCCAGGCAAATTTAGTTTTGATCAAAAGGTGAAGAAATTCTGATTTAGGTGAATTGGTGGATTTTGGTCCATTGTGTTTTAGTTAGATAGGTCTGGGTGGAAGTGGATTCCCCCTTTTGTCTAGATTACCCTAGATGGGAAAATGTGGGTATAGATGAGTCACTTTGTCCAAGACTGAGTGATCAGAGTCACATCCCCTAGACTTTCATTAGAATAAGTCCACCTCTCATTGTAATAATATTCATTATCTCATTACTTGTTAGCCAATTAGAGTTGATTTCCACCCTCAGGAACATCCACTCTTCCAAGGGCATAGAAACATTAATGGATTCCATGAGGGAGTCTTTGGTTAAGAAGAGACAGCTAAATGACCATCTTTTTATTGACTATTCTTTAGCATGATTAATAAAATGATTAATTACCCTTGGAATTATGTTTCTTAAAGATTTTATATGTCACAACACAAACTTACATATACATTTTTAAGAACAGGAAGGTGTGAAGGAGGAATACAGGATTTGGAATGAGAGGACCCAAGACACTTAAGTTTATTGGTCATATGGTCCTTAGACAAATCACTTTGCTTTTCTGAGCCTCAGTTTCTTCATTGTTACAACTGGGAAAATGATGTTTGTACTAACCCACTTCACAGGATTATTGTGTGGATAAAATGAGATAAACTAGGTAGATAGCTTTGTAAGCCTTCAAACTATCTACCTAGCTATAAAATTAAATATGTTTTATATGTAACATAATATAAATGATGTGTTTATATACTATGTGTTATATAAATTTATATATAAATTAATTATAATTACAAATACATTTATTGAATTTTATTTATTTATTGAATATTTTAAAAATTGAATTAGGGTAGTTGGTTATTGAAAGAAAACTTGCAATTCCCATTCCTGAAAAGAAAAATTTGCTAAAATGAATATTATCTGACTTAAAATTTTTTGTTTTCTTAAGATGAGATGCTTCTCTGGTCAGAACCAAATGAAAGATAAACTGTATAACTAAATACCTACATTGCAACAAAGAATACTAAGGAGAAACTGGGCTCAGATCTCAGCTCCTTTTCCTACTAGTTGTTTGACTTTGGAAAAGTCACTTCAGCTCTGTAAAGTAAGGAGGGTACACTAGATCTCTAAGGTCTCTTCTAGATCTAAATCTGTAATTTTTTGATGTTTTCTTTGTCATTATTTAAAGGCATTTGGGGAGTACTGGTGGTCATGAAAATCATAAATTCTCTATGCCTCAGTTTTCTTTCTGGGCCAGGATTAGGTCGATATCTAAAGGATAAAGATCTACTTTGGAAAAAGCACTTTAAACTCTGTGGAAAGATGTTATATAAATAAATGGCATCATTCCATTAGCCATTCTAGTGTTCATAGGGTATTTTAGAACACTGAAAAATATCTAGTTCTTTCCCATTTTATACTTAGATGACTTTGATGCACCTAAGTATGAACTTTTGCCAATCATTCTTTAAAGTGAGGGCCTCACCTTTCTTAGGAAGAGATCAGTTTTCTTAAGAATCATGGCACTTTAATTCACAGGGAATGAAAAAAAGGAAAGTTTTGTAAGTACAAAGGGCTCTGACCTGAAGGATAGGTCTTTTCTGTCAAACAAGGCTGCATAGTGGTCAGAGCACAGACACTGGACTCAGAAGACCTGGGTTTGAATCCTGATTTAAATGCTTCCCTGCTGTGTGAGCCTGGCAACTCACTTAATCTCTCAGACTCAGTTTCCTCATCTGTAAAATGGGAATAATAAGAGCACCTACCTCATAGGGTTGTTGTGAAGATCAAAGGAGTTAGAATGAAAAAGTGCTTTGCAAACTTGAATTGCACTGTGTAAACAACCTTGTTATTTGTCCTTTGTTCTTGAAGAGAACCAAGAATATCTTGACTTGTGCATGAATTGGTTACAAGTGAGGAACAGCTGTGCAAAGTCATCGGCCTCACTCTCTCCTCCAGGGACATCAAAATCCAGTGGCAGGACAAAGGACAAGATGACTGGCGATGGTCTGGGATGTACTGGATGACTTTGATCTTTCTAAAGGTCTTTCCTAGATCCCAGTTTGTTTGAGGCCACACCTATTCAATGCTAGGTAAGAGTTGAGTCTACACCACTTAGATGTTTATGAGATCAAGGAAATAATTCATGGAAAGAATGGTTAATAACTAAATGTATGAAGGTGGAATGGAAAAATTGTAGTAGAGTGGTGAATTTGAGGTGTGGGTGATTGCCACCAAAGACCAAAGAATTATTATTTTTTCCTTTAAAAATGCATTTATTATTGTATGAAACCAGTTAATTAACTTTTCTTGAATTAACCAAACAAGGTGGATGTTAGCTGGAGATATGGTGCAAAGAGCACAGAACTAGACCTCCAGAGGCTTGATTTCTAGTCTTAGCTTTTCCACTTAATAGTAATCTTGGGTAATTCATTTAACTTTTTTTTGGGGGGGGGCATAGTTTTGTTTTCTGTAAAATGGAAAGATCTCTAAAATTTCCTCCAGTTCTGAATTCTGAAGTTCTGTGATCCTAACAAAGCTCTAAGCTACATGACATAAAATATGGAGTATAAACAGTTACCCAAGTTAAGAACCTGAGAATGATTGGCTCTATTTGAGTAACAATAAAGCAGTTTGCTTTGAAGAAGCCAAATGAGAGGAAATAAAATGACTTGACTTGTGTCTTTTTTCCCTCTGAGCAATTCAATCAAACAAAAATTTATTAAGCATCTACTAAGTTCAAGGCATTGTGCCTTTTGATACCAAGACACAAACAAAACAATCTCTATCTTTAAGAAACTTGCATTCTATTTGAAAACCTCTAAAACTTATGAAAACACTTTCTGAATGCTTTTACCAGTACTTCTTTTTAATATACATATAATTTTTGTATTCATATTTTCAAAACTCCCAGTGCTGAAGGTCTCTATGTCTTCATCTAGTGCCTGGCTGGATATTAAATTGTTCACATGGTTATTTCTGAGAGTACTCAAATTTGGTGACATGATGTATCTAAGGAAAAAACCATTCACCCAGCTAGGTCAAGTGGTGGAGGGCTGGGGAGGCAGTGTGGTATTATAGTAAGTATATTTCCCTGGGAGTTAGGAGAGCCAGCTTCTATCTTAGCTCTGTAGTATTCATAGCTGGGGAGGAAGTGGAGGAAGTTAACTGAGTCCTCACATGAGGAATGGTTGAAGGAACAGGGCAGGTTTGGCTTGGAGAAAATAAGTCTCAGAGGATATATGACAGCTGTCTTCAAGTATTAGAACAGCCAAAGAGGAATGGGCTACCTCAAGAGGTGATGGGTTCTCTCCCCTTGGAAGTCTCTAAGCAAAAGCTGGATGATCACTTCCCATCTAAAATTCTACCTTTTATGGGAAGCCTTCCCCAATCCCTCTTAATTCTCCTGCTTTCCCTCTCTTAATGATTTCCTATTTACCCTTAATTCTGCTGCCTTCCCTCTCTTATTTCCTATTTATCCTTAATCTAGTGCCTTCTCTCTTAATTATTTTCTATTTATCATATACATATATATGATATATACATTTTGTTTTTGTTCAGTCATGTGACACTTCAATGATGACATTTGGAGTTCAATTAACTGTCAATGAGTACATAATCAAATGCTACTTACCAGAACAATGAAGTCCATTGCCCTTATATCCTTGTCTACATTTGCACTTAAAAGCACCTTGGGTATTGAGACAGTCAGCATGAATGCTGCACTTGTGAGTGTTTGCAGTACATTCATTTATATCTATAAAACAAAACAAACCAAGAACAACATTTCAGTAAAAGCTCACTGAAAATAGCGAGCTCTCTCCCTTGCTCTCAATAACTTCCAAGTACCTCAGTGGCTCATGAGACTAGAATCACCATGAATTATGAACAACAGTGCTATCCTTTGGGAGTTCCAGAGGTAAATTTAGGGTGTCTAAGGATATTCCCCATCACAGGAAATTTCATCCTTTGATTTTTGAAGGTATTATGAAACTGGAATCTAGAATTCTCTTGAGTTTTTAGGTTTGTTTGCTTTTTAAATCTAGTAGAGTACATTAAGTTATTTCCCCTTTCCTCCTCCCAAATAGACAAATAGGTAACAGTTCTGCTATTGAATTAGAGAGGCTTGAAACTCACAAGGGCTTATTCCATTGTCTAATACTATTAACCAGAATGCATAGAGACGAATTCAGATTTGCTCAGAATTTGCTAGGAAACAGAGAATTACCAAAATGTAGGTCCAGACTGGGATGATTTAGAAGGTCCCATTTTACTATGTTACAGGACTGCATCTGGTTTTACATCTACATGTGTATACAAACACACACGCACATGAACACACAGAAAATAGCATTTTGGTTTTAATCTTAAAACCCTTGAAGTTCGACTGCAAAGAGAACTCTGATAACAATCTTCCTAATAAGTTTTTAAAGGTTCTTCTTTTTTTCTTTTGCGGGGCAATGAGGGTTAAGTGACTTGTCCAGGGTCACACAGTTAGTGTCAAGTGTCTGAGGTCAGATTTGAACTCAGGTCCTTCTGAATCCAGGGCTGGTGCTCTATTCACTGTGCCACCTAGCTGCCCCCCCCAATCAGTTTTTAAAGGAGAAAGTTTTAGTTTCCTTTTGAAAATATCCAATGAAAATTCCCATTTCATGAGGTCCTCCTGTACCATATCTTTAGAATAATATTATTCAAAGTATTTAACATAGAATCATCCAATTTTAGACCTGGAAGGAATTTTAGAAGGTCATCTGGTCCGCATCTCTGATCAGAGATGCCTCTAAACAGGCATTGGGCTTCCTGAATTGTCCTCTAAAATTTAAAATATTTAAAATAACATAAATAAATATAATAAAATATTTAATATTAATATATAATTTAAAACCATATAAATATATAAGATATAATGCATCCTATGTGGTAACTATATTACATATATTATATAAAATATATACCATATCACATATAATATATATGATATAAACATATAAAAAATAAATATTTAAAATGTTTTAAATGTTTGAGGAAAAACTTGAGATTATGAAGCACTGTTCAGAATTCAGGCACCAACTGTTCTATAACCCCATCTACAGTATAAGCAAGCAGTTCTGTATCGCCTACTATGTCCCCAGGCACTGTGCTAAGCACTTTACAAATATGATCTCATTTTATCCTCACAACAACCCTGCAAGGTAGGTGTTGTTAGCATCCCTGTTTTACATTTGAAGAAATTGAGGCAGGATGGATTTTTGTTAAAAAGTAAAAAAAAAAAAAAGCAAGAGCTTTTTGTGCATACATATGCTAAAGTAGATTCAAAGTCTATTTTTGCTAGTATGTTTCACCAAATGTGTAGCTTGTGGGAATCCTCATCACTTAGATTAGGGGTTCTTAAGCTTTAGGGCATCAAGGACCCCTTTGGCAATTGGGTGAAGCCTATGGACCCTTTCTTAGAATAATGTTTTTAAGTACATAAAATAAAATTCATAGGCTTACAAAGGAAATTCATTATATTGAAAAAGTTACTAAAATATTTTTCAAAAAAATGTTTATGGGACCCAGGTTAAGAACCCCTGAAACAGACCTTTTCTCAATGAGTTCATTTTTTTTCTTGTGTGCAAATAAATCTCGGCTTAAGTTTTCCTTGTTATAAAATAGCTTAAAAAACCCCACCACAGCCAGTTTGTTAAACTGGATAATAGGACAAAAACCGTCTACTCCTCGACAAGATCTTAAGGATAATGGGAAAGTCTATTTTGTCTCCACCAATTACTCCCACACCTGCTCACTGAGGACCGTGTAATTCCTTTATCAGGAGATCCAGGGCCATCTTCAGTCTTCCTGATGTATATGTTGTTAGTGGACCCAGATGGCTCTGGGGGAATGATTGAAGCTGGTAACTTTGTACAGCTCTCCCTCACTTAAATCCAATTCACTGAAAGTCATGACATCACCTCCCAATGTCATGGTTCTCTTCAAGAATGAAGGACGGGGGTGGGGGGGGCAGCTAGGTGGCGCAGTGGATAGAGCACTGGCCTTGGAGTTGGGAGTACCTGAGTTCAAATCCAGCCTCAGACACTTAACACTTACTAGCTGGGTGACCCTGGGCAAGTCACTTAACCCCAATTGCCTCACTAAAAAAAATTAAAAAAAAAAAGAATGAAGGACAGGGGGCAGCAAGGTGGCGCAGTGGATAAAGCACCGGCCCTGGATTCAGGAGTCCCTGAGTTCAAATCCAGCCTCAGACACTTGACACTGGCTGTGTGACCCTGGGCAGGTCACTTAACCCCCATTGCCCTGCAAAAAAAAAAAAAAAAAAGAATGAAGGGCAAACAACAACAGCAACAAATTTTCATTATACAATGAACTATTCTAAGAGAAGTAAGCAAATGGTTTAAATTCACACTAATGTGTTGATGATCGATATAAACTCTTTTCCTGAGAGCAGGTTTTGATAGTGGAGAATGTCCCGCATGTAGGTACTAGAAAGATAAAGACAGATGAGGTAAAGACAGAGGAGACTGGGGAAGCTGGAGTCTTCTAGTCACCATTTTGTCCAAGGAAGGCCTTGAAAAAATTAAGTACTTGGCAAAAAAGGAGTCTGTTAAGTCTTAGGTTAGAGAAGCATTACTTCAATTTTTTCATCAAAATGAAACAAGTCTAGTTATCTCCCTTCTTTCCTTTTTTGTTGCTATACATGGTGGTCATAGGACCATTTTTGTTAAAACAGGGACAGGCATAGGATCATAGATTTAGAGCTGAAAGAGATTTTGAAGTCTCCTAATCTAATCACCTAATTTTGAAAATAAAGACACTGAGGCCCAGAGAAGCAAAATGACATGTTCAATGTCACCTGGGAGGTGTGTTCCAAAGTTACAATTTGAACCCCGTTCTTCTGAAGCTAAATCTAATAAATAAATTAATTTAATTAGTATTATTTCTACTGTTCTATATCATGTCCTTGGGCCTCGTTTCCTCATCTTTCAATGAAGTGATTTGACTAAATGATGTTTAGGGTCCCTTTCAGTTCAAAAGTTCCATGATCTTGAGTGTTCTGCCATCACAAGTCTTCAAATACTGAATTCATTATTTATTGTTCAAATGCAACCTCTTTAGAAATGAGCCAAAGTTCCCAGGAAGCTGTTAAATTTCATCTTTATCTGGCATTGAATTAGTCTTTTTTTTGTTTTTGTTTTTGTTTTTGTTTTTGTTTTTGTTTTTGATTTTTTACAGGCAATGGGGGTTAAGTGACTTGCCCAGGGTCACACAGCTAGTAAGTGTCTAGTGTCTGAGGCCGGACTTGAACTCAGGTAGGTACTCCTGAATCCAGGGCCGGTGCTTTAACCACTGCGCCATTTAGCTACCCCCATTGAATTAGTCTTAATTGGCATATAATAAGTCTGAAGTAGTTACTGAGAAACTGGTAGAAAAGAAAGACCCATGAGTTAGGGGAAAGAAAGGAGCTAAATCTTACCTACACAGTCATAGCGCCCATTGATATATTTCAGTTCAAAACCGATGTGGCATTTGCAGTAGTAGCTCCCAAATGTGTTCACACATCTCCGATTGTAGGGACAGAGAACTTTACCGGACAAGCACTCATCAACATCTAGACCGAGAGAAAGTAGTGTTTCCAGAGGGAAAAGAAGAAACAAGGTTGATAGAGTAGACCTAATTAATTTCAATGGACCACAGTCCTCCATTCAAATCATTGACCCTTTCTGAGCCTGAATCAGTTCTCTTAACATTCTAAGACAATTGTATGATCTGGTGTGTAGAGAGTTCCTACATCAATGAAATCCCTGGAAGTATTGATAATTGCAGGTACTCAGCAGGTAAAAAGCTAAGCTAGTTATTTCTCTAGATATTTTCTTATATGGATGGAGCGATCCTGTAACAGAGGAGAATCAGAAACTCGTTTTTAAAATTATGATTGTAGTCTTTTATTCCTTCACTTCTGTGAAGGAGGGAACGGAATAAGGATTTCTTAAGAGCCTACTATGTGATAAATGCTTTACAAATATTATCTCTTTTGATCATTTGAAGGAGGGTTCTCTGTCTTGATTAGAAAAGTAGGCAAATAATGTTAATGAAAATACATTTACATTTTATAATACTGTCTTGTTTACAAGTACTTTCATGTAAATTGTATAATTTGAACTTTTATCGTGACCTTGTGAAGTAGATTTTGATGTTGTTTTTCAGTCACGTCTGGCTCTTTGTGACCCCATTTGGGGTTTTCTGGGCAGAGATACTGGAGTGGTTTGTCATTTCCTTTCCCAGCTCATTTTACACAAGAGGAAACTGAAGCAAACAGGGTTAAGTGACTGGCCCAGGGTCACACATCTAGTAAGTGTCTAAGGCCAGATTTGAACTCAGAAAGATACATTTTCCTGACTCCAAGCCCAGCACACTATCCACTGCACCACCTAACTGCCCTTATTCCCATTTTACAGATGAGGAAACTGAAGTGTAATTAGCAAAATAGCTTGCACAAGGTTACGCAGCTAATAAACAACAATTACATGACCTCAGTTCTAGTCTTCCGGCTACAAGTTCGTTGCTCTTTCCACTAGAAGACACTGTCTCAGCTCTCTGCTGAGAAATGCAAGGGGTGTGAAATTCAGACATACATTACAACTCTATAGATGTGTGAATACAAATGTATGTGTAAATATATAGGTATACACATCTGGATTGAATAAGATTGGGAACTGATAGAGATAAAGAAATTTACACAGTCTGGAAGAAATTTCTAAATCCAGAGGAAGGATACATAGAACAATAACTGGTAAGTGTATAGCTCTTTAAAGTTTACAAAGCATTTCCCATATGTGGTAATAATAATAGCTAGCATTTATACAGTGATTTAAGGTTTGCAAAATGCTTTAAAGATATTCTATCAGTTTACCTCACAACAACCCTGGGAAGTAGGTGCTATTATTATCTCCATTTTACAGATAGGGAAACTAAGGCAGGCAAAGGCCACATGACTTGCTCAGGGTCATGCAGCTAGTGTCTGAATTTGAATTGAGGTCCTTCTGACACCAGGTCTGGTGCTCTAACCTTTGTACTCCACAATCTCATCTATCTTTGTGACGACCCTTGCTTATTTACTTGCTCTGGAACAGGTAGGTGGGACAATGGATAGAGTGGCCGGGCCTGGAGTCAGAAAGATTCATATTCCTGAGTTCAGATGTGGCCTTACACACTTACGAGCTGTGTGACCCTGGGCAAGTCACTTCACCCCATTTGCTTCAGGTTCCTCATCTGTCAAATGAGCTTGAGAAGGAAATGGCAGACCACTCCAGTATCTTTGCCAAGAAAACCCAAATGAGGGCATAAAGAAGCAGACATGCCTAAAACAACTCAATAACAACAATTTATTTGCTCCATAAAATAATTCTTCACTTTACAAAAACATTCCTTGGACGAACCACTCAACTTCCCTGAACCTCAGTTTCCTCGTCTATAAAATTAGCTTAGGGTAAATGGCCTCTGAAAGGTTCTTTCTGGCTCTAGATCTATTTATAGCAAGCTTTCTAAGATAACTCAGAAGTATGATACACATATAAATTTTTTGAGACATAAGGCAATAGATCTTGAACTGGAAGGGACCTCAGGAGCCATCTTGTCCAAATCCCTCATTTTACAGATGAGGAAACTGAGGTACAGGGAGATTGAGTGACTTGCCAAGGATTATACAGCTAATAAGAGGCAGAGCTGAAATTCAAATTTCAATTCTCTGAGCTCAAATCCAACACTACACAGTGCTACACTCCAATATACTACCTCCTGCAAAAAGCAAGGATTTTATATTGTATTGTATATTGATCATACAATAAACACAGTTTTTCTTCTAAGACTGAGAGTATCTGGAGACAATTCACTGAAATAGACCTTTTGACTTGAGTTTGACAGCTGAAGTTAAATGGACATTGTGAGGAAACTGAGGTTAAATGCCTTAAAGGTAACACAGGGAAGTATGAGGATTTGAACCCAGAGTTCTCTGGTTCTCTATGTCCAATGCTTTTTTCTGGTATATCATCTTGCCTCAAGGAAAGCATCCTTTTTAACTTCTGGATCTAAATGTGGACTTCTTCTTTCCCTCCCCTCCCCATCTATATGTTTTTCTCTCCAGGTTATATTGTTCCTTCTGGCCTTCCAAGGCTCATCCAAGGAAATTATTGATGCTCATAATTAATATTTGACAAATGAATCAGTTCAATTTCAGTCATTTTTCAGTCACTTCTGACTCTTTGTGACCCCATTTGGGTTTTCCTTGGCAGAGATACTAGGGTGGTTTGCCATTTCCTTCTCCAGCTCATTTTACAGATGAGGAAACTGAGGCAAACAGGGTTAAGTGACTTGTCCAGGGTCATAGAGCTGGCAAGTGTCTGAGGACAGAGTTGAACTCACTGAGAAGAATCTTCCTGACTCCAGGCCCAGCACTCTATGCACCATGGCGCCACCTATCTGCCCAATACTAACAAACAAAAAAGGGGAGTTTGTTTAACAAAGGAGAAGAAAAAGAAACCAAAAGAGAGAACTCATTCATGTACCTATACAGGCTCTTCCATTAGGTGCCAGTTGTAGCCCAGTGGATGGACACAGACACCGGACCTCATCTTTGGTGTCTTCACAGCCATACTGACAGTTTGTCATAGCGCACGTCCTGGAATCTAAAAGTAAATACGGATGAGCATTCATTTTGAAGAGCTCAACAATAACTGCACAATATTTCTGGCTATAAAGACTGAAATAATTCCTCCCCTCCCCCACTTTTTTTTTTTTTTTTGGTCATTGGGTAGTTTTTTAGGAACACTCCGGGAATATTAATTGTCACATACACAGTTCTTAACAGAGAACTTTTGCTGTTGTTTATTTAATCTTGAGGAAGAGGACATGGGTTCAAATCTACCTATGTGACTTTTGGCAACTTCCTTGGGCCTCAGTTTCCCCATCTGTAAAGTGAGAGGTTGGATAAGATGGCTTCAGAGATTCCTTCTAATTCCAGATCTGTGATCCCAAGGCGGCTTTTGAGGACTTTAGGCTGATTTACATCGTTGCTACATCATGCTATCAGTCAGTGAAGAGTACGGGGAGAACAAGGGAGCCTAGGTGGTCCAAAGCGCAGATATTAGAGCTCTGGCCGAGTGAAAAACTGAATATGCCACAGGGTTGATAGTCTCAACAGGCTTCTCTTGGCTCTGCTTTTCTCTAAGGCACATCAATGGAACATGATTAAAGGGACTTGGGGGATGGGGAGGAGAGGAGCAAAGGGAGAGAATGCATATGAATGAGTGTGTGGGAGAAAAGTGCAGGGTGGTGCTGGTGACTCCAGGGTGGGAGCTCTTCTCTTCTTAATGAAATGTAATACCTGAAAGGCTTTCTCTCTTTTATACAGACACTTAAGCTCCCACAGGATCCTCATTTTTCTTTTTTACAGAAAGGCTTTTCTTTACGGGAATGTTTATCTGAAAGCATTTCTGGCAACTCTTTACAATATTCAATGGGATGACATGTAAGATGTGTAAGGGATAGGAAATTCTCTGCCCCTGAGTGGTACTTGTCACCTCACTAAAAGTATGTGTGTGTGTTTTTTAATCTACTGAGGACTATTAAAACATGCTTTCCCACAACCTGTTGGTCTTTTAACCAACGATAGCATTCCAGTCTCCATGCCTCTTGTTTGACTTGGCATCCTGTGTCTTTCAAGCTAAATAGCTCCCCAGAATCATGGGCAAAAGACCAAACTGCCTCCTGTGACCCTAAAATTCCAATCCGTAATAAAGGGAAACTGAGGCACTCTGAGCAGTTTCAGTTTATGAGGGAAAATAGTGATTCCTAAGAAACAGGATCCAAAACTTGCCTCTGTAATCATGGACCCCCTTCTTAGTTATTTTATTTATTTATTTTTTTGGTGAGGCAATTGGGATTAAGTGACTTGCCCAGGGTCACACAACTAGTAAGTGTCAAGTGTCTGAGGCCAGATTTGAACTCAGGTCCTCCTGAATCCAGGGTCGGTGCTTTATCCACTGTGCCACCTAGCTGCCCCCCCTTCCCCTGCTTAGTTTTGAGGTAATATTTATACAGTTTGATAAATCATCAAAAATAGAACAAGGTGGTACAATTCTTTGGTCAGTTCCAAAAAGGGGAAATCTGTATGATTGGCTAAGGGAAATGTCCACCAGTCACTAGAATTTAGTTATCAGACTTTCCACATGTCAAGAATCACGAGTGTTTAGTCAGTGACGAGGCAACAAGATTCTGGGACTTTCCAGGAGCATCAGTGAAAGTAAAAGGGGGAACTGTGGTTTTCTGGAACACAGCAGGAGTGCATTTATAGGTTATGGGTTGGAAGTAGGTGATACTAAAAACTTCTATCTCTATCCTTAACACAGGTTAATACAGGCCTATGTAACAAACTATATATCTACGTATTAGAAATGCCTTACAGGGGTGGCTAGAGGTGGTACAGTGGATAAAGCACCGGTCCTGGATTCAGGAGTACCTGAGTTCAAATCTGGCCTCAGACACTTGACACTTACCAGCTGTGTGACCCTGGGCAAGTCACTTAACCCCATTGCCCCGCAAAAAAAAAAAAAAAAAGCCTTACAAATCATGTAATAGTAGTACACTCACCAATACATAATAGGTTGATTAATTCTGACATAATTCCCATTCTGACAATATTAGCCAATTTAAACTTAACTCTATCCTACCTCACTCACCCATGCAATCATTGATACTTAGTAAGACACAGTGAACTGAGTAGATACTGATCAAATTGAGGAGGAGCATAAAATTATTCTCACATTCTGCTGTTTAGGGGAGAATGACCTGGATGGATTCTTTTTGTTACTTACTGGAACAGGTGCCGTCAGGCATCAACATGTAGCCACTGAGGCAATAGCACTTGTAGCTGCCGTGAGTGTTCATGCATCTGTGTTTACAGGGGCGAGGTTTCAGTCCACATTCATTCATATCTGCAGAAATCATTGTGGGCGGGGGGGGGGGGGGAGAGGAAGATGCCGTTACCTTTGGAAATGGTCACCTCACTAAAAGTACATGTTTTTAAAAAAATCTTCTGAAGACTATTAAAACATGCTTTCCCACAACCTGTTGGTCCTTTAACCAATGGCTGCATTCCAGTCTCCTTTCCTCTTGTTTGGCCTGGTATCCCGTGTCTTTTAAGCTAACTAGCTCCCCAGATCATGGGTAAAAGAACAAATTGCCTCCTGTGACCCCCAAATTCCTACCTTATTGTGCTCCCAGTGCTACCTCATTGAGGTCAGAAACTCCCCCAAAGAAAACCAGGGAGAGAGGAGACAAAACAAAACAAAACAAAGCAACGTTCATATGCAAACGTCCAGCTGGCCAGCTATTAAAGAGAATCCATGGGAAAATGATATGAACATGAGCTCCTTCTCCATAGTCCAGCTACACAGGATCTCTTGCTGTTTCTCGCAAATGACACCATTTCTTCCTTTGCACAGGCTGCACCCCATGTCTAGAACACATTTTGTAAATATGATCTACATACAACTTTTTTGGGGGATATGTAGGATCATAGGTATGGAACTATGAAAGGGGCCTTGAGCTCATCCAGGTTATTGGAACTGAACTGATCTTTCTTAGACTTTTCTTAATTAATGGGCTTTGATTTTTTTGAAATTGAATAATAGGGAAAATATGTGTTTTATATATATGTGTGTGTATATTGATGTATCATATAATATATTATGTAGTATATACATAATACAAAAGATTATTAATAACATATTATTAAATCATATACTATATGTGATATAATATAACATACCATGTAACACAATATATGCTAGAATAGTTCATGCAATATATTATATGGTAATATAATATATTATATCATGTACTATGTAATGTATAATATATTATATTACGTATCACCAAAATATATTATTAAAATAAATACATAAACAAACTATCATATTATCATTAAAATAAATATGTAAATAAATTTTATTATTATCATTAACTACAAAATACAATTGGCTGCAAATCAGGCTACCTTTCTAAATAGATTTTTTTGGGGGGGAGTGTTGTGTAGAGAATCTATTTAAAAAAAAACACACAAAAAAACCCCAAATACTTAGGAGCAGCTAGGTGGCGCAGTGAATAAAGCACTGGCCCTGGATTCAGAAGGACCTGAGTTCAAATTTGACATCAGACACTTGATACTTACTAGCTGTGTGACCCTGTGCAAGTCACTTAAGCCTCATTGCTCTGCAAAAAAAAAATACTCAATGAAGATAAAGGGATGGCCAAGCTCAGTTCAGGCATCATTCTCTTCTTGAGGCCCTTCTGAATACTCCTGCCTGGTAGTGCCTTCCTTCCAAATAATTTTGTATATGTGTATTTGTTGGGTATATAATTAAAGAGATCAATTATCTCTCTTGTTTGAATGGAAGGTACTTGAGGGACATATATCTGTTTTATTTTTCTCTTTATCCCTGACTCTTACTATATAAGGAGGCACTTATATATTTGTCGATTGGTTTTAATGAGATATCATATAATAATATGATAATATAACAACAGAATATAAGCTATAATATAGTATAAAACAATATAATATAATATAAATATGGAGCTCTCTTTATAGTAATTTTCCAGTCTTCTGGCTGGCTGGGTTTCACTTTAATGGAAACCTCCTTTTCCCTTCCCTACTTATCGGTTTTCCCTCATCAATCTCATGCATAAATCGGGGGAGTGAAAACCCAGTGGTTGGACATAATGGGAACCCAGGAGACAGACATCACATCACAAAACTCCAATGTAGAACTGACTAGGACTCTTGGATGGAGTTTTGTGGGAAACACATCAGTTGGCATGCTGGGGCCTGTCACTGTTAATGTATATCTGTGAACTGGAGCCAGGGTTATTTAAGTAAGAAAGACTACGCAGGAAAAGATAGATTGCCCTGAAATTTGAGAAAATTGGGGCATTTTCTCTTCCCAGGCTTCTAACTCCCACAAACATTAATATTTTACTACAACTTGAAAAAGACCAAGTAAGGAAACATTTATTTTCAAAGCCCTTGATAAGGAGTCTTGGTACAGACACAAAAATTAATAGAAAAACGGGTTTTCATGGTATGAAACCCACTGGTAAAGGATATATCTGGGCTATTATTTATGAGAACAACGTTTTCAGCCCTTGTCCCCCCCCAAAAAAGAAAGATATGTTTCCCAGCATCCCCTTAGGGACTAAAGTATTTCAACCAAGAGAGGGCAGGCTATTAGCAGGACCTCAGAGATGTTTATCTTAGGCTACAGAACTGTTTGAGATAGCTGACAGGAGGCCAGCCTAGTGTGCTCGAAATTTAAGGGGCAAGAATGACCAAATCACTTGTAACTGCCAGGAATGAGTGCATAACCCTTAACTAAAACTTCACCACTGCCTCAGTAAGAGGCAGTGTGGAATAGTGGATAGAATTCTGGACTTGGAGTCAAATCTTGCCTCAGAAAATTACAAACTGTGTGATCCTGGGCAAGTCAATTAACCTTCCTATGCGTCCTCTGAAAAATGAGGGTGATTTCAGTGCTTGGCCCCTAAGTTTCTTCTGGTTCTATGATTATTCCATATTATGAATCCTGTTGTTCCCATCCTTGAGAAAAGTGGGACTACAGGTGAATATTGGATCTCAGAGCCTAATACTCTTCAGGCATTTGCTGAATTGGGTACCCTGTTTTGTTTTTGTTTGTTTGTTTGTTTTAACCAGATGTGCTATTCTAATAAGGCTTTTGGGAACATAGTGGTACAGCCTCATTATCTTTATTTGTGTGTGTGTGAGGCAGTTGGGGTTAAGTGACTTGCCCAGGGTCACACAGCTAGTGCGTGTCAAGTATCTGAGGTCAGATTTGAACTCAGGTCCTCCTGAGTCCAAGGTCAGTGCTTTATCCACTGCACCACTTAGCTGCCCCCCCATTATCTTTGATTGTGGCAACTGAGGGGAAAATACTATCATCCTCCACAAAGAGTACCATAGTCAGAAGTAGTCAAATGCATTGAAGGGTCTCAGCATGAAAGCCAGAACAGCATCATACAAAGAGCTTTGGATTTGACATTAATGTGTGTGATCAGGGATGAATAATCACTGACCTTTCTGGGTTTCAATTTCCTCATCTAGGCAGCTGGGTGGTGCAGTGGATAGAGAACTGGACGTGGAGTCAGGAAGATCTGAGTTCAAATCTGATCTCAGAAACTTACTAGCTGTATAACCTTGGGTAAGTCTCTTAACCTATCTGCCTCAGCTTTTTCATCTGCAGAACTTTATACCAACCTTGACTGCAAGTTTTCCCTGTAAATCCAGGAAAACATTTGCATTTATTTGGGCCCACGCATTCACCATACTTGCATCCATTGTCACAAATGGCTGCGGAAAGGAAAAAAAAAAGACATGTTCAAGGCATTTTGAAGATCCAACAACAAGAGAAGACACTGCAGTGGAATTCCAACTTCTTAAACACATGCATATTCTATCACACAACATACTTGGGGCCAATAATTGGGTTAGTCTGCTGTCTTTGAGGTCTGCTGCCTATTATCTACCTGCTAGGGGTCAGAAAGCTGAAGAATGTTCATTTACTTACTAGATTCATTCTCTCCCCCAAAATGAATGCTGGTTTATCATTTTAGCCTTGCTTAAGAAGGCTGCTGCTATGTCATAAATATTACTTAAACCTTTTCTGCTAAAAAGAAAAAAAAACAGTCCAACTTTCCCTTATTTCCCTTATTATAAATGCTCAAACAACTGATCACTCTCCTCCTAATAATGTCTTCTTACAGAACCATGGAATTGTTAGAGCTAGTGAGATCCTTAGAAATCATCAAGTAATAGATGACGTTTTTAAATGAAACACTTGTGGTATTATTCGTTTTGGTTTTTTTTTTGTTGTTTAGTCATTTCTGTCGTATTTGACTCTTTATGACCCCATTTGGAGTTTTATTGGTAAAGATACTGGAGAGGTTTACCATTTCCTTGTCCAGCTCATTTTACGGTTGAGGAAACTGAGGCAAACAGGGTTGAATGATTTACCCAGGGTCACACAACTAGGAAGTGTCTGAGGTTGGATTTGAACTTAGGTTTTCCTGAATCCAAGCCCAGCCCTCTATCCACTATGCCAGGTAGCTGCCTAATACTTTGTTTAGCTCTTCTTACATTATTTTCCTTGGTCATATTTTCCTGAATGCTTTATCCCTTTCATAATCTCTTAAGCCACTAAAAGAACTCACTTGTGATTATGAAAATATTTAATTTATTAATTTTTAAATCACAGAGGAAGATAGTCAATTGATTGAATAACACCATTGTTATCAGGGGAGCTAGGTGGTGCAGTGGATAAAGTGCTCTGGCCGGTGTAAGGAATTCCTGAGTTCAAATCCAATCTCAGACACTTACTAGCTGTATGACGCTGGGTGAGTTACTTTGTTTTCCTCAGTCTCTGCATCTATAAAACAAGCTGGAGAAGGAAATGGCAAACCACTCCAGTATTTTTTGCCAAGAAAAGCTAAAAATGGGGTCACAGAGAATAGGACACAACTGTAAATGACTGAACAATGAAAATTCCTCAATTGTATAATAATAGCACCTCCCTCTCAGACTTGTTGTGAGGATCAAATAATTGTAAAGGGCTTAGCATAGTGTCTGACATATAGTGGGTACTTAATAAATGCCTTTTTTTTCTTCCATATCTGATTTTTTTCCTGACTGTAAGATTTAATAAAACAAAGAGAGTTTGAAAACAGTGACAGAGATATTCTTAGAGGCCAGTAGAAGACTGAAGGAGAAGTAACAAGAGGGAAAGTTGGGGGCTTATCTTTGACTGGGTTTGCTTAGGACCTGCCTAGCAGACTATAAGCAGGCTTAGAAATAAGCAGTTCAGTAATCAGGTATTCACCCTATTATTTGGTAATTTGAGTAATGTTTATTTTATAGTCAAGAAGAAACATGAAAATTGAGTAAAAGATGATTCAAAGAGTGAATTTCATGAAATACATTTGCAAATTATAACTAAGAAGTTGGGTAGGGAGGTTCAGGATCCCTTCTGATGAAGATACCAAATGTTGATCTTTAATTTCAACTTCACCTTAACTTCCTTAACTTCACCTTGATCTTTATTTTATTTTACTTTTTATCTTACTCATCAAGTTGTTTTTGGTATTTATAGTGTTAAGATTATTAGCAACAAATTAAAGATATATTTAATGCAGCCTATCCATGCCCCTCCAGCTACAAATGAGCTCTTGAAAAAAAGCCAAGTCCTACTTCCCTTTGTAGCAGGGGTTCTTAACCTGAGGTCTGTGAACTCATTTAAAAAATATTATGATAACTTTATTTCAATATTATTGGTTTCCTTTGTAACCCTATGCATTTTATTTTATGTATTTAATGCATTCATGCACAATGCATTTTATTCTACACATTTAATGCACTTATGCACAATGAATTTTATTTTATGCCTCTTATGCATTTGTGTATTTTGTTTTATGCCTTTTATGCATTTATACATTATGCACTTTATCTTATGCTTTTAGAAACATTATTCTGAGGAGTTCCTAGGTTTCATCTGATGAACAAAGGGGTCCATAAAACAAAAAATGTTAAGGACCCTTACTTGATCCACTTTGTTTAACCATAGCCCTAAGTGACTCATCAGAGGTAGCTTCTAAGGTCTGTATAATTTCAGAAACTATTATTGCCACTTTGAGAGATTCCAACATATGTGCCTTACATCATCCTTCTGCCTAAAAAAATCACCATATGATTTGAAATACACATTTTTCACTTTAGTAACTAGGAAGACAAAAAACCTACGTCTTGCAACTAAATCACACATTAGTTTTCACCATCAATCTCTGTTTCAGGACTGAGAGTTTGCAGGTCTGTTTTAAAGTCAAGTCAAATGGTATTTATAGAGGGCCAACAGCCATCTGATCGTTGTATTTTTCCAGTGACAGTGGTCCTATTTGGTACATCTCTATGTCATTTTTTCTCCAATTGGGCTATCATTTCCACAGTTTCCACACAAGGATCTTTGAATGGCTTAGGAACCAACCACCTTGGACGCTGACTGTAGAACAGTTGCCTTATCTTGCCCAGATTCAGGCTTCTTCTATCTTACTTCCTGACCATCTCTGTGCCATACCCCTCCTCATGTTCTAGTTTCCTACATTGGAATGTAATTTCCTTTAGGGTAGCGCTGTTTGTGTTTGTATTCCCAACTCTTAGAACAGTGTCTGGAACATAGTAAATACTTAATAAATGTGTCTATCCATCCATCCATCCATCCATGCATCCATCTGTCCATCAGTCTATCTGCCCATCTATCTATCCATCAGTCTATCTGCCCATCTATCTATCTATCTATCTTTCTATCATCTATCTACCTACCTATCCATCTATCTATCCATCCATCCATCATCTATCTATCTTTCTATCATCTATCTACTGACCTATCCATCTATCTATCCATCCATCCATCATCCATCTATCTAATCATCTATCATCTCTATTAAGCCATATCATCTGTCTACCTACATATCTCTCATTTCAAATGTCTAAATTTCAAAATATCAAATATTTTTATCCCATGATCCCTTGTATCCCCAATATCCCACTGCAAAAAAGGGATAGTAGAAGATTTTGCTTAATATTTAATTGAATATCAATAATAATAACTCAGATTTACATAGTTTTATGATTTATGTAAACTTTTCCCAATAAAACCCTGTGAAATAGACCATAAATTTATTATTATTCCCATTTAACAAATGAGGAAATTGAGGCTCAGAGAGATTAATATCTGAAGATTGGATAGCGAGTAAACCCAAGTCTGACTTGATTTTTGTGGCCAGTATCTTTTCTGCTATTACCACATTTTTTTTCTCATTGCTTGATCTATTTCAGAAATTACTAATTTTTGACCTGATCTATATCTAGTTAAGTTTGGCCTAGGAAGGGAAGTAATGTGGAGCACTGGATTATGACTGTGCTCATAACAAGTTATATGATTATAGGCAAGGAGCTGAGTCTTTTTGGGCCTCAGTTTTCTCATCTCTGAAATGATGGGGTTAGACTAGATCCCTTCCAGCTTCAAAACAGATGATTCCGGGGGTGGTATGGAGAAAAGGACACTATCATGTAAAGGGCTTATGAGGGAGGGGGTAAGACACACTAAGGTGTTATGTCCATAGAACCTTATTCCACTATCCCACAATCTCTCTGGAACTTTTAGATGGGCATTCTCAACCCAAAGTGACAAACACCATCAGGAGCACATTTATAATACTTATTTTACTTGACAGAATTGTGAAAAAATTATAATATACACTTCTTCCTTCAAGTCAACTTGAAAAATATGCATTATTAAACATAAAATATTTAATAATCCAAGTATAAAGATAAAAATACTTGCTTTTTTTTGTGATATAAGTCCAATGCCTGTTTTTTAAAATAATTGAAGGACCCATTCCATTAGATAGGGAGCTTTAGGAATAACTTTGAACAGACTCGAGTTTATTAGTGAGATCATCCTTGACATGGGCTAGAGATATTATATTAGAGAAGGCCCATAGTTAGGAGATATTGGCCTATCTGGGCCATGGATTAAAGAGTTATGCATCATCTTTCAGGTAAAACTCAACATACTTACCAAGATAAAAAAAACCCATAAATCAACCAGTCACCATTTATTAAGTACTATGTGCCAAACACTGTGTGCTAAGTGTTTCGGATATAAAAAGAGACAAAAAACAGTTTCTGCCCTCGAGGAGTTCACAATCTAACCAAGAATATAACAAATAAACAAATATATTGTCATTGTTCAGTCATTTTTGATTCTTTGTGACCACTTTCTGGGGTTTTCTTGACAAAGAAACTGGAGTATTTTGCCATTTTCATCTCCAACTCATTTTACAGACGAGGAAACTGAGGCAAACAGGATTAAGTGACTTGCCCAGGATCACATGGCTAGTTAGTGTTTGAGTCTGGATTTGAACTCAGGTCCTCCTGATTCCAGTTCCAGGACTCCTAGCTGCCCAGACAAATATATACAAACAAGTTACATACAAGATAAGTTAGAAATAATTAACAGAAGGAAGGCATGAGAATTAAGAGGAGTTGGGGAAGGCTGAGAAAGGCTCTGTCTAGGATTTGCCTTTCTAAGTTAATTGTGTTTGGCTATGTTTAAAAGAACACAAAGGGCTTTTTTCCTGACATTTTTGCACATTTCACAAATTATCATAAAATTATAGGCAGAAGGAAACTTAGAAGTTATTGATTCCCACCTTCTTACTTACTTACAGATGAGGAAACTGAGGCCAAGAGAATAAATAGTTGCTCAGGGTCACATATCTAGTAAATAGCAGAGGTAGGATTTGAACTTAGGTCTTTCCAACTTCAGCCTCAGTGTCCTTTCCGCTGTGCTAGCTAGATTAGAAGGGTTAACCCTGTGTTTTTTCAGTGAGTCAGATCTCTCATCTGGGAATCCTACCGATGAACCTTCTTTACCAACTGTGCCACATCACGAAGCTATCAGTTACCCAGGCTCAAAATCTTTGTGTCATCTTTGACCCCCTCATATCCCTGTTCTTCCATATCTAATCAATTGTCAAGAGTTTTTCATTCTACCACTGGAGTATCTCTTGAACCCAGCCATGATTTGAGTTTAAGGCCCTTGTTGATTCTTATATAGACTGCTGTAACGACCAAGGAGGGATATGTCTGCAAAATTACCTTCACAGAGTCCTTTGTTGTTCTTTCTCCATCCATAGCAGCATTCAACTTTAGGGCCATAGTGACAGATGCCAGGCTGGTCTGCAAATGCCAGTGATCTATGACTTCTTGAGCTGTGGAGAAAGTACCGTGTATCAAAGTGAATAAATCAGGGATTGGGACCATGATGTCTATATCCCCACTAAGTGATAGAAGAGAGAATATCTGGTTAATTTAGGAAGTCATTTAGGGCCCCAAGATAATTTTTCCCCTAACTTGAATATTTGGGTTGGCTATTCAACAAAATGACATTTGGTAAACATTTATAAAGTGTTCACTGTGTGAGGCATTAGGAGAGAAACAAAACTAATCGAGATATATTCTTTGTCTTGAAGGTACTGAGTGCACAAAAGGGGAGATAGGTGGATATGAATAGCCATCAAAAAATAGAGCATGGTAAGTGTGTAAAAGAGATCCAGACATGGCATCGTGAGAGTTCTGAAGAGGAAAGCATCATTTGGGATTGGGACAAATCAGAGAAATGTGATGGAGGAGGTGGCATCTGAGGCTTGGTAGAGGATACCACGTGACACACAAGTTTACTGGGGGGGCTATGCCGATCAATACTTCAGGGATCGGGGCAGCTAGGTGGCACAGTGGATAGAACACCAGCCCTGGATTCAGAAGGACCTGAGTTCAAATCCAACCTCAGACACTTAACACTTACTAGCTGTGTGACCCATGGCAAGTCACTTAACCCCAATTGCCCCACCAAAAAGAAAAATGAACAATACTTCAGGAATCTGTGATTTTTTAGGTTGTTATGAGGATAAAATGAGATAGCATTTGTAGCACTTAGCACCCATGTCTGCTGCTATAAAATATATAATATATATAAGTTCATATTAATACCTATATCAACATGCTATATTAGATTTAATATATTTATGTTATATATTAAATATATATGTTAGTTTTAAATGAATGTTATTGTTATTATTTTTTGTTGATGTGAGCATACCCTCTGCCAATGTAGATCTCAACCCCTCCTCACCATAGTAAATAGTTTTCAAGAATTTCCATGGCCAAAAACTTCATCCTTCTGTGGCCAATTTGATAACGGGCCCTCTGAATGTAGCTGGGCTGGTTCTTAGATGATGGATATATAGTCTCATACTTAAGGCTTCTTTGGGATCTGTCATGGATTATACTGCTATCACGGCCTTCAAGACTTTGAGTTCCCCTTGATCCCATCACTGCGGCATCAAAGGAAGACTTTAGGGGATGTAGGGGCCAGGCAATACACAAAATATATTAAGTATGCATGTGCTTTAAGTACAATGGATGCTCATTCTAAATGACATCCCAGTGCTGTATTGGACAGAAGAAAAGATTGCTGGTCTCCTATTCATTATTGGTGTACCATACCAGGAGGTTGGTGGGTATTTTTTGAGTGAGGACTCCAACCTTTCATTTTTATTGATATAAGAGGCAAGTCCTTCTACCAATGAGGGTTGGCACATACTCTGCACCTTATGGTCTTAAGAGAGTTGACTGGGGTTAGGGGCAGTGAGAGGGTCTTGGCCATATTCACATAGCTTGTATGTGTCAGAGACAGGACTTGAATCTAGTTCTTTAGTGGAGGCTAAGCTCTCTAGTCACTCCACCTCATTGCCTCTAGTAGGTGTCTATAACTTATTAAATAACAATATTAAAAAAGTTTTGTGCATTCTTGACCTCCCTGCTTCTGTTGATGGTACTCCATACTCTAAGTTAACCAGGCTTGAAATCTTTCTGTCATTCTGGATTCCCTCATATCCCCTTTCTTCCACATCTAATCAATTTTCAGGTATTGGATTATCTTTTGAATTCTGCCACAATTTGAATGTAGGGTTCTTATTGTTTCTTATCTAGACTATTACATTAACTTTTGATCTAGTTTCCTGACTCCAAGGTCTTCTTCTCTTTCAATCTCATATACACCACTGCTGGGGGAGGGGGGGGGGATCTTCTTAAAACACAGTTCTGATTAAGTTACTCCCCTGCTCAAAAATTCCTGGTGACTCCCTCTGGTCTACTAAATTAAGTCCAAACTCCTAGCCTGGTACCCAAAGCTTGCCACACGAGAGCTCAAAATTACTATTCCCACTTTTTTTTTTGGCAGGGCAATTAGGGTTAAGTGACTTGCCCAGGGTCACACAGCTAGTAAGTGTCAAGTGTCTGAAGCTGGATTTGAACTCAGAGGTCCTCCTGAATCCAGGGCTGGTGCTTTATCCACTGTGTCACCTAGCTGCCCCTATTCCCACTTTTCTTCTTTGATTTCTTTATAAACAGTCACTGCCACAGGCAAACTAGACTTCTTGTTGTTCTCTAAAAAAGGCCTGTGTTTTTCTGCTCTTGAACCTTTTGCTCATTTTCCCCATTGCCTGTTGGTTCCTTCTCATTTCCCATTTCCTATCTCTGTCTACTGAAATCCTACCCATTCTTCAGGGAATCATCTTTTTTTTAATTTAATTTAATTTTTATTTTCTTTATTTCTTTATTCTTTTTGGTGAGGCAATTGGGGTTAAGTTACTTGCCCAGGGTCACACAGCTAGTGTCAAGTGTCTGAGGTAAAATTTGAACTCAGGTCCTCCTGAATCCAGGGCCAGTGCTCTATCCACTGCGCCACCTAGCTGCCCCAGGGATCATCTTTATAAAGTTTTCTCTAACCTTCCAAATACCTGTGCTGTCTCCCTCCTCTGAATCCTTATTGAATTTAGCTTATGGCTCTTTTATGGTATTTATCATAATCTGCCTTGCATTATAGTTATTTGTGTGATTATTTCATCCTTCCTAAATTAGACGTTCCATGAGGGCAGGAAATGTTTTTAGTATCTCCCTTAACACTCAGCTCATTCTCTTGCAATTTATTGACACTATAGTCTGACTGAATGAATACAATTCTAGAGGATTGGAAGCAATTTAATTTTGCCCCTGTATATTAATTTTAAGATAACATAATTTATATAAGGGTAATGTGTATAAACAACTTTGTACAATCCCTTCCATCTCTCTGACTCCCACTTCACCCCAGTTTGTCTTTTAAATTATGTTTAATTTAATGTAGAATATGACTTTGGGGCAGCTGGGTGGTGCAATTGATAGAGTTCTGGGCCTGGATTCAGGAAGACTCCTTTTCCTGAGTTTAAATCCATCCTCAGACTCTAACTAGCTGTATGACCCTGGGCAAGTCACTTAACCCTGTTTTCTTGAGTTTCCTCATGTGTTAAATGAGCAGGAGAAGGAAATGGCAAACCACTCCAGTATCTTTGCCAAGAAAACCCCAAAATGGAGTCATGAAGAGTCAAATACTACTGAAAAATGACTGACTACCACCACTAACAAAAATGGCAATTTTCATTAATGTGAGGCATAAAAACTATGATTAACTTTATTACCTTGTTCTTAGAAAAGAGAGATATTTAACTACTCCATAATATAGATTTTCTTACCACTTAAAAGAGATAGATGACATAACCCCAAAAGCAAAATGGTAAAAGATTATTTGGATGGGAGTTTTGACATCAGTATGTCATGAGAAAATGTGAAATACACAAATCATTGTCATTGAATGACAGAGCTGGAAATGTTCATCACCCTTCACTTTACAGATAAGGAAACTGAGGCTCAGAGAAATGAAGTGACTTGTTCTGTGATCATATGAACTGTCAATTATAGAAATGGAACCTACTACATTTGCCTCTAGTGACAGAAAATGTGAGAAAGGCAAGTGTACCAGTTAAATCAATGTAGTCTAACCATTCAACTTACCTCTATTTTAGGAAGCTATTCTCATGATTATTTCTATCTTTGCAATATTTCTCAGTCTTCTTCTTACTGTTCACAGCCAACACTTTTGTTCAGTACCTCATCTTCTTTTACCTAGTTTATTGCAGCATAGAGATCTCTAGATTTGATTCTAAAGGTAAGAAGAAGTTACTGGAGTTGATCAATTGATTGGTGTGTGTGTGTGTATGTTCGCACATGAGCATGGTCAATCTATGGTTTAGGAAAATCATTTGGCAGCTGTAGATCAGAGTGGAGAGTAACTTGAGGCAGTGAGACCAATTAGAAGGCTACTTAGCATATATTTAATTGAAAATAAGTATGCTACCTTTTATTAGGGCTACAGAAACATGTTAAGTTTGGGATATTATGAGGACCCAAGACCAACTGATTATAGCTATAAAAGAAGCAATTGTTCTTTCATAAACAGAGAACTGGGGCAGCCAGGTGGCACAGTGGATAGAGCACTGGCCCTGGAGTCAGGAGTACCTGAGTTCAAATCCGGCCTCAGACACTTAACACTTACTAGCTGTGTGACCCTGGGCAAGTCACTTAACCCCAATTGCCTCACTGGAAAAAAAAAAAAGAAACAGAGAACCTAGATGCACAGGGGAATACTGAAAGGAGATACATTAGTAAGTGTGGGAGCTTGCCCTGGGCATGCCCAGATCTCCTAACATGGAGGCCCGGGAGTAGTCCCCTTTAATTGGTTGCTTAGTCAGCACAGGCTGCATCTCTTAAGACTCCTCAGACTGGGAGAATTGTTCTCTTTCCTGTGCAATCTTTTCTGCTGCTTCTGATGCCCACCGTTCACTTACAGTGGAGGCATCATGAACTGGGCCAGTGAGAGGGGTTAGGACTTCCACTCCATGCTCTCCCTCTTTTCCCTAGCCTCCAAGGTTTCTCTTAGCCTGGGGGTATTTCTGTCTTTGTTCTATTTCATTTATCCTCAGCTTCTCAGTTCCAAGTGCCAAGGGGTGATTGATCCCCACTAGACTTGGGAGTCAGAGGCATGGTGACTTTGGAATCAAGACTGTAGGTGGGATGTTGGACCAACCAACCTTAGAAACCTTCTGGCTTCTAAGTAAGTTGGGGAGCAGGGTGTGAATTTGGAACTGGGTCGATGTGCTCTATAGGAATTCTTTTTTTTTTTTTTTTTTGTGAGGCAATTGGGGTTAAGTGACTTGCCCAAGGTCACACAGCTAGTAAGTGTTAAGTGTCTGAGGCCGGATTTAAACTCAGGTCCTCCTGACTCCAGGGTTGGTGCTCTAACCATTGTGTAACCTAGCTGCCCCTTCTATAGGAATTCAGCTAAGCTATGAACTTAGTTCTCTTCCCCACTCTAGAGACTGTGGTGGTATGAGGGGGAAGGAGGATTAAACTTTACATTTTGGGGGAATATGTTTTTATATTTGTGAAATTTATATTTATATTTGCCTTTTGAAGTAAATGCTCCTTTGGGTTTTTGTTGTTGTTGTTTGTTTTTTTTGCGGGGCAATGGGGGTTAAGTGACTTGCCCAGGGTCACACAGCTTGTATGTGTCAAGTGTCTGAGGCCAGATTTGAACTCAGGTACTCCTGAATCCAGGGCTGGTGCTTTATCCACTGCACCACCTAGCTGCCCCCTGAAGTAAATGCTCCTTTGTAAAAGTTGAACCAACTGTTTAGAACTGGGGTGCAGGGGACCATCCCCTACAATTGGGGGCACACCATTGGTGGGGGCTGGAGCTATTTGCAGAGAGCCTAGACATCTTCAAACTCAGAGAATCCTGGAGGAGGGCTGAAAGGTAACATACCTGCCCTTCAGACAATGGGAGCTAGAGTAGCAGTGTTACATAATATACACACGCCATAATATATACTCTTTTTCAAATATTAATGAATTACCTCACTTATAGATACTCAACAGCTTACTATGATTGTTACTGATGGTAACTCCATGGAGAAACAATAATTGATTATTTTTTATTCCATGGGAATAGCCCAAGTAGCATAATAATATTCAGAACCAGAAGAGACCTTAGATAATAATAGTGCTTTAACGTTTGCAGAGTCCTTTGCAAACATTATATCAATTTATCCTCATGACAACTCTAGAAGTCAAGTGCTATTATTATTCCCATTTTAGAGATAAGAAAGACAGAGGGTGTGACTTACCCAGTGTCACACAGTTAATAAGTGTCTGAGGCTGGCTTTGAACTCAGGTCTTCCTGATTCCAGGCCCCAGTGCTCAATCCAGCATACCATCTAGTTGTCTAAGGATCATCTACTAACCAATCCATTCATTTTGCAGATGAGGAAACTGATTAATTGACTTGCTAATGCTTATGCAGCTTCAATTTGGAAAAACTGGGACAAGGAGACTCCCTGCTCAGGGACCTTTCCATTGTCTATTTCCATTGTCCTCTCTAATGTCTATCCCAGGCACAGGGCCTCTGTAGGCATAGAGTGAAAGCTGAAAAGAAAACTCAAGTCCCCCAAAGACCCTTAAATTTGTCAGATGTGAAGATCCACAGAAAACTAATTATGATTCATTGATGCATATGATTTTTTAAACTCACAACACATACCTAATTGCACGTTTATGTAATTTGTTGGGAGTACACAGGCTCCCTCGAACAGATGGCTGGATCTGTTTCTTTCTTTACCAGTCGAATTCAATTACCGTGAACTTAGGATCATGGGGTGATAGATTTAGAGCTAAAAGTGGTCTTAGAAATCCTCCAATCTAAACTCTCTTGTTTTATAGTTTGAGGAAATTGAGTCCCAGAAGTACTGCACTGGGAAAAATTTCAGGAGAAAATGACTAGAAGATGAAATTCACCTTGAAGAGAGAAATCTTTTCCATCAATTATTTTCACACGTACACATTCAAGGCAAAGGTTAAACCTTAAAGGTATGAGTTGTGTACATTTCATCTAAGTCAATTTGTATGTTAGTATACAAGAGGCCAAACTTGAAATCTCTCCCCACAAATGACTGGCACTTATATAATTAAGGACTTTTTAAAGTGAAAGATTTTTGCCTACTATATGGTCATTCTCCCCATAAATTTGTATTTTGCAAAAAAGGGTCCAATGGGAAGCTAGGTTGGTACAGTAGATAGAGCCCCAGCCCTGGAGTCAGGAGGACCTGAGTTCAAATTCTACCTCAGACACTTGACACTTACTAGCTGTGTAACCCTGGGCAAGTCACTTAACCCCAATTGCCTCACCAAAAAAAAAAAAAAAAAGGGTCCAAGACTCTACTCACACTGATTTCTCATTTTTAATTGGTCTATGAGACATCAGAAGATTTAACAAATTCAAGTTACTTCTATCGAACTCATACACACACTAAATCCAACACAAAGGCTGTTCAAGGATTTAGAATCATATATAAAGCTTTTATATTTTGACTGCTAAATGATTTAGAAAGAATGTAGAAATTCCATGCCATGAAGTTGTGGTACACAATATTTTCTAAAGGAGAACCTACATATAACAGATTTTATGAAAAATCACCAGAGAATCATATGACCTCATAACATATGCAAAATTTTTAAAATTAATTGTGCTTTATTCTACTAGTTTCAAGAAGTCACTGGTTAAAATGTAAAATTGTACTATATCTGCGCAGTTGTTTTCCTTAAACATGAATATGGTCCAATAATTCCAGGGAACAAGCTAAAAAAATTAGTGGAAAAAAATGATTGCTAATTACCTATTAATTCCTGGTTTACATGACTGAATTAATGGCATAAAAAAGAGATTCATTATATTAATGAGCCGTTTAATTACCCTCCAACATAGTCTTGTTTACTTGCCAAAAACCATTTAAACTTTTATTTTATGTGGAAGTAGAGGAGGAGAGTGATGTACACACATATGTAGTCATTTAAAAATAATGGATGGCAACAAAATCAATCATTAAAAGAAATAAAGAAATATTTTATATCCATTCGTGAAGCTGAACAAAACTAGACTTCTGAAACAATCCATGAAAACCAGCCAGGTGCAAGGAAGTTTGATGACTCCTACAACAACAGAACACTTTATCTTTGAAAACCAGACAAATCTGCCGTTTGGTAGGCTGCTATAGCAATTAATACCTATAACAATCAAATAGGGTTTCTAGTTATTGTTGGCATAATACCATCTCTGCAGTCTCTAAAATTAAAGCAGAAGCTTTCTTCATTGATGGAGATTTGGATTTTGAATACCTGAAGTGCAATATGCTATCCTATGCTCTCCTCCACCATTTCAGAGCATGGTCATAGATGCTGAGGGAGACGTAAAGAGATACAATGGTATCTTCACCCTCAAGAAGCTTATATGAAGAGGGACGGACTTTTGATCCTTTACTACATTCATTCAATGAATTTATCACCTACTATGTTGAACAATATGCTGAGCTCTGGGAGAGATCAAAAACTTAGATAAGATCCAGTTTACAGTCTAGAAGGGGAAAAATATCAATATCCCACACATATATTTATGGTCATAGATTTAGAGTTGGAAGAGACTTTTGAGGTCATTCAATCTAAACCAGACTGACTTATTTACTGTCTTTTCCACCTGAGGTTCCATCTCCTGTCTCTATACCTTTGACCTGACTGTCCCTCCTGCCTGTAATGCCCTTCCTCTTTTTTTTTTTTTTTTTTTGCGGGGCAATGAGGGTTAAGTGACTTGCCCAGGGTCACACAGCTAGTAAGTGTCAAGTGTCTGAGGCCAGATTTGAACTCAGGTCCTCTTGAATCCAGGGCCGGTGCTTTATCCACTGCGCCACCTAGCTGTCCCCATGCCCTTCCTCTTAATCCCTATCTCTTAGAATCTCTAGCTTCCTTCAAAATTCAGTTAAAATGCTTATACTAAAATAAGGTCAAAATGGATACACGATTTAGACATAAGAGGTGATACCATAGGTAAATTAGGAGAGAAAGGAATAGTCTACCTATTAGATCTTTGGAAAGGAAAACAGTTTTTGACCAAACAAGAGATAGAGTATATTATAAAATGCAAAATGGATGAATTTGATTACATTAAATTAAAAAAAATTTGTACAAACAGAAGCAATGCATCCAAAATTAGAAGGGAGGCAGAAAGCTGGGAAACAATTTTTGAGGCCAGTACTTCTGATAAAGGCCTCATCTCTAAAATATATAGGGAACTAAATCAAATTTATAAGAACCCAAGTCATTCCCCAATTGAGAAATGGTCAAAGGATATGAACAGGCAGTTTTCTGATGAAGAAACCAAAGCTATCTATTCCCATATGAAAAAATGCTCTAAATCTCTAATGATTAGAGAGATGCAAATAAAAACAACTCTGAGGTACCACCTGACACCTATCAGATTGACTAAAATGACAAAAAAGGAAAATAATAAATGTTGGAGAAGCTGTGGGAAAATTGGAACATTAATCCATTGTTGGTGGAGCTGTGAACTGATCCAACTATTCTGGAGAGCAATTTGGAATTATGCCCAAAGGGCAATAAAGCTGTGCATATCCTTTGACCCAGCAATACCACTTTTGGGTCTTTTTCCCAAAGAGATCATGGAAGGGGGAAAGGGACCCACATGTACAAAAATATTTATAGCTGCTCTTTACGTGGTGGCAAAGAATTGGAAGTTGAGGGGGTGCCCATCAATTGGGGAATGGCTGGACAAGTTGTGGTATATGAATACAATGGAATACTATTGTGCTATAAGAAACGATGAGCGGGAGGAGTTCAGAGAAACCTGGAGGGTCTTTCGTGGGCTGATGATGAGTGAGATGAGCAGAACTAGAAGAACATTGTACACAGTAACATCAACAATGATTGTTGATCTACTGTGATGGACTATATTCTTCTCACCAATGCAATGGCACAAAAGAGTTCCAGGGAACTCGTGATGGAAGAGGATCTCCAAATCCAGGAAAAAAAAAAAAAGAACTGCGGAGTATAGATGCTAATTGAACCATACTATTTCTTTTGTTTTTGATGCTGTTGTTTTTTTTTCCTATTTTGAGGTTTTCCATCATTGCTCTGATTTTTTTTCTCTTATAACATGACTAATGCAGAAATAGGATTAATGTTATTATGTATGTGTATATATATATATATATATATATATATAAAACCTATATCAGATTACCTGCTGTCTAGGGGAGGGGGGGAGGGAGGGAGAAAAATCTGAAATTGTAAAGCTTGTATAAACAAAGGTTGAGAACTATCTTTACATGTAACGGAAAAAAAATAAAATACTTTATTAATTTAAAAATAAATAAAAATTAAAAAAATTTCAGTTAAAATGCCACTTCAAGAAGCCTTTCTTTGTTCCTCCAGCTACTATGTCTTCCTACCTTGTATATATTTTTAATTTACTTATATATGTACATATTGCTTCCTTCATAGAATGTAAGTTCCTAGTGTGTAAGTTTCTTCTTCTTTTTTTTTGTCTTGGTATCTCTAGTAACTAGCACAGTGCCCAGCACATGGTAGGCACTTTAAAAAATGTTTGTTTGTAGGGTTCATTATAGTTGGAGTACCTAGTATGTAAAATGGAACAATATGAGATAAATCTAGTAAGATAGGGTAGTATTAGATTGTGGGGGGCTGAGAGCGAATGGGAGTAACCACTCTGCTCAGAGGCAGAGGGAGAGCAGAAGTGATCAACATATAAGAGATATTAAAGAATGGATTGAGGTATAGAACTCTATTAGGAAGCTAGTCCAGATAGGTGATTTTGAGGGCCTCTATTATGCTAGTTGGGCACTGTAACGATTGGAATGACGCCACCTGCTGGATACTTACTGTAGATGAGTTCTGCCCACGAAGCGAAGGTCTTTGAGGGCAAGACCAGGAGTCTTTTCTTTGGCGGGAGGAAGTGACGCAGACTAGTGGGAGGAGGAAGGAAGAGACTGGCACTGACTCTGGCGCTCTTTCCTCTGGACTCTGGTGGAGAAGGGAGCTAAAAATGTGCTCTCCCTTTAATAGATAGAAATCTAGGCCTTTCTCTCTCTCTTTACCAAATTCTTATTCTCCTTAATAAATGCTTAAAAGTCTAACTCTTGCTAAAGCTTATAATTTATTGGCGACCACTCATTAGATATTTTAGACAGTTTAGCTAGAATTTTAGCCCTTAATAGATGGCTGACCACTAAGAGGAAAGCTAAACCTCAGTCTTCTTCTGATCTTCTGGTTGGGTAAGAAATTTCCCCTACCCTTTAAATTGCTAAGTACTGGTGTACTGGCTGTGTTTTCCCTTTAAATTTTTTCAAATGGACCTTTTAAACTCCCTAATTACCCTATTTTTGATTTTAGTCTGTTTAACCAGACAAATGGGAGATAAGATCATGTTAATGCTTTGTTTTTGTGGATTTTCTATTTTTCTTTTTATTTTTGTTAAAAGAGCCAGCAACTTACTCACACAAGGAAATATCTCTCCCTCTCCCAACCATGCTTTTTCAGAGAAACCTGAAGAGATTCCCGCAGCTTTTCCCAGTTCTAACAGTAATTGTTGCTTTAATTTTGCATGCCTGGAGGCAATGACCCACCCTCTAGAAGCTTTTAATCCCCTAGCACCTGGAGGCAAAGTGGGGGAAGAGGAATCCAGGCCTGAGTTCAAAATCAAGTCTGATTCAAATTGCTCTGGTCCCTCCCCTCCTCTCCAGACCCCACCCTCTACTCCTCCCATGGCCAAGCCCATTGCTTCCCGGGCCTGGGAAGTCCAGAGATCTGATGCACATGCGCAACTTTCTCTAACTACATTTGCAGCTTCAGGCTCAGCCCTTCCCCAGCCTGGCTGTGCTTCTGAGACAACCTTAGAAAGCCCTTTAAATTCCAGATATGCTCGTTTTGTTCATAATTTTGCTAACCTGCTTTTGTCTTTAATTAGTAATATCATAAAGCATTTGTATGGTGAAAAGACTGACAGACAATATAGAGGGGTTAAAGAAGAAAAATTTAAGCTGTATAAGAATGACAATCATCAACATAGTTCAAGACTCTGCTTCTTTTGCCATGGAAGGGTATATATTGTACAGAAATGTAGAAGTAAGGGGCAAGGTATTGATATGAGTGTTGGGGATTTTAGATATCAGAATCAAAAGTGTTCTGAATTCACTCAGAGTAATAGTATCAGTTCAGAGGTTACATAGGATTTCTATGCTATTATATATACATTTTGAAATTAATGGTATGGGTTTATTTTCATAGAGATTTTCATGCTTTTGAGATTGTGTCTTATACTTAGTTTCTAAAACAAGGAGAATATTTGTAAAGCTTTTTATAGTCATATGATCAAGTTTATATTTTATAATACTCTTATTAATATTAAGTTCATATTCATTTAGATTTCCCTAGTTTGAATTTCATTGTCTTTTATTGTTCCATGTGTATTTTTTTCTATTTATTCATCTCTAATTTTGAAACATTGCAAGATGGTTTTGATTTCATAATACAATGTTCATTCTAGGAGTATTGTGCTCCCATATTCTGAGTTGTTTGTTTTTGTTATTTTTTCTCAACTGATTATTTGATCAAACTCTTTAAAGCATTTCCTTGGCAAATTGGTTGCCATGGCAAGTGTAAATTGATTCTAGAAGTATTATTTTTGATAAGCATATTTAAAAAAAAAGAGGGGAATGTTTGTAAAAGTTTTCTTTTTTCAAAAAAAGTTTTCTTTAGGATTGTGTTGTGCTTTAACTTGTATTTAAATATGTTCAGATTTTTCAAAAAGTAATTGTATACTAAGTTTTAAAAAAGGGGTATTATTTGAAATTGTTGCATAATTATATATTGTGTTCTGAGTCAAGATGTATTCACATTTTTTGCAATCATTTATTATCCTCAATTTTTAAATCCATATGAGATTTTAAATTATGGGAATTTATCATTTAAGACATTAATTGCCGTTATTCTGAGTTATCAGATGCCAGTTGGCCAAGATGCCATCCAATCACAAGAGGAATACATGCAAGAGCAGACACTGAACTGTCACATGAGGGGAGACATGCATGAAGTCAAGGTATGGCCGAGGGAACGGCTTTTGACAAATGTTGAGGTTGGATTCTCTTGGTTTAATATTTTATTTTATTTTTCCCCACAATATTGTACAGATGGCTGGAAGTATTCATCCCACCCATCTCACTTCTACACCTGGCTTCTATGCTCCCTCCTATATGCCTGATGCCATGGACATCTCAATCCCATGCATCTGATTAAGTCTGACTCAGTTTCCTCCAATATGTTTGGTGGCATGGACATATATTCCATCCACCTATTTTAAGCCTGGCATACTGCATGGACAGTACATATTGCTCAAGTGTGGGAATGCTCATATCCCATAATTTCTCTGTTCTTTTATGGTAACCCCCATAATTATCTCAGGTGTCATGATAAATAACAGTGTTGAATTTGGCCTTGACACCTGTTACCAATTATATTAGATTTTTTAATTTCTCATAATGGCATGAGGATAATTAGGCAGATGATGCAAAAAGTGATAAAACAAAGATAAAAATTATTTTTAATAATTAATATCGCAGCAATTGTCTTCTCAATTACCCTCCATAAGGGGGGGACTATAGTAATATTATAATTTTAAAGAATGGTTCAATTTTTGTTTTATTATATGTTTCATGTGTAACAACTAAGATTCTGAATTCCCTTAGACATGTTTTTGAGAACTTTCATTGTTTGATTTGATTATTGACAAAGCTATTTTAAAGTTGTGTTAAGCTCAATTTTGTAGGAAATTTTCCTGGCTGATTACCAGCATCCACACATCAACCCCTGAAAAGACTTCCATTCCACGACTACACCTAGAGGACATCTGAGAAAAGACTTTCAGAGACTTTAAATGAACAGTTTTGATTTGTTGTTTTTGTTGTTTTTTTTTCTCTTTCTGTTATAATATACACCATCTGTAACATGTATTCTCTGCAGAGGCCCTCCCTTTGCAAGACTAATGTCAAAGCGTCGGTTCATGAGGACAAAAAAAAAAAATCGCCCCTCTGGACAAAACTTTCCTCTCTTCCTTTTCTATATTGTTGTTCACATATTATTAGTTAGCAATAGTTATTATATTCTTTTTACTGTTCCGTCAAGGAAATATTTTGTTTCTTGAGGAACAACAGGGGGGACTGTAACGATTGGAATGATGCCACCTGCTGGATACTTACTGTAGATGAGTTCTGCCCATGAAGCGAAGGTCTTTGAGGGCAAGACCAGGAGTCTTTTCTTTGGCGGGAGGAAGTGACGCAGACTAGTGGGAGGAGGAAGGAAGAGACTGGCGCTGACTCTGGCGCTCTTTCCTCTGGACTCTGGTGGAGAAGGGAGCTAAAAATGTGCTCTCCCTTTAATAGATAGAAATCTAGGCCTTTCTCTCTCTCTTTACCAAATTCTTATTCTCCTTAATAAATGCTTAAAAGTCTAACTCTTGCTAAAGCTTATAATTTATTGGCGACCACTCATTAGATATTTTAGACAGTTTAGCTAGAATTTTAGCCCTTAACAGCACCTAGGTGGCACAGTGGATAGAGTGCTGAGCCTTGGAGTCAGGAAGACTCATCTTCCTGAGTTCAAATCTGACCTCAAACTGTGACCCTGGGCAAGTCACTATTTGCCTCAGTTCCTCATCTGTAAAATGGACTGGAGAAGGAAATGGCAAACCACTCTAGTATTGCTGTCAAGAGAATCCAAAGGGGTTCACGAAGAGTTGTGAAAAACTGAAACGACTCAACAACAACAAATTAGGATAGAACCAGAGTGAATACAGGGGACAGGATAAATGACAAAGAAGAGGTCATGAAGCTATAATCAATAGGATTTGGTAACTGAAGTTCATCCCTTCCTTCAAGGCCTGACTCATGGGCTACTTTGTCTCTGAAACTTTCCCAAATTTCACCCTATCTCCATCTGAAATGACCTTTTCCTCCTCATATTCCACATAATCCTTTATCTAGGTATCTCTGTTGTACTTACACATTCTCCCTTGGATCCTAGTTATTTGTGTGCATGTTCCCTTATTAAATGATAACCTTGTTGAGGGCAGCATTGGCCTTAGTTTCATATATAGCATCTAGCATAGTGCTTTGTATATAACAGACACTTAAGAAATTTTTGTTGTATTCAATTCTCTGCAGTTTCAAGATGCTTTCAGAACAACAAAGAGGTTTGAATTGAAAATAGCGACCAGGCCAAAGATTAGGAAATCAACATAGATTTGGGACCATGAATACAAACTGTAACCAAATTAAATGTCTCTGAAAAAATAAAGGAACTTTTGATATGATATGGCAATCCAGGAAACACTCTAGGTATTTTATTGAATCTTCTCTAAGTTATTTTGCGTCCATAAATATGGTTCATGTTAATAGAGGTGATACATAAAATAGGCCCCCAATATCAGCCATTCCATGGAAATGACTTGAAATAAAACCATTGCCAGACTTTTCTATGCTACAAGTGGTTCTCTCTTGAACTTTCTTAACTCTCTCCTAGGACCACTGAATTCTGGAGTTTTAGGTACATTCCTACAAATGATTAATCTTTAAAAAAGATAAACGTTGGGTTATGTGCTATAAAAACATATGACAAAATAACCTAATAATGTTTAAAATCTGAAGCTATTTCACCAAAGCCAGGCTTGAGTAAACATCTGGCTATATAAGGATACTATAAGAGTATGACAAGAATCAGTTCTCAAGAGGACCAGTAAGGAGACCCAGTGAAATAAAGCCAGGACCTTTACCTGAGCTCTGGGTTTCCCTTCACTCTCACTTTGATATCTGATTTTAAAGGAAAAAGAAGTTTAGAACAAGTATGCATTAGGAAGGCAATTACTCTAACCAGAGGTTCTATAAACTTTAAAAATATTTTGATAACTATATTTCAATATAACTGTTTTTCTTTGTAATCCCATGTATTTTGTTTAATACATTAAATATTATTCCTAGGTGTCCACAAGCCTCATCAGAATGCCTTAGGGGACTGTGATACACAAAACGTGAACTCCTTCTCAAAGTCTATGAATCTATGGAAGAGAATAAGTAGCAAGATGCTGATATAACATTTCTGAGTCCAGAAGACTCCATACTTTTTGAAGGTTGGGTACTTCAGGGCAGAATCATAACAGGGAAATTGTGCTCCAGAGGCAAATTTATTTGAGGAGAAGGAGCTCACCTATGGGATATCTCCTCAGCCAGTGAGTTCCCTCACATCACAGCATCATAGCTGATCCTGGGTATCTCCTATGGATAATTATGACTCAAGTCCCCAGGCCTGGTATTGGCATGGTGAGGCCCTATGCAGTTAGAGTAGCCTCAGGAGGGGAAGGAGAGACAGCCTGTCCCTTAAGTTGTCTAGTTTATGTACCTGTGGTTTGGTGAAAACCCCCTCTAGTCTTCTACCTTTCCCCAGTCTCGGGGAGGAGAAAGAGCAAACATCAGGCTGGGGGAGACAAGCCCCAAGAAAGTGGTAAGTGATGCCAACATGATCTTAGAAGCATTCTAGATTAAGTAGGGTAGCTGTGAAGTCACACTATGTGATAGAGGACTGTGAAGTGCAGGAATGATGGGTCTTAGGACTGGCACAGGAAGAAAACCTCATCCAGATGTTGTTATCCTGAGGCAAAACCCTAGTTACCTCTCCCTAGTTGCAGCTCTGCTTCAGGCGGTTTACATCTTAAGTGATCTGAAGGTTTTATACCCAGGCAGCAGAGAATAGGGCATGGGTCAAGTACATGTATTAACGTCATATTCTGTTGTTTAGGGTCAAGTTAATGTATAATCTTATAATGGTATCTTAAGAAATATAGAACTCAAAAGGTCACCTAATTTATGGTGAAAGGTTTCATGGAAATAAACATACTTATACTCAATATCATAACGTGTGAAACCTCAAAAAATAATCAACTTGTACCAACTCTCTACCAAGACGGCCTTGCCTTCTCTGTCAATATGTTTTCCATAACTTTGGGTCTGGAGTTTATAAAATCTGGTCCCTTGTGCAGTTCCTGAAAAGCTGGGGACCAGTAACTGCTTGACAGCTCGAAGCATGTTAGAACAGGGATACTTCCACTTGCTGATACTAAACATACCAGCTCATGAACTTGATACTAAGTAAATAAACCATTTTACATCTTTGAAAACTGTATCTTGCAGAATTTGACATGGATTCTCCATTTTAATATTCGCCGGTTGATTTGGGGGTTTTATGGCTTTTAACTTAATTTAGTGGCACTTTGAAAGTGAGACCCTGGAACTCTGTTTGCCTGGTACTAAACAACTATTAATTCTCTTCAAAAATAGCATTTACCATCCCTCTTACCTTGGAGTGCTACATGTACAAAATTAATTCTCTTTGAAGATTAAATGAACACTATGCCTGCCAATATTTGTTATTATAGAAGAACATAGAAATCTGCAGTTAAATGTTCTAACAATATTTGCCTTTTGTTTATGAGGCAGCTAAGTGGCACAGGGACTATGGTGATGAGTCTAAAGGCACATAGATCTGAGTTAAAATCCTGCCTCAGACACTTGCTAGCTGTGTGATTCTGGGCAAGACATTTAACCTTTGGTTGCCTTAGTTTCCCCAAATGTAAAATGGGGATAAGAAAAACACTTATCAGGGCAGCTAGGTTGTGCAGTGGATAGAGCACCAGCCTTGGATTCAGGAGGACCTGAGTTCAAATATGGCCTCAGACACTTGACACTTACTAGCTGTGTGACCCTGGGCAAGTCACTTAACTCCAATTGCCTGACCAAAAAAAAAAAAAGAAAAGAAAAGAAAAGAAAAGAAAAGAAAAGAAAAGAAAAGAAAAGCACCTATCTCCTAGGGAAGGATCAAATGAAATAGTGTGTGGAAAGCAGCCGGCACATAGTAGGTGCCATAAATGCTGGTTTCCTTATTTTTTAATAAAGCAACTACTTGTTGCTAAATGGATAGGTGGAGCATACAAATGTATGGAAGAAGACCTTTGAGGTCATCTAATCTAACTCCCTCATTTTTTTAAAAGGTCCTAAATTGCTAAGTGACTTATCTGATATCACAAATAAGTGTTGTGTAGCTGAGATTTGGACTCGAGTTCCTCCCTTTCCACTTTTCCACCACCAAGTCCATTGTTCTATCACCTAATGAATTAATTTCTTGAACTTGAATTTAAGAATCTCTGGATTAGTACAGTGGAATAGAATAAAAAAGCTGACGGCCTACAGGCCAAGTATGCAATCTCCAGGGTACCTTTAGGAAACTTATCTATAGCTAGTACTTTAAGGAGAATCCATGTCAAATTCTGTAAGATACAGCTCCCATTTAAAACTTAGTGCTCTTCATATTGCATCAGAAGCTAACATGTTAGGGGGGACAAAGAGTGTTGATTTTGGATTCAGAGGACTTGGGTTCAAATCTTGCCTTTGATACTCTGCCAGAACTGAGTATCTTTATCGGAGACCTAGATAGCTTTTGAGGTCCTTTCTACTTCTACATTTATGGTCTCCCCAAGACTCCTCTAAAGTTAGAGACACCTGTGGGCATTAAACCAATCTATTCTATTTTGGATAGGGGACAATGGCTTTACATTAATTCTAGCAGTTATGTTGAACAACAGAAGTGTGTGTGTGTGTGTGTGTGTGTGTGTGTGTGTGTGTGTGATTGGCCAGAGATATCAAAGAAGAACAGAAGATATAGATAAGTTGTCTGCTTATTTGCTCAAAACTCCTCAAAGGCCGCCAACGTGGTGTCTCCTTTTCTCCTGTCCCTCCCCCCAAACCAGATGCTGACAACTAGTCACTGCCTAGCTCAGTTGTATAAATACTGAAACAGCACAAAATGAACACACTCCAAGTACTCCAAGTTATAGACAGACAAGAGTTATAGACGGTAGACAGATCTCCCTGAAAATCGCCAAGATGGTCACATTCCTAGTGTGAAGAGCATCCTTTTGAAAATAAGGGAACTGCAGAATGATTGGAATGAGTCTGAAGGGAGAAAGAAACGCCACATGAGCCCGGGGAGAAATGACAATGGACATTCACTCAGAGACCCTCCCGGGCTGGCCACTTCCAAAGACACACAAAAGAAAAAAAAATGGTAGCGAAGGGGAGGGGAACAAAAGAACCGACTAAAGAAAGCAAAGACAGGACGCTGAAGCCCATATCTGCGCAGACACACTCACCTGGCTGCCGTTTTAACAAAACCACCTGCAACGAAGGAGAGAAGGAGTGACAGCCCTGGGCACCAGGATGCCCGCATCGTGGAGGCGCGGTGGCGGACCGGCTGAGGCACCGGGGCAGGAGGCGAGGAAGGGTGGTCAGTGAAACCCACGCAGTCCCTTCCTACTCCTTCTCCGCGTCCAAATCGCGATGCTCTGCCCAGTGGCCACTGGGGCAGCTGCACCAGCGCGCGTCTGCCCCTCCGGAACCCGCGCTGCACAAGAGCTGGCTAGACTGGACCGCCCTAGAGGTCCAGCAGCTGGAGCCCCTCCCCAGGCAGAGAAGTGTGAGTCGGAGCCCAGGGGGGCTGGGGCGCTGTCCCGGACTCCAGCTGAGGCGGAGCGGGGACTGCAGAAACCAGGGAAAGAACCCCACGCTGTGCAGCCTCCAGCCCTCTCCAGGCTCTGGTGGAATAGGAAAGGGGGGCGGGAGGGAGCGAGAGAGGGGGGCGGGCTACAAACTTTGGCCTGGGATCCGCCCCTCACTGATAATCGATCATCTCTAGAACGTGCTCTTCCTTATTTGCTGCCCTACCTCGAAGACTTAGCCAGTTCAATTCAATTCCGTTAGTTCACTACATTTTAGCCAACACTATGAATAACACTAGGGGAACACCTTTTGCCAGGAGTGTGTTAAGCGTGCACACTCTGCAAGCGTATATGCACAGACTCTTCTCTGTCCTGAAGGAGTTTATATTTTAGTTGGGGAAAGAGGCCATGCACTTAGGGAACTATTGGATAGCATTACCACCACCTATCATCTACACAAAGCTCTCTTTTCAAAGTATTTCCACCGGTTCTCTCATAATTTACAAACAGAAACAATCAGATAACAGTCTAAGAGAGCAAAGGATTAAGTGTAAAAATAAAATGACACACCAACTTCATACAGAAGAGATGAGGAAATGAACTTCTGGTCTTTGTAAAGGTGGAGAACTATGGATGTGTAATACTACACATACCATCATTCTCTGTGGATGTGTTCGTTGGTTTCATGGAAATGCTTTTTTTCCAGCTCCCCCCCCAAAAAAAGAGCTTGTTATAAGGGAAAGTTTATTGGGTAGTAATAGCTAGTATTTATATAGGACTTTAATATTTCCAAAACACTTTACAAAAAGTATGACCTTTGATCCTCACACCAACTCTGTGAGGGATAGTTGCTATTATTCTCTCCATTTTACCCACAAGGAAAATGAGGCTGAGAGAGGTCAAATGATTTGCCCAGAATCACATAACTAGTAAGTGTGTGAAGCAGAAAATTACATGCTAGGACCTCAAGCCCATCATTCTATACACCGTGTTACCCAATTGCCTCAGTCAAGAGTAGGGAAACGGGTTGTTGTTCAGTTGTTTTTCAGTCGTGTTCAACTCTCCATGACCTCATTTGGGGTTTTCTTGGCAGAGATACTGGAACGGGTTGCCATTTCCTTCTGTAGCTCATTTTATAGATGAGAAAACTGAGGCAAACAGGGTCAAGTGACTTGCCCAAGGTCACACAGCTACTAAGTGTCTGAGGCCAGATTTGAACTAAAGCAGATGAGTCTTCCTGACTTCAGGTCCACCATACCTCTTAGGTGCCCTCAGGAAGGGGGAAAGAGATACATATGGAAATGAAGACAAATTAAAAATGAACAAATACAATTTAAAAAACAAATGGTATAGATTAAGTGCAAGAAATATTCCGGGAACCAGTTTGGAGGGTTGTACTTTATTCTGCTTTCTGTGCACAAGTTTTCAAAATAAATGGATAATGATACTGTTGATGTTGAAGACTATGAAGACTATGTGGGGGTGGAGTGTATCTCTTTTCCATTTCAAGAAAACCTATATAATAAGTACTGCACATTGTTTTCTTTTTCCTTTTTCTTTCTTCTTCTTCTTCTTCTTTTTTTTTTGCAGGGCAATGAGGGTTAAGTGACTTGCCCAGGGTCACGCAGCTAGTAAGTGACAAGTGTCTGAGGCCGGATTTGAACTCAGGTCCTCCTGAATCCAGGGCCAGTGCTTTATCCACTTTATCCACTTTATCCACTGCGCCACCTAGCTGCCCCCTGGGTGTATCACTTTTCTAAGACATCCTGGCCTGATGGAGACAAAAATGAATACTCTATTCCCAGTTGCACCACTGAACTCTTTGTTGGGTAAATCCCTCCTCTTCTTCATAATCAGATCCATCTAGAATCCTAAGCAAGTGAGATTTTAAGGCTACCCACTATACAGACTGTTTTCTGAATTACAAGATAATGTGTATAGAAGACTTTAAACTCTTTAAGCTCAAAGTGTAGCATGCTATTGGCATGCACATTGAAGACATTTGAATTTATTTTCCATCTTATCTTAGATTAGAACCACTCACTTCAAAAGTTAGAATGAGTATTCCCTGAGTTCAAGGAATTTGAAGACTTGATCAGTTTTCCTTATGAAATTGAATTGCTTCACTTGGCAGCAAATGTCTCTTCAAATATGTAGTAAATCCTATGTTGGCACTAGGGAGGAGAAAAGGAAACCCATGCGCAAGAATTATGTTTCCAAAGGAGGCTTATCAAAGGATATTCTTTATAGTGCCTAGAGACAGGAGCGCAATGCTGCAGGCCTTCAAACATGAGCCCAGATAAGATTGACCATGTGGTAGTTCTCATGATTAAGGTGCCATGACAGTTCCATAGATGGTTTCCCACTTTCCTTCTTTTGTATAGGAAGAGTCCCATCTCTGATGCATCACAGGCCTCCATGATATCCATCACAATTGTGCCCTTCACTCTAGCCAAGTTCAGACACTCTACACCTCTCATTTGGATTATTTCAATAGCGTCTTAACTGGCCTCTTTGGCTCCAGTATCTTCCTATTTCAACCCATCTTTCACAGAGCTACCAAGCTGATATTCCTACAAAATAGATTTCACTCCGTCAACCTCCTTACTAAAAAATATCCAATGGTTGGGGCAGCTGGATGGTGCAGTGGATAGAGCACCGGCCCTGGAGTCAAGAGAACCTGAGTTCAAGTCTGACCTCAGACACTTAATACTTGCTGGCTGTGTGACCCTAGGCAGGTCACTTAACCCCAATTGCCTCACCAAAAAAAAAAAAAAAAAATCCAATGGTTTCCCAGGGCCTCTAGGGTAAAATACAAATTCTTCAGTATTTCAGCCGGATGCTGAGCCTTATTTTCAGTCTTATTTACTCTGTGATTCACAAATTCTGTTCCCATAAAACTGGCCCTCTAGCTTTCTGCCAATGTACCGTTCCCATCTTCTGTCTTTGTGTAAGTGGTCCTTCATATCTGGAAGGCATCTTTCTTCACCTCTACCTTTCAGAATACCTGACTTTCTCCAGCACAGCTTGGGTGATACCCCTTACACACAAGGGCCTCTCCCATTAATTCCTTAATTAAATAATTAACTAGCTAATTAAATAATTCCTTCCTTGAAATCGTTTTGTGTTGCATTGTCTATTCTTGCTTGTGTATATATTATAAACTTTTAATAGAATGTCAGCTCTCAGAGGGCAAGGACCATTTCCTTTTCTTATCTTTGTAGATAAAGCACCATAGTAGGTGATTAATACATATTTGTTGAAATAAATTCAATTGAATTGAAGGAAGAAAAGCTGACTTTTCCTGACAGAGAATAGAGACATGAAAACAAAAATTTAGTTTATTATGATGTTTTTGTCTATGTAACATGACATCTAACATTCAAATGTCTGATAAACATTTCTGGTTACTTGGACATTTGGTGTCATGTAGACACAATCTTTTTTTATCATAAAAGTGTTTTTTATTATTTTCCAGTTACATGTAAAGATAGTTTTCAACATTTGTTTCCATAAGATTTTTAGTTACACATTTTTCTCCCTCCCTTCCTTCCCTCCCCCCTCCCCAAGACAGAAATCAATCTGATATAGGTTATATATGTACAATCACATTAAACATATTTTTGAATTAGTCATGTTGCGAAATAAGAATCAAAACAAAAGGGAAAAACTTCAAAAAAGAAAAAAAACAGCCAAAAAAGAAGAAACAGTATGGTTCAATCTGCATTCAGAATCTACTCTTCTTTTTTCTAAATGTGGAGAATATTTTCCTTCATGAGTTCTTTGGAATTGTCTTGGATCATTGCACTGCTGAGAAGATCCAAGTCTATCACAGATGATCATCACACAATGTTGTTGTTACTGTGCACAATGTTTTCCTGGTTCTGCTCACTTCACTCACCATCAGTCCACTTAAGTCTTTCCAGGTTTTTTCTGAAATCTGCCTGCTCATCATTTCTTACAGCACAATAATATTCCATTACATTCATATACCACAACTTGTTCAGCCATTCCCCAATTGATGGGCATTCCCTTGTTTTCCAATTCTTTGCCACCACAAAGAGAGCTGCTAGAAATATTTTTGTATAGACACAGTCAGTCTTACAGTAGTATTCATAAGCCTCCCATCTTTAAATCATCTCTTCTCAATCTAAATAGAAGCGTTGGAAATGTATTAAACACCAAAGAAAACACAGCTAGGTTTCAATTAGTGCACACTATAAGTCCTCTGAAGAGTTCACATGTATTTGAATTTATACTATTTGAAGTTATAATTATGTAAAATAGAGTAATTGGTGCCAGCCCAGTAGAAAAACGCAGTAGGTATTTGAATAATGCAACCACTTTGGGGGATTCATTGTTTATTCATTACCTTGATGAATGGCATGGTTCTTGTTCCCTCTAAGTTTCTTGACTTAAATTATACTTAAACCATGCATGCTGTACATGCATCCTCCCCTCAAGAATTTTGGAAAAGGTAGGATCCCATGATGAGTTGTAATTACATTGATCTGTATGTCAATTCTCCTGAAACATCCAGATGGATCACATTTGCATCACTTTCCCAATATAACTCATAGAGAACAGGTCTGACACTAGACAGTGATCCTATAAAGATTCTGCTAATTCCATCCTCCCACACAAATAACATAAAATTTGTATGTGACACAAATACAACTTGTCATTCCTTAGAATTACAGCATTTTTATTTTGTTTCTGTTGGTTTTATTTTCCTTTTTTGGGTGGTGTTTGCTAAAATATAGACATGATAGAAGAGGCAGGGGCCAAATACTAGAGGAAGGTTTGGGGGAGGTGAAAATCCAGCTGAAATTACCCACCTGCCATTTCATGGATTTATGCCTGTGGACAATGCAACTGTCAGCTGCAATTTGAGGAAGAAAGAACATGAACTGAAAATAATATGCTACCAGGTGAAAAGATGATTGATACCAGTATTGAGGCTGTGCAAAGGCAGGTGTTTTTAATAGCCATGTTACTCCAGCTGACTTTAAAGAGAAACCAGGCAGCTACTCTTTAAGGAGCCCTATAATATTCTACAAAAGAAAATTAATCTTTGATCAAAATTTCATAAAACTGTCATGTTCTTTTACCACTCTATCTCTCTTGTCTATATCTATTTAGCCTGCTGCATCAAGCAGGTGTGATATGATTGTTGCTGTTGAGTCATTTTTTTCAGTTTTTGGGCAAAGATACCAGAGTAGTTTGCCACATTCTTTTCCAGCTCATTTTAGAGATGAGGCAAACAGGGTGAAGTGACTTACCCAGGGTCAAACAGTTAATAAGTGTCTGAGGTAGGATTTGAACTCAGGAAGTTGTGTCTTCCTGACTCTAGGCCCAGCACTCTATCTACTATGATATATCAGTCCTATTAAACACAGATCCAAAGCTAAGTGGCAGACCCGTGGGTTAAGCAGGAACATGAAATAATGGTGTCTTCAGTATATATATCTCTGACTCAAAATGCATATCATTTTCTTGATCACTGAAGAGAGTGGTGAAATGGATAGAGTGCTGGGTCTGGAATCAGAAAGACCTGAGTTCAAATCCGACCCAACACTTAGAAGGTATGTGACAAAACAAGAAAAATCTAGTTCTTTATTATTGGATGGACTGTTTGCTCTAAGAACTTGAGAACCTTCTTATTGAGATAAAATGAGCTAGACAAATAGATCTCTAACCAGTATGGGATAAATAGGGTTTTTACCTAGAGTATTGACATCTAAGGGGCAGCTAGGGGTATAGTGGATAGACCACAAGGCTTAGAGCCAAGAAGACTCAGACACTCCTGTGACCCTGAGCAAGTCACTTAACCCCTATTTGCCTCCCTCATCTATAAAATGGTGACACACTGGAGAAAGAAATGGCAAACCACTCCAGTATCTTTATTGAGAAAAATCTGATAAACAAAAGTCCATGGGATCATGTAGAGTCCGACACAGCTGACCAGCAACAACTGACATCCAAAGGAGCATGCCCTAGCATGGCCACTCTCAAGGGTTACTGTAGTGTCTCTTTTCTGTGTCCTGTCTTCTGTTGCAATCTCCACAGAGTGAGTGAGTACCAGACTCTTAAGAGGATTGCCCCAACCATTGCATAGTCTTTTGTGCCTCTTCTCCCCACCTTGGATGATATTTTTTCAATTGTTTTTGCCCCCAGGGAAAAATTATTGGCCATAACTAGCTCATTCAACTTTTTGACATGCCCAACATCATTCTCTGATTGGCTTGTTCCTCCTAGAACCTCCATTTTAAGGAGGTCACTCGGGTTAGCCAGGAATTAATTTCTTTTAGGATATACTCCTGACTCCTGACTCTGGATTTTTTCCACCATCTCTCAGAAACCTCTTTATCCTGTAAATGCACTTCAACCTTGTACTTCTCATATTGGAAGTATCCTCCAGCCCTGTGACCTTTCCCTCTGATTTACTAGTTCTTTCCAGTACTTCCACCTTAATGAGGATTCCCAGGCAAACCATGTCATTCCTCTCCAGAGTACACTCCTGTCTCTCTGGCCAAGTACTTTCATCTCCCTCCTGCCCTCCTGTGTTGTCTTAAGCGCTCACATGGTAGTCAGAAGACTTGATACAAGGAAACTCTCAAGGTCTCTCTTAAGAACTTTGGAATTGATTGCATGATATGGGAGACACTAGCATGGCATTCCCTCATCAGAGAAGGTACTATATACTCTATGAGCAAAGCAGAATTGCAGTAGCTCAAAAGAAACGAGAGATGAGCAAATTTAGAAAATCCAGCCAAATGTTCACATGAACTACTTGTGCCCCACAGGTGGTAGAGCATTCCGATCTTATATTGGGCTGATTAGGCACAGTCAGACACAGTCACTTGACTCTAACAAAGTGATACCATTTTGTTCCTCTTTGAATGAAGGACAACTAATCCCCATTATAATATAAACTTCGAGGGGGCAGCTAGGTGGTGCAGTGGATAGAGCACCGGCCCTGTAGTCAGGGGTATCTGAGTTCAAATATGGCCTCAGACATTTGACACTTACTAGCTATGTGACCCTGGGCAAGTCACTTAACCCCCATTGCCTCACAAAACAAACAAACAAACAAAAACCCCACAAAACAACAACAACAACAACAAAGAATATAAGCTTCTTGAGGTCAGGGACTCAAGGAAAGACTTCTTTTTTGCTGGTATTCCCATCCTCAGCATTTAGCATTGTGTCACTCACACATTAATAAATAAATAAATCCTTGTCAACTAGAATTCAACTTAGCGTAACTAGTTAGTGGCAGAGCTGGATCTCAAAGCTAGGTTTTCACTGGAAATTTGCATAAGGGATTCCTCTTGTGCAGTGTGGATTGGACTAAAAATTCTCTGAAATCTTTTCTGACTCTGACTCAATCTATTGCTCTCTACTTCTTCATCACTCCATCTTTACCACTTACTGATCTGGACTGCCTCTAACTACTGAGCATGGATTTAACAAATCCCCAAAGTTTGCTTTCCTCTCTACTCAGTCTCCATACAAATGATCAATTTGACTGGTTGCTCCTGAGGATAGGCAGGGGGCCCTTATCTGAAACAATGCATAGTGACCTACCATCTGAGCAGGATTTTCACAAGGTTGGGAGCACTTTTAATAAGCAGCCAAATGCTGTCTGCACCTGCCTGTGTTTTTTTCCTAAGGACTAATGTTTGTTTTCATTTGACTTATGGTTAAATTCTGTGTCTTATAATCAATCAATCCATCAACAAGTATTCATTGAAGAGCAGGCCTAGTAGGAGTTACAGGGGAGAAGACCCTGAAGCCACTCTTATGGAATTTATTATCTAATTGGGAGAAAATGAACAATAAATTATATCTGAAGAGAACATTTTGTTTTTTTTTTTAAGGCACTTTGAAAAAAGCTTTTTTGTTTTATCATCATAACTATACTGTGGCTCTAGGTCTTACAGTTACTTTACAGGTTGGGAAATTAAAATTCAGAGAGGCTAAATTACTTGCCAAGGTCGCACAATTGGTTTGTGGAGACACTGGGGCTAGAACTCAGGTTTCCCATCTCCTACTTCAGAGCTCCCTCCTCTGTTCTCCTTCAACACAAAGCATCTGTTACCTGATCCCTGAAATAGCTATTGTCTTTTCCTCCCTTTTATTTGTATATATTTATTTTACATCGAATTTGGTTTCTATATATTTTGTTTATACTTATTCATGCATTTGTTGTCTCTCCATTAGAAGTAAGCTTCTTGAGGGCAGGCACTATTTCTTTTTATCTTTGTATTCCCTGCACCTAGCATAGTGCCTGGCACATAATGGTTTTCAGACATTTGTTACAAATGTAATTACAAATGTTTATTAATTGATTGTTCCTTTGCCATTCTTCAATACTTCCCTGGACTTTTGGTTATATCAATGTGGGCACTTCTCCAATGGTACAGATTGCAACCAGTCCACACTTTCTTATCCTCTTAAACACTGGTCACAAGGGATCTGTCAATGTGTTGAGGTCAGGTAAAACTGAACAACAAAGGTCAAATGAGTTTTTTGCCATCTGTCTTCATCCATAACATGACATCTCCCATATATTTGACTTTGCACAGTCTGTTTCTTGTAACTGGAAAAATTCCTTCCTTATCTCTACCTCTTAGAATTCCTAGTTTCATGATGCTACATGATGCCTCTTCTGCTTCCCATAGCTGCTCTCTCCCTAAATTTCACTGTATTTAGTTTGTATATATTTCTATGGATTTATATCATCTCCCCCAATAGAATATGTTTCCCAATGACAGGGGCTGTTTTTATTTTTGTTTTTCCTATCACAAGAACTTAGCATTATACCTGGAACATAGCAGATGACAAATAATAAGTCAAAATTAATGAATGAATAAATCAAATAATAAATTAATAAGTCACCATGAATAAATATTGATTTTTTTGATATGCTGTTGGCTTATATGGAGCCTGTAATCCACTAAAGATTCAGATATTTCTCACATGAACTGTCATTTAGTTATGCATCTTCCATCCTATGTTCATACAGTTCATTTTCTGAATCCAAGTGTAGGACTTTAAATTTATACTTATTACACTTTCTCTTATCAAATTCATTCCACCACTTGAGTTTGTTCTTGGATCCCAATATTCCATTAACTATGTTAGCTATCTCTTCCACATTTACATTACCCTCAATTATGATAAGCTTTTACTAATGATTTCATCCCAGTCATTGATCAAAAGGCTAAATAGAATATCTCTGAGATATCACCAATCATGCACTTTCTCACTGATATCCCTGGTTTCACTCCTTGTGCTAGGTCATTGTTAGAAATATGTTGCAGCCTACTTTAGTGCACCATAAATTTCTAAATAAATAAATTTGGGTCACTTGAAAAAATAGCAACAACATCCATAAAAATACACATTAGAAAAAAAAGGTTTGAAATGGAACATGAAAAGAAATAAGATGATAAGAGTTAATATATTTGAAAAACAATAAACTATAAGGAAAAGAAGTTTCTCATTTCATGTGTAATCATTTAAATGATTTATATTTGTCTACTAGTACTATTATATGCATAATTATTTTATACTATTATTATCATATGTAAAATAAGTATAATTAAAAATATGGTAATAGCACAGAGTTCTTCTACTGTAACAAATCTATTACAGTGATGGTAACATAAATCTTACAGTAACACAAATCACTTATTTTTTGTATCAGTTATTTAAATAATTCTGAATTTCCTTGGCCGTACTATCATCTAACTTACATTTAATCTCTTTTGTACCCAAGTACATCATGAAAATTTTTTATCATAATATTGATTTTATTCTACTTTTATAACTTTTATCTTTTTTATATATATAGCAGTTCCTCTAGATTCACTTTCTTCACTCTTTCTCACACTGGCAGGCTGGGTCCTTACAGTCTGGTTGACTAATTTTCCCTAAGGAAAAAGATCTGGGCTCAAGAGAGGTTGGGGTTTTTAGTACTTTTTCTCATGAGCCCCCATCTGGTATTCTCCCCATTATGTGTGTATCTATCTGTATATAGATATATAGATGTAGATAGAGACTCAATGGTGTGTCAATTCCTTTTAACCAATTCAAATACATTTAATCATCTGATTTCATCCAAAGGATGAGCACATTTCACTCCCCAGACCTTGCTTGTACCTTTCTTTGCTTATTTCCCTCAAACAAAGAGGGATTCTCAGCTGATAGTTTTATTAATTGAGGCTGGGATGAAAGATACCCCTCTTACATTTATTCTCTATATTCATATACCTCGAGCAATAGAAGTGATATTTGTGCCATAATCACAGGAACAAGTGTCTCTACTGTGTCTCGAGTCCATCCAAATTCCTCAATGAAATAAAACTAAGGTTCTACTCAAACCTACTATTTTTTCAGTGAGGTCATTTAATGCTTTGCATTTCAGTGGAAGGAAAAATATTCATTTTCTGATAATAAATACCCAGCAAAGGGATTTTTCTTAGTGAAAATCAAGTTAAAATGTATTTATAGTGATTTCTGGAATAAAGAAGACTCTTTGTGTATTTATACCTTCTTGCTTTTTTGTTTCACTTGTGTTCTTGGTTTATGTGACCCACATTAATGCAAATGAAATTGAAAATTAATGGGATAGGAATATGAACTGTAGTTGTTTAGTTGCTTTTCAGTCCTGTTCAACTCTTTATGACCTCATTTACGGTTTTCTTGGCAAAGATACTGGAGTGGCTTGTCATTTCTTTCTCCAGCTTATTTTTCAGATGAAGAAACTGAGGCAAACAGGATTAAGTGACTTGTCCATGGTCACATAGCTAGTAAATATCTGAGGCTGGATTTGAATTCATGAAGTGTAATCTTCTTGACTCTAGGACCAGCACTTTATGTACTGCATCACTTAGCTGCCCTTCATGGATAAAAAGGATGGGAATACAGTTGGGAGTAGGCCAGTTCCGGAGTCAGGAAGACTTAACTTTCTCAGTTCAAATCTGACTTCAGACACTTACTAGCTGTGTGACCCTAGGGAAGTCACTTAACCCTGATTGCCTCAGTTTCCTCATCTGTAAAATGAGCTGGAGAAGGAAATGGCAAACCACTCCAGCATCTTTGCCAAGAAAACACCAAATGGGGTCACAAAGAGTCAGACATGACTGAACAACAACAAGAACAAAGTCCTACCATATAGTGAAGACCTTGTGTAACTGAAGTGTTCAGTTCCATCTCCACTTTAAAAGAATATTTTAAAATAATATATTTTCCCTCAATTACATCTTAAAACAATTTTCAATATATATATTTTAAAAGTATTGAGTTCCAAATTCTATCTTTCCCTAACAGCCTCCCCAACCCCTTCCCTGAGATGATAAGCAATCCAATATAGGTTATATATGTCTTTTAAAAATAACATCGATAGGGGCAGCTAGATGGCGCAGAGGATAGAGCACCGGCCCTGGAGTCAGGAGTATCTGAGTTCAAATCCGGCCTCAGACACTTAATACTTACTAGCTGTGTGACCCTGGGCAAGTAACAACCCCAAATGCCTCACTAAAAAAAAAACAAAACACAAAAAACAAAACCATTGACAAATGGGAATATATTTAGAGTAGGAAGAGCAAAATGGTGAAATGTCCTATGAAGTTGTCCAAGGTCACATAATTAAATTTGGGAAAAAAAGGATCACCGTAACAGATATAGTAAAAATGAAAAACTTTGAAATATTGCAAGAATTGCTAAAATGTGACACAGAGACATGATGCGTGTACATGCTTTTGGAAAAATGGCATCAATAGACTTGTTTGATACAGGGTTGCCACAAACCTTCAGTTTGTAAAAAAACACAATATCTGAAATGTGCAAAAAAGTGAAGTGCAATAATATGAGGAATGCTTGTGTAGAATATAGTTTGTGGCTACCAGAGTGGATTAACTGTAGTATCTACAATGAAAAAAAAAAAAGCATGTAAAAATCAGTCACTAAGGTTTTTCCTTGCCTAGCTCTGTGGTAATCTTTCTGTTTTGGATTGGACCTGTGATTTCAATGGTATAAGGAATACTCCCTCTACCAACTCAAATCATAATTTGCTCAGCAGCTAATGGCTTTAGAAAGTTGCAGCAGGGGGCGGCTAGGTGGTGCAGTGGATAAAGCACCGGCCCTGGATTCAGGAGTTCCTGAGTTCAAATCCGGCCTCAGACACTTGACACTTACTGGCTGTGTGACCCTGGGCAAGTCACTTAACCCCCATTGCCCCGCAAAAAAAAAAAAAAAAGTTGCAGCAGATATTGTTTTGGGTATTGGGAGGGGGGAAGCAATTTTGCTTTGAAAAAAAATGAAATTATCATATTTTTATCATAATTAAAAAAAATTACCAAATAATACTTTATCAGCGTGGAAATATAAGCTCTATGGATTTCAGTTTCTCATCAGCAAAATGAGAAAGTAAGATTAGATGATTTATGAGTTCCTTCATAGCCCCTGGACTCAGAATTGGGGAAGGCCTGGATTAAAATATTTTTTCCTTTCTTTTTTTGGGGGGGGGGTGCAATGAGGGTTAAGTGACTTGCCCAGGGTCACACAGTTAGTAAGTGTCAAGTATCTGAAGTCAGATTTGAACTCAGGTCCTCCTGAATCCAGGGCTGGTGCTTTATCCACTGTGCCACCTAGCTGCCTCCCTGGATTAAAATCTTGCCTCTGGTATTTATTAGGTGAGATCATGGACAAGTTACTTTGAGCTTTTGTTTCCTCATCTGTTAAAAAAAAATTCTTTGGTCTCAGAGTAGAAAGCCTATCTGCTCATGCATATCAGCAACTCATTTCTAGACAGTTAGGTGGCACAGTGCAGCTTAGAGTCAGGAAGACCCCGGTTCAAATTGGGCCTCAGACAATTAATAGTTGGGTGACCCTGGGCAAGTCAATTACTCTTTGTTAGCCTCAGTTTCCTCATTTGTCAAATTGGCATCATAATACCACCTACCTCTCAGGGTTATTGTGAGGATAAAATGAGATAATATTTGTAAAGTTCTTGGCACAGTGCCTGGCACACAGTAAATGCTATGTAAGTGTTAGCTCTCATTATTTATAGTCTAAGGGCACCTGGGGCAGGGAAAGGTTAAACGACTTGTCACAAAACTAGTACCTGCCAGCAGTAGAACTTAAACCTAGGTCTGTTCTGCAAGGTCAGCCCACTATACATCTGTGAAATGGTGAGAATAATACCTAATGTATCTACCTCGTAGGGCTGATGTGAGGCTCACATTAGATAATATGTATACAATGCTTTGCAAACCTTAAAGCAATGTGGAAATATTAGATGAACATTATTTTTTATTATTAATCTTACTCAACTTTTTTTTTCAACAGAGTTCAGAAGGAAATGGTCCTGTGACAAATCACTATTTTCTGCTGTTATTTCATGTTGTTATTGTTATTATTTTAGTCATAGTAGTAGTATCTAGAAACCATTTCCAAAGTTCTGTTTTTTAACTCATTTGGTGAGAGCCTTTGGACTGTAGGAATATATCACAGAATTCATTTGGAAAAGGGATTGCCCACTGTAGAATAGGAAATGGAGGGGAAAAAAACCTTTCAGTGTTCATACCCCTAGGATTTAAGGAAATCTTTGATTAATTCAGGCACAGGTGTGTGCTGTGATCCCTTAGGGAAAGACTCAGCACAAGCATCTTGGGAGAAACGGGATACTTCACTTTGGTTTAGATGAGTTACTGGCCATGAATAGGTTGCCGGGTTCTACCATTCATCCCAGACTGTAATCTGGGGGGATGAATACACACAGGGAGACGTAGGTCCATTACTGCTTGGCCCAGAGCCTTTGGTTTCTCAGAGCTATAAACATCTGTATCCTCTGGTGATGTGAAGATTGAAAAAATTCAGTGACACACACACAACAATCCTCACCCAGGCACTTATTTTTCATTCTCAGAAAAACAAAAAAGCCCTGGCTGAATGGAAATTCCAAATGACAGATTTCTGTGGTTTTTACATTCTATCACTTCTATCCTTTGCCAAAAAATATTGTACATGCTGGATTCATGGAAAAAGAATGCATGCTACTGGGAAGTCATTCTATAAACACATTATTGCTGCTGTAAATAATTAGCATGGGGTTCCTGTATATATCCATATCCCATAAACAATATATCAGACAAATTATCTTACGCTTCAGTGCTTAGTAACTTTCTTGGTGCTGTTAAGTAATCTGGAGAAGATTATCAAAATGAAATACTTTAGGTTGATTAATGAGTTTCATTAAAAGGAATTGATTGGTAGATTTTAAAAAATACATACCATAAAAAAGGCAGTGTTGGATAGTAGAAGGAATACCAGACTTTGAGCTGGAACACTTGGACTAAGTTGAGGCTTTGCTGCTAACTTATCTATGTGGCCTATGCTATCAATTCAATTCAACATTTTTATAGCTTTTAGGTTCATGGAGGTATGGTACTATTCTGGGGGTAGGGGAATACAAAGACAAAATAATTCAATTCCCTCCCCTCAAGAAACTTCTACTAGGGAAGGGCTACCCTTTCTATCTCAAAGGGTCATTGTGGGCAACAAATGAGACAAAATGTATGAAGTACTTTGATACCATAAAGTACAAAAAACCCTGTGAGTTATTATTTAGAAATATGTGATTCAGGATATTTCTGATGGAAGCATTTGTCTAAGCTCAAAAACTTGTCCTTGCGGATTGGTATTCTTGGTTTGGGGAAAAAATTGTATACCCATAAAATATTGTATATATACACTCACATACACATGTTGTTTTCTCAAGTTGAGCTTCTATTTACAAGAAAGGAGTTTCTAACAAAATCACTGGACAATGTTTGGCTTAACAGTTTGTTTATTTAAGTTCCATCTGTTTTACTAAACATATATTTCAGAGGAAAATTGTTACAGAGACAAAAAAAAGCAAACATTCTCCTCAGTCCCTTTTGTATAAAGCACAGTCTATTATTTGTAGCATGTGTGTCTTTCAAATTCGATATTGGTTGTCACATGAAACATCTGTCCAGAGGCCTAATGTTCTGAAATCTTTTATCGTGGGATCAGCAACATCAGGAAACTCATAAAAAAAAATACAAGTTCATACTTTGGCAAGAAAAGCAGCAAAAGATACCATATTCCTAAAGGGAGGTGGGTAGTTTTATAAGTGGTTAATGCTATTCTGTTTGTTTTCCTTCATTTCAGGAGGTTCTGAGTTAAGAGTTTCCTGTTTGTTATTATTCTTTAGGAATGAAACCTGAGAGCTAACTTGAACTTGCTGATTGGGGGCAGTGATGTCATAATTATGCTAACACTACTTACTAAATGACACCCTAGGTATGACCTTTTCGCTTTGATTTTTGGGAATTCCATTTCAAGGTAAATTACCCCCAGATACATTGATATTAAGATTAAGTATCACCTGCCTTCTTCTGAGTTTTAGAAGCCAGATGATTTATTTAATACTGTTAACAAGGCTGCTGTTACTAATGTTTACTACAGGTAAAACATTGAATGAATTATATTACTAGTCACTAATGTTTCAGGGGGAATACTTTCAGGATGTGGAAATCTCAGGAAGTCGGTATTCGGATATGGCTTAAGTAGGATTTCATTAGGGATAACCTACTCCTGGGGGAGGGTGCTGTAATCTGTCATGTGCCACATCTTTCAAAAATTATTTTCAGTTCTCCCCCTTTTCTTTCTCTGAGATCTTTGGTCGCCCTGTTTCTCATTTTTGTGACTTTCTTGGCCTACAAAATGTCGAAATATAACTCTGTAGGGAAAATTGGTTATTAGAGAAACGAATCTCAAATTACTTTAAATCTTCTCTCTATCCTCTATTGTTAAAGCTCTAAGTCTGATTTTTCAACTATGGGGATTTGATGAGGAACACTCAATCTGTTGAGAGAATATTTATCTTCCACTTTTAACTACTTCCTATGGTGGCCATAGATATGTGTTGGTTGCTTAATGGAGGAAGAATCTCGGTGATTAGGAATAAATTGGTTCTGGCTATTGTGGGAGGAACCATCAATTTATATTGTTTATAAAAGGGGCTTTTCAATTATAGATTCAATCTTTTTCTTTTTTCTTTTCCTTTTTCAGGTCTAACCACTAGGCAGAGGGTGTGAGTGAGGCTGAGAACACTTTATCTTCAACCAATGGCAGCTAATGGTCTTAGCCTTACTAAGGTTACCTTGTTCATGATCAGACTCCTCTAGGTTCAAATAATGAAAGCTAGCCTTGCTAAAGGTCAGATACTCAAATTACTCTATCTATTTCCCTGCCTGGCTTCTGTCTTGGTAGCTGGGTTGAAGAGATGTCCTCAAGCAAAAAGTGGCTGCTTTTCCTACATAAAGTGTGGGCTTTTAGCTCATTCTTTTTTCTTTCTCACTTGCTTTAGTTAAAAAAAAAAAAGGGAATAACTCTAGGTCTCAAGCAACCATTAACTAACAAATTATACAGGCTAATTATCTGTTTGGAAGGAGGCTGTGTGGTAAAAGTCCTGTTTTTAGAGTCAGATGACCTGTGTTCAAATCCACCTCTGAGATTTTCTATCTCTGTGACCTTGGGCAAATCACTTAAATTCCTTGGATCCAGTTTCCTTATCTGTAAAATGAGGCCAGGGGAAGGGAACTAGCACAATTAAGCCCCTACTTTGTTTCAAGTGCTGTGCTAAGTGCTTTATAATTATTATCTCATTTGATTCTCATTACTACCCTGAGGAAAGTAGGTGTTATTATCATCCCATTTGAAAGTTGAGGAAACTGAGGCAGACAGAGGTTAAATGACTTGCTTAAAGTCATACATCTAACTAGTATCCAGTTTGAATTTGAACCCAGTTCTTCCTTATTCTCTTTACTGTGCTACCTAAGTTCCTCAACCTGGGGGGGATGTACTGAGGTCACCTTACAGTTTTAGGCCCATGATCCCAAAATAATTGTGCTATGGTCCATCTCTCCTCTTCCCAGGCTGCTATATCTCCCCTGCAGGGTTCTCAGATACCCTGAGGCATTTGGAGCAGTGGGTTCTCTACTACCATTGGTTCAAGCCATCACTAGCTCTCATTTTTAGGGGGTCAGTGAATGGAAGGGCAGCTAGGTGGCATAGTGGATAGATCTCTGTCAAGTGCTGGAGTCAAGAAGACCTGAGTTCAAATCTCACCTCAGATACTTACTAGCTGTGTGACCCAGGGCAAGTCACTTAACCCCAATTGCCTTAAAAAACATCCCAGACCATCTCCAATTGTCCTGATATATATCTTTCCACTGGACCCAGATGGCTCTAGAGAAGAGGGTGAGGTTGGTCATTTTATATAGCCCTCCCTCACTTTTTTTTGTTTGTGTGGTGTTTTTTTTTTGTTTATTTGTTTTGTTTGGTTGGTTATTTTGCAAGGCAATGAGGTCAAGTGTTTGAGGTGAAGTGTCAAGTGTTTGAGGCCGAATTTGAACTCAGGTCCTCTTGAATCCAGGGCTGGTGCTTCATCCACTGAGCCACCTAGCTGTCCCCTAACCCTCCCTCACTTAAATCCAATTCAGTGTATGTCACGGTCCTCTGAAAATGAAAGACCAACAACAACAGCAAATGGTACCCCAGTTCCTTTTAACCACTCAACATCAATTAACTTTTTGTATTTTTGGGGGGGTGGGGTGGGGAAATAAGGGTTAAGTGACTTGCCCAGGGTCACACAGCTAGTTAGTGTCAAGTTTCTGGGGCTGGATTTGAACTCAGGTCTTCCTGAATCTAGGACCAGCGCTTTATCCATGGCACAACCTAGCTGCCCTCAATTAACTTTTTACAAAAGGTATTTACTTCATAGATAGAGAACAAACCTACAAGCATTTTCCCCCAACACCCCCTACACGATCTCTGTTATGAGGGGAGCCTCCCCCATTCAGGGAATGGGTTCACTTTAGCTCAGTCAGTACATGGAATTGGTCCTACCAAGTTCACCTGGAAAAGCAGCATGATTGCTGGAGGCTCCTAAATCTCAGCTACTGCTGGTCTCGGGTCCAAAGTTCACTCCCGAAAGTCATGCCTTTCTCCTTAGGGCACCACTAGTTTACTTTGTGAAACCTGGACTCTAGACCATCAAGATGTGGTGGAGCCAGCCCTCTGGACATTTTGAACTTAAAGGGCCATAGACTCCTCTCCCTCCACTGGTTACCCAGTTTCCCCAAGGCAAAGATGGAAGCTGATGTCATAGGCCATTTTTACCCATGCTTTTTTTTTGGGGGGGGGTGAGGCAATTGGGGTTAAGTGACCTTCCCAAGTTCATACAGCTAGTAAGTGTCAAGTGTCTGAGGTTAGATTTGAACTCAGGTCCTCCTGACTCCAGGGGCAGCACTCTATCCACTGAGCCACCTAGCTGCCCCAGCCATTTTTAAACAAGTAGGTAAGCCAGTCAAAGAATTTCCTTTTCACCACATGGTTAGCTAACTGAAACCAGTTACAGATTTTAACTCTATACGCTCCATTCTCTCTAACACACTTTTCTATTCCACATCATTAGGACTCCACCAAAAGCAGGAAGCAGGTTCTCTATGTGCAGAGATGCCATCAGAGGCACTCCGAGGAGACTGTAGGCCTTTATTAAACCAAAAACTTTTTGTGAAAGTGGGTAATACACAGTGTTTCAGACTCTGGTTTCCACCACAAGATTGTACTGAGGGAAAAACATCTGCTATCTCTTTAAACATTTTATCTTCCTCCCTCCAAGTATTGAATAAACAATTAGGTTTATACAGGTTGTCCCAAAAGTCTTCATGAGGTATTAATAAGCTTAAAATTGTGTGAAGATTTGTGGGTTGTGGGAAAGCCTGTATAATACAAGTTTAAATAGCACTGAAATTAAATATAAGAATTCTGAGGGGGCAGCTAGGTGGTGCAATAGATAAAGCACTGACCCTGGATTCAGGAGTACCTGAGTTCAAATCTGGCCTCAGACACTTGACACTTACTAGCTGTGTGACCCTGAGCAAGCCACTTAACCCTCACTGCCTTGCAAAAAGAAAGAAAGAAAGAAAGAAAGAAAGAAGAAAAGAAAAGAATTCTGAAACTAATTCCACCCAAAGACTAGGGGACAAAAGTGGCTTTTTGGCTTCTATTCTTTTTTTTTTTTTAATTGGAGGAAGAGAAGCGGGAAGTAAAGGACTGACTGGAAAACTCATGCTGGGGTGAAAGGGGGAAGATGATGGAAAAGAGTTGTTAATTAGATTGGTTAACTCCTTACCAGCCCCAGGGGCATCACCTTACTTCTGGTTTGCTCTTGATCAGCACTTCACCCCACTCCATTGATGATTTCTTCTGGTTTGAACCTTTTCCAGCTCTGATCTCCACAAGATCTAGTCTCCACACCTTGACTTTGTGACCTCTACTTAATAATAAACCACTAATAATAGCTAATATTTCCATAGCACTTACCACGTGCCACACGCCATGCTCGATACTTTACAATTATCTCCATTTTATAGATGTGGAAACTGAGGCAAACAGAGTTAAGTGACTTGCCCAGGATCACACTGCTAGTAAGTGTCTGGAGACAGGTTTGAACTCAGGTTTTCCTGACTCCAGGCCCAGTACTCTATCTGCACCATTTGCTTCTTCTACTGGAGGCTCTGGCAATGATCCCTGGCTATTATTACTTAGCTCCTGGCTCAAACAGTAGACACCTGGCCCATCAAGTTTCCATGGTAATGACTCTAGGGTTGGGGTAGGTCTGAATAACACAGAAGATAGACCAGAACATAGACTAAGAGCAGATCCCTCAAATGTATATTTAACTTCACCAAGGTCTGCTGAAACTGTCTTGGGGCAAAGGCTGATGGGAGCTGTATATTCTTTCACTTACAAAGTCTGAGTGTTCCTAGACTCCATATTCCCGACTTGGGGTTGTCCAGACAAAAGTTAAAAGCCAGGCTACTGGAAATGAGGAGGACTGCTTATTAGATGGAGAGATAATTGGGCACAGATAGTGAAGTGTTTTTTAAAGTATGAATATGAGGATCAAACCAAAGGGTTGAAGGAAGCAAGTCACCATGCCAAAAGAGAAAGAAGAAACAGGAGTTAGTAAATGAAGTCTGGGTCAAATTCAGAGGAGTATGTAGATAGAAATGGAAACTGGAGTAAGAGCAAAGGTTCAGTTCCCCTCAAGAGGGCTAGAGGGTTAAGAAAGTTGGGAAGTCAGATCAAGGCTTGGGAGTAAAACTGTCAGCTGAAAGGCAGTTTGCTGTGCTCAGCACTTGCTCTGGTATGACTTCCTCTTTTGGCCATTGACTCATGTGGGAAGAGCTGGCAGATGCATGATTGGTGCAATAGTCCAGTCCATTGTCATAGCAAAAATACACGCATGCCTAGTTCAGTACCACCAAAGAAGCTCTGTCCAACTCTCTTGTTCTCTGGGATTTCTCCCTTCTCCGAACATCTAAGATACACTCGGTACTATGAAATTTAGGCTTTTTTATGTGTCTTAGTTTTCTCTTTCCAGTTGGCCTGTCAGCTCCTTGAATGCAGGGATTATATCTTATAATTAATTTGTATCCTCAACAATGCTGTGCACTGCTGAGCACATAAACTCCATAAAGATTTGTTACTTAGGTTTAAAGTTTTATAGATTCATAATGAGTATGAGTGTGAATATGAGCATGAGCTAGGTAGCACAGTGGGTAGAGGGTTGGACCAGGACTCAGGAAGACTATATGGAGTAGGTAGTTCAAATGGAAACCAGACTTCAGAGATGGAAAGTGATTTTCCAATGGTTACCCAGCTAGTAGGCGTGATTCCAGAGGTGATTCAGCCCCAGATCTCCTGATGATTTGATGACTTCCTATGATCACAAGCTCAGCATTCTTTTTATCATTCCATGTTAACTTTCAGCACACTGCTCTCTGATTAATCATTAGGAGGTACTCAATAAATATTGGTCAAGAGGAAAAGAGGGACCTTAACCAAACAGAATCATAACAATAATAGCTGACCTATTGTAACATTTAAGGTTTGAAAAACATTTCATAAAAATATTTTTTTTCTCAGTTGAGTTTGTAGCAACTCAATAAAGTAGGCACCACAGATATTACATTTATTTTACTGGGAATAAGACTGAAGTTCACAAAGTTGAAATGACCTTTGCCTGGAGTCACAAAGCTGATGAATGTATGAGGTGAAATTCAAACTCAGCTCCTCCTGACTTTAAGCCCAGTATTCAGTCCTCTATACTACATCGCTTCTCTGAAGCTCAAATGAACACCAATATTATTATTCCAACATTATTATTATTATTATTACTAAATTGTCTGCTTTTTTTATATCCCAAACAGAGGGATTTGTTTCAAACTATAAATGAATGTATACATTTTCTAAAGCTATTGAAACAAAACATATTCTTGAAATTGAACCTGACCTAAAACAACATTTCATTTAGCTTAAACATTTTAAACTATAAAGAGTTATGGTGAACACAAAGATTAATGAAATAGTTCAACTGAGAAAAAAACAGTTGATCATGGTACACAGTGGTCTCTCCACCTTAGGTTCATCAAATGTTTATTTGAGTTTTAAAGTTTTACATGTTAATTAGTTATATTCTGCCCCCTCAAATTATATTTCTTCTTTCTTTTCCTTTCTTTCCTTTTCTTTTCTTTTTAGTGAGGCAATTGGGGTTAAGTGACTTGCCCGGGGTCACACAGCTAGTAAGTGTTAAGTGTCTGAGGTCGGATTTGAACTCAGGTACTCCTGACTCCAGGGCCTGTGCTCTATCCACTGCGCCACCTAGCCGCCCCAAATTATATTTCACGTTATGTGAATCACAGATCTCTTCACAGATTTAAAACTGGGAAGGAACTTTGACGTCTCTCATTTTACAGAGGAGACAGCTGAGATTATGGGGTTTTCTTCTTTCCTTTGTCCCTTCTTCTCTGCTTCCTTCCTTCCTTCCTTCCTTCCTTCCTTCCTTCCTTCCTTCCTTCCTTCCTTCCTTCCTTCCTTCCTTCCTTCCTTCCTTCCTTCCTTCCTTCCTTCCTTCCTTTCACAGATGACAAAATCAAGGCTGAGGTGAAGTAACAGTTAATGACAGGCCGAGCTAGGACATGAACCCAGATGTTCTGACTCCCATTCCAATGCTATTTCCACTTACCCACATCACAGTTTATATGCAAATTTTGCCTTTATATTTTTAAGGAAAAGGAAAAATATTTTAAACAAATTCTCAACCTTAAAATAAGCTGTATTTGAAATTTCTAAAATGTAATGACATATTTTGAAAACTTCAAGTTTGGGGTATTATAGGTGTTGACATTCTCAGTTAACTAATTGAAAAGCAGAAAGAAGTTTGAAAAGTCTTATAGGGTTTAAGTTACTTGAGGGGGAGAGGAAGAGCAGGGATGGAAAGAATTTGTAGTGACCCATAGCTGAGGGAAGCTTATATTTCAGATTTTTAGTTCAGGGAACTGGAATTTATTTAACCAGGTCAAATTATATTTAAATAAAATATGGGTTAGAAAGATGAGCTATATTGATATGGGTTGCTTTGAGTTTGTGACTGTGTAGATTAGGAATTTTTATTTCACTTTAAATTCCTGGATAATAGTCTTGGAAAAGATAATTCAAAATGACCTACTCACATACTAGGGACTTATTTTGGGAGGGAGACCCAACCCAGGTCCTTGAGAAGAGGGGGAATATGAAGTAAGTGGTGTTTTTGAAAGATTAGGCAGATAGCAGTTGGCAGTTTTGATCAAAGGTGGGGAGACTGGAGACAGGTAGAACAATAAAGGTGTTATAGGAATCTACTCAGAGTCAAGTGATGAGGACTTGGATTGGAATAGTTCTGGTGGTAGTGGACAGAAAAGGGAAAACCCAAAGAATTACAGAATTTCAGAGCTGAAAGAGAACTCTGGGCTCATCTGGTCTAATGGGTACATGAATGAGAACTGCCTTGATAATGTCCCTGACCTTCCTGGCCTTCCAATCTTTGTTTGAAGACTTCTGGTGAGGGCTTACCCACTACCTCTCAAAGTAATCCATTTAAAATGTAGAGAATTCTCATTGTTAGGAAAGTTGTCCTCATGTATAGCTAATATTTGCCTTTGTGCAACTTCTGCACATTGCTACCAGTAGCTCTCTGAGGCTGACTAGGACAGTCAAATCCCTCAAGTCTTAATTGCCCATCAACTAACAAGAAATCCCGCGGGGGCCCCCCCCCCCCGTCTGTCTTTCTTTCTCTCTCTCTGTCTCTTTCTGTCTCTCTGTCTGTCCCTCTCTGTCTGTCTCTCTACTTCCCACCAATCTCCATGCAGTTTACTCTACTTCATGGCAAACATAACCAGTTCCTTCAACTGAGCTTCATATGGCATGATTTTCAGTCTCTTCACCACTAGTTTCCCACTTTTCATAAAGTCTAAGTTGTCACTTGTCTTAAAAATCACACTCAGAATAGAACACAATACTCCAAATGTGGTCTGACCAAGACAGAGCAGGATCGTTTTCTTCCTTTTTATTCTGAATACTCAGTTTCATAACACAGCTTTAGATCTCATTAGCTTTTTTGGTTAGCATATCATACTATTGATTCCCTTTGAACTTGCAGATTATTAAAATCCCCATCTTTTTTAGACAATGTTCTCACTGTACCTTTCCCATTTTGTACTTATGGTATTGAATTTTTGAACCCAAGTATAGGATTTTACATTAATCTCTTGTAAATTAACCTTCCCTTTTCTTATTTTCCTTTGCAGTCCTTGATATTGCAAGGTGCTTTTTTTTGTTTTGTTTTGTTTTGTGGGGCAATGAGGGTTAAGTGACTTGCCCAGGGTCAAGTGTCTGAGGTCAGATTTGAACTCAGGTCCTCCTGAATCCAGGGCGGGTGCTTTATCCATTGCGCCACCTAGCTGCCCCTCAGTTGTTACTTTTTTTTTTTTTTTGAAAGTCAAACACTACTTAAATTTTTGGGGGGAGGCAATGAGGGTTAAGTGACTTGCCCAGGGTCACACAGCTAGTAAGTGTCAAGTGTCTGAGGCCGGATTGGAACTCCGGTCCTCCTGAATCCAGGGTTGATGCTTTATCCACTGTGCCACCTACCTGCCCCCAGTTGTTAATCTTAAAAGGTATAAGTTTAGTTAAATATTAGGCTTTTTAGTTTGATGAATAAAAATAATATCCTTTATGACTGAGTATTCAATAAATGTTCACTTAAAAATACAATAGTTTTCCATCACAATCATATAGTACTTTTTCAGCAATATGAGTGAATAAGTCATTTTGACTGTTATAAATACCCAAATTAGCTATTAAGGGAATATGAAGAAAGATGCCTTCTGAATCCAGAGAAAGGACTGATAAATGTGTATATATAATATGTACATATTACATATACAAATTACACACACACACACACATACACACACACACATATATTTGTGTCTAATGGTAGCCATCTTTGGGGAGAGGAAAAAAAGGGAAAAAAAGAAATTTACATGATAAGTTTATTATATAATTAAAGGGAATAACAAGTTGTATATAATAGACTTATAATTTCATATGTAATCATCTTTTAATTATACTATGTTATGGAAATGCTTGTTTTATTCAATAAATTTAAAACACTTGCAATTAGGGAAGAAAAAGAAATGAAAGGAATTAGAATAGGCAAGGAGGAAACAAAACTATCACTCTTTGCAGATGATATGATGGTATATGTAGAGAATCCTAGAGAATCAACTCAAAAATTACTGGAAACAATTAACAACTTTAGCAAAGTAGCAGGATATAAAATAAATCCACATAAATCGTCAGCACTTCTATACATGACCAACAAAGTCCAGCAGCAAGAGATAGAAAGAGAAATTCCATTTAAAGTAACGGTAGATAATATAAAATACTTGGGAGTCTACTTGCCAAGACAAACCCAGGAACTCTATGAACACAATTATCAAACACTTTTCAAACAAATCAAATCAGATCTAAAAAATTGGAAAGATATCAATTGCTCATGGATAGGCCAAGCTAATACGATAAATTAAAAACAAAATTAACAAAATATACAAATGTTCACCATAAAAAGTTTCTTTATTTCTTCTAACTTCTTTAGTTGATGAATAAAAATAATATTCTTTATGATAGTATTTAATAAATATTAAATGTATTATTAATATTCTTTATGACTATATTTCAATAAATGTTCACCTTAAAAGTTTCTTTAATTTCTTCTAGCTTCTGAAGTTGACAAAAATAATATTCTTTATGACTGAGTATTAATAAATGTTCACCTTAAAATTTCTTTGGTCTGATCCATAAAAAATAACATACTTTATGACTGAATATTCAATAAATGTTTACCTTAAGAAATAAAAATTCCTGAGTAACATTCCAATGAATATGCTGTGCATTCCTATGCCAAGGGGGTTAAGTAACTTGGCCAAGGTCACAGATGTAATTAAGTATCAGAAGTCAGCTTTGCACTCAGATGCAGTGACTCAAGAGTGGATACTTTTTCCTGTTCTTCCATGTTTCCTTTGCATTCCGGAGAGTCACAAAACACATAGGAATCCAATACTCTCTAGATCCTCCAAAATCCCTTGCTCTGTTACAATGGTTAAAGTGGTGGGAACAGGATGGATGGATGTTTCTGGAAGAAAGGCTGGAGTATAAAGAAAGGAAGCCAGACTTTGTTTCCTTTTGGTTGCTCTTAAATGAAAAGAGCCCCCTCTTTTCCCCCCAAAGGGGAGAGATAAATATAGTCCTTATATAAAAGAGCTCCAGCTTTCACATGCATTGTAAACCCCATCTTGAGGCAAATGGCTGCAGTGCAAACCGTGGTCATTTTCTCTGCCATGCCCCGTCTTTGTGTGCGCTGAGTCCTTCAGCGCTTCAAATGAAGGGATAGAATCTTGGTGATCATCTCCTCTAGCTCCCTTATTTTATAGGTGGAAACACTGAGGCTAAAAAGGATCAGAGTTGCACAGTCAGATAAATAGAGTAAGAGAATGTTAAACAGTGAAAAACCGGGATGCTATGTAGCCATAGGAGTGAGAGAAAAATAAAATAAAACAAAATATAAGTGGCATTAAAACCATTAATACGGTTGTCATTGTTGTTCAGTCATTTTTCAGTCATGTCCAACTCCATTTAGGGTTTTCTTGGCAAAGATACTAGAGTGGTTTGCCATTTCCTTCTCCAGCTCATTTTACTGATGAGGAAACTGAGACAGAGTTTAGTGATTCTCAGGGTCACAGTTAATAACTATTTGAGGATGGATTTGAACTCAGGCTCCATGCCTGATACACTACCCATTGCACCACCTATCAGAATCTACAAACAACAATAAACACAACACAAACCAAATATTTTCCCCACATTTTAAGTCTCTCTCTCTTTTTTTTTTTTTTTGCGGGGCAATGAGGGTTAAATGACTTGTCCAGGGTTACACAGCTAGTAAGTTTCAAGTGTCTTAGGTCGGATTTGAACTCAGGTCCTCCTGAATCCAGGGCCAGTGCTTTATCCACTGCACCACCTAGCTGCCTCCACATTTAAAATTTCTTAAGCAGACAAGTGACATAAAAATAATAATCATTTGCATTTGCACAATGCTTTCATATTTAGAAAATCCTTTTAGTAATCAGATGAAGAATTAATATTATTATTCATTTTACAGAGCAGGATACTGAGGCTTGGAGTTTGGGGTGCTCCCAATGAAGACCAAAACTCATTCCTTATTCAAACCTTCCGTTTTACCTCTAATTCATCAGTTTTAAACCATTGAGAGAAATTTCCATAGTCCTTTCTATTAATTTCCAAACTACAGAGGAGTTGTTTCAGTTCTGTCTGCCTGTTTCATGCATAGTCTGTTGGATTTATTATTTCAGACTCTAGACTTCCACTTTACCCCTCAAAGCCTTGTTCTGGCATAACATGTAAAGCTGGAATGTTGACTGGAGACAGTGTCAGTTCAGTGTATCTTAGCATCTCTCTATGCAAATGTCTGTGTTGTGTGCTTCAGACACATAGGATGAGTTTATAAGAAAAGAGGGAACCTTTCCAATTTAGCCAACCCCAAGAAAAGAATTGTTCATGATATCCTTTGGAAGACAATCTAGGAAAATAAATTATATATATATATATATAAAAACTTTGTTCCTTGTGAGTGATTCTTGCTCCCTGCCCCACAATTTCATATCTTATTTACAATATTTCTATTAAATTCTAGGAAATCCATTTATTTACTAGGAACTGGCATTTCCATTATCTTTGTGAATAAATCCATTGTGACAGGGGTTTGAGTTTGGGATTTTTGTAGTTATGTTACTCTCTTTGGGCATGAGTATGTTGTCTTTTTGCCAAATACCAAAGGCTTTTAAAATTATTATTATCGCTCCATTTGTACATGCAGAAATTTAGACCCTTTATTTCATGAGTGAATATAATTGTAACCAGGATAATCTCCTGAACATAATTTGGTACTCTTTATCCTCTTGGTCTATAATTTTTTCCATATGTTAGTATAGAAATGCTGAAGTTTTCTGTTAGAAAAAGGCCATTGGGCTTTAAAAACATTGCCTACTTTTAAAAAGGGAAGAAATGCCTACAATAATCTAAATGAAAAGATCAACCGCAGCAAAAATATCAAAACTGAATGCTGTGAAATTATAATTACCAAACATGACTCCCCCCAAAAAAGAGATATGAGAATGTCTCAGTGCCCCTTCTTTGCAGACACAGGGAACCTATAGCTGTGCAATATTGCATTTGATGTCGGAAACTGAGTCAACAGTGAGGTTACTTGAGATGGTAGAGTCAAACAGCCAGTAAGTGTCTGAGGAAGGATTTGAACTGTCTCCAATAAGTATATCCAGTCACTTGGGGGGTTGGGGAATAGGGTAATAATTGAGTAGGCCAAATTTTGGTGGGATTCTTTGTGACTGAAAACTTGCCCATTCTGGAAGCATTTCTGCTTTAAGAACTGAGAGTATATTTTCCTTTCCTGGTTCGCAAATATGCAAAGATAGAGAGTACTCTGTAATCCATCAATGGGTATAAGAGTTGGGGGTACATTGGTTTGGTTGAAAAGTCAAGCTGTTGGATATCCTTACAGACACAGGGGGTTGCAAAGGGTCATTTATTTAGTAACTTAAAACACTATAGTACCCTAGAATTTGATTTAAAACACTTATGAGCTGACCTCAAAATATTCAAAGGGGGTATATTATCCTTATATTGTTTTAATTACTTGCCAGGAGATTGTTGTTGTTGAGTTATTTCAGTCATGTCTGACTCTTTGTGACCCCATTTGGGGTTTTCTTGGCAAGGATACTGGATTAGTTTGCCATTTCCTTCTATAGCTCATTTTACAAATGAGGAAACTGAGGCAAACAAGATTAAGTGACTTACCCAAAGTCGCACGACTAGTAAGTGAGACCAGATTTGAATTCAGGAAGATAAGTCTTCCTGACTCCAGGTCTGGTACTCTATCCACTATGTTACCTAATTTGCTTTGAACAAGGTCCTGAACTCAAGTGCAGTGTTGTTCTAGCAATACTTGAAATGCCATCATTCCATTACAATGAAAGTGATTAAAAACCTCAATGAGGTTTAAAAATCTTAAAGAACTTGGGCATTCCCTTGAAGTTTGGTTATCTCTCATAATGAGATTTTGATTATTCTTTGTGTGTGTGTGTGTGTGTATTTAAAATCAGAAAGCCTACATATGTAATTTATACACACGGGTATATATAAAATACTATACTAAGCTGCCTCTCATAGTTTCTTTATATGTATATATATACATATATATATATATATGTATGTTATATAACATACAAAGATCTAAACCCCAGGTTTACATAATTGTGTATATTTAATAATATACACATTTGTTGTTGTTTGTCCTTCATTCCTGAAGAGGACCAATGACATCAGGAGGGTGATGTCTTGACTTGTGGTGAATTGGATTTAAGTGAAGCAGAGCTGTGCAGAGTCACCAGTTTCATTCTCTGAAAGAGTCATCTGAGTCCAGTCACAAGACATATATCAGGACAACTGGAGATGGCCCTGAATGCAGTGGGAGCCCTTGGCCTTTTTAAACTGAGATCTTTCCTAGGTCTCAGTTAGTCTGAGGCAAAACTCATTCAGTGATTAAGGGAAGGTAGGAAATGTGGTAAAAAAATGGCCTCTTTTACCTACTCAAAAAAAAAAATCAATCTGGGAGGGAAAAACCCTTAGGGTTTCAGGTTAGAACAGAAACGATTACTATTTACACTTATTCTGGGCCATCAGAACCCAAATAATGACCAAGTGAGGCTTGGGTTGGAGTCAATAATTGGCTAGTCAGAGAGAGCCAGAGTGATTTCGTTTTAAGACATGGCCAAGTAGCCCCGTATGAATCTAAATGACCTTATCAATGCCTGTCTTCCAGAGCTCTATTTCAAAAAATTTATATTGCTTGTAAGGTCTTTCCCAGGTTTCAGTTGATCTGAGGCAACACCCATTCAGTGATTTAAGTTTGGGTTAGAAATGAGGGGCAGCTAGGTGGCACAGTGGACAGAGCACCAGCCCTGGATTCAGGAGGACCTGAGTTCACATGTGGCCTCAGACATTTGACACTTACTAGCTGTGTGACCCCCAGCAAGTCACTTAACCCTCATTGCCCTGCAAAAAAACCAAAACAAAAAAAACAACAACAACAAAATGAAGCAAAAGATAGCCTCATTTGCCTATTTTTAAAAAAGTCTTATCTAACTTTAATCACTGAATATACACATCTATAAACACATACATATGTAAATGTGTATATATGTATACATATGTACACACATACATATATACATATACATACATACATACTGTGAGAAAATTATTAATTGTAGCATGTAATGGGGTTCTTTGGGACCCAGGGAGCCTTCCCTGAACTTTTAGGACCAGCCCAGAGTCAGTCAGGTTGGACTTTGGACTGTGAATACAGACAATAGAAGTTACCTCACTTAAACCCACACCTACCTGAAAGCTTTTTCCCCTCATACTCTGACATCAGCATACACTGAAATGGACCACCCTCAGATCCAGTAATTAGATTTGAATGATGCTAGCCAATTAGCTTTGTTTTGTTTTTGTGGGGCAATGAGGGTAAAGTGACTTGCCCAGGTTCACACAGCTAGTAAGTGTCAAGTGTCTGAGGCCGGATTTGAACTCAGGTCCTCTTGAATCCAGAGCCAGTGCTTTATCCACTGTGCCACCTAGCTGCCCCAAGCCAATTAGCTTTGAGCAATATGTAAGGGCAGGCTCTGCTCTGGCTGGTCGAAGGAAGCTTACAGTCACTTGCTCTCTTGGCCCTGGGACACCGAAGGAGGCAGGATATGTCCATTTTGCTCTCTCTTTCTTAGCTAGGCTTTCTTAACTTTCTGAGCCACGTGCTTTCTTTACTAATATTTAATATACTTTAATAAATGCTTAATGCCCCCAAATTGGTACAGTAGCCTCTAATTTCTAAGTAACAAATATATGATAAACCCCACCTACATTCCCTAAACTTGGGGCAATTATAATTCTATTTGCCATAATACATACTTTCATATATATATTTGATGTAGTTGGATAGAGGACTAGACATAGAATGAGGAAGATCTTGATTCAGATCCTACCTCTGATATAAACGAGTCACATGACTATGGGCAAATAAGCTCTCAATACCCCAGTTATTGATTTGTGGAGGATCAAATATTTTTCCTTTTGGGTTAGAAATGTGGATGGTATTACTGCATAGAGTTGTGCTATACTTTTATCTTCTGTCCAATGACCTACTTAGATAGTTTGCATGAGAATTGGAGATGATAAGACTCAGCATATTCACAGAGCTGAGATTCAATACCTGATTCTGTGAAACAGAATACAGGAAGAGGTATCCATCTGCTCCCCAAATTCAAAACTGGCAATTTGACAATTTAACAAACTCCCACTGTTCATCTTATGTTAGAAGCAGTGAAACCAGGAAGAGTGAAACCTACTTATTGGAAGACTTGAAGCATGGACTATTTTCAGTGGTTTGACTTAGTTTCACTAAGTTTTGCTTTAAAAAAAGACCTCCTTTTCTTTCCTAACACTCGCAGCCAGAGCAATCTCCTTGGGGAAGCTTTTAAAGTGGACAGACAGGTTTCCTAGAAGCTGTGTTGTACTATTTTAGCCATGAGTTTGTACTAGCTTTTTATGAAGTTTCCACAGCTGTGGAAGTCTGGTAAATGTTCCCCACTGACCCAATGGAGTGGATTCACATAAAATAGTCACTTGACCCTTGGAGCAATTAAAATGTGGATAAATGGCTTGATACTGGCCATCATTCAACAGATTTGGTTTTGTAAGGCATGTCCAGAGAGAGGTGAGTTGTTTCCTCCTAGGCACCAGGTCCAGAATTTTGGTAGCTGTTACTAGATGTTTGATAGTGGAAAAAAAAATACAGTAGATAAGTCTCCTAAGGTGAGGCTAGTTGTTTTGGCATTGAACCGTCAGTCCAATTAGTAGTGCTTTTTAAATATAAAGATATCACTTTCAAATAATAAATTATTAAGAAAATTCTAATCATTACCTTTATTCAAAAACTGAAGCTAGAAAAAAAACAAAACCCTGAAGCTAGAGCATTAGGCAAGAAGAAACAAAATATAAACACCTTAGTATAAATTAAGTATATTAATTATCACCTATCAACTATTATCTAATCCCTACTAATTGACTGTTAAACTTATCTCAAGCTTTCCTCTCTAACCTTAGGAAAACTCTAACTTTCCCTTACCTAGAGTGCTTCCAGATGTCGAAAAGAATCATTTATACAGATGTCCTGAGTTCTGGGTATGTGGATAACCTCCAAACACATTCTTTTCTCATGTATAGAGCAGAAAACTCAGAATTTTTCTATCCAGACACACAAATTCTGATAGAGCTTTCTCATCAGAATTTCTGATACTGATATTACTGTGTGAGGGATCCTTATCACTTAGATAGAACACTGTTTGATCTCTCTCCTTATCTCCTATCTTTAACCCAGCTACCTTCATCTCAACTTTGTCATATATCCATTGGGACTTCAAGCTCCCAGACATTCCTCCATCTAGACAAAATTGACTCTTTCATATTAAAGCATTTTTCTCCCCTCCTTGAACATGGACTCTGGAACTATTTAAGTAGAACTAAAGTTCTCTTGCTGTGTTCAACAACTCAGATTCCCTAGGGGCTAATTTCTTTTGCCTTACCTTCTAACATCTGTGTCAAGAGTACCACTCAATGCTTCTTATATATCTCTTGGAATAAATTGACAACTGTGAGTCACTTTACCCCTTGTGCCTTGGGTACACAGCTCTTCCTCCAAATGGTATCTCTTAAGGAGTCTAAAACAACAATTTTGTGAGGTAGATTATGCCAGTTTCATGATCTCCACCTTACAGTTGAGGTTACTGAGGTTTAGAGATGGTGACTCAATGGTGGTCATACAGCTCAGAAATGTTGAAGCTCAATCCCAGTTCTTCTGACCAGTGGCCACTTGAGATTCATTGAGGAAATAGCTTCCCCACATCAAGGTTCAATTTTCACTCAATATTCCTTCTGCTGATCTGTTTTGCTAATCTCTAGGATGGCCTCAAAGCTTTCACCCATATCTCCTTTACTTGATCTTTCCATTTATATTTCAGAAACAGAAAATAGATTATCTTCTCCTAGTTTTCTTTACAATTAGGGGAAAGGATTCCTTATTTATCAATGTTCAATTTGTCATCTCTTCCTAAACCCTCAATAATCTGTAGTTGGTTTTTTTAAAAAATAATTTGGCTTTCTGTGTTCACAAACTGATTTTTGTTTATAAAAGAATCTTATTGTTTTCACAAACTGATTTTTAAAGTGTTCATCTTTGTTGTGGGCTAAGAAATGGATAGAACTGGGAAGGTTTGACTTCCCTTCCTCACTCTCTCCTCACATTAGTGGAGAGTGTTTCAAGTAAAGAAGTTATGAAACCAATCTAGGGAAATCTGAGTCAACTTTGGGCTCAGGCGAGCTGATCTGGGGCTCAGCTGCAGACCCTTTTTGGGCAAGGAGAATACGCAGTCATTTCTGAGACTCTGGCAGAGGACTTCCTTGCTCATTGTTTTGAACCTTTTTGCCAAAGGCTTTTATTTGATTTTATCTTCTTCTGGACAGCTTTTAACTACTTGGGAATTGCTTTTACCTGGGGGGGGGTGTATGAATATATTTTAATTAAATGGATTGTTTGAATCATTAGGCTCTGAGTGATCTGTTGGACCAGATGTAGAGCTGGGACAGGGACCATCTTGAAGCCTATTTTGAGGGAACATTTTAAAGCACATTTTGAGCAAAACAGAGCACTGAATTTGAAACATCATGTCCTGATTTCTTCTTGCAAATAAAAATAATGGCTCATATACATGAGATATTTCAATATAGTAATAAATTTTATATATCTTAATGTGTTAAATATTTTCTATAGTTCATATATTTTAATTTATTGATATAGCATTGTAGTTTTGTGTATACACACATATATATGATATATTTACATGGAGATAAAGAGAGAGAGAAAAGAGAGAGAAAGAGCGAGTTAGGTGGTATAGTGGATAGAGTGCTGGTTCTGGAGACAGGAAGATCTGAGTTCAAATATGGCATCAGACACTAGCTGTGTGCCCTTGAGCAAGTCACTTGACCTCTATTTGCTTCAGTTTCCTCATCTGTAAAATGGGGTTAATAATAGCACCTACCTCCCAGGGTTGTTATGAGGATTAACAGAGATCATTTTTATAAAGCACTTAGCACAGGGTAAACACTATGTAAATGTTAGCTTCTAATACTTATGAGTTGAAATCCAACCTTAGCTACTTATTAGCTATGTGATTTTGGGTTTCATTTAATTTCTGTTTGCCTCAGCTTCCTTAACTGTCAAATGAGCTAGAGGAAAAAAAATGGCAAAATACTCCAGTATTTTTGCCAAGAAAACCCCAATTGGAATTACAAAGAGTCGGAAACAACTGAAATCACTGAACAACAATGACAGTTTCCTCCATTACAAAATGGAGATAACAATAACACATACCTCCCAGACTTGTTGTGAGGATCAAATGAGATAAGCATTTAGCAGACTGCCTGAAATATAGTAGGTACTATATAAATGCTATCTTTTGTGTTCACACATACACACACACACACACACACACACACACACACATACATACACACAGTTATCTCTTCCACAGTGTGACTTTCTTCATAGAAGTTTTGCTATATCACAGATTGGCATAAAAAATTAAATGGGAAGTTTTGGGGAGTTTTGCTGAAGTCACAGACAACATGCAAAGGCCAGCAGAGGACACAGGAAAAATTTAGAAACTCAGAAATGCATTAAAAATATATAGTATTATATAATATCAACATATTTTATATTTGAATGTCATAATAATTCAGACTTCTCTGTTACAAAGGGAGGGTCAAAAAATTTAAGTTGATTTTTCCAGATCAAGGGGGGTGTTGTGCCTCTAACCCCCATGATGTGGAAGGGATAACTGTATATATAATCTCATTTGATTCTCAAAATAACGATGGGAGGTAAACAGGAAGTATATCGCTTTCCTGTTTCACATATGAAAAAATTGAAACTAAGAGAAATTAAGCGATTTGCTTAAGTTTGAGTGGTTAGGAAGTAAATTAACTTTTTGATTCCAATTCCATTGTTCTTTATGTTACCCTACAGAAAAATTGGGGCAGCTGGGTGACATAGTGGAAAGAGTTCTGGGTCTGGAGTCAGGAGGACCTGAGTTCAAATATGGCCTCAAATACTTACTAGCTGTGTGACCCTGGGCAAGTCACTTATCCCTATTTGCCTCATCTGTAAAATGAGCTGGAGAAAAAAAAAGGCAAACCACTCCAGTATCTTTGCCAAGAAGACCCCAAATAGGGGTCATGAAGAGTCAAACACAACTATAAAATCATGAAATAACAATAAACTCAAAATCAAGTATTATTGAGTGTCTATTATGTGATATTCCTCATTCAAATGCTTCACTCCAGCTGCTCTGGAAGGGAAAAAAAGGACAGGAGGCACTACACCTGTTTGTTGTTGATGCCTTATCAAAAATATAAGGTGAATTTTTGTTGTACTAGAGATAGAGAACATTTGCCTGATTTTGATGAAATACACTAAAACAGTCATGTCTGAGTCAAATTAAAATGGAGCCCATTATAATACAAAAGGATCCCCAAAGGCTTCATAATGACTGTCTTTTTTTTAAAGTTGACTAAGTTTTAAGATTTAAAGTTATCTTTGTTTTATTGCATTTTTACTTATTTTGTTAACTATTTCCCAATTATATATATATATACATATACATATACATATACATATATATATATATATATATATATATACATATATATATTTATTTATTTTTTAGTGAGGCAATTGGGGTTAAGTGACTTGCCCAGGGTCACACAGCTAGTAAGTGTTAAGTGTCTGAGGCTGGATTTGAACTCAGGTACTCCCGACTCCAAGGCCAGTACTCTATCCACTTTGCCACCTAGCTGCCCCCCAATTATATTTTAATGTGGTTCTTGGCACTCAGGAATGCTGTGTGCAGGATGCTACCTTAGGTTGGATATTTGACATCTCCGCCCTAGAGGATGTATCCTTATATTAGCTTGTATAGTTGTTGTCATCAATCTCTCTCTCTCTCTCTCTCTCTCTCTCTCTCTCTCTCTCTCTCTCTCTCTCTCTCTCTCTTTATCTTTTCTTTTTTCTGCGGGACAATGACTTGCCCACAGTCACACAGCTAGTAAGTGTCAAGTGTCTGAGGTCAGATTTGAACTCAGGTCCTCCCGAATCCATGGCCAGTGCTTTATCCACTGTGCCACCTAGCTGCCCCCAGATTTCTCTTTTTTTAAAAAATCCAGAAGTAGAATGTTGCAAATATACTGGTTATTTGAAGGCTTCATTCTATCAACCAACATGTACCTATTATGTGCAAGGCTCTCTGTCTAATCCTTCTGAGTTTTGTTCATTTCTTTCTGTAAAATCATAATAATAATAATAAATCCATAGCATTGGGGCAGACCTCATTTGGGAGCCAGACTCAATGGATGCCAGAGAGGAAGGATGGGAAAGCATTGTGGAGCATCCTGCGGCTGTTAGTCATGAACCTAAAGCATACATCAGATACGAGTTATCACTAGGGTGATAGAAGATATTACTATCTTGGATTTTCGACAAAGAACTGAGCATGGACAGAATGTTAATATTGTGAGTAAGGGGATGTACAGATATGGAGCCCAGGCAGTCCCACTAGTACTAGGGGTGGGGAGTAATGGTGCATCCATTGTGGGGGGCCTGAGGCCCAGACATTGGAGCCCTGGCAGTTCATGAAACACCTTTAATTTGTGGGAGCACAGAAGGATAGAGTATTGGAGTAGAGTAGAGCCTGACTGAGTGTGGCTCCTGGTCCCAGTGGCCTTCCAGAAAATGATATCGCTGTGTGAGGGGCAATGAGAAGAGAACCCTAATATATGTTATTACTGAATACCATAGTTGTGATAATAATATAGAACTTTAAGGTTTCCAAAGAGAAATATTATCTCATTTTATTATTATTATCTTATTATATACCGGGGAGGTAGGAACTATGATTATCTCCATTCTTTTTTAAAAATTTTCTTTTGCAGGGAAATGAGGATTAAGTGACTTGCCCAGGGTCACACAGCTAATAATTATCAAGTGTCTGAGGCCGGATTTGAACTCAGGTCCTCCTGAATCCAGGGCCGGTGCTTTATCCACTGTGCTACCTAGCTACCCCTGGCTGGGGTTCAGTCTTGAGGAACTTAGGCTCTCTTTTTCACATTCATAGACAGTTTATAAGCCTCACTCCAGAGCCCTTGGGATGCCTTTATTTATTTATATCTTGTATTACAGCTCACATGCCTTTTAACCCTACCTTCCACATCTTGCACTTAAGAAACTGATTTCTTGGACCCATGTGTGAGTCGAATTCAAGAAGTCACCATATACTCAGATCACTGAATTTTCAAACAATATGATCCAAGTAGATAGAATTTGTGGGACTCCTTTATTCCATCCCTTAAAAACAATTAGTGAATTTGATTTTTTTACAAAAAATTTCAAATTTGAATGCCAACACATTAACTTCAAACCCTGCCTGACTTTCCCATTAGGACCAAAAAAAAAAAAAAAAAAAGGAAATTCAAATAATTTCTGAGAACCCGAATGAACACAAACCATTTATTTCTGTCCTACCAAGCTGGTTATGGTGGCTGCCTGAAAAAAGAATAGGAAATTTAAAATTGGAACCTAAAGAGTCATTTAATTTTATCCAAATCAATCCTTAGTGAAAGGATTTCTTTTTCAATTGCATATCCACAACAATTCTTAGACTGCTTTCTGAAATAAATGCATACCTCAGCCATTCCAAATATTAGCATAGAGAAACAGTCCAACACAAGATATTGGTTTTCAGGCTTGCCTCTATATTTTCTGCAGATGGAAGGGAAAACATCTCTGACTAAAGTTATTTCTGACCCATACAGATAAGCCTAATAATTAAATGAATTGAGAACTTCCAACTGACCTTCTCAATGGTGTCAGCTAATTTTTAACTAGCAGTAAAGCTCATGTACGTTGTTAGATGAACTATTGGGTGGCATGTGCTTCGAAAATTATCCATAGAAGGGAAACTTGAATTAACTTCTCATTGCCTGTCATGAGTTATAGAACCAACCGGGTGCCAATTTGCACCAGATAGAGGATAGTATGATCTTGTCTCCCATGAGCAATGTTACTGGCCACCAGCCTCACTTACAGATCTCTCCTTCTCAAAGGCCCATTTCCATTAGTAGGAATAGATCCCTAAACACTGGATAACTGGAAGGTGAGAAGAATCTTGGGTCAGAGTGCCAAAAAAAGTGGTTAAATTATTCACTACTGCATGGATTCCATAGTTGCTGTAGAATGTAAGGAGCAGCAGTCTAGCTGAAAGGAATTCAGGGAAAGCTGGTGTGTAAGGGAATTGTTTTATACCACCAGACCTGAAAAACTTGCAAGTGCCTATAGGTCATTGAGTATGAAAAATCGAAACTCTTCCTAGTTTGATATTGTTTTGCTTACTCCAAGTCAAAACCCTGATTCCTGAATGACAGATCTGGCCTCTGACTAGCTGTCTGAGCATTGGACAGGTTCCTTGTTTTGATGAAGTCTCATATTCAAACATTGCTACTTCCTTGGGCCTAATTCAGATCTGAGATCGCAATCCTAACTAGCCAAGTTTTCCCTTTCAGTTTTTAAAAAAATGCATGTATTTAATAGATATTTTGGGACAGCTAGTTGGCGTAGCAGATAAAGCACCGGCCCTGGAGTCAGGAGTACCTGAGTTCAAATCCAACCTCAGACACTTAACACTTACTAGCTGTGTGATCCTGGGCAAGTCACTCAACCCCAATTGCCTTACTTTAAAAAATAGATATTTTGTTTTTATACTTCTTTATTTTTTTAATTTTTGCAGGGCAATGAGGGTTAAGTGACTTGCCCAGGGTCACACAGCTAGCAAGTGTCAAGTGTCTGAGACTGGATTTGAACTCAGGTTCTCCTGAATCCAGGGCCAGTGCTTTATCCACTGTGCCACATAGCTGCCCCCTCCCTTTCAGTTTTAAACTCAGTGTCTTCAGCCATCATCTTTTTTGGTGAAGATGAAAATTTCTCCATTCCCTCAACCTAGTTTCTATACTGGAACATCTCTACTAAGACATCTCCCTGATCCTCTGACTTCAAATGCAGCACTGTTTCTTTCTTATCATGGTTTTTCTTGTGAGCTAGGATCTCCATTCTCCTATTTTAGGGCCATAAGCAGCCTTATTCTCATGGATAACTGGGATGGGTTAGAGTGAAGAACTCTTGCTCATGGGGCCTAGGACCACACTTAAAACTTCTTCCCAGATTACTTATGATAAGTCTTAGTTAACTAGAATGTTTGATTAACTGCAACCACAGATCCTGGATGTATAAGTGTTTATTGTACTTGGCTGGGAATCTATATACTTTGAATGAGCCAAGAGATTGACACCTTTTAGGTCAACTAGTCAGTCAGCAACATGAGTGAAGGCTTTCACAGCTTTTATATCCTTGTTTTGAGTTACAGGGAGCTAAACATTACAGACAACATAACGGTGTGGTTATACATGCTGAATCAATTAAAAAAAAAAAGAAAAGAAAAGAAAAAGAAAAAAGAAAAGTAGTATGGTAAAGTTGAAGAGATTGTCTTCATAAATAAATCATAAAAAAGCATAAAATGCCAAAATTTTGGCCTACCACTTTAGAAAAATACCTATTTTCTAAAAACCATTCTGCTTCTGTATAGCTCAAATAAAAAAAAGACTGCAGACATTACTGTTTAATATACATATGTAATTATTTTATTTAAATGCAAATAATTGCAAAGTAGGTTTAATAAGTTGCATTAATATATAATGTTGTTTATTATAAATCGTTCAAAATGTAAAAAAGGGAGAAGAAGTCTTTAGACAAGTCTCCAGTTTAGATTTTGAGAAGGTTTTAGGACAGCACTGAAGACTGGGGATAAAGGACTAAGATAGGAAATTTCTTTAGAGACTTTGGTTATAGTAGTCAACAGGGGCCCCAGGGCAATATTGATTCACACAGCTGTCAGTGGACTTCTGATTTCTTTTGAGCTAGAGTAGTTCAGGCCTGTGAGCTAGGCTTCAAAGATATGTGAATGGAAAATTATCAGAAGAGCGGGCAGTTTTTCAAAGAGACAGAGGAACTAAAGACCAAATTGCCAACATTTACGGAATCATGGAGAAAGGAAGAACATTCCAGAAAAACATCCGCTACTTCATTAACTATACTACCTTTTGTTATGGGCCTAGGGTACCCTGCTTTCTGGGGTAAATCAAAAGAACCTTTTTCTTGAGAAACTAAACCAAAGGACAGACACACCTAACCAGTCTCTTCCACCCCTCGGACAGATAAGATTAGATATGGCTGCTGACTTTGTGGCATGAGGGGGAGAGAGATGGCTTGAGATATCAGGAGCCACCCCTCACCCAACTTCTCCCAGCCACCAGCAGTGGGGGATGGTCCTACCCACAAAAGGAACTTTCCACAGTCAGACAATCATCTCATTGGACCACCATTGGTCCTCTATAAAAGTATTTCCCTGCCTCTTGCTTGAGGAGATAGGTATCTCAGAGTCACACCTCTGTGCCATGCCTTCTCTCCATGAGAAGTCCAAGGATTTCTCTCTTGGTTTCCTTTCCCTAGCCCCTAAATAAATGATTATTTTATTCTAATTGGATTTATGTGCAAAAGGGTGTAATTCTTTAAAGAGGAATTCCTAAGAACCGCTATCCCAAACCCCCATCTATTTCCCCATAACACTTTGATTGCATGGATCACAACAAAATGTGGCAAGTCCTCAGAGAGATGAGAGTACCAGATCAGAACCTCACACATGGAACAACTGACTGGTGTAAGATTGGAAAAGGAGCACAACAAGGCTGTATGTTGTCATTTTATTTATTTAACTTATATGCAGAGTACATCATGCAAAATACCACCCTGGATGAATCAAAAGCACGAATTAAGATTGCCAAGAGAAATATCAACAATCTCAGATATGCAGATGATGCTCTGATGGCAGAAGGTGAAGAGGAATTAAGAAGTTTTTTGATGAGAATGAAAGATGAGGCTGTAAAAGTTGGCTTGAAGCTTAAGATAAAAATTGCTAAGATCTTGCCAACTTCCTGGCAAATAGAGGGAGAAGAAATGGAAGGAGTGTCAGATTTTATCTTCTTGGGCTCACAGATCACTGTAAATGGTGACTGCAGCTATGAAATTAAAAGACGCTTGCTCCTTGGAAGGAAAACCATGGCAAATCTGGACAGCATGCTAAAAACGTGGAGACCACCTTGCCGGCAAAGGTTGGTGTAGTACAAGCTATGCTTTTTCCATTAGCCATGTATGACTGTGAGAGTTGGACTATAAGGAAAGCTGATTGCTACAGAATCAGTTCTTTGGAGTTGTGATGCCAGAGGAGACTTTGGGGAGTCTCTTGGACAGGAAGAAGATCAAATCAGTCAATACTTAAAGAAATGAATTCAGGCTGTTAACTGGAAGGTCAAACACTGAAGCTGAAGCTTAAATACTTTGGCCACATGATGAGAAAACAGGACTCATTGGAAAAGACCCTGATGTTGGGAAAGCAAAAGGAAAAGGGGACAGCAAGGGATGAGATGGATGGATAGTGTCATGGACATAATGAACATGAACCTGGATACACTGTGAGGTAGGAGAGGATAGAAAGGCATGGTATGCTATGGTCCAATGGGTCATGTAGAGTTATATATCACTGAACATCAGTACAACAAGCTCAGGTCTAGATACCCAGACCAGTTCTGCCTGACAAACTCTCAGAGTTTCAATAGCCCGTGGCCAGTAAAAAAAAAAAATACAGTCTTTAAGAAAGAATTTCAGGGTAGCTAGGCAGTGAAGTAGATAAGGCACCAGCTTTGGATTCAGGAGGAACTGAGTTCAAATTCATCCTCAGACACTTGACACTAGCTGTGTGACCCTGGGCAAGTCACTTAACCCCCATTGCCCTGAAAAAAAAAAGAGCTGCTATAAAAATGTTACCCTTAAAAAAGAAAAAAGAGAAGAATTTCACAGTTGTATGCAACACTAAAACCTATCTTGGACTCAGTAGTGAAATAGTAAAAGAATAACATTGGTATTTAATTAATTTGAACATATGAAGAGAAAAAGAAGAAATTAAATTCAGGTTTTGTTAAATGAAAGAATAAATGTAAAAAAGGAAAAAAATTTTAAAAAGGAACAAATTCAGCAAAGAAGGGGGGGATAAATCAGAAAATTCTTGTAATTCTGGGTCTGCTGGGAAAAAAATTAAAAACCTAAAGTTAGCAATTCTTCATGGCCAAAAGATGAAATGATTGAGTTTTTTTTAAAGGGGAGGGGGCAGGGACACCAAATCTAGGACTGATATGCTTTTTAAATAAATATCAGTGGCCATTACTGCGAAAAATTATGATTCTGCCAACTTAGTAGGAAAGTAACCAATCTTGGTAGCATTCCAATTCATCAAAAAGTGATATGTGAGGAGCAGCTAGGTGGTACAGTGAATAAAGCATAAACCCTGTATTCAGGAGAACCTGAGTTCAAATCTGACCTCAGACACTTGACACATACTAGCTGTGTGACCCTGGACTTAACCCTCATTGCCCTGTCCCCCCCCCCAAAGTGATATGTAGAAGAAAGCTAATGGAATAATGAAAAATTCAAAATTTCACCTTCAAAACAATCAGGTTTTCTTTGCTAGGGATTAAGTCACAAGAACAATAAAGGTATAAGGAAGTTCTGGAAGGTTATTCTTATGAAGACACTAAATTAAGCATTAAAAACTCAACTTCCCTTCGATGGTTAACACATAAACGCCTCCTAAAACAAGAAACACCATCTTAAAGGCTAAATTTTCACCAACTTCAAGTTGAGGGTCTTTTTAAAAGTTCAGTGGAATCCTTACTAATCCTGATATTAGAAAATTCCTAATGTGTTATCATGGGGTTGTATACTTTGACAGATATGGTTTAAATTATCATGAATAAAATTCAAATCATTATTATAATTTATATTTTATTATTATTATATAATTACTATAATGTGGTTCTATTATAAAACTTTTAATAAATCTAAAAGTATATAAAACTGTAATTATTCCTCCAATTTTATTTCCTTTATGAAATATTTATTGATGTTTTTATACCTTTAGCCACCAGGTGGTGCTGCTAGTTTCTCCCCTAATCCTACTTAACAGGAAGGTTCAGAAAATGAGCCGGTCCCACACTCACCTTTGTGTCTATGGCACTTTACCCTATTGAATGGAAGTTTTGGAGAAGTGCCAGAATTTTTCAGAGATTGGTCAAGCCTTTATTCCCTAGATTTAACTATCTCTGGGAAGCTACAGCAATTTGTTAGACTAGGGGGTGTGATTAGTATGGATTTACCTAATCTAAATTAACTCCGAGCCCCCTCCTCTGACAAAACTCTACCACCATTGAGCATTTACTATACTTCAGTGAGCCCCAGTCCTGTGACCCTGTTATAACCAAGTTGCTTCTCACAGGAGTAGACAAAACATGTGATTACTTTTGGCATAGGAACAATTTAAGCAATGAACAATACATAATGAATTATCCACTGTAAGTTTGCTGTGGTTGCTCAGTCATTTCAGTCATGTTTGATTCTTTGTGACCCCATCTAGGATTTTCTTGGCAAAGATACTGGACAAGTTTGCCATTTCCTTCTCCAGCTCATTTTACAGATGAGAAAAGGGAGGCAAACATAGTTAAGTGACTTGCCCAGGATCACACAGGTAGTACTTAGGTCTTCCTGACTTCAGGCCTGGCACTCTAATCCACTGCACCAACTAGCTGCCTATATATAGACTAATAAGTCCCCCATGCCAGGCACTGTGGTAAGTACTTTACAAATATTATTTCGTTTGATCCATAGCTGTTTCTTCTGTGATTGGGCAAAGGTTTATAGATAATGCAACTCAATTCCCACCTAATTTTTGATTCTATCATCCACCATAGCCAGTCTATGGGAATAGATTTGCAGCTATTTGTTACAGTAGATAAAAAGTTGTGGGCCTGAAGTCAAGAAGACTTGAGCTCAAATCCACCCTCAGATGCTTACTGGTTGTGTGACCTTAGGCAAATTAATTAACTTTTGTCTGCCTCAGTTTCCTCAACTATAAAATGAGAATGATAGGGGCAGCTAGGTGGCGCAGTGGATAGAGCACCGGCCCTGGAGTCAGGAGTACCTGAGTTCAAATCCGGCTTCAGACACTTAACACTTACTAGCTGTGTGACCCTGGGCAAGTCACTTAACCCCAATTGCCTCACCAAAAAAAAAAAAAAGTAAAAAAAAAATGAGAATGATAAATGACTGCTTCCCAGGGTTGTTGTGAGGATCAAAATGTAATAATATTTGTAAGGTGCTTAGTATGGTATGCAGTAAACAGTAAGCCCTATATAAGTGCTAGCTATTATTGTTATTATTGCTATTCTTTAGTGAAGACTTATGAAATATGGACCTAAGACTTAGCAACAGATTTGAATATGGGAAGTAATTGTGAGTGAGGAGCCAAGGATCCTGTTGAATGCCACCACCCAAGAGCATAAGGAGAATATTTCTGAATTTCAATTTTCTTTGATTTTCTTCTTTGACATTCCTGTGTCAAAGCATTCCTATGATGTCTGCTGGATCACAGATGATCCAAGCATACAACTAAACTTTAATACAAGGTACAAATAATATAATGTATGGTTTCAGTAAAGCATAAAGAGGCTCGCATTACTCATTTCTCTTGGCACAGGTTCAAAGCATTAAGGAATCCCTTCCAGGCACCCACTGTCAACACTCCCCTTTAGTCCACAGGCTCATTTCTCTTTGTCCTCTACCTTTAGGTTCAGCTCTAAGTGCAATCCACATCCACCCTCCAGTGAAGGCCAGATTATTGCAATAGTTCTCCTTTTTTCCCCTGTGGAATAATGCCTTTTCCTGTTTGGCCCCCAGGTCTTTCTAAAAAAAAATCGTTCCTGGTCTGAATCATTATCTAAGTATTCCCTTGCCTCTATGATGTGACCTAACCTATTGTATTCTCCTGGCCACAGCTCTAAGAATACTGTTTTCTTTCTTTCCCTCCTATCCCACATTTGCTCTTTGGTCCAACTCACAGTTCCTCAGCTCCCAAGGACTGGATCATCTTAATCTAGGTCTGTTCTCTTATCTTCCCGATTTGATCATTGGCTCTTCTAGTGGGCTTTGTCCATGTTGGATGAGCCCGTCCTGGCTTTCCACTCCTTCCTGTATGGCGCTTAGTTTCCTTTTTTTTACAAAAAAAAAAATTAGATTTTTTTGGGGTTACATTTTAAGTTCTGAACTGTCTCCCTCTCTCCCTCCCTCCTTCCCTATCCTTTACTACAGAAGGCCAACATTTGATACAGATATACATATATATTTATGTGTATATATTATATAGGCACATACATATAATATGCTAAGATATAATAGGATATATTATATGTGTATACTTGTCATTCATATACCTATATCCATACACACATATATAAAATCATACTATGCATACTTTTATTTATCAGTTCTTTCTCTGGAAGTAGATAGCATCTTCTTTCATAGGTCTTTTATCCACTGCGCCACCTAGCTGTTCCATCTTTCTTGGATAGACTTTGTGATGTAGTGGAGGGTAGAAAGACATGGTGTGCTATGGTCCAATGGGTCACGTAGAGTTATATATCACTGAACATCAGTACAACAAGCTCAGGCCTAGATACCCAGACCAGTTCTACCTGGCAAGCTATCAGTGTTCCTTTTTTTTACACATGAAATCATGCAAAACATATTTTTATATTAACCATCTTGCAAAAAAGCAAGCAATAAATAAAATAAAGAAATTAAAGAAAATAAAAAATTATACTTCACGGTTTGCACTCAGAGTTAGTTCATCAGTTCTCTCTCTGGAGCTAGATAGAATTTTTCATCATAAGTTCTTCAGAATTGTCTTGTGTCTCGTATTGATGAGAATAGTTAAGACTTTCACAGTAGTTCCTCATGACAATATTGCTGTTACTGTGTACAGTGTTATCCTGGTTCTACTTCCTTCACTTTGCATGACTGTAAGTCTTCCCAGGCTTTTTGGAAGCCACTTCCCCCCTACCCCTTGTCATTTTATTTTATTTATTTTTAATTTATGAAGTAAAACAAGCATTTCCATAACATAGAATAAAAAATGATTGCACATGGAATTGCAAATCTATTATGTACAAATTTCTATTCCTTTTAAGTAAATATATAATAAAGTTATCATGTAAATTTATTTTTTTCCCCTTTGTTCTTCCCTTATTTTCCCACCATAGAGATGACTACCACCATGTATATATAGGTAGAATCATTCTATACATATGAGGTGCAGCTAGGTGGTGCAGTGGATAGAGCACTGGCCCTGGAGTCAGGAGAACCTGAGTTCTAATCTCACTTCAGACATTTACTAGCTGTGTGATCCTGGGAAATTGCTTTAAAAAACATTCGGGCTACCTCCAGTCATCCTGATTTATATCTTGCCACTGGACCCAGATGGCTCTGGAGAAGAGAATGAGGTTGGTGACCTTCATAGCCCTCCTTCTCACTTAAATCTAATTCAGTGTAAGTCATGACATCACCTCCTGATGTCATGGTCCTCTTGGAGAATGAAGGACCAACAACAATTATACATACTTCTATTTATCAGTTCTTTCTCTGGAAGCAGATAGCATCTTCTTTCATAGCTCTTTTGTGGTAAATGAGGGTATTTATAACAGTCAAAATGACTTAGTCACCAAAGTTGTTCTAAAAAACAATATTGCTATTACTATATACAATATTCTTTTGGTTCTCAGCATTTCTTATAGCACAATAGTATTCCATCACAATCATATACCACAATTTGTTCAACCATTCTCTAATTAATGTGTATCCCCATAACGTCCAATTCTTTTCCACCATGAAAAGAGCTGCTATAAATGGTTTTTGTACATATAGGTCCTTTCCCCTTTTCTTTGATCTTTTTGGGAACATCCCTTACTCTTGAAATGCTGATCATCTAAATACCATTCACCTCATTTTTCACCTTCTCTAGCTCCCCTCAACTTTCAAAAGATGGTTGTTGCTCCTGAAAGTTCTGACTTACTCACTGTGCTGTTTCCTGTAGCCTCCTGTTATTTGTAACATCCAATACCCCAGATGATGGTGGTTGAGTTCCTGGTGTAAGAAGGAAACTGATAAACTGGAGAGGAAGGTACCCAGGATGGCAAAGACCTTAAGTACGTACAACATTATATGAGAACAGATTGATAGGACTTGGGGATGATAGCCTGGAGGAGGGAAAACTAATGGGAGAACATAATAATTATGTTCAAGCCTTTGAAGGCTGTCATGTGGAATAGATTAGAACTGTTCTGTTTGGCCCCAGAGGGTAGAACTAGGAGATGTGGATAGAAGCTGCAACAGGCAGGCTTCAGCTTTCTGTGAGGGAGAAAAATGTTCTTAAAAATTAGTAATTCAAAAGCTGAACGGACTGCTTCTGGAGATGGTGGAATGCCTCCCCTTGGAGGTCTTTGAGCAGAGGCGGGGTGACCACTTATTGAGTATATTATATTGGGGTTTCCTTTTATGTGTTGGTTGGGACAGTATGTCTAATGAATCTCTTCTAGTTCTAAACTTCGGTTATTCTGTAATTCTTACTGCTCGCTTCTATAAGGAGTCCCCTCTTCACAGCAAGCCCACCTGGAGATATTGCCCTGGAACCTCTCTGATCCTGTCAGAAATGTTTTCCAACTCAAAACCACACCTATCTTCATTTTAAAAATAATTTATGCTGTAAATCTGGATCTCAGTCTACTCTCGAACACAAAAGCTCTCCTCAGTAGACTGTGGTAAAAACCTTCTTCTTGGCCAGAGGAACCTGGTTTCAAATTCCACTTCAGATACTAGCTGTATGATGTCACGTAACCTCACTGGACCTCAGTTTCTTCATCTGTAAAATGTGGATATTAAGGGAACCCACCTCACAGGGTTGAAATGAAACTCAAATGAGATAGTACAAGTAAAGTACTTTGCAAACCCTAAAAGCACTATAGAAATGTCAGCTACTATAATAACCTGTTCCTTTGTTCAGTCATTTCAGTCATATCTGATTCTTTATGACCCCATTTTGGGGTTTTCTTGGCAGATAGTGGAGTGGTTTGCCATTTCCTTTTCTAGCTCATTTTACAGATGAGGAAACTGAGGCAAACAGGGTGAAGTGACTTGCTCAGGGTCACACAGCTAGGAAGTGTCTGTCTGAGGCTGGATTTGAATTCAGGAAGAGGAGTTTTCCTAATTTCAAGCCCAGTGCCCTATCCACTGCACCACCTAGCTGCTCTCACTATAATAATAACTAACATTTATATTACACATATTATATGCCGGGGATTGTGCTAAGCACTTTATAATCATCTTATTTGATCCTCACAATAACACTAGGAAGTAGGTGGTATTATTAGCCCCATTTTACAGATGAGGAAACTGAGGCAAATGAAGGTTGAATGACTTTCCCAGGGTCACACAGCTAGGTAGTATCTAAGTATAGATTTGAACTCAGGTCTTCCTGACTTCAGTTCTAGCTCTCTATCCACTGTACCTAGCTGCCTATTATGGTCTTTGTTTATTAAATCACTTAGACAAGTCTGCTTTCCTGGTTAGCTCATGGTAAGTTAATAAGTCAGTCCTGTTAGACTCTTCCTTCCCCTAGTACCCAAGCAGTGCTCCCTCCAGCTAATGTCAGTACCTTCTACTAAATCTCTGGTCTCAGAAGGGCACTTCCGATCTCTTCCTATTTTGTCTTTTTTCTCTTCTGTCCTCCTCTGGGGTGTCTGGTCATATCTGGATTTTTTGTTTTTGACTGTTGCCCAGGCCTGGAATACTTTGCCTCCTTGTGCTATGACCGCTGATCTCCCTGGCTTCCTTTAAGTTCTAATTAAAATTCTACCTTCTAGAGGAAGCTTTTACTTCCCCTCTATTAAAGATCTCTAATTTATCCTGTAAAAAAACTGCTATGTATATATTTGTTTACATCTTGTCAACTCCACTAGATTGTAAGTTCCCTGAGGACAAGGCCTGTCTTTTGCCTCTTTTTTTATCCCCAGTGCACAGGGCCTGGCACATAGTAGGCTCATAAGAAATGTTTCTTGATTGATATTATTCACATTACACCAAGGCAGCTTCTTCAGAAGATCTTGAAAAGGGCAGGGAGTGGTACCCAGTATTGATTTAAAGCTCCTCTTCTGAGGAAGAATATATATGTTCATGTTAAACATTTTGTGTGTGTTTAGTTTTCTTCCCCAATTAGCTGTAAATCCTTCAAAGGTTGAGTCTTAAGTTTTTCTTCATAATTCTCACTGTGCCTAGTACAGTTCTGGGCACACAGATGGCATGAAATAATTCCATTCCATTGAATTAAACAGTTATGTAATTTGGGAGAGAAGAGAAATAGGGAAGAGAAGTTTTCCATAATCAGATCTTGTATTCTGCAATGGTTTGTAGCATTAGAAACCACAGTCAATCAATATTCATTTGTTAAACACCTACTATGTGTACCTATGCACTATGCTAGTCACTTCTAGGAGCACCCATGCCTTCAAGGAGCTTACATTCCATTGCATTCTACTACTGCAGCAGCAGGTTGTCCTTAGGGAAAGACAGAGAATGGCATGTGTCAGAGGGACCCAACCACTCTTATTATCTCAACCTCAGATCTCAGTGGAGACAGTCCAGGACCCAGATCCCTGAGAGCCTTAGGAATTATGTTGCCTGTCCTCTCCCCCTCTCTCATCCTGTTTCTATTTCAGCTCACACAGACATCATCCAAGGGAATGTGACCCATCAATTGCCCCTGAGGGACTATGACCATAGCTACTGAAACCTGGAAAAGAACATTTTTCTGCACCAAAATGCTTGACACTTTCAAATAGTACAACATCAGAAGTAGATACAGTTTCATCAAGGGAAATAACATCAAAAAAGATGTATTACCATCTGACTTGCAGCTGCATCCCAAGGACTCCTGGGTCTTTCCATCTAATCTGCATCTGAAAACCTTGTACAGTATATGCTTGATGTCCTCATTAGAATATGAGTTCCTTGGGAATAGAGACAGTCTCATTTTTAAATTGTACTTAGCACAGTACTTTGCACATAGTAAGCACTTAACAAATGCTTTTATATTCATTCATTCATTCACAAATATTTGTACTCTCTCCTCTGGGACCTACCCCCCTACCTTCCTCTAACTCTCACGAACAATTTTGGTCTTTCAGAATACAATTACTCCACGTTTAAGGCACTCTGTGGGTCCAACTCCTAAAATTATAGCTCTTGAGCCCTCAGCAGTATATTTACCATTTACAGTCAACCAGTAGTAGATACAATTATCTTAAGTCAAAGGCATTTTGCCTCATTACTGAGATGGCATCATAAGGATAATAGCTATAAAACGTTTTTCCTATCCTACAACCAAAAAAAAAAAACCCAACCCAACAAGGCTGACTAACTTTCTTACAAGTATACAGTGTCAGTGGAAGGAACAGTTATACATACACATAGAGCACTCTGGGAGAGAGGCACACACTTAAGGAACAAATGTGACCAAGGTAAATTATAACTCCAAATGTAGCTGGGCCCCCCAAACCTTTCTGTTCTTGTGATATTTCTATTATTCCACCCCTTGTCCCCAAAATCTCTAGTGGATAGATCACTCAGCTAGACTCTCTAGGCTTGCTCCGCTTTTGGGCAGTGTCTCCTAGTGGGCAAGTGGCTCTCTCTGTAAGAGCCATGGTTTAGATTTGGTGTGTGTGTGTGTGTGTGGTGTGTGTGTGTGCGCTCGCGCGCAGAGCGTGCGGCCCAAGAGTTGAGGAGCTATTCTCTCTCAAGAGGATGGTGGTTCTTCCATAGCTAGCTTTCTTATTGACTGGACAGAGCTCACATCTCCTAGGCTGTCTCCTGCTATGACTGACTCCCTAGATATTATGTCTTACTTCCAAAAGGCCACTGGGAGTCCTTGGGCCAACCAGTGGCAAGTTCTTCACACACTACTGTGAGGCATAAAAAGTTGGAGAGATATAGTTTTCTGGGTAATAATAAATTTTATTAATCGTGCTAGTGGGTAATTAATAAAAGGGGTCAGTGACACGTCTTGAATGCCAAAGACTCCTCATGGAAACCCATTCTGTGCTTATGTACCCTTGGAAGAGTAGGCTATTCACGGAGGGTGTGATCAACTCTGATTGGTTACAATTAATGAGAAGAATGGAATATTATAATGAGGGTGGACCTGTTCTAATGAGGGACTGGGGGATGGGACTCTGATCACTCTAGCTCCCAGATGACCCCCAGCCTCAGCAATCTAGGACAAAGGGATCTATTCGACCTGCCCAAGCCTGGAACACAGTGAGCCAGAATTCCCCTTAGATTAAATTCTATGGCAGGTTTTCTAGTTGTGTGGGGTCTCCCACCTAGAATTAAAAGCATGTACCCCAAGGATTTGGGGCAATCTCATTCAGAAACACTCTCCTTCAGAGACTCAACAACTTACAAGTTTCTGAAAAAATCCTGGTCCTAATTAAAATAATTGATTATTAATATAAGAGAGAAATAAAGCTTTTCTCTCACTATAAAGGTCTAACAAAGGGTGAACACATCTTTGTACTTTTAAAACCTTAATGTTGTCTCTTTCATCTATCTGACTCTTGTGATGATTAAAAATATGAGAGATGTAGTTTCTGGGTAATTTAATAATTCTATTAATAGGTCAGAAGGTTATTAATAAAAGGATGGTCATTGGGTGTCTCTCTCATACCAAAGACCCTTAATGGCATTGAGGTTACAGTTTATAAACCCTTTTAACTGTAGGAGATCCATCCCATAGCAATCAAATAGAATTAGTTGACAAGATTTGGAGATTTTTTATATTAAAATAAAGTCTGGGTGAATTCTGCATGACTTAGGTCACTCAAATCTTGGCAAGCATGACATCAGAGATAGAATCTAGACCCCATTCAAACTGATAGAGACACAATGGTTCCCACCTAAAACTAGTTCATGCAGGCCAAATCTCATCAGTAAAGTCCTTCAGTTATCTAGATAATGGATGTCTCCACCCAAAGACTCCTTTGATCTAGATGATTCTTACTTTCAAGGAAGAATTTGCCTTTGGAGTGGGGCGGGAGGGAGAATGGGGATTAAAAAAGAAGAGAACACTGGTCCCTCAAGATATTGATTATTAATAATTATTTCTCACACTCTTACATTCTATGATTCCATCATTTGGGCTAAGAGGAGATAAATTGACAGAGATCTTCTGATCAACTCTCTCCTCCAATACACAAAATCTATAGAAAATATAGAAGTAAATATCAGGAAGAAGACCATGGCAGCTGGGAGACTGGCAAGAAATTCAGGTATGAGATAATTGCTTAAGTTTTGAATAAAACAAGTGATTTAAAGAAATAGAGATGAGTAGATAATGCATTTTAGAAATAGGGGACCATCATTGCACTTTTTTCTTTTGGCAGGGCAATGAGGATTAAGTGACTTGTCCAGGGTCACAACAGCTAAGTAAGTGTCAAGTGTCTGAGGCCACATTTGAACTTATATCCTCCTGAATCCAGGGCCAGTGCTTTCTCCACTGCGCCACCTAGCTGCCCCTGGGGGGACCATCATTATAAAGGCATGGAGAGGGGAGATGGAGTGTCATCTACCAAGAATAGCAAGGAGGCCAGCTGGGATTGATTGCAAAGTTAAGGAAAAGGATTAATGTATAAGTCTGGGAAAATAGGTAGGGCCAGGTTTGTAAACAGTTATCAATGCTGATAGTGGAGTTTATATATTGATGATGATTATGCTGGTGGTGGTGGTGGTGATGATGATGGTGATCATACTGATACTGAAATTTATTGGATAGGGGAAAGATATGGTCACACATGTATTTAAGAAAAACCAGTTTGGTAGCTGTATGGATGGAGTAGAGAAGGGAGAGACTTGAGGCAGAAAACCAATTAGGAGCCTGTTGCAATAGTCTAGGTGAGAGGACACAAAAATGTCCCTAGGTAATAATGCCCTGAATGCCTAAAAGTATTACTAGAATATACAAAAGGATGTAGAATAACATAATTCTTTCCTTGTATACTCTATCTTCTCTATTAAAGCCATCAGATTTCTGTGTAAAAGCTGAATTTTAGGACCATTAGCAACATTTAAAAAAGATGAACTTTCCTCTCCAACTGTTCATAGTTCCACTCACCCCTATCCTCCATTACATGAATGGGACTCTTGTTTCTTTAAAAGTAGGAGAGTGGCCACTGTATGAATATTTGCTTTTAATCTATTTTTCTTTTTTTTTTTCCTCCACTTTGGCTACTTTCTTTCCATATTGCAGACAATGAAATGAAGCCAAATTTCATCCAGCCCTCAAAATGTCTTAAGATGTTTAAAGTCCTTTTTTCAAAGTGTTGGAAACATCACCATCAGAATCCTCTGAGGGATTAGGTGATGATTGGGATTCACATATGGTAAGACTATGAAAAAGTCCTCCCAGAGGTACAGATTGTTTCACCCTTTAAACTCAACTTGCGTTTGCATAAAATGCACTCTGATTGAGGGAACATGTGCAAAGATGTTCTCCTGAGACAATAAGAGGCAGTTTTTGTGTAGGAGAGAAGTCTAATAGTGATACACTAGTGACGCCAAGACTTACACATGTCAGGGTTTGATGTAATTGTTCTGTCTCATTCTGTTGCATTCTATTCAGCTAACTGATCTCTCTCCCTCCATGGTTATGGAAACTTTCCAGCATGAAGGCCCCTGAGTATACTTTAGTGAAGAAGAAATCTACCATTTTACTAAAGACTTTGGTGATTTCATGAAGATAATTGAGTGTGAATGACTTTGCAGACATTCTAAGTAGTATGTCTCTGTTGAGTATGGACTTAGTAACTTATCAGGTCCTCCAGGCTGGTGTGCCAGAGGGAATCCAAAAAGGTATGTCTACATAGCCCTGTGGATGTGAATCTGCAGACCAGAAGCTAGAACTCATCAGTCACTATAGCTTCATCAATCCAAGATCCCACTCTGGAAATAAGCCTGCCTTTCACTCTATCCAATAATTCAATGTTCCAATGTATTCCTTCCTTGAAGAGCCAGGGAATATATCTTCCTGTCAGTTTCTCTATTACTCACCCAAAAAAGATGATCTCAGTTATTCTCTGAGGGGAAGATCTACTCAGACAAATCTACCCCTCATGCTGTTTTATTGTTACTCAGATACTCACTTAAGAAATGGCAGGCGAATCTACAATATTTTCAGATGGTATCAGTCAATAAATCTTAGATTTATTATGTGCCAGGCACTGTGCTAAGTTCTGGGGATGCAAGCAAAAATCAAGGCAGTTCCTGCCCTCAAGGAACTTACATTCTAACGGGGAAAGACAAAATATACAAGGGAGCTGAAGAATGGACAGGGTTGGAGGTGGGGAAAAGGGATGCTCCAGGATGAGAAGGCCACACACAGATACTGAGGAAACCAGAGTGAGAGGCTGGTTGAGGCATAGTGGCAAAATCCTGAGAGTCAGGAGCAAAGCCCAGTGAGACCCACCTACCTCATAAATAGTTTGTTTTAACTCTGTATGTATTTGTGTATATACTTATCTGTTCACCCTGGTAGAATGAGAGACCCTGGAGCATGGGAGAGGTTTCATCTTTCCCTTTTATCCATTTATATTCAGCATGTAGAGGTTCTTAATAACTGTTTATTGAATTGGACTGAATGAAAAAGTTAGGTCCTGGGCAGATTGTGAGCTCAAAACACCATGCCATCTCTGATTTAATTTAAACGATGGAAGGTGAAGACAACATGGTGTGGTGGCACAGTGGATAGTGCCGGACCTGGAAGGCACTTACAAGCTGTATGACCCTGGGAAAGTCACTTAACACTGTTTGCCTCAGTTTCCTCATCTGTAAAATGAGCAGAAGAAGGAAATGGCAAACCCCTCCAGTATCTTTGCCAAGAAAATCCCAAATGGGGTCATGAAAAGTTGGACACAACTGAAAAATGATTAAAAAACAAGAACATTGAATTTAGAGTCATTCTACATTCAATCTTTGGCTCTTCTACTTGTTACCTGTGAGACCTTGGTCAAGTCTCTTAATCTTTCTGTGTCTGGGTATCTTCTGGATTGTCTGCTAGGCTTTTGATTCCACCATGCTAAAGGATCAAGGACTGGAGGGCCTCTTCCCGACAAAGACAGTGTAACAGCTATTTTGGTGCTTGGCTAAGTGCAAGAGCTATATTTAGTTAAAGACACCCTCTCCCTGCTCCCTTCTCCCCTAGCCAGTTCCCCCAGGCTAAGGTTATGTTTATTATTTTCACTTATCTGTATCTAGTGCTGAGTCAAAGTCCTTGATCTGAGACAACTCTTTGATTTAGGGTTAGACAACTCCTTGTGCCCTTGATAGGTATCATGTCTCCCCAAACACATTTTTGGGACTCTGCTAGAAAATTCCACAGGAGAGATGAAGCTCACCTTGCTCCCCTAATCCCAGGATTTCAGATTGGCATGAAAATGAAATTTCTTAAAATAGAAAGCTAAACAAAGAGGACAAAGTCTTCTTCTTTTCAACCTACATTCATTCTACATTCCTACTTTTGTGTAAGCAGACAGAGACACACATAATCTACCAGAAATAACAACAAACACTCTGACCAACACAAGACTTACTTTCTTACTATTTCCCTTCTGATTATTTAGGGATTTGGGTTCTTTGAGGATTTTCAAGTTCTGTATTAGCTGTCCAAACTTACAGCTGCACTACCTTCAGCTAAATAGGAATGGTATGGCTGTTACCATCACTCACATAAAATAAAGCCCTCCCAAATGACTGGCCTACTTATTAATCTCTGCTTCGCTGCCCTCATTCTAAGCCTCAGGGCACTTTTCTTTGGGAACTTTGACTAGGAAGGAACTACAGTGAAATTCATTCACTCATTCAAGGAATATTTAAGTAAATAACTGTACATTTATGCCATATGTTGTGTTAGGCTCTGGATAAAGCACACACAAAAGTAGACACAAATGAATGGTCAATGAAATTCCAAATGCCTCATATTCCAATGACTTTTGTACCACTTTACTAGAACTCATGGTGTAGAATCATAGCAATTGGATAGCAAATCCTTAATTTCTTTTATCTGTAAAATGAAAGGGTTGGGTTATATTTTCTCCAAGGACTTTCTTAACTCTAAAATGGTATGACTGGATTGTCTTTTTTAATTATTACTAAAAGTAGTTAGGTATTTTCTATCTACCTGAGATTTTGGTCCTATCTGCTTCCAAAGGCTCAGTTATTTCTGGCAGATGACTTCCAATCTATCTTTCCAGCCTGCATTTTTTTCCTGACATTCAGTCCCATATCACCAATTGTCTGCTGCATGTCTTTTGCCTGAATGTCCCGGTAGGTAGCTCAAACTCAACATGTTCAAAACGGAATCTATTATCTAACTCTGAATCTTCCCATCATTCAGACTTTCTTATCTCTGTTGACTGGTGGTAACATAAGTTTTGATATGTTGCTTCATTATTATGTAAATTGATGTCATTACATAACGAGGGGTAACTACATTTTGATAAAAGTTACCATAGACAATGAAACAGTATCAATACTGAACCTATATGCACCAAGTAATATATCATCTAAATGTTTTAAAAGAAAAGTTAAATGAATTACAGGTGGAAGTAGTAGTACTATACTCACAACTAGGTAAATCTAACCAAAAAAATAAATAAGAAGTTGTGGCGATTAAAATTATATGGGATTGCTCTATTACTGTTCCAAATTTTAGGGAAAATTAGCCGGGGTTTTACTACGTAGCTCTTTAGAAATTAGAGGCTACTGTATCAATTTGGGGCATTGAGCATTTAGTAAAGCATATTAAATATTGGTAAAGAGAGAGAGAGAACACATTGCTCAGAAATATCAGAAGGCCTATATAGGATAGAGGGGTGAGAATCATCTGTGTCCTTCCTCCTTGAGAGTTCCAAGCCAAGCCTAAATCAGAGCTGATGCTTCCTGAAGTCAGGAGCAGAGGCAGTCCTTACACACTGCTTAAAGCTAATTGGCTAGCATCATTCAAATCTATTGGTTCATTAGACTTGAGGATGGTCCATGAGCAGTAGGCACTGACATCAGAGTACAGAGGACAGACCCTCTGAGGGGAAAAACTTTCATGTAGGTGTGGTTTTTAGTGAGTTAGCTTCCTGTAGGTAGTCAGCAAGGTCATTCTACATTTCCTTGGAAATTCTCCTGACTCTGGGTTGGCCACAAGAAAGGTCAGGAAAGGCTCTCTGGGTAAGGCCCTCAAGTTGGTAGTCCCAACCCCCCATTATTTTTTCACAAAGTCAAGGAAGTGAATAGACTTTTAGATAACCTAGATATGATAGATTTTTGTAGAGAATTGAATGGCAATAGAAAAAAAAAACCACACCTTTTTCTCAGCAGTTCATAGTACTTTTACAAAGATTGACCATATATTAGGATATAAAAATTTTGTAATTAAAAGCAGAAATGTTAAAAGTATCCTTTTTTGGATCACAATTCAATAAAAATATATTTAATAAGGGACCATAGAAACATAGATTAAAAACTAATTAGAGATTAAACAATCTAATCTTAAAGAATGAGTGAGTTAAAGAACAAATCATAGGAACAATCATACTTTCATAAAGAGAATGACAAGAATGAGACAACATATCAAAACTTATGCGATACAGCAAAACCACATTGTTTTACAGAGTAATTTCTCTAATACATGTTTATTGAATTGAATTGAAGTTAGGTATGTGACTAAAGGAAGAACTTTCATTTCAATTAGATTTTAATCAATAATATCTATCCCTACTTTCCAATAAGAACAGGTAAATATTGGCAAGTGAGTCTAGGATTTTAAATTGTTGTGGTTGAGTCATTTCAGTCATGTCTATTTTAATACCAACATTTTGTCTCCTCTCATGTACTTTCAGATCTCAGCATTTCATGTAGACTTCTCTCTTTCAGTGATCTCTTAATTGCCATTCTAAAGGCCCCTTCTCAGTTCTCATTTTTCTTGACCTCCTTGCAGCATGTAACACTTTTCAGTATCCCCTCTTCCTAGATATTTTCTCCTCTTTTGGTTTTCAAGACACTGCTGTTTCAGCCAGCTGGCATCTACATAGTACTTTGAGGTTTATAAAGTACTTTATGAATATTGTATTATCTCATTTTATCCTCCCCTGGGAGATAGGTGCTATTATTATACCCATTTTATAGATGAGGAAACTGAAGCAGACCAAGGTTAAATTAATTGTCCAGGTAGTAAGTATCTACATATAGCTGTTACACAGTGAGTATGTGTTTAATGCCAAATTTGAACTCAAATATTCCTCACTCCAGATCCAGCACTCTGTCTACTGCACCACTCAGCTGCCTCTATCTTCTTTGCTAGAATCATCATTTATGTCACACACCCCTATGGGCATATGTCAAGACAGAGTCCTGAGACTCCATCCATCCATCCTTCTTCTAGGCTTAGCAACCCCCCTGTGTTTAATTGTCATTTCTATTCAGATGATTCCCAGACCTGAATATCCAGTTTATCTCGTGAGCTCTAGTCTCACTCCACCAAATACCTATTCAACATTTCCATTTTAACATTTCATAGGAATCTCAAACCCATCATGTCTGAAACTGAACTTAGTATTCATCCTTCTTCCCCAAGCTTCCTCTTTTCATCAAGCAAGTGTCGAGAGCACCATTATCCTTTGAGTCACTCATGTTTACAATCTTGGAATAATCTTTGACTCTTTACTCTCTTTCATGTCTTTTACCCAACCAATTGCCAAATCTTGTTATTTGTATGCCTCAAAACTTCCCACATTTGACCCCTTCCTCACACAACCAACATCTTTGGTCAAACGCTCATCATTTCTCACTTGGATTATTGAAATAGCCTCTTTGCCTTAAATATCTTCCCTCTCCAATCCATCTTTCACATAGCTGACAGAGTTCTCAACTAAAAAAAAGCTCCAGTGTCTACTTATTGCCTCTAGAATAAAACACAAATTCCTCTGGCATTTAAAACTCTCCACAATCTGGCTCTGACTTTGCCATGAAGGCAGTTGAAGCAGGTTCTGTGGAGTGATTAGAGCTTGGTCAGACATCAAAGACACCAAGGTCATCCATTGCATCCTAGACCATCAATGGTCATCTTGACTTCTGTCCTGCCACTGGACTCTGATGATGACTCTGGAGGAGAGGCTGAAGCGTTTGTGCAACTCTGCCTCACTTAAATCCAATTCACATGCAAGTCAAGACATCACCCTATGATGTTGTTGGTTCTCTTTGAAAATGAAGAATTAACAACAATAACAAGACAAAACAACCTTTCCTAGCTTATCAGGATCAACAGATAATAGACTTACAGGTAGAAGGGACCTCAGAGCCCAAATGGTCCAACCTACTCATTTTTTTCTTTTGCAGGGCAATGGGGGTTAAGTGACTTGCCCAGGGTCACACAGCTAGTAAATGTCAAGTGTCTGAGGCTGGATTTGAACTCAGGTCCTCTAGAATCCAGAGCCAGTGCTTTATCCACTGAGCCACCTAGCTGCCCCCAACCTACTCATTTTACAAAGAGAAACTAGGAACCAGTGAGGTTAAATGATTTGTCTGAGTTCACACAAGTAGGATGAGATTTGAATGCAGGTAATCCTGGACTCTAAACTCCAGTCAATGTGGTCTTCTTGTTTTTCATATATAACATTCAATCTCTGAATTCCATGACTTTTCTATAGGATGTCCCCTGTGCCTCCCTGCTTTTCTCCATTCCTTATAATTCTTAGCTCCCTTCAAAGCCTAGCTCAATTTCTATTTGCTAGAGGCCCTTCCTGATCACCCCATCTATTAGTGACCCTCAGTTCCTTTATATTTGTCTTCTATATAATTTGTATTTACTTAGGTGGGCACTTGGTTTCTACCTACATATCATATATACTCCTTAAGAGCATCTTCTGGGGACCTTCTATTTATCTTGGATGTAGATTTATTCTCCCAACACACACACACACACACACACACACACACACACACACAGAGTCACAGGGTCAGATCTCCAAAGCATGGCTGACTACATATATCTTTCTCTCATGGTCACCCAGTCCAATTCAACCCAATCCAATTTAACCCAATGCAATTCAATGAATATTTATCAAGCATCCACCCATAAGTGCTGGGGATGCATATTAAAAAAAAGATAGTTCCTGCCCTCAAGGAGCTCACAATCTAATGGAGGAAGACAACATAGAAAAGGAAGCTCAAGTGTGTTGTGCGTGTGTGTGTGTGTGTGTGTGTGTGTGTGTATGTCACTAGAGGGTATGAATATTTTGTGGAGTCTAAACCAAACAGAGTTGCTGATGGAAACTGGAGAGTTAACTGGAGAGTCCAGATCTAGCCCTCTGTGAAGGAAAGCTTTGGGAGAAGTTTAGTGCTCTACCCTCCAACCCTTCAATCAGAGGGGAAAGAAGACTGAGGGGAGTTGAGAAGGTGTTAAATATCCAAAACTGAGTCAATCTGCATGATGATGATTTCAGGTCATCATCTTATCCTGAGTGGGGTATCATGTTGCATGGAGTTCAAACCAAGCAGAGCTGCTGATGGAAAGTGGAGAGGGAGCTGATCTGTGAGGAGTTGGGGAATATCTTTCTAATGCTGTCAGCTCAAGTCTCCATTCCAGTGCTGCCAGTACCATCACCAGTGATTAATATCCTAACATGAGCTAACAAAATTAATCAAGACCAGCTTTTACCAAAGCATATTAACTGAAAAGATATAGCAAGAACATAAATAATTTCCCATTTCCAAGTGGAGTATAGTCTTCCCTCTACCACTTCAGTTCCAGGGAGTAGGTTCATGTTCAAGTGGTTGCTACAAACATTTCCACCTTGGAGTTTACTTCTAGGTGCAGATATACTAGTGGAGCAGCCATTTCCTTGCAGGACATGGCTTCTCAGCTGCCAGGCTGATTCATGGCTGGGCTAGGCTAAGCAGGATGTAGCTGGGTCCTGACTGTACTTTGGCACAATTAAGAGGTAGTCTCATCCCAGAAACATACTTGCTTAGGAAGCCATCTGTTCATGGTTGATCCAGTTTGGAGAAGGGTGCTGCCATCTCTCCCTCAAGCTCAGAGAGCTGTCCTTATACCCCTTAGCTGGAGGAAAAACAAAAGATTTGGCCTGATGTTATACATATTCATCTCCAGTTCATCAGCCAGTTGAAAGACCTTTTGTCATTATGCAATAAGCCACAAAATACCTGAATATGCTTTGAAGTGGAGGTAACGGACTTCCATTCCACTTTCCAAGAAGCAGGGCAGGATCCAGGACCCCTGGGTTATGCCCTTGTACCCAGGGATGATGATGATGATTTTAAGTGGGGAAAAGAGGGTTAAGTGACTTTCCCAGGATCACACAGCTAGTAAGTGTCAAGTGTCTGAGGCCAGATTTGTACTCAGGTCCTCCTGAATCCAGGGTCAGTGCTTTATCACTGCACCACCTAGCTGCCCCCTGGACCTAGGAATTATTGCATTTATTTCACTTGTCTTCCCATTGCCTAACAGTGCCTGGCACACCGCAGGCATTTAATAAATGCTTATTGACTGATTAACTGACAAGTTGCCATCTGGTTTGGGGAAATGAGCAAGGACTCCTAATTTAGAGGTAATGCAAATATTCTAGTGATGTCCCAAGTCACCAGAGGCTTCCAGTAGAAAGCAAAAATGTCTGTTTTCCCACAGAGGTTCTTAACTGGGTTCTGATAACTTAATTTGTTTTTTATAACTGTTTTTCATTCTAATTGGCTTCCTTTGTAATCTTATGCATTGTATTTTATGTATTTAAAAACATTATTCTGAGAAAAAGTCCATAGGGCTGAACAGAATTCCAAAGGGAACCAAGACACAAAAAATCTGTCAAAAACAATTTGCCTTACATAATAATCATCTGTGGCAATGACTAAGCCTTACTTCCTCTGTGCATCTTTTGGGATCTAGCACTGAGCAGGCAGTTAATAAATAATTGTAGAATCAAATAATACTGTGTAAGAGGGTTAAAGGTTCTCTCTCTCTCTCTCTCTCTCTCTGTAAATGACAAAGGACTATATATCTGCAAGCTATTTTTAAAAGCAAAATATATTTTCAGGTGTGAATATTATACAACATATCCTTAATTCCCTGAGGGAGCCAGATGTGATTAAGCAATCACACCAAAAAAAGACACAGAAAGCATATTTACAGGATGACTTATGTGGCACATTAGAGAGGAGACATGAGGTAATATGAAACATCACATTTTCCTTATATTTGAAAGGATAAATTTAAATATGGCCCACTTGTGTGCTCTTAGATGACAAATATTTCAATACTCTGAGGTATCTCTGAATAACAATATTTCATTCAGTCTGTTAATAAACATTTATTATGTGCCAGACATTGTATTAAGGGCTTGGGGCTGTTGTTGTTTGTCCTTTGTTCTTGAAGAGGACTTTGACATTGGAAGGTGATGTCATGACTTGGAGTAAACTGGATTTAAGTGAGGGAGGGCTGTGCAAAATCACCAACCTCACCTGCTTCTTCAGAGCCATATGGGTCCAGTAGACATCAGGACAATTGGAGATGGCCCTGGATGTTTGAGGCAATGAGGGTTAAGTGACTTGCTCAGGGTCACACAGCTAGTAAGTGTCAAGTGTTCAGGCCAGATTTGAACTCATGTCCTCCTGACTTCAGGACCAGTGCTCTATCCACTGTGCCACCTAGTTGCTCCCAAGGGCTGGGAATACTAGTCTCAGAGATCCATGGAATTCTCTCTTTATTGGTGATCAATGTCCTGTGCTCAAGTGGGGTGGTATGGAGTTGGAGAGAAGAGGCATTCAGTCACTTCGCCTTCTTCAGGTCTCTTGAATTTCTTCAAGTTCTTCTTTCCAATTCCACTACACCCAACATTGTCCTCTCCCCCATCCTCCAAAACAGTTCTATCTCCACCAATGTGGAGAGAGTCCCATAGGGATTCAGGTCATTCAAAGAAAGGCAAAAAAAAAAAATAATAGTCCCTGCCTTCAAGGAGCTTAAAATCTAATGGGGGACACAACATGCAAATAATTGTGTACAGACAAGCTTTATATATGATAAATAGGAAATAATCAACAGAGGAAAGGCACTAGAATTAAGAGGGATTGGGACAGGTTTCCTGTAGAAGGTGGGATTTTAGCTGAAACTTAAAGGAAGCCAGAAGGTGAAGATGAAGAGGGAGAATGTTACAGGCATCAGGGACAGCCAGGGGAAATGATCTGAGTAAGGAGATGGAGTATCTTGTTGGAGGGTTAGTGAGGAGGTCAGTGTCATCGGATCCAAGAGTATGTAAGGCATAAGAAGACTGGCAAGGTAATAAAGGTTATAAAGGGCTTTGAATGTCAAATAGAGGATTTCCTATTTAATCCTGGAGGTGATAGGGAGTTAACTGAGTAGTAGGGGATGGCCCGGTTGGACCTGAGCCATAGGAAAATCACTTTGGGGGCTGAATGGAGAGTGGACTAGTGTGGTGGAAGGTAGACCAGCAGGATATCACAATAGTCTTGGCCTAAATGAGGACCTGTATCAGGGTGGTGGCAGTATCAGAAGGAGAAGGGGCATATTTGTGGTGTTTGCAGAGGTAAAATCAATGGGCTTTGGCAACATATTAACTATGGGGGCTGGAGAGAGAGAAAGAAGTCAAGGATCACACAGGGCTTGCTAGCCTGGGAGGCCTGGGAGAAGGGTAGTGTTCTCAGCAGGAACAGGGAAATTTGGAAGAGGGTGAAGTTTGGGGGGAAAAGATAATTTCTCACTTATTTCATAAAGAGAACATCTAGGCAGTTAGTCAACAAGCTTTTATTAAGTGCTTATTACATACCAGACACTGTCTACTGATGTCATGACTTGCAGTCATGACTTTTAAAAAGGAGGGGAGGGGAACAAAGTTTTTACCATAGGGAGCACACATCCAAATATGCAAAATTTATGTACATACAAGGGATTTACAGTATAAGCATAAGGTAATCTCAGAGAGAAGTCCCAAGTGAGCGGGAAGGACATGGGGAAAGCGTGCCTGTGGAAGGTGGAATTTATCATCTTGAGTTTTCAAAGTACTCTGAGAAAGTACTATGAGAAATTTAAGCAGGAACAGGCCACTTTTAGCTGGCAGACTAGGAAAATATTCATGGAACGGGTGGCAAATTAGTTTGATCTTAAATGAAGGGAGAGATTTCAACAAGGGGAGATAGTGGGAAGTCCACTCAAGGAGTTGAAGGATGGTCTCAGTAAAGGGAGAGGTTTTAGAGAACAGGACAAGAAGGAAAAATGGTGAGCAGGACTCTAATTTTGCTGGAATATAGAGTGTAAAGGTAATAGTGTCAGATCTCTGAACTTGAATGCCAGGAAAATACTTTATTTCATAGGCAAAAAGGGGAACAAATCAATTTTATTCAGATGTTTGTTAAGCATTGACTCTGTATAGAGCATAGTTTTTTGTAGGAAGGGGGTCAAGCCTCAGATATATAACTTGGGGTTGTCCTTTCCCATTAAGAGTGATTAGGAGGAGGGGCAGCTGGGTGGCGCAGTGGATAAAGCATTGGCCCTGGATTCAGGAGGACCTGAGTTCAAAGCTGGCCTCAGACACTTGACACTTACTAGCTGTGTGACCCTGGGCAAGTCACTTAACCCCAATTGTCTCACCAAAAAAAAAAAAAAGAGTGATCAGGAGGGGCGGCTAGGTGGTGCAGTGGATAGAGCACCGGCCCTGGAGTCAGGAGGACCTGAGTTCAAATCCGGCCTCAGACACTTAACAATTACTAGCTGTGTGACCCTGGGCAAGTCACTTAACCCCAATTGCCTCACTAAAAAAAAAAAAGTTATCAGGAGTGCAACAGGGGAAACCGGTTTTATTCAGACATTTGTTAACTCTGTATAGAGCATAGTGTTTTGTATCAGTGGAGATATCATGAATAAGTGAAACACACCCTGCCCTTATGGAGTTTATATCCCAGCAGAAGGATAAGATAATATATGATAATAACAAAAGTGTACCCCTTGTCTCTGAGGGCCAATTGCATGGGACTCTGTTCTCATTGGTAGAGACTGATTCCTCAGTGCCCCCCATGCCTGGATGAGGGATAAACAGAATTGTTAAGATTTGGAGAGAAAAGAGGTCAGTTAAGAAAGACTTGGGAGAAAGTTGACATGTAGAGGAGCTGGTACTTTGATCACGTCCTATTCCAGCTTACAACATTAGAGACTTTAGGGAATTTCTCCTGGATGAAAGCTGGGTTCTCCCTCAGTTTGAGCTGCTTCACTCCCAAGGGAAAAGCTCAACTTATTCTATGTATTATCAGACATATAGTCTCATGTGTATACTTTTAAAATTTTGTTTGTTACCTGTTTGGATAAAGACCTTCTTTACTATTGGTTATCTGTGTTCATTATGGAACTGGCATCTAGTAGGAAGGGATCAAGCCTCCTAATATATATCTGGGGGTCCTCCCTTACCCATTAAGAGTGATCAGGAGGTGCAATTGGACCTAAAATTGACTTCCCATAAGGCTAAAAAATATTTAAGGGACCAGATAGATAGTATTCTAGTCCAGTGCCTCTTATCTTTCTGGAGAGCAGAGTAGCCTCTTGTCCCAATGTCCTGCTTGCCCTCCTGGCAGGAATCAAAGTCTCCCTTGGAGAAGGGAAGGGGAGGAGACTCTAGAGACTATTTTTTCTTGCTTCCCATAGAGCCACCTCCAGACAGATATATGGGCACATCTAGTCTACATATGTCAAACTTCAGCACATCCCAGCATACAAATACACACCCCTGAGCAAGACATAGGAGATATTAGAGAAACGTGAAGTCAGTCCTCAGTGCAAGTTTTTGAGAAGGGAAATGAATGCAAACTTTAAACTTCTTTTTTTTTTTTCCCCTAGGGCAATGAAGGTTAAGTGACTTGCCCAGGGTCACACAGCTAGTAAGCATCAAGTGTCTGAGGCCAGATTTGAACTCAGGTCCTCCTGAATCCAGGGCCGGGCTGGTGCTTTATTCACTGCACCACCTAGCTGCCCCTAAACTTCTTTATTAGAAAGATTATTTTGGCAGCTGACTCCTTTCTTCAGAACACATCTGGAATACGATGCTCAGTTCTGTTTAGGAAGAGCACAGATAAGATAAAGCACATCCAACGGAGCACAACAAGGATGGTTAAGGGCATCAACTTTATACTATATGAGGATGAGTGGAATGAACTGCTTGAAATTGAACCTGAAAAATAGAACACTTGGTGGAGGTGGGGGTGGGGTGGGGTGGGGCTAGCAGCCGTTTTTTGAGTACTTCAAGGGCTGTCATGAAAGAGAGATTAGGTTTGTTGTGTCTCAAGAAGCCAGAGGAAGGGACAATGGATGAGGGTGGCAAGGAGATAAATTTAGTCTTGATAGGAAAAACTTTCAACCCAGAGCAATCCAAAAGTAGAATGGGCTACCTGGAGGTCTTCAAGCAAAGACTGGATGACCACTTGGGTGAGTGGTAGATTTTTTTTTTTTTTTTTGAGGTTGGCCTAGATGGCTCCTGTTCACTTGCAAATTTTGTTAATGTATGAAGGGTGAATGGAAGAGATTGGGGGAATTGAGGAAAGGAGGAAGGAGGGAGGGAGGGAGAAAGGTCGGTTAAGAGACTATTGTATTGGAAATCAAGGGGGGACGGCTAAACAAGTTGTGGTATATGAATGTAATGGAATACTATTGTGCTATAAGAAATGATGAGCAGGAATTCAGAGAAACCTGGAAGGACTTGATGTGGGATGGTAATTTGGGGTCAAATTGATCGTGAGTTGTTCCAAAAGAATTACAAGACTCAGTGACTCAGTTTCCCAAGTTTTATTGCAATACTGTGGGTGACCACAGGGAGAGAACCAGAATTATCTCTCGAATAAGGAAAGGAAAGACAGTTATATTTATAGTATGGATAAATTGATTATCAGTCTTGTCATGGGGTGCAGAGCACCCCAGAATTTCTCTGGGGGCACATCAAGGAATCTTCTCCTAGAGAAACTAAACCAGAGGACAGATAAGCCTAGAGAGATAAGCGGAACCAAATCGGACTGAGCTAGCTTTGGATTCCCACCCTTCATTCTGGTCTCCCTTGGGTGTGGCTGCAGCCTTTGTGTCCTGAAGAGAGAGCCACCCCTCACTGAATTCCTCTAGTCACTACCAGTGGGGGATGGTCCTCCACTCCTCACCCAATTCCCCCGGCTACCCCCAGTGGGGGATGGTCCTCCCTCACTAAGGAATTTTTCATAAGCAGATGGTCCACCCCCATCAGTCCTCTATAAAAGTACCTTCCAGTCTCTTGTTTGAGGAGTTTGGTACCTCTGAGCCATGTGCTTTGTGCCAATCTCCCCATGAGAAGTCCAAGGATTTCTTTCATGGTTTCCCTTCCCCCACCCTTCCCTTCCCTTGCTCCTAAATAAACTACCACCTTATCCTAACTACTTTCTGTGTGCAAGAGGGTGTAATTCTTTAAAGAGGAATTCCTAAGAACACCAAACCCCAATCCCCTACCCAACCCATATCCCATTTCCCCCCATTACAGTCTCATTATAATAATCTCCACCTTGGGGAGGTACAGGGGAGGGCCTGTCCTACTCATAATATTCTCCACCTAGGGGTGTTACAGGGGAGGGCTTATCCTAATTTGGAGTTCCTGAGGTCCTAAACCAACCCCCGAGGGGGGTACCTTTTTCAGTGGGGGTGTGTTTTGGGGGTTTACATGTCATAAGGTGAATCTGGGGAAAAATTTGGCCTTTTCTGCACATGTCTCTTTCTGATTCCCATGGCTAGTTTCAAAAAAAAATCATTTTTCTTTAGAATTTCTATTGCCTTGTCATTTTAGTCTAAGGTCATCATGGACTTTGTTCCTGTTATGGACACTGATTTCTGTGGGTACAAGAACCTAGTATAAGTTATCCATTAACTGGGGTCTGACTCCCTTTTAGAGCTAATATCTGAATTAGACCTTGGGTCTTGGGTTTTTCTATTAACTCTTTTTTGCCTGATACATCAGACTTACATGATGCTGACCGAGAGGAGTAGAACCAGGAGAACATTGTACACAGTAACAGCAACATTGTGCGATGAACAGTGATGATGGACTTGACTCTTCTCAGCAGTGCAACAATCAAAAACAGTTTCAAGGAACTCATTATGGAAAATGTTCTCAACATCCAGAAAAAAGAACTGTGGATTATAATGAGATTGGACCTTAATGTTTCTACTTTTGAGCTGCTTTTTCCTTCTTCTTTGAGGTTTTTCCCTTGTGCTCTGATTCTTCTTTCACAAGATGACTAATGCAGAAATATGTTTAATGTGATTGCACATATGTAACCTATATTGGATTGCTTTCCATCTTGGGGAGGAGGAGGGAAAGAAGGGTGGGAGAAAAATTTGGAACTAAAAATCCTATGAAGACAATTTTGAAAACTATCCTTATATGTAACTGGAAAATAATAAAATACTTTTATTTATTAAAAAAAGAGGCTAGGGGCAGCTAGGTGGCGCAGTGGATAGAGCCTTGAATTCAGGAGTACCTGAGTTCAAATCCTACCTCAGACACTTAACACTAGTTGTGTGACCCTGGGCAAGTCACTTAACCCCAATTGCCTCACTAAAAAAAAAAAAAAGAGGCTAATGTAAGGGAAGCTAGGTGGCACAGTGGATGAAGCACCAGCCTTGGATTCAGGAGGACTTGAGTTCAAATCTAGCTTCAGACACTTGACACTTACTAGCTGTGTGACTCTGGGCAAATCACTTAACCCTCATTGCCCTGAAGAAAAAAAAAGAGGCAATTGTAAAGAATATCCTGGGAATTAATGGGAAAAAATGCAAAGGAATGTATCAGATTTAAAACTATATTATAAAACAGCAATCATTAAAACTATCTAGAACTGGCTAAGAAACAGAGAGGAGAATCGGTGGAATAGGTTAGGCACACAAAAAACACAGCAGTAAATGAATATAGCAATCTCCTGTGTGATAAACCCAAAGACTTTAACCTCCAGGATAAGAACTCACTATTTGACAAAAACTGCTGGGAAAACTGGAAAATAGCATGGCAAAAACTAGGCATAGACCAACATCTTATACCATACACCAAAGATCTAGACATAAAGGGTGATACCATAGGCAAATTAGAAAATGAAAGAATAATTTACTTGTCAGAACTGTAGAGAGGGGAAGAATTTATGACCAAAGATGAAATAGAAAACATTATGAAATGTAGAGTGGATAATTTTGACTCCATTAAATTAAAAAAGGTTTTGCACAAACAAAACCAATGTAAACAAGATTAGAAGGAAAGCAGAAAGCTAGGAAACAATTTTTATAAACAGTGTTTCTGATAAAGGCCTCATATCTAAAATATGTAGGAAACTGAATAAGATATATAAGAATACAAGTCATTCCCCAGTTGAGAAATAGTCAAAGGATATGAACAGTCAGTTTTCAGGTGATGAAATTAAAACTATTGATAGCCATATGAAAAAATGTTCTCAATCACTACTGATTAGAGAAATGTAAATTAAAACTACTCTGAGGTACCACCTCACACTTATCCAATTGACTAATATGATAAAAAAGGAGAATGATAAATGTTGGAGAATATGTGGGAAAATTGGAACACTAATGCACTGTTGGTGGAGCTGTGAACTGATCCAACCATTCTGGAGAGCAATTTGGAACCATGCCCAAAAGACTTTAAAACTGTACATACCCTTTGAGGTAGCAATACTAGATCTATATCCCAAAGAGATCATAAAAAATGGAAAAGGACCCAACGTGTATGAAAATATTTATAGCTGCTCTTTTTGTGGTATCAAAGCATTAGAAACTGAGGAGATGCCCATAAATTGGGGAATGGTTAAACAAGTTGTGGTATATGAATGTAATGGAATACTATTGTGCTGCATGAAATAAGTAGATGGATTTAGAAAAACCTGGAAAGAGCTACGTGAACTGATGCTGAGTGAAATGAGAAGAACCAAGAGAACATTGACAACAGTATCAACTGTGATAGACTTAACTCTTAGCAGTACAATGATCCAAGACAATGCCAAAAGACTTATGGTGGAAAATGCTCTCTTCATTCAGAAAAAAAACCCAACAAAACAAAACTATGGAGTCTACAAACTGAAGCATACTATTTTCACTTTTGTTGTTGCTTTTTTGTTACTGTTCTTGTTTATTTTGGGGGGGGCAGGGCAATGGGGGTTAAGTGACTTGCCCAGGGTCACACAGCTAGTAAGTGTCAAGTGTCTGAGGCCGGATTTAAACTCAGGTCCTCCTGAATCCAGGGCCATAGCTTTAGTAGCAGCCCCCTTTGTTTATTCTTTCTTGTGTTTTTTTTGTTTTGTTCTGATTAATGTGGAAATATGTTTAACATTATTGATTTGTTTTGGTTTTGGTTTTTTTGCAAGGCAGTGGGGGTTAAGTGACTTACCCAGGGGCACACAGCTAGTAAGTGTCAAGTGTCTGAGGCTGGATTTGAACTCAGGTACTCTTGATTCCAGGGCTGGTGCTCTATCCACTGTGCCACCTAGCTACCCCCAACATTATTGTAATGTATAATCTATATCAAATTGCTTGCTGGCCTTGGGAGTGGGGAGGGAAGGGAAGATGGGAGAAAAATTTGGAACTCAAAAAATATCTTTACATATAATTGAGAAAAATAAAAAATAAAAATAAAATAGGAAAAAACCCTCAAAAACAAACAAACAAACAAGAGGCTATTGTAGCCCCGGTTAGAAGAAATGAAGGTTTTACTTGATATGTGTCATGGGGGAAATGGTTGGTGTGGGGGGTCCTTAGGAATTCCTCTTTAAAGAATTACACCCTCTCACACACAAATCCAATTAGAATAAAATAATATTTTATTTAGGTGCCAGAAAAAGGAAACCAAGAGAGAAGTCCTTGGACTTTTCTCATGGGGAGATGGGTCACAGACCTGGTTCTCTGAGATACCTATCTTCCTGAACAGGAGAAAGGCCTTAGCTTTTATAGATAGTAGATGGGGTGATCACCTGAGTCCTTATTGGGGGTAGGCTGGGAGAAATTGAGTGAGGGGAGGGTGATCACCACCTGACAATGGAAAGTTCCCTTTGGGGGTGGGGAAAGTTTGAGTGAAGGCTTGAATGAGAGGACTTCTGGAGTTATCTCTACCCCCTTGGCACCACTCAGGCAGCAGCCATGCCTAAGAAGATTATCTCCCTGAGTGGTGGGGGAGACTGACTTTTTTAGGTGTGTCTGTGTCTGTCTTTTGTTTAGCTTCTCATAGGAGAAGGTTCCCTGAGTTCCCTCAGAAAACTTCTGAGGTACCTCAGGCTCATAACAGTATGGAGTAGAGATCTCCATATCTCCAGATAGATGTGAGAAAATTTTCACTGGCAGCCTTAGGTTGATAGGATTTAACAACAGATTCGATTTGGTGAGGGTTAGGGAAAAGAGGAGTGAAAGATGACTGACATTTGAATGTATATAGCTAGAAGCATGGTGGTAAAATAAGCAGAAATCGGAAGATGTAAACGAGAAGTAGGGTTTGGTGGTGGTGTGGTTTTTTTTCAGTAAGATGAATAAATAAACGGTTTTGAAAAAAGCCTTATGTGTCTTTGATCATATGGTACCTCCAAGGATCTTTCATATCTTACCTTTGGTTGGAAAACAGACAATATTATTACTCCAACAACCCAGAATGGCACTTAAAAATACCCTTAAAGTATCATGTAGTGGATGTCTGCCAAGAGGAGTTAGGTAAACCCTGCCCCATTCATGTAGATTTTACACAGGTAGATTGTGACACAATGTGCATATTGAGGCATGGGCTGATGGAGACAGAAATGAAGATGAAAATTTACTAAGTCTTATGTGAACTCCAAGAAAGGCCTGTATTGTATCTGTGTTCCATAGGGAGTTGGAACCAAAAACAGGAGGGAATGATGACCTGGCAACAAAACAATGGAACTCTAAATCTAGAGAGAAAGTTTGGTATTGCAGAAACAAAGAACTGAGGATGAGAGATGGGGCTGAACAAGAAGTAGAGAGAGGGGTATGGGGCGGCTAGGTGGCGCAGTGGATAAAGTACTGGCCCTGGATTCAGGAGTACTTGAGTTCAAATCCAGCCTCAGACACTTGACACTTACTAGCTGTGTGACCCTGGGCAAGTCATTTAACCCCCATTGCCCTGCAAAAAAAAAAAAAGAAGAAGAAGAAGAAATAGAGGGGTAAACCTGTGCTTTATCCTTGGTTGGTCCTATCAATTGTGCAGACTTGGAGTGGGGAGTTTGAGTTGCTGTTGAAGCCATGATGTGCTTCTATAAGTTAGGACTATAAAAGTCCTTGTGGGAATTGGGAGAAATTTTTTTGCATATCCTTTTGATTTTTTTATAATATGTAAGTAAATATATTCTTATGTTCTCTCAACACTCCTATCCAGTGATATGTAATTTCTGGATCTTAAGAAAAAGCCTAACCCTTTTACAACTCCCATTTCCTGTTCGTTCATTTCCAAGATTATCTCCCCAATATACACTCCAGATCTGTCTGCCCTCTTCTACAGAGCTGTCTGGAATTCCCATTCCATAAAAAAACGCATTTCCCCTTCATCTTAGATCTCTTCCTTTCATGTGCCCTCCCTTTCTGGCCATTCAGAGAGATTTGGGCCCTCCGCAATGACCCGAAGTCCATGGCCACTCTCTTCCCTTATTATGAAGGGGGAATCAGAATACTTGCTCCCCATTGCCACTTCTAGACTCTACCACCATCACTCAGCAACCTCTCCCCCTAAGCAGCCTGAATCCCTTTGAAGTTCATTTTGCCCAAATTTAAAAAAAATTCGAATCCTCATCACAGTTATTTATTCACCTGCCTCCAGCAAATTCTCTTTCTTTTCTCACCAAGTTTACTACTTGACTCACAAGTCTTTATCTCCAACCCATCTCTAGCCTTTATATTAGGGGACTTCAAAGTAAATGCTGATGTTCCTGCAAACACTCTGATAGTTTCTTGATCTATTCAACTCATGACAAATATACTCCTTTAGCCCCACCCTTGATCTTACCAAATCAGTTGCTAGATCTTGTCAATTCTATTTCCATAACTATCTCCATATCCATCATACTTGTCCCCTTTACTCATACAGCCACCACCTACTTCAAGCTCTCATCACCTTTTAATAATAATAATGATAATAGCTTTTATATAATGCTTACTATGTTCGAGGCACTGTGTTAAGCACTTTACAATTATCTCATTTGATCTTCACAACAATTCTGGGAAGTAGCTGCTATTATTATCCCCATTTTACAAATGAGAAAACTGAGGCAAACTGAGGTGCGGTGACTTACCCAGGGTCACACAGCTGGTAAGTGTCTGAGATCAGATTTGAACTCAGGTCTTCCTGACTTCTAGACTTATCTGCTTTGCCCGCTACCTCCACCTTTTGCCTTGACCTACACAATAACCTCCTAACTGGTTTTTACCTTATGTCTCTTCCCTTTCCTGTTCATTCTCCATACAACTATTCCTTAAGCATAGATCTGGCCATGGCATTCTCCTGATATAAAAGCTGTAGTAGATCATAGGGAGCTACGATTTCTAAGATAAATTATGAAGTGCTGAGCATTGAAAGCTTTTCATAAGCTTGCTTCAACCTTCCTTTCCAGGGTTATTACACATAACTCCCCTTCACACCCTCTACAATCCAGTCAAATTGGCCCTTTTGCTATTCCTGGTCCCTACCACTCCATTTCCTGTCTTCTTGGTTCCCACCCTGGTTGTCCTCCATGCTTAGAACGCACCTCCTCCCCACCTCTGTCGATCGGAATCAGTCTTTCTAAAGACTCAGCTCAATCACCTTGTTCTGAGACCGTTGAGACTTTTCTTGTTACTAATACCACTACCACTCCACCTCCCACTCCTCCACCAAAATCACCTAGCATCTATTTCATATTTATGTTGTATATAAATACATTTGTACATGTTTTCTCCTCTGATAGAATGTAAGCTTCTTGAGGGCAGAACCTTTTTTTTTTTTAACTTTTGTCTTTGAATTCCTAGTGCCCAGCACAGTGTTGGGTACACAAGTGCTTAATAAATCCTTGTTAATTGCTTGATGATTTTATGTTAGCCTGAGTGCTTGCAAGTAAAAGTACTTTTCTGGGGTGAAAATGAGCCTGAAAACTGAAGTTTTCAGACCTTCCTTGGCTTTCCTTGGGAGATACAAACCAGAGAAAATTTATGGGAAGCACTCCTAAAATTCTTTTTGGCTACTCCTGTCACAAGGGACAGAGTTACTTACAGTCAGTAAAAATCTGAAAGATTAGAAAACTCCCTCCCTCCGAAAACAAAACAAAATAACTATTGTTGCTATTATTGAATTAGCAACAAATGGAACCGACTAACTTTTAGGAGGTTCCCAAGTTACCTGACCGGTTATTAAGTATATTATTGTATACTTTAAAGCTCTATGTTTTCATTCCCTCTAGGAGACCCTTTGTATAGGAGGAATTTTTTAATCCAGATAAGAGGTAATAAAAATCTAAAGTTAGGCACTGGAAATGGGACTTGAGAAAAGACTTTGGATGTAAGAGCGATTTCCAAGGTATAAATCAAGAGGACATGGCAACTGATTGGATATTGCCAAGGTTTAGGTTTCCCTAATACAGAAAAACAGTGGAAAAAAATGTCAGTGGCAGCAGCATCCTTCTAGTTCCAGGTGCACAGCTATTGAATCTGAGAACATACAGTGTTGCTTGCTCCACTTCCCTCCATTTCCTGCTTCTTTTTTTTGGAGACTGAATAAAGACCATAGTGCTAAGTCTGAATTGGAAAGCCGTGGTGAGAGCATCTGGACTTAAATCCATCTGAACAGCACTCTGTGGCTCTTCTGAAATGCTTTATCCAGATGCAAAAATCTGAGTCCAATTCCATTTTGACTGGGAGAGAGGAATTAGTTCATACCTGAGGATAAATCTCCTGAAATATCTGTATCCCTTTCATGTCAGAAAACCTGTACACACACAAAGTATCCAGCTTTGTGGTGTGGCTATCTGCATTGTTTGATATATGGTGGTGGAAATGCAGCCTGAGGGAATTAGGGACTAGCATAAAGACATTCATTATGTTTTATCCATTTGCTATTCATGGATATTTGAATGTGAACCAACATAATAAACCCTATGGAAACTGTGTTGTAGTTAGTTTATGAGGTGCAATGCCTAGTAAGCCTAATTCTCTCTCCAGCTTCCATATATGGGAGTAGGACCAGGTTGATCCAAGGTCTCCTAGAATGGCCAGTTAGCCTTTTATTTTTAACTAATAAAGCAGAATAGAATAGTAGAAAGATCATTGACCTCGGAGGCCCAGTACTGACCTAAACATCTAGTCTTCCCACTAGCTGTCCTTCATGCTTGGAAAGTTTTGCCCCCTAAGCTCTGCCTCTTAGTTTCTCAGGCCCCCTTCATGACTCAGTCCTTCTACAAGACTTTTCTGTTCCCCCTAGCTACTAAAGCATTCCCCATTCAGATTATTTCACTTCTACTCTCTATATTCTTGCAAGGCTATAGTTATTTACAAGTCATTTCCCCTATTAGTATGCTCTGCGAGTCCTCAAGGCTTTATTTAGTATAGTAAAATCCTTGATGACTGATTGACTTGTCTATCTTTGTGACCCTGAACAAACTGCTTGCCCTGAACTTCAATTTCTTCATTTGTAAATAGAGGGGATTACATTTGACTTGCTTTGGACATGGGATAGACAGATGGTGCAATGGATAATGCCAGGCCTGGAATAAGGAAGACTCATTTTTCTAAGTTCAAATCTGGCCTCGGGCACATACTAGCTGTGTGACCCTGGCAAGTCACTTAACCTTGTTTACCTCAGTTTCCTCATCTGTAAAATGAGCTAGAGAAGGAAATGGCAAACCATTCCAGTATCTTTGCCAAGAAAATCCCAAATGAAGTCACGAAGAGTCAGACACCACTGAAACGACTGAACCACAAAAATGGACAAGGCACTATGTTAGGTGCTGAGGATTTTTCAAAAAATCTTTCCCCTCATGGAATTTCACTTTATTGGGGAGGGGAGAAGTGGACAACAGGTATATAGATAAATAAAATCAAAGTAGCTATATAAACTCCTCTGAACTTTAGAACTCCAAGTTTGCAAACTCAAGCGACTGCAAGGGTGGTAGTACTATCAACAAAACCAGGGAAATTTGAAGGAGGGATGGGTTTGGGGGGAAGTATAATGCAATTAGCAATTGCATTATATTTGGACTTTATGTATATGTATGTGCACACATATGTATACATATACATATATTCATAGGGAAGATATATGGCAAAGGGGTAACTAACATCTCCTTGCCAATTTTGACTTCCTATAACTCCTGCATAACTCCATGTGAAGTGTTATTCTCTCTCCTCTCAGCCCATTTACTAAATTCAAAATATACTTTAAAACTAATCTCCTTTATATTCACTCTGTAACTCCAGGACCCTTCATCATTTACCATACCATTCTGAACACAAACAACTTCCTACCTTCCCCAAAGGATCCTTAAAAGAGTGTCTGCAAAGGCAGAGCTGGTATCTCTCTTTAGTGGATCATCAAGTGAAAAGAACAATTTTTAATCTAGTAGGAGAGAAACATGGACAGCTAGGTGGCACAGTGGATTAAGTGCTGGGCCTGGAGTCAGGAAAACTTATCTTCCTGAGTTCAAATCTGGCCTCAGACACTTACTAGCTATGTGACCCTGGGTAAGTTACTTAACTGTTTGCCTTAGTTTCCTCATATGTAAAATGAGCTAGAGAAAGAAATGGTAAACCACTCCAGTATCTTTGCCAAGAAAACCCCTAATGGGGTCACAAAAAGTCAGACATGACTGAAATATCTGAACAACAACTACAACAACAAAGGAGAGAAATGTCATTCATATACACTCCCCACCTCCTACCTCTTTTTTTCTTTCTTCTTTTAAGTTACTGGGTCTGGTTTATCTTTTATTAGGTTTTTGTTTTGCGGTTTTGGGGTTTTTTTGCAAGGCAATGAGGGTTAAGTGACTTGCCCAGGGTCACACAGCTAGTAAGTGTCAAGTGTCTGAGGTCAGATTTGAACTCAGGTCCTCCTGAATCCAGGGCTGGTGCTTTATCCACTGTGCAACCTAGCTGCCCCAGGTCTGGTTTATCTTGATGTTATTTGGAATTTTTACATTTCTTTCTGTTTCTACCTGGATGTTCAGGTGGCTCCTCAAACATCCCAAACCAAATCCATCATGTCTCTCATTCCAAATTACTTTGTACTTTGTACTCTTTCCCTTCCCCTCTTTCTTCCTTCTTTTTCTATAATTTAGTTGGTTTGCAAACTCCCTGGAAGGCCACTCCCTCTATCAATGTAGATCAGCAGTCGTTCTGTAAGGTATGGTCTTAGAGAATTGTAGTTTTTATACACTTAATTTTTTTTTTTCATTTGGAGGAAATTGGAGTTAAGTGACTTGCCCAGGGCTACACAGCTAGTGTCTGAGGCTGGATTTGAATTTAGGTCTTCTTGACTCCAGGGTCAGTGCTCTATCCACTGTACCACCTAGCTGTCCCTTTATTATACATTTTAGTAATTTTCTGATATTATATCTCCTACATTGAATCTAGTAAAGCAACTAACCTAGGATCATACAACTTGTAGGTATCAGAGTCAGAATTTGAACTCAGATCTTCTTAATTCCAAGCTCATTCCACAGTGCCACCTAGCTGTCTCTTCCAAGAGTGGGATGTGGGTTAGCCAAGATACAGAGTGCTCACCTGCCTGGTCTTGCTGAGACATTAAGAGAGACAAAGTCTAGTATATCCTGGAGGGAATGGTCCTCATTCCAAATGTGAAGTTCTCAGAAGTCCATGTAGCCTATGAACCATGGATGAAAAACCATTCAGCTTGGAGGTGTAGGAGAGTAAGGTCTCTATCACAAATGTATATGTCTTTGGTGTCTCTGGCTGCTATGTTTCATGTCACTAAACATCATGTCAACTACTATACTTTGCTGACCTCTGACTCTAAAGATTCCTGGAAAACTATTGTGATAAACCAGCGACTTTCCTTAGCACTGACAGTGCTCTGTGCAAATTACTTCTCCCTTAACTTAGCTTCTCTAAGGATATGGAGAATATGGCTTCTGCCTTTGGGCCCACTAATTATGAATAAGGACGTCATGACTCTGTAGCCTTCAGCACCCCCAGAGGGCCTTCCCTGGATCATTCTAGTTAGAGAAAGGAGACCAGCCATGATAGGGCATGGTTTTCTCTCTTCCCTACCTAAAATAAATCTCTATTCCTTTCCAGCCATAACAATACAGGAGGAAAGGAAGGAAACAAGTGTTTATTAATCTCATACATTCTAACAAGGGAAGATAACACACCAAAAGGAGCTGAAAAGGGAAGGAGGGGAATAAGTAGTTGACTGGCTTGGTGATTTGATTGTGAAGTCCTCAGTGGCAGGAATAGGTTGGGGACGAGAACAAAGACAGGCTGGCCTTGAGCCCTTCCACAAAGTAGACGCTTTGGGAGAAATTCATCAGTGGGAGATGGGGCCAGGCCTTGGGGTAAACAGGCCAAAGCTGTGGTAGATTTGTGCAGAGCAAGAAGTTGCTGAGGAAAGTTCCAGGATGAGCTAGCAGTAGGGAAGGAATGGTTCTGAAGATCAAAGCCCTTTCACAACCACCAAGGTCCTTTTATAACTCTTAAATTCTGGACAAGTCCTTTTGTGCTTCTGTTTCACTATCCTCTCCTGCTTTTTCATGTGTCTATGGATGGTTTTGGGGGGGGTAAATTAAGTGTGTGTTTGTATGTGTGTGTGGTATATTGGGGATATCTATCTATATATCTATATGTGTATATATATATATACATGTATATTTATATATCAGTAATTTGAAAAGATATGATTTTGTGCACATGGGAGTTTTTGGTGTTGCAACTCCCTCCACCAATACACATTATAACTTCTCAATAATTTATAGTCTTAGGGTGTTCCCTCTGAGAAGTTAAGCAATGGTTTTATCATTACCCAGCTAGAAAATATCTGAATCAAGACCTGAATCCAGGTATTCCTAACAGTCAGTCTAATACTGGATCCACTCCTCTTCCCTGCCTCTCTAATATTGCCTATATTGAAATTATATTTACTGGCCTTACTATGACAAGGCTTAAGTTATGTGAAGTCTCGGAATTTCCAACTTGGTTAGTTTTATTTGTTTATTTTTATGCCTACTGAAGAAAGACCAGAGGAAAATATCCCCAGCTATTAAAGCTAGTTAAAAAAAAATTGAGCAGTCAAGACCCATATTTCTCCATATGAAAAGTAGAGACACCTACTGATGATGCTCATGTGTTTGGGTGGTCTCTTCTAGTGGAACTTAAGAATCAAAGGCTTTGGTTCCTTATGTCATGGGGCGCAGAGCACCCCAGAATTTCTCTGGGGCACACCGAGGAATCTTCTCCTTGAGAAACTAAACCAGAGAACAGATAACGCCTAGAGAGATAAGCTGAACCAAACCAGACTGAGCTAGCTTCGGATTCCTACCCTTCATTCTGGTCTCCCTTACTCTGGAGAGATAAGTTTGGGTGTGGCTTCGGCCTTTGTGTTCTGAGGAGGGATCCATAGCCACCCCTCACCCAATTCCTTTAGTCACTACCAGTGGGGGATGATCCTCCACTGCTCACCCAATTCCCCCAGCTACCACCAGTGGGAGATGGTCCTTTCTCACTAAAGGAACTTTTCACGGGCAGATGGTCCACCCCCATCAGTCATCTATAAAAGTACCTTCCAGTCTCCTGTTCGAGGAGATTTGGTACCTCTGAGCCATGTGCTTTATGCCAAATCTCCCCATGAAAAGTCCAAGGATTTCTTTCATGGTTTCCCTCCCCCCACCCTTCCCTTCCCTTGCTCCTAAATAAACTATCACCTTGTTCTAACTAAGTTTTGTGTGCAAGAGGGTGTAATTCTTTAAAGAGGAATTCCCAAGAACCCCAACCCCAACCCGTACCCCATTTTCCCACTATATCACTTAACAGATCTGATAACTCTTTTGATCCTCTAGGGACAGTCACAGTTTGGGTTTCTTATGGGAAGTAATATAGTGGTGATTGAGTAGGTAGATCGTGATTCTTCATTATCAATGTACTCTTGTGCTTGAACTGTGGTGGAGCCTTCTAAGTTTGTATTGTTCTAATCAACTGCAGTCAGACACATTGTATTTTGACCCCCAACATAGTGATGTCATTTTGGACCTCTTCAAGAATGAAGGACAACTCTCTAAACCAGACACTACTATATATCCCATGGGATAGATTTTTTTTTTAGATGACCAGTTTTCATTTTATTTGCATGAGCTGATTCCCTCAGCCAACTGAAAAATAGTAATAATTCATATTGATTTGCATTTGACGTTTCATATGGCAAACAGATGTTTTGGTGTTTGCTGTAAAGATGCAGCATTTTCTAAAATAAAAGTTATGCTTTAAAAAAAATGAAGGCTGTGCCCCTCCAGAGTTTTCTCCCTACAATTTCCTTTAGTTGTCAAGAAAATACCACCCAAACCCTGGCCAATTTGAAAATTGGACCTGACGTGCATTTGCTATGTTTTTTTCTTCATGGAAGTTTGTTTCTAAGTAATGAAGGGCTAGTTTCCTTTGATTGCAGCTTAAAAACACTAGCTTCATTTTGCTGTAGTCATCCTACTGGGTTTAAGGTTTCTACTACTGGGAAAAGTCATTTCTGTGGGCCTGTGTACTGTTGGCTTCATAAAGATGGTGGTTTTAATAAACCAAACGTGCTATATGTTGCTCTGCAGCTCATGTTTATAAAATGATGAGACCACCCATAGTGTGGCAACCATACAATAAAAGAGCCCAACTTGCCTTCCTGTAGCCCACCCAGGCACTTTCCAGGGGATAGAATAGGCTCCACATTCCAGAAACTCAGTCAGCCACAGGGCAAAGGCTTTCTTTTTCTAAAAGAACCAGCATTTTCAGCAATGTCGTTGGAAGGCAAGTTGTTCATATTACCATTGACCCCAAGACGTCCAGTAAATGTGAGAATGACAGGTGTAGGGAGAGAGGGGAAGACATGTGTGTAGAGACAGGGGTAGTTCCCAACTCTCAGTCAATGAGAATTCATTAAGTTCTTAGGCACCAAGCATCATGCTAAGTCCTGGGCAGACAAAGAAAACCAAACGAGGTTCATTACCTTCAACGAACTCACGTTATAATGGGAGAGCCAACAAATAAATGGGTACTTACAAGGTATACACAGAGTGGATGGAAAGCAGTCTGAAAGGGCAAGGCAGTAGCAATGGGAATATTGGGAGGAGGGAAAAGGTATGGACCAGAAAAGACCTCCCATTGCAGGTAGGATCTGAGCTAACCTTTCAGGGCAGGTTTTTCAGAGAAAGGCACTCCAGGTTCCCAATACTTGCCTGATGGATCTGAGAGGGAAAGGATAGCTGGATGAGTAGAGTTCAGGGCAGGTCAAATCCTTTCATTTCTTTTATTCAAGACCTTCTGATAGTGGAGTCATATCACGCTACCCAACTATTAGGTATGTGTCATAATAGTATGGGTATGTTGGGTATTCTGAGTAGTCACTACTTAGGAAAGGAACAGTCAGAGACAGTTAAACTCCACTGGAAACCCAGATGTGTTGCAACCAGGTCTGTTAGCTTTCACTCTTGGAGATTCCTTGGTGCCTTCATACCTATTTCTAGCATGGGTGGTACTGCAGTGCAGAGGTGTCAGCCTTGGTATTCTTCTCCCTGATCTATCCCATCAGCTAATAAGGATCTTGCCCCGAGGGCTGTTTGACTGGTGGAAGCCTGAGCCTTACCAATGGCAGGAAGTATTCAAATGACCCAGAGGGAGGACACAGGGCGAGAACTGAGAGGTTGGGGAGATTTTTGACCTTTTGTTTCTCCAGATGAATTTCATTATTATTTTTTCTAGCTCTATAAAATAATCCTTTAGAAATTGTATTAGCATGGCACCGAGTCAGTAAATTAAGTGATATAGTATTGTCGTTTTTATGAAATTGGTTCAGCTTCCCCATGAGAAATGAACATTTCTCCAATTTTTTAAGACTTAAGAACTCTGATCAATGGAACAACCAGTCATGATTCCAGAGGAGCAATGATGCAGCTTTGTACCCACCTCCTGAGAGATCACAGACTCAGTATAAAGAATGAGACATACATTTGTTTTTTGGACTTGGCCAATGCAGTAATTTATTTTGCTTGACTATGCAAATTTATTAAAAAAGGGTTTTGCTTTTCTTTTCTTTTTCTCAGTAGGGGGTTATGTGGGAGGGAGAGAAATGCTATTTGCTAAAAAAAAAAAGTAGATGGGGATGGAATGGTACAGAGTGTCAACAGTACAAATTCATCATAACAAACAACAAAGAAAACTGGTTATTCTGGGATGCAGATGCCTTGTGGGAACTAAGGAGAGTCACATAGAGTCAGCAGAAGCCATATATTCACAGGCATTAGAACCCAAATGTAATCATTATGGAGAGACCTACGAAAAGTGAGTATACCCAAACAGCTATGTGCAGGTAGCACAGCTGGGGCATTTTCTCATCAGTTCCCATTTTCAATGGAGACAGCATAGAAGGAAGGAAATAAACATATTCCTGTGTGCCAAGCATGGATTGCGTTAAGCACTTTACAATTATTATCTTATTTGATTCTCACAAGAACCCTAAGAGGTGAGTTCTATTATAATCCTTATTTGATAGTTGAGGAATCTGAGGCAGGCAGAAATTAAGTGACTTGCTCAGGGTCACACAGGAAGTGAGTGTCTGAGACTAGATTTGAACTCAGGTCTTCCTTACTCTGCGGGAGTTAGGTGGCACAGTGCATAGAGTGGTGGGCCTGAAGTTAGGAAGACTCATCTTCCTGAGTTCAAATCTGGCCTCATACACTTACTAGCTGTGTGACCCTGGGCAAGTCACTTAATTCACTTTGCACCTCAGTTTCCTCATCTGTAAAATGAGCAGGAGAAGGAAACGGCAAACCACTCCAATCTCTTTGCCAAGAAAACTCCAAATGGCGTCACAAAAGAGTCAGACATGAATGAAGCAGCAGAGCAACAACAAAACTTCCTTACTCCAGGCCCATCACTCTGTCCATTGTACCACTTGGCACCATGAATCTTCTCGTATCAGTGTCAGAAACTATTTTGCCTCTAGTGACTTAATGCCTGACTTTCTCACAGTTTAAATAAAATGGGGTTTCAGAGAAAGAAGGGACTTCAGAGAGGGTGCAGTTTATTCCATATGTGGACAGGTAGGTATCCCTTCTCTAACATTCTTGAAAAAGTCATTAAGCTTTGCTTAAAGACCTCCAGGGAGAGGGAACTTGCCTCCTCCCAAGGTAGCCCAAGCTGCTTTTTTTTTTTTTTTTAGTGAGGCAATTGGGGTTAAGTGACTTGCCCAGGGTCACACAGTTAGTAAGTGTTAAGGGTCTGAGGCCGGATTTGAACTCAGGTACTCCTGACTCCAGAGCCGGTGCTCTATCCACTGTGTCATCTAGCTGCCCCCCAATCTGCTTTTAAACTGTTCTGATTATTTGGAAGATTATTGAATACCTTAGAAAAGGAAACAGTGATCACAAAGAGCCAATATGATTCCTTCAAGAAAAGGGTAACCAAATGGAAGGTCCAATGTATACCAAAATATTTATACCAGCACTTTTTTGTGGTAGCAAGGCAATTAGGAACAAAGCCTTGGGCCCATAAATTGTGGACTAGAAGTATAACAAGCTAATGTGATGGAGTATTATCATGCCAGGAGAAAAGACAATTAGGAGGAAGTCAGAGAAATGTGGGAAGATGATTCTAGAAGACTAATGTCACCTTCTTCAGGAGGCCTTTTCACATTCCCTGTAGTTTTTAGTGCCTTCTCCTTTAATTTGCTGTTTAATTATTTCTGTTGTATCTGACCCTTTGTGACCCCACTTGGGCTTTTCTCGACAAAGATACTGGAGTGGTTTGCCATTTTCTTCTCCAACTCATTTTACAGATGAGGAAACTGAGACAAATAGGGTTAAGCAACTTGCTCAGGGTCACACAGCTAGTAAGGGTCTGAGGCCAGATTTGAAGTCATGAAAGAGTTTCTTCCTGATTCCAAGCCCAGTCCATCCACTTTGACACCTAGCTGCCCCTCCCCTCTAATAGTACCTTCTATTTGTTCTGTATGTATCTTATAAATACTGGGCCATTGCCAGTCATTTTCACTTATGTCTTGTCATTGGACTTTGGAGGAGAGAACAAGGCTGATGACTACACAACTTTGGCTCATTTAAATACGGTTCATTTGTAAGTCAAGACATCAGGTTCCTGATGTAATTGGTCCTCGTTGAGAACAGAAGATGATCAACATCTTTTACATACACTAATTTGTGAATAAGATGTTTTCTCCATTAGAATCTAAGATCCTGGAGAGCATGGATTGTTTCTGCCTTTTCTTTGCCCCTCTAGTGCTTACTTAGCACAGTGCCTGACACCCAGTATATACTTAATAAATGTTTGCTTGATTAATAAATGGTTGTGGAATAAATGAATAAATCCAATATGTAACTATTGTGCCAAAAGTCATACCTCCTATACCCTGTACTCTTACAGTTGGTTTTTTTTGAAGCCAAGTTGAGACTTCACATTTGTCCTTATTCAATTAAATTTTCCTCTGCTATTCAGTGACGCTAGCCTCCTTGCTAGGACTAGACACTCCATTTCCCAATTATAAGCATTTTCACTGGCCATCCCCTATCCTCGTTTTTGCCTCCCGGCTTCTTTCAAGTTCCAAATAAAAACCTCCTTAATTCTAATGTGTTCCCCCTAAGATTATCTCCAATTAATCTGTACATAACTTGCTTATACATCAGTATTTTCATGTTGTGTCTCCATTAGATTGTGAGCTTCTTGGGAGTAGAGATTGTCTTTTACATTTTGGTGTATCGTCAGTTCTTTGCACAGTGCCTAATACATAGTAGGTGCTTAATAAATGTTTATTGATAGACTGATCCGATGTTCTAGTTTGTCAAGATCTTTTCTGAATCACAACTCTTATCGAGCATATCAGCTCTCCCTTTTACCTCTGGGTTACATGCCAACCTGTGCTATCTTTCCCTTAGTACAAGTCATTAGCAACAAGGTTAAGGAGCATAGGGACAAGGACAGATTCCTGGGGAGCTTTACTAGCTGACATTGACCCATCCATGAATATCTTTTGGAATTCCTTATTCTACCACCTATTATCATCTAACCGAATGGTGTCAAACTCAAATAGAAACTGAGGTCACTAAACCATACACAAAGATGCCTGAAAGCCACATATTGACTTAGAAACCACATGTAAGGGCAGCTAGGTGGCACAGGAGATAGAGCACCGGCCCTGGATTCAGGAGGACCTGAGTTCAAATTTGACCTCAGACACTTGACATTTACTAGCTGTGTGACCCTGGGCAAGTCATTTAACCCCAATTGCCTCACCCCCCAAAAAAGTAATTGATAAATGTTTAACTATATGTATATATATGTACAATGAAACACAGATGATATTTACATGTGGTTTCTTTTTTGTGAGGCAATTGGGGTTAAGTGACTTGCCCAGGGTCACACAGCTAGTAAGTGTTAAGTGCCTGAGGCTGGATTTGAACTCAGGTCCTCCTGAATCCAGGGCCGGTGCTCTATCCACTGTGCCACCTAGCTGCCCCTACCAATTACATCTTAATCTGGTTCAGGCTTCACTGAGGATTTTTGTGTGCCACATGAATGTCTGACGCTTCTGCTCTAGCCCACATTTTATTATCTTGTCTTCAAGGATCTCAGGAAAGGCTTTGTCATATGCCTCACTGAAAACCATGTACACCCTGCCTACATTATGTGCCTGGTCTTCTAGCCTGTTGAGCCTGTCCAGAAAGGAAATGAGCTTAGTCTGCCCAGGATTGGAATTTGGTGCAGGACAGAATATTAGCCACTCAGATTCATTGTGGTTGATGAAAAAGGAATGCAGTTGAGTCTCAGGATATAAATAAACCCAGGTGTGCTCTGTAGAAGCCTTGCAGTCATCGGCAACAGAACCATGCTAGGATAGAGGAAAAGCTAAAGCAAGGGTGCTAGCATATGGCAGAGGTAGAATAATTGCACAGGTGGGTAATTTTTCCATCTGTTTTCATTCCCACTGGACACAGCTGGCCTGGAATGGTTAGTAACAGCATCAGGAATCAAGACCTATGAGCTCAGGTTTTCAGGAGGGAAAGAGGGCATCTAGCATCTAGATTTAAAAAAATAAATAAAAAGAGATGCTGCGTAAAGAGTCTCAAACTTTTAGCTTATAGCTTAGGGTTTCTTTCTTTTTTAAAAGGGATTTCTGCAAAATAGGGTAGCTAGGCAGCATAGTGGATGGAGTGCTGGGCCTGGAGCCAGGAAGACTTATCTTCCCGAATTCAAATCTGGCCTCAGACAATTATTAGCTGTGTGACCCTGGGCAAATCGCTTAACCCTTTTTACCTCAGTTTCCTCATCTGTAAAATGAGCTGGAGAAGGAAATGGCAAACCACTCCAGTATCTTTGCCAAAAAAAAAAAAACAAAAACCCCACACCACCCAAATGGGATCATGGAAAATCAGACATGACTCAACAACAACAACTAGCCTAATAACCATTTCTCATCCAGGCTGGTCTACTCTAATTCTATTCCTATCTTATCTGAGTCCTTTAAAAGAGCCTTATGTATCTTCCCTTGATGTGTGACTCCTGATACCATCCTAGGGACTAACAATGCTGTGCTGTAAGGCGAGAAGTGTCAGGACTGACCTGAGGCTGGTGACATGGATCTTTGCTTTTTACATGATGATGATCATGATGGTGCTTCTAAGTGAAGGAAATTGGATCCTATGATCTCATGATCTTGAAGAGGTCAGGAGAATAACCACCAGGAGGTCCAGGGGTAGAGTTTGTGCCAGGTTTTATGCCCAGACAGTCCAGCCTTGATGCTTCCTGAGGAATGACTTTAGGACCCAGCATTGCTGTAGCTGAGACTTAGATTCATCCAGTATATTTGGAAGTGAACTTGGTGGGACCAATACTATCTAGGAACTCTGTTAGGTCTAAGCCACCCTTCCCAGAGACTGAAATAATATGGGGGAAAGTGTACCCCAAAGGCTGTGGTCAGTTAAAGCTGGCTTCTGACAATTTTTTTTGTCTTTTTTTTTTTTGGCAGGGCAATGAGGGTTAAGTGACTTGCCCAGGGTCACACAGCTAGTAAGTGTCAAGTGTCTGAGGCCATACCTGAACTCAGGTCCTCCTGAATCCAAGGCCAGTGCTTTATTCACTGTGCCACTAGCTGCCCCTGGCTTCTGACAATTTAAAAATGTTCAGTATGAGCATTTACATCTCAAAAAATAGACAAAGGCAATAAATCAGGGTTTGATTTATTGTCTTGTTGATTTCCAGACTTAAGAAAGTGATGGAGAAAACATTAATAATCCAGATTAAACTTAAAAGTTTGTCTCTGGGCATTTTTTATTTGGTGGGGGAGAGATGGTTGTTCAAAATTTACCAGAATACCTCTATCCCCAGGTGTATGTGTGTGGAAATAGTTGTACTTCTGTTCTTGCTAAGTCTTTGAAGTAAATACCCCATTTACAAAAGATGCACTCAAGAAAGAGAGAGAGAGAAAGAGACAGACAGACAGAACAGAACAGACAGAGAGAGAGAGAAAGAGAAGAGAGACACACAGAGAAAGACAAAGACAGAGAGAGACAGAGAGGCAGACAAAGCCAGGCAGAGGGAGAGAAAAAGAAAGAGAAATAGAGACAGAGACAGAGAGACAGAAAGAGAAGAGGAGAGGAGAGAAAGGGAAAGAGAGAGAGAGAGAGGGAAAGAGTGGGAGAGAGAGGGAAGGAGATGGAGAGAGAGTATAGGGGAAAAGAGTATAGGCAATAATTGTTTAGTTATTTCATTATGTCCAATTCTCTGTGACTCCATTTGGGGTTTTCTTGACAAATATACTGGAATGGCTTGCCATTTCCTTCATCAGCTCATTTTATGAAGAGGAAACCGAAGCAAACAGGGTGAAGTGATTTGGCCAGAGTGGCACAACTAGTAAGTGTCTGAGGCTAGATTTGAACTCATGTCTTCCCGACTCTAGCCATGGTTTTCTGTCCACTCTTCCACCTACCTGAGAGGCAATGAGAAATAATAAACAGGCCAGTCAGGCTAGAGTATATATGTGGGCAATGATGAACAATCACTATAATAAAAGCTAGCATTTATAAGGTGTTTTAAAAAGGTTTGCAGGGGCAGCTAGATGGCGCAGTGGTTAAAGCACCGGCCCTGGATTCAGGAGTACCTGAGTTCAAATCCGGCCTCAGACACTTGACACTTACTAGCTGTGTGACTCTGGGCAAGTCACTTAACCCCCATTGCCTAAAAAAAAAAAAAAAAAAAAAAGGTTTGCAAAGCATTTTACATACATTATCTCATTTAATCCCCAAAACAGTCCTGTGAGGTTGGTGCTGCTGTTATTCCAGTTTTATAGATGAAGAAACTGAGATTGACGGTAAGTATCCTAGGAAGAATTTAAACACAGGTCTTCCTGACCCCATTTCACTACCTATCTACCTCTTTGTCAGCTATAACCAAGCTGTGGCGATCGGGCTTATGGGCTAGTAGTATTTATTCATATAAGTCTCAGATTTTTGAAAGCTACAATTAGAGGAGCCAGCTTCCTTTTGACTGTCCCTGAGTCACTAGTCAGCAGTGGGAAATCCCCCAAATCATGGTTTAGGATACAATGACTTTCCTTTCTCTAGGGAGAGCTTTGGTTATAGGATTCTATTTTACCTTCTTATCTACAATAGCTATTTCTTATTTGTTATAAGACCTGAAATTAAAAAAAAACAATGTACACAATTGCCTAAAATATTTGTCCTTGGCTTTAATATGTATCCTTTTAAATGTCACTAATATTATTTCAAATGAGCATCAACTGAGATAACATATGCTGAGCTTTGCAAACCTTAAAGTACTATATAAATGCTAGCTATTATTATTGTTATTATTTCAGTTATATCTGCAACCAAACTGAATAAAAACTTAAAACACATAAGGACTTTTTGAAGACCTTGCTTGATGAGAATCTCTGAAAAATCTATTGGTATAGTGGAAAAAAACATTGGACTTAGATTCAAAAGTGCCTTCCATTTACTGGCCATGTGACTTTGGTTAAGTAACAACCTGAGTCTGTTTCCTCGTCTATAAAAAGAAAACACCAATATCCACTTGGCAGAGTTGGTATGAGAGAAGGGCATTGCAAATCTTAAGAGTGGTATGTAAACATGAAGCTAATAATGACAAGAACTCATATTTGCATAGCACTTTAAGGACTACAAAGCATTTTATATATTAATATAATAATTTCAACTTTTTCCTCACAATAACCCTGTGAGGTGGGTACTATTGTTTCCATTTTACAGGTAAGGAAAATGAGGTTCAAAAGGGTTGTTACTTAACCAAGGTCACACAGCTAATTTCTATAAGCTAGAAGGTTTCAAGGCTAGCATTCTATCAGCTATTGCATTTAATGGTAGCCATCACTAATGTGGGGAAGTGGAGGGAGGGGCAGGAGAAGGAAAGGAAAAAAAGGAAAAAAAGAAATTTACATGATAACTTTATTATATCTTTTAAAAGAATAGTAAGTTGTAAATAGTAGATTTACAGTTTCATGTGCAATCATCTTTATTAGGGTACGTTATGGGAATGTTTTATTTCATAAATTAAAAATAAATACATTTTTTTAAAAAAAGCCAAGTAGTAACTGATAAATGTTTTGAACACTGAACAGGATTGTTCACAGGATCTGAAGGTGATGTTCAGTTCTAGAAGATATTGGCACATCAACTTGGAAAGGAAGTAGTGGATGAATTAATTATCACTGTCATTTGATCAAAAGGCTTGCTTATGGCACCTGGAAGATTAAGAAACTTCCAAGCCAAATGACAATAACTGGAATTGGGTAATAATGAAATCAATTTCTTTAGTTTCTCACTGTGTGACTTTCTGTTCTGTCTCTGATTGGAACATGACGTCAACTCTGTTGGTATGCAGCTTAACTGAATCCCAGGTCAGAACTCTTGGGACAAAGAAAGAGGCTTTTCAATGGTGCAGATTTGTATTTACATTTCTCAGCCATTCTTTGGAGAAGTGGAATTCTACCACATATCACAAAGGCACACTGACAGAATGGGGAGTCTTTATGCTCAGAACCAAAACAAGCACATTCCTCCTGTTGCAAATGAAATAATTTTATATTCTCCCCTTTTGTAGACCCTAAGGTATACACAGTCAATTTGAAATCATAATCTCTTAAGAGAAAGGGTGGGGTAGTGGAATGAATAACCAAATCAGAAGACCTAATTTTTGATTCTTAAAGTATTAGTAGGGAAATAGTCAAATCACTTTATCTTTTAAGTGCCTCATTTTCTTAATATGATTTACCTAAGAGCTCTAAGATTCTTTCCTCTCTCTCTTTTTTTTTTGGCTGGGCAATGAGGGTCAAGTGACTTGCCCAGGGTCACACAGCTAGTAAGTTTCAAGTGTCTGAGGCTGGATTTGAACTCAGGTCCTCCTGAATCCAGGGCCAGTGCTTTATCCACTGTGCCACCTAGCTGCCTCTAGACTGAATCTTTAAAAGATAATTAATGACTTACATTTAAAGAAGTACAAGAAATACAGTAAGTATATGCTAATCAACCAGTCAGCAAACATTTATTGAACACTTATGTGCCACACACTGTATGAAATGCTTTTTTTTTTTTTTCAGTGAGGCAATTGGGGTTAAGTGACTTGCCCACGGTCACACAGCTAGTAAGTGTTAAGTTTCTGAGGCCGGATTTGAACTCAGGTACTCCTGACTCTAGGGCCGGTGCTCTATCCACTGTGCCACCTAGCTGCCCCTGAAATGCTTTTTATATAAAAAAGGCAAAAAACCCCCTCCAGTCCTTACCCTCAAGGAACTTACATTCTAATGGGGAAAACATGTAAATAACCAGGTACATACAAGATATATTCAAAGAAGGTAGAAGGCAGTCTGAGAGGGTAAGGCATCAGCATCTGAAAGGGAAAGGACTCTTCTTGGAGGTGGAACTTGAGCTGTGTCTTGGAGAAAGCCAGGATGGAGGTGAGGGAGCAGGACATTATAAGGATGCTGGACAGCTCATGCAATGCAACAGAGATAAGAGATGCATTGTTTCATTCAAGGAATTGCATGGTCCAGCATTATGGAGAGTGCATAGAAGGGAGTAAAGTTTCAGAGACTGGAAAGGGAAGAAGGGGTTGGGTTAGGAAGAAATTTAAATTCCAAACCAAATTTCATACCAAAGATAATAGGGAACACCAGAGCTCATTGATCTTGAGAGTGACGTAGATCTAAGCTCTACAAAAATCACCTTTCTTAATTTGTGTCAGTATGACTCCTGCTTAGCACAATGCTTTGAAAATGACTGAAACCTAAAACCCATTTGTTGAGGCTCATTTAGGTGGCTGTGAATAAGAGTCCAAGGGAGAAGTGATAAGGACCTGAACTATGGTTTTGGTTGACAGAGGTAATGAAATAGAATGGGGCTGATGCAAGAGAGATTTCAGAGATAGAATTAATAGCACTTCCCAAGGGATGTCATATGGGAGGTAAAGAAGAGAGAAATCAATGATGTCACCAAGGTTTTGAGTATGGGTGAGTGGATTGATGACAGTGATATTAGCAGTAGAAATAGAGAAGTTTGGAGAGGGTCAAGAGTCAAGTTTAGGATCTGGGGGAGGGTGACGATGATGAGTCCAGTTTTAAATGTGTTGAATATCAGATGATCTTGGGACAACCCGATGAAGATATCCACCAGGCAGCCTCTATCCATTGCTCCCAATTCCTCCTCTACAGCCAAAGCAGAATAGCTATAAAATCCCTCTTTCTTGGGACAGCCTTTTAAGTAGATACTTGGAGATCATTCTCCACCTAGATATGAGCACTATCCCCTATGGGCAAAGGGCCACTTGGGGAGATAACCAGTTCTTTTCCGTGGTGGTCTTTGAGCAAAGGCTAGCTGGCCACTTGCTGGGGAAATTGTAGAAAGGATTCCTATTCAGGTATGGTTTGGGCTCGGTGGATACTGAGGGCCTTTCTTACTCTGAAGTTCTATGATTCTCTGATTTTCCTCTTCCTCTTATATTGAAAAACATGCATGTCCCAAAGACTTTATTATAGGGGACAAAGGAATGGTGGATACCAGAAGTCGTCATTTCTTCCTCATGGAATTATGCCATTATGTATATTTCCAAAGACCTGTTTCCCAGAAATAATGGCCATGGGCCCAAACACAAGCTTCCTACATTTTTACCATTACTAAGGGGAGTAAGGATGCCTTAAAAAGAATGTTGTAACTAGAGTCAGGAAACTTGGCTTCAAATTCTGCTTACCATATTTATATGTAACGAGCCAGTCACAATCTCTCAGAGCCTCAGTTTCCTTATGTGTAAAATGTGGAGAGAATAACAATACTCTCACTACCTGCCTCACAGGATTTCTGTGAAGAAAAATACTTTGCAAATGGTGAGAGTGTTCATAATGCACACACATATGTGTGCATATACATACACATATGCATATATATATATATATGCAGCTTGAAAGCACATGAGATTGAGATTGCATGCTGCACCTGAGTTAGGAAGACCAGAGTTCAAATCTGACCTCAGAAAGAATTTGCCAACTATGTGACCCTGGTCAAGTCACTTAGCTTCTGCTTCAGTTTCCTCCTCTATAAAAGGGGATGATATAGCTAGCATGTACCCTTCACAGGGTTGTTGTGAGAATAAAATGAAATAGTGTTCTCGATTCCTTTCATTTACTATATGAAATTTCCCCTTTTGGAAGTATTTATTTACTTAAAATTTTTAGTCTTTTTTTCCTCAACAAATGATTCTGCATATCTACTATACCTGTCAGATGTAGTAAGAACTCCCTAAGTTTTCATCCATCCATCCATCCATCCATCCATCCATCCATCCATCCATCCATCCATCCATCCATCCATCCATTCATTCATTCTTCACTAAGGAGGTTATTGACCCGAAAGAAAATATATCTGTGCAAAAATCTCATTTTACAAACCTTAATATGCTGCATAAGTGCTAGTGATTATATAAATGTAAGCAGATATTATGTTCTTGAGGTTGGGGGGGAATGGATTGAAGCTAAGAAAAAATGCAAACATGTCACAGTTCATGAAACTATCACCACATTTTTTTTTTAATTAAAAAAAAAATTTTTTTTTAAATTTTAGCAGGGCAATGGGGGTTAAGTGACTTGCCCAGGGTCACACAGCTAGTAAGTGTCTGAGGCCGGATTTGAACTCAGGTACTCCTGAATCCAGGGCCGGTGCTTTATCCACTGCGCCACCTAGCTGCCCCTAAACATATTTCTGCATTAGTCATATTGGTTTTTTTTGGTTTTTTGGTTTTTTTGGTTGGGTTTTTTTTGGTGGGGCAATGAGGGTTAAGTGACTTGCCCAGGGTCACACAGCTAGTAAGTGACAAGTGTCTGAGGCCGGATTTGAACTCAGGTACTCCTGAATCCAGGGCCGGTGCTTTATCCACTGCGCCACGTAGCCGCCCCGTATCACCACATTTTTGAGTCTTTTGAATAGAGAAAGGGGCACTTCCTCTTGCTGAGTCAGGCCCTGATGCTCTAATGCGGCTTCCCTTGCCCTACTGAGGGTGAAGGCCAGGCTGGCAGCAAAAACAACACACTGACATTGATAGCACTGCTGCAGATGGTCCTTAGGTCAGTGTAGACACTGAAGGGAAGAAATTCTGGGAAAGAGAAGGATAAGAAAAATTACTTTCTAATCCTTATTACATTGATCGCTTCTCTTTCCCAGGTATCATCAGCGTCACCATCATGATGCCATCTGTCTCACTACTTAACAGCATCCATGTGCGCCATTCTTTCTTCCACCCTGGAGTGGGGCAGGCAGTATTCTCTCCAAGCTCTTCTGCACTGGAAGGTTTAAGTAATACTGGCTGTAGTGCAGTGGGTGATGAATGATCCTCCCTGTCCTATCCAGCCAGGAATAGAATCAGTGTAGTCTGGAGAGGCAGCCCCCTGAGCCATTCACAGAAGCCCAGTGCTCAGTCCTTATCTTGGCACGCTGCTGTGAGTGACTGAGAGAGCTAAGAAAAATGCTTACCAGATTTCCCCCTTCTGGTAGAATGAAACTTTTGGGGAACAGAGGAGACATGGGACTCATAAGCTTCCATACTCCTTGGCAAATTAAGTTGACATAAGGTGGTTTATTTGGGGCCACAGGTGTTGAGTATGTGGGCTGATGATGTATTATCCTCAATGGGACAATAGGATAGGAAGAATTAACAATAAGAATAGGACTCTAATGTTTGCTAAGCATTTCAAAAATATGATCTCACTTGATCTTCACGCCAGTCCTGGGAGGTGTTATTATCTCCGTTTTATAGATGAAGAAACTGAGGCAGATGGAGGTTAAATGACTTGCCCAGAGTAACGCAGCTAGTAAGTGTCTGAGGCCAGATTTGAACTCAAGGTCTACCCTAACTCCTGGTCCAGTGATCTATCTACTGTGCCATCTAGACACTTAGAAAGGTTAGAGATCATCACTAATAGAGGGGATTCTCAGATGAGGAAACTCTATTAGTGCAGGTCTTCTCTTCAATTTATAATCTTGGTTAAGTGACTTGCTCAGGATCACAGTTAGCATATGTCAAAGGCAGGACTCAAACCCGGGTCTTACTGGCTCTAAGGCCAGCTCTCTATCCACTATAGCAGACTGCCTATCTTTAGCTGTTCTTGTTTTTTACTATGATGGGAAACCTAAGTGATTTGGGGAGGGCATCTTCAGGTGTTATTACTTGTAGGAGGGGCAACTGCTATGGGGAAGGGAGGGGCTTGGTCCTATCTTCTTCTTCTTCTTCTTCTTCTTCTTCTTCTTCTTCTTCTCCTTCTTCTCCTTCTTCTCCTTCTTCTCCTTCTTCTTCTTCTTCTTCTTCTTCTTCTTCTTCTTCTTCTTCTTCTTCTTCTTCTTCTTCTTCTTCTTCTTCTTCTTCTTCCTCTTCTTCTTCTTCTCTCTCTCTGCCGGGTAATGAGGGTTAAGTGACTTGCCCAGGGTCACACAGCTAGTGAGTGTCAAGTGTCTGAGGCTGGATTTGAATTCAGGTCCTCCTGAATCCAGGGTTGGTGCTTTATCCATTGTACCACCTAGCTGCCTCCTATCTTCTCTTGAGAATTATTTTCCTATCACTGTGCCCAGTCATACTATGTTAGGTTAAATTAGAATGGTGAATCTGTTTATGAGAATTCTTTCTATTCTGTAGCTCCTTATACCACTTGAGGTCCCTGCCTTTTCTTTACCTCTGCCTCCTAGGCCATCCTGTCTGCCTGCCATCCTTTCCTGGCTTCAAGAGATCTGTACTCGTGTTATTCCCTGCTTTCATTTTCATTTTCATTTACTTGCATTGCTTTTGTCTCCTAAGTATCATCTACAAAATCATACTATGTCCTTCATTAATTAAACAATGAAGCATTGTGGTATAATAGAACCCCCTAGGTGACATGGGGTGGATGGAGCACCTGAGTGATAATGAGCAAGGCCTGAGTTTGAATCATGCCACAGGTACTTAATAGCTGTATGATCCTGGGAAAGTCACTTATCCTGTCTGTTCCTCAGTTTCCTCCTCTGTAAAGCCAAGTAATTAATAACATCTACCAGGATTGCTATGAGAATCAACTGAGATAATATAAAGTGCTTTGTAAACCTTACAATGCTATATAAATGCTAACTATTGTTATTATTAGTATTGAAGTATTGGACTTTAGACTGTGAAGACCCTCGTTAAGTCTAATCTCTGCCACATATTAGTTGTGTGAGTATAGACTAATCTTTTAACACTGATAAACCTGAAAACAGGGACAATGAAACCTGTACCTCCTTCTAAGGATTACTATGAAACTCAAATGAGACAAGGTTTAGAAATTCCTTTGCAAACTTCAAAGCCTATAGAAAAGTTCTTAATTATTATTATTATTTTTGTTGGCAAGGCAATTGGGGTTAAGTGATTTGCCCAGGGTCACACAGCTAGTAAGTGTCAAGTGTCTGAGGTCAGATTTGAACTCAGGTCCTCCTGAATCCAGGACTGGTGCTTTATCCACTGTGCCACCTAGCTACCCCAATTATTATTATTATTTTTTATTAAGCTTTGATTAAATCCTAGCTCTGCTGATGTTGGTCCCAAACCCTCTGGCTTTAACAGATATTCTTCATGACTGGGGGCAACTAGGTGGTGCAAGGATAGAGTGCAACATCTGGAGTCAGGAAGACCCAAGTTCCAATCTAGCTTCAGACACTTATTAGACCCTTCTCTCTCTCTCTCTCTCTCTCTCTCTCTCTCTCTCTCTCTCTCCATATATGCATATACATATATATATGTATACACACATGCATACAGGTAAATATGCACAATAGACATACATGTGTGAGTGTGTCTATGTGTGCATATACACTATGTGGTTATACACAAATATATATGTATGTGTACATGTATACATGCACACATACTATGTTCCTACATGGAGCAGCTAGGTGGAGCAGTGAATAAAGACAGATAGATAAGTAGGTAAATAGATGATAGATAGATAGATAGATAGATAGATAGATAGATAGATAGATAGATAGATAGATAGATAGATAGATAGATAGATAGATGATAGATAGGGAGATAGATAGGGAGATAGGGAGGGAGAGGGAGAGAATCAAGGCTCTGAGAGGTCAAATGTCTTGGTCAGGTTCCCCCAGCTTGTGAATGGAAGAGCTGAGATACACCTAAGTCTTTCAATATTTTTTCTGTCTTCAGCACTGGCTATTGGGTAGTTAAGTCAAAAGACAGAGGGCTCAAAAAAAAGGGGCAGCTAGGTGGTGTAGTGGATAGAGCACCGACCCTGGATTCAGGAGTACCTGAGTTCAAATCCGGCCTCATATACTTAACACTTACTAGCTGTGTGACCCTGGGCAGGTCACTTAACCCCAATTGCCTCACTAAAAAAAAAAAAAAAAAAGACAGAGGGCTCATGTATTAAAGGGCTATTATTAGGCAGAAATGCACATAGTACTTTGGGGCTAAATGGAACTCCAGAAATAGTTATGGGTCATGTAAAACTCTAAATAAATGATGGTAATTTCCAGGAATACAGCTGTCTTCCAAATGTATCAATGTCCACAAATGCCTCAGTGTAATTACTTTCATATCCAGTGTGTCTGTTGGAAGCCAGCTCAATGGTACACATTTCTTAGAAATACTAAACAAAAATACCAATTTGATGCCAACTATTCAGACTTTGTGGAGTTAAGAAGTGCCATCTCAACTGTATCTCCCTCTTGGAATCTAACTTCTCTGCTCTATCTACCTCCCTTCAACTTGAATTCAAAACCACAAATATTGGCTGTGCAGCTACTCTGAACTCATATTGGGTGGAATGGTGTTGGTGGTGGATGGAGAGAAGTAAAAGACACAAAAGATGGAGTTCCAGATTTACATTTAATGGGAAAATTTACCCAATACTAAGTGTATGACTTTAATTCCTCTAAGGCTTAGTTCTTTCATTCGTAAAAATGGGTGTGTTGTTCCCTACCTCACAGAGTTGCTGTGAAGAAAACATTTTATGAATCTTAAATTCAAACAGATTTCTAATCTCACTAATTCCTTCCAATGATATACATTGAAATTCACCCATCCTTGTTCTTTCTGTTCAACACTTTATCATGTACTCCAAAAAGTTTATCCCAGGGAGTTTACTCAGTGTGTGGGATGTATTTCTTTCTCCCAACATCAAAGAAGGTTTTCGGCAGAGCACTCTGACTGACTGTCCACCCTTCTCCTTCAGTGTTGCCATATGACCAGCTCATTTTCTCTTTCTGTCATGCAGTTCCTTGAAGATATTGTTTACTCTTATTTCTCTTTGGAGGTCCTTGCACACTGCTCACATCCACTGTGTACCTCTCTGTTGCCCTCTGTGTGATGCTCACCTATAGTTGTTGTTGTTTTTTGGAAGGGCCATGAGGGTTAAGTGACTTGCCCAGGTTCACACAGCTAGTAAGTGTCAATTGTCTGAGGCCAGATTTGAACTCAGGTCCTCCTGAATCCAGCGCTGGTGCTTTATCCACTGAACCACTTAACTGCCCCCTCATCTATGGTTTTCATGCAGGAGTCTTCATGTGTTGCTGCTACATAGCCACGGGGGTAAAAGATTGGTATTGAAAAGATAGACAAGGGGGAGCTAGGTGGAACAGTGGATAGAGCACCGGCCCTGGATTCAGGGGGATCTGAGTTCAAATCTGGCCTCAGAAGCTTGACATTTACTAGCTGTGTGACCCTGGGCAAGTCACTTAACCCTCATTGACCTGAAAAAGAAAAGAAAAGAAAGGAAAAATGGACAATTCATGAAACCTTAGAGCACTGTGAAAATGGCAACATTTAAGACACGATTCCTCCCCCAAATGAGAGCTTACAGTCTCTCAACAAGATATACACATGTAAAACAGTTAAGCAACAATTTAAGGCAGTATGTGACTAAATGTCAAAATCAGTGATGCTATTCATGTCCAACCTTTTGTGACCCCATTTGGGGTTTCCTTAGCAAAGATACACGAATGGTTTGCCATTTCCTTCTCTAGCTCATTTTTCAGAGGAGGAAATGGAGGCAAACAGGATTAAGTGACTTGCTCAGGGTCACACAGCTAGTAAGTGTGTGAGCTGGATTTGAACTCATGGAGATGAGTCTTCCTGATTCCAAGCCCAGTGCTCTATCCACTGTGCCACATAGTTGCCCCTAAAATATGTGATAGAGTTTATGCATTAGCAAAGGCACCATGAGGCTGTTATGTTGAGGGTATGAAGGGTGGGAATGTGAGTATGAATCTGGCATTAGGCAAACTCAGCAATGGGACCTTAAAGAAACCTTCTGTGTTTAACTGGGAAAGAGTGGTTATTTGCCTGTGCCTTATCCAGTCTGAAAATGCAAATAGGCTAGCCCCTTTTCTTCACCACCCTTTTAAACACACTATCCCATTGTTCGTACCTGACGTCAACACTGTAGTGACTTATTTAATTTCTGTGTATGTCAGTGGTGACTCAGTCATTTGCTCATAAAAGATAACATAGGTAAAGCTCTTATAAACCTTAGAGCCCTATAGAAATGTTGGCTATTATTATTACCTCTCTATCTCTGTGTAAGTGCTGCCATTATAGACTGTGAGCTGATTGGAAAGGGTTTGTTTCCCATATTCCTATCTGCAAACAGGCTTGTGATGATAAAGAGAGTTCTCTTTATAGAATATCTGTGAATAACTATTTCTACCTACTCTCTTCTTAGGCAGCTAAATGGTACAAAACATCTACTTGAGCTCAGACACTAGCTGTGTGACCCTAGGCAAGTCACTTAACCCTGTTTGCCTCAGTTTCCTCATTTGTTAAATGAGCTAGAGAAGGAAATGGCAAACCCCTCCAGTATCTTTGTCAAGAAAACCCCAAATAGAGTCATGAAGAGGTTGAACACAACTGAAAACAGCTCAACAACAACACCTAGTCTCAATGACTTTGGCTAAAACTTTGAATCACTTCTCTCGATTTGAGGTTATATACAAAGAGATAGTAACATAATATTTTAGATTCAGATCTGGAAGGGATCTCAAAGAATATCTACCCTAACCCTCTCATTTTATAGATGAGAAAACTAAGACCAAGTGAATTGCCTAAAGTCAAGCAGGTAGCAAGTGACACGGTTAGGATTTGATCTGAATCCTACTTGCTCCAAATCCAAGGCTCTTTTCACTTGACAACACTCTCTGGGTCAGGCTTTTGGGGATATGGAGTGGTCACCATTGATAATGAAAATGGCATACCCTGACAAATATGTTTGGTGTTCGATCATTTTCAGTTCTGTCTGATTCTTTGTGACCCCATTTGCAGTTTTCTTGGCAAAGATACTGGAGCGGTTTGCCATTTCCTTCACCAGATCATTTTACACATGAGGAAATGAGGCAAACAAGGTTAAATGACTTGCCCAGGGTCACACAGCTAGTAAATGTCTGAGGCCAGATTTGAACTCATGAAGTTGAGCCTTCCTGACTTTTACCTGGCACTGTTTCTACTGTGCCACCTAGCTGCTCCTGTGACAAACATGTTTATCATGTCTTAGTTTTTTAAAGTACATGTTGTCCTCGTTGGAGTGTGAACTTGAGAAGAGGTACTGTCCCATTTAAAATATTTTTATCTCTAGAACTTAGTCCAGAGTTTGGCACATAAATTGTGCTTAATAAAGGTTCTTTCATTCATTCATTCTGCAAACAATGTATGTTACTATCACTATGCTCCTTTAAAATGGTTCTCTATCTGTAGTCTTCCTTGTCATTGTCTTTTTCTATTAGAATCATGGAAGCGTGGAGATATAGAACTAAAGAAGCTTAGAAACCATTTAATCCAATTCCTTTATTTTGCAGATGAAGCAGAAACCCACAGACAAGGACTTTTCCAAGGTCACACATGTGAGTTATAGGCTCAGAGGATCATAGATTTAGAGCTGGATGGGACTCTAGAAATCATCTAATCCAGCCTCCTGAGGAAATTGAGGTTCAGAGGAGGTTAAGTGACTTGCTCATATAAGCAATGGGGGGTCAGAGGCAGAATCTGTTTATATTTTTGTTTGTTTGTTTTTTGCAGGGAAATGAGGGTTAAGTGACTTGCCCAGGGTCACACAGCTAGTTAAGTGTCAAGTGTCTGAGGCTGGATTTGAACTCAGGTCCTCCTGAATCCAAGGCCAGTGCTTTATCAATTGTACCACCTAGCTGCCCTAGAGGCAGAATCTGAACCCAGAAGCTTTCACTCCATGGTCAGCTAGGTGGTACAGTGGATAGAGTGTCAAGCTTAGACTCAGGAATACCTAAGTTCAAATTCAGTCTCAGATACTTACCATTTGTCTGGGCAAGTCACTTAACCTCAGTTTCCACAACTATAAAATGGGAATAATATCAGTAGCTATCTCCAAGGGTTGTTGTAAGGATCAAATGAGATAATACTTGCAAAAAGCACTTAACACTAACACTATGAGCACCCATGAGTGGAATGTGAGACTGTGACCTGTGCAAGTTCGAGAAGAGCCTTGAAACAGAACATATACCTGTACACAGAAAGAAGGGCAAACGGGAAGAGAATTCAAGGCCAAAGGAGGAGCAGCATATTGGGTTTAGAGAGAGTAGTGGCCACTGACTGTGGCGGATGGGGGAAAAGCTCACTAGTGTGCATAGAATAAAGTACCAGTGATAAGGAATGCTAAAGAGATTGGGAGAAAGGGATGTGCTGTGAAGGAACAAGCAGTTATCAAGGGCCTGCTACATACCAGGCCCTGTGCTAGCATAATGTTTCAGTCGAAGCTGGAAAGGTAAGGTAGTTGATAATTGGTGGTTGTTTATGGGGAAGCTATCCAGTTTATAGGAGAAAGGAACTAAGTAATATGGCCAAGAGAACACATAGTACTAGCATGCAATATAGATATGTATATATGTATACACATGGACAGATTTGTGCACACACATAATATTAAATATACATGTGAACTTATACATATGCGAAAAACTAGTTTAAAGCATATATAGACAATGTTTATGTATAGGTAATGTTTGAAATGCATGCATGTATACATACATGTATGTATGGACACACTTGTATTATATGTATGAGGATAAATAGAATAGGAATGGTTATATACTAAAATTTCCCATCCCGAAAACAACAACTAGATCCTATGAATGGGTGATAAATCCTAACATAATCTGATAAATCTTTGTGGCATATTAAGCAAGTTTAAAGTTTTCAGCAAGGCTTTACAGAGAAGTACATTATTATCAATCAGCTAAGTGAGTAATTAAAATTAAATTCCACCCAAGTGCTCATTCTAGTAAGGATATCCAACCACATATACCAAACCCTTTAACAAATTATTATTTAAGATTTGTTGAAGATGCTTACAATAATTCTAATCCAACAGAATAGACCAGGGGTTTTACCTAGGGTCCATGAACTTGCTTTCAAAAAAATTATATTCTATTCTATTACCTTATTTATTTGGTTTTGGTGAGGCAATTGGGTTAGTGACTTGCCCAGGGTCACACAGCTAGTAAGTGTTAAGTGTCTGAGGCCGCATTTGAACTTAGGTCCTCCTGACTCCAGGGCCAGTGCTCTATCAATTGCACACCTAGCTGCCCTCTATTACTTTTATTATACCTGTATACCTCTTGTGTTCATCTTTCCCCCAACTCTCACCTGTGGCTCAAGAAGTTGTAGCATGTGCAATGGACACAAACCTGGTAAAACTGTCTTAGCAGACAGGTTAAACTAGGTCAAGGTAACTGAGAGGCCTCAAAGCCATTAGTAAATTGTGTGTGTGGGGGGGAGTGTCTACTCCAAGTATGTGAATATTTTCCCTGGCATAATGGGCAGATGAGAACAATTCAATCTAATGACCATGAAGGCAATTGAAGCAGGTGCTGTGGAGTGCTTAGAGCTTGGTCAGACATTGAAACTAATCCACTGCATCCCAGGTCATTGCCGATTGTCTTGGCTTTTTGTCTTGCCATTGGACTTTATGACTCAGGAAGAAAGAGTGAGGCTGATGACTTCATATAACTCTGCCTCACTTAAATTCAATTCCTGTGTAAGTCAAGACATCACCCATGATGTCATTGGTATTCTGAAAATGAAGGACAGACAACAATTACATCATATTTAGAAAACTTTACCTTAATATAGTTGATTTCCTTTGTAATCCTATTGTTTAATTTTATACATTTAAAAACATTATTCTGAGAAGGGGTCTATGGGCTTAGATCCATGATATAAAAATGTTAAGAATCTCTGTCTTAGACACATTGGCTTGAATGTATCACAGCCTCAAAGAACAAGCGCCGGGGAGCCTTCTTGGCTAGGGGGTCCTCATTAATTAATTAGTGACCCAGGGTATACCCAGTCTCTTTATGCTGTTTTTCACAAACACCGCAAAGCTGCCTTGTAAAGCATTGGCATGAGTTCTGCTGATGACTGGAAATTGGGCAGCCTCGGGGCAGCTAGTTGTGCAGTGGATAGAGCACTGGCCCTGGAGCCAGGAGTAGCTGAGTTCAAATCTGGCTCATAAAACTTAACACTTACTAGTTGTGTGACCCTGGGCAAATCACTTAACCCCAATTGCCTACACTTTAAAAAAATGGGAATCGGGCAGCCTCTGGACAAGGGCAAGTTTGAGAATATATACCTGGTGTGCAGAAAGAATCACCACTTTTTATGGCACTGAAAATTCTTTTGAAGTCTCAGATGGAGAAGGGATACAGAACATCAGCTCTGAAGAGAGTCTGAGATCCAGTCCCATTTTCTGTACCTCTGCCTATGGGCAGTTCCTGTGACAATAGAGTATGGAAGAGTACTGCACCTGTAGGTGTGCAAGGAGGAACTGAGGCTCAAGGAGATAGAGTAATTTGCTGAAAGCTACACATGTAATATGACTCAGAGGAAAGATTTAAACCCAGACCCTCTGACTGGCTTCCAGAAGCATGTCCTGTGCCTCTACCATGACCAGGAGTGGGGAACCCTATAAGGAGCTGAAGACGAGTTAGCCTCTAGCATGATCTTGGAGGAGTCATCAGATGCTTTGATTTACTGGGATGGGAGAAAAGTGATTCACAGAGACATTAAGCCGGGAATTTTCTGGGGCCAGGAGAGACTATCTTTTGCAGTCATTAATCTGTCCATAGCAAGCATTTATTTAGTGCTGTCAGGCACTGTGCTAAGTCCTTGGGATACAAAGAAAAAAGCAAAACCAGGTCTCTTGCCCTGAGGAGCTTCCATTCTAATAAAGGAGAAAATATTTATATAAATGGACCAATATAAGACACACCCAAAGTACATATAGTTATCCCTTCCATATCGCAGGGGTGAGAGGTGGGTTGGGGCACAGGTGCCTCCTTGATCTGGAAAATCCTCGTAAATTGTATTGGCCTTAGGTTAGTACCAGAGAAGAAGTCTTAATTTTTAGGGTATTAAAAGATAACATAGGGGACAGCTAGATGGATCTGTGGATAAAGCACTGACCCAGGATTCAAGAGGCCCTGAGTTAAAATCCAGCCTCAGACACTTACTTGACACTTATTAGCTGTGTGACCCTGGGCAAGTCACTTAACCCTCATTGCCCCGCAAAAAATTACATATGTTGATATTATACAATACTATAATATATCTTATGCATTCCTGAGTTTCCAGACTTTTTTGGTGTCATCTGCAGACCATTGCTTGTCATCTAGGGCTTCCGGAAATAAAATTTCCATTTAATTTCTTATGCCAACCTGCAATGTATTGAACACATGATCGGGAAAATCGATGCGGAAGGGGTAACCATAGAAGGTAACTTGAGAGGTGAAGTCACTAGTGGGTAGAGGTATAGGGAAAAGCTTCCTACAGAAGGCATCTGTGCTGTCTTAAAGGAAGCCACAGATGGTAAAAAGCAGATGTGAGGATGGTATGAATTCCAGGCATAGGGGACAGCTCTATGGAATGCTGTGTTGGAGGAACTGAACTGAGGTCAGTTTGGCTAGATCTTAGAACTTGTGGAGGAGAAGAAGCTTGAGTAGGAAGATCAGAAAGACAGGATGTGGCCAGGTTGTGAAGAGCTCAATAGAAGATTTATATTTGATCCTGGAGGTAATAGGAAATCACTGGAATTTATTAGAGGGAGGAGTGACATAAGCCTTAGGAGAATCATTTTGACAGCTATGTGGGGGACAGGTCAGAATGAGGAGAGACTGGAGGCAGGGAGATCAGTTAGGAGGTGGGCAAAAGGTGATGAGGGCCTGAATTAGGGTGGTTGCTGTGGAAGTAGAGAAAAGGGGACTTGGAGGAGAGATGTAGAGATAGAAACAAATTTGGCAGCCTAAGTAATATTTAATCTAATTGCCTTTCTTTCTGTATTTCTAATGTTACAAAGTGGAGAGAGTGGCTTGCCATCATCCCTTTTTCAGTCAAAATTAATCATTTGACTTCAGTGGAACATGCATGATGAATTCTATTTCCATTGCATGTACGTCTTGGATAAGAAGCAATAGACGCGGCCACCTGGGGTGGGGTTAGAGGGTGCAGAAGTGGTTGCTTTAATGCAGGGGAATGTTCGCCCATTTAAAAAATATTCCAGGTGTGCTCACTTTCTCGAGTGTTGCTTTGCAGAGTGTGCAGGGTTACATGAGTTAATGGTTTTGATAGAGAAATGCTAAGAAATTGCTTTCGAGTTTTTAGTTACTTTCTAGTTCACATACAATGACTCACTTGGGTGGAAACCTTGGGAGGAAATGTAAACGTTTTTTCTTGATGAATTGCGGTCTTGGTGCTGTTGACATGTTCATGTGGGTGGACTGATCCAATTATAACGAGCAATGGATCTTGGTCTTCCATTTTCTCACCAATTATTTATCTCACACAATCACTGTTGTGTATGCACAAACAACCATGTTGCTATAAAAGCCAATGGCTACTTAAACTGGTCCTGCCTTGAAATTGGAAAATATTATCTAAGGGATCAAAGCTCAGGCATGTTGAGTCCTATCCTTTCTAAGACCCATGTTAAAAATGGAACTCTTTTTGGCTTTTGGTCATTGGTTTTATTCTTCTGTAAAATTTCAAATAATCCCAGACCACCGTATTTCCTATAAATATAAGATGAAAAGAAATGCAAAAAGCTTTAATTCAGATTATTGGTAATAACCTAATTGCAGAAGGCATGAGGACAGTAAAACAATATGTGAGAGTTCTTCATACATTATTATAACTCAAATTTGTGTAGGCTTTACAGTTTAACAAAACTCTCGCCCTCAGACCAGTGCTAATAAATAATTATTAAATGAATGAATAAAACAATGAAGGGGTACATCTTTGTTCTTTATTCACAATTCTTACCTGCATTTGTCTGGGTATGCCCTGTTCACCTAACAATGGAGATGCCCTTGAGGGGTCTTTGGGCATTTCTTGACTGCCTAACATGGAGGTCTCTGCACCCCCTACCACATGGGGGGGGCAGTGGCCTTCGATTGGCTATCTACGACTTTAAAAACTGACGAGACTAAGCTGGTAGATATTGTTCTCCACTCCTTTTCTGCTGTTCTCTCCCATCAGTTTTGCTTTCATATGTGCTCTTTCTGCTGAGCATTTCACTCTCAGCCTGATGGGAATTGAACTAAGCTATCAATCTAATCCTCTTCCCCTTCCCAGACACTGAGATGGTACAAGGGGATATGAGGATGATGTCCCTCACCTAATGATGGAATATTTCCATATTTGTGATTATACCTTTGGAAGAAAATATTTTTGTACAAAAACTAATTATTGATGGCTAACTGGAACTAGATACAGCAAACCACCCTTCACAATTGAGGGATGAGCATCAACATGGGCTAAAACCATTTGCAGAAAGCCTTTATCCAAAATACTCTTAGGGGTAACTGAGAGCTCTAGGGGAAGAGTAAAATGTGATCCTACCTGCTTTCCAGGCAGTCAGTGTTACACAATCATCTGTCAGGTATTATTGATTATTATAATGGGGAGCACAGTGCTAGTCACTGGGTGTACAGGAAAAATAAGATCCTTGTCTGAGAAATTTTGTGATCCCTGTGAAGAAGGAATAGTAAATTATCTCCAAGTCCCCACAGGGAGGTTAAGTGACTTGCCCACATCACAGGGCTGAGAAGTATTGCAGTCAAAAAAAATTCTTTTTGGTGGGGGCAATGAGGGTTAAGTGACTTTCCAGGGTCACACAGCTAGTGTCAAGTGTCTGAGGCAGATTTGAAGTCAGGTCTTCCTGAAGCCGAGCCGGTGGTTTATCTACTGCGCCACCTACTGCCCCCTGCAGTCAGAATTTGAACCCAAGGCTTGCTCTTTTTGGCACCAAACCACCCATCAGACCATAACCTCCTCCCCCCCCCATCCCCCCGCAAAAAATTCTGGAAGTGTGTTTGATTTTTGTCTCCATATGCTCCAGTACCTTATACCATGCTTACTTAGAAAAAGGTGCTTAAGAAACAGTCAATTTTTGTTTCCTTCCTTCCTTTTTTTCTTTGTCTGATGAACTCACAGACCTATGCCTTGTCTCATAGATGGTCTTTGACTGTCTGTGTTTAAAAATTATTCACTGTGTTGTGGTCAGCTTTCTGTGAATAAACACTCTGAGAACAGGGCAGGCTAGTTCTCTATAAACACTGTCTGCTCTGGCACTGGTGCCACCTGCCTAGGCCATAGCCTTTAGAAATCCAGGATCCATCCCACACCAAGATGAGGCACCTGAAAAAAGACTCAATCAAGTTACGTTATTTTAAATTAAAATTTTATTTCGTCAGTTTATTGTTTACAGAGAGGCAACATGGAGTAATGGATTAGAATTAGCCTTGAAGTGAGGAGTCATTGGGGTTAAGTTCTACCTCAGAAACATATTGGTTGTGTGATCCTTCACTTCTCAATCCTCTAGGAAACTCTCTTAGACTAAGTAGCAGAGAAGATACAAACTTACTTCATTGTTAGTGGGAATCCTTTCACTAGGAGTTATAGAACTCTAGTTTCTAAACTAAATAGTTATTCAGTAAATTTTACATGATTACTATATGCCAGGCACTGTGCCAAGCATTCAAGATACAAAGAAAGGCAAAACCAGTCTCTTTCAAGGAGTTTATAATCTAACTGTGGAAAATAGCATACAAAAGGAAGCAGAAAGGCAGGAGTAAGAGGGGAGAAAGTGAATGGGGATGGTGGAGAGGTCCAGAGGAGTTGCAGCTGGGTAGGAAATCAAGAGATGGCTAACCTGGATTCCCTTCTTGGATGGATATTCAGGAAGCAGAGATTTCTGCCTTCCAATCAAAGGTGGGGAGGGGCCACAGGGGCCCTAATGTTACTAGCACTGTTTTTTGAAATCTCTATATATTAGTAGAAGGTGAATTTTCTTGCCAAAATAACTAGGAAAAGAAAATATCATTGGAAAAAGTGACTAATTTGGGGATCCCAACTAGTGAAAATGCTATTCCTTGGTTGTATATTATAATTAAACACACACACACACACACACACACACACACACACACACACAAAACTACCTGCTATATAAAAGTTCATCTGTGCATGTAGCAATAGTGACATCTGATGGCTAGTTATGGATTCACTTATATTTAGGAAGATGCCAAGCTCCTTTTACCAAAATAAAACGATGCAAGTTATTTGTTTTTATTTTTAAAATGTAGTTATTCTATTCTTAATGTGGTAAGTTTTTTTTTTTTTGCGGGGAAGGTGCAATAGACTTTGATTTTTTTTACCAGTTCCTAAAAAATGATTCAGTGAAAAAAATAATAAAAACAGACAGTTCTTTGGAATATGGGGCCCATAAGACAAAGTTAGACAATGCTGCGAATGATTTCATTGTCAGAAGGTGGAAAGGTAACTGAAATTGTTTCCAATGGTGCAAAGCACTATTTGCCAACCAACTTTTCTCTCCAATGATGAAAGTATGAGAAGAAATAGGCTTGGGATGGTGGTAACAAAGTTTGTGAATAGTAAACTTTTTTTTTTTAAAGAAGAAAATAAAGATGAGAGTTTAAATGAAAGATTCAAAAATACACAGAAGAGAGCAGAAGGAAATTCAGAAGGACCGTGGACAAGCAGAGTAGTCTTGTTACTCTTTTGTTTTATTTAATATCTATCTGAACAAACCAAACTGTATACATTAGAAGTTCAGTTTCATATGCTAAAAACAGAGGAAATTGCTTTAAATTGAATTACAGAGGACTGAGGGTTAACACGGAGAAAAATTGTGGCTGTAGGGTATGGGGAAGGAAGGCTATCTTGGCCACTTCATCTAGAGAGGGCAGTTAGGGAGGAAGAGCACAATTCTTGAAATTAGGGGTCTTGGGTTATAATTCCGGCCAACAGTCAGCTGTATATGCTTGGAAATTAACAACAACAAAACCGACTCACATTTCAATGGGGTTTTGTAATGTAAAGCTTCACAATAGCCCAGATAAGACAGGAAGTACAAGTATATTGTTTTAATTTTTTTGGTTTTCTTTTTGCAGGGCAAGGAGGGTTAAGTGACTTGCTCAAGGTCACACAGCTAGTTAAGTGTCAAGTGTCTGAGGCTGGATTTGAACTCAGGTCCTCCTGAATCCAAGGCCAGTGCTTTATCCACTGCACCACCTAGCTGCCCCACAAGTATATTGTTGTTATTGTTCAGTTGTGTCCTACCCTTTGTGACCCCATTTGGAGTTATCTTAACAAAGATACTGGATTGGTTTGCCATTTCCTTCTCTAGTTCATTTTACAGATGAGGAAACCAATGCAAATAGGGTCAAGTGACTTGCTCAGAGTCACACAGCTAAGTGTTTGAGGCTAGATTTGAACTCAGGAAGATGAGTCTTCCTGACTTCAGGTATCGACACTCTATGAACTTTGGTGCCACCTAGCTGCCCTAAGGACAGTGATAGTATCCCCTTTTTACAGGTGGGAAAACAGGCTCAGAGAAGTTAAAAGACTCAGATCCAGGGATCAAAACCAGGTTCTTTCATTCCAACTCACATGCTCTATGCAGTGGAGGCTGCCTTTCTCAAATAAAACAATATCGTTCCCACAACACTGGTGTGGTAGAAAGAAGGCTTGGTTTTGAGTCAGAGAACTGGCATTTATATCCCAGCTTTGCCAGTTGGATGGTCCTGGGTAAATAATTTTATTTTCTGGGTTTCAATTTCCTCATATGTGAAAGAGATTAGGTCGATAGTCTCTAAAACACTTCCAGTTAAAACATTCTATGAGTCTGTAGTGTCTGGAGTTTCTCTCTGATCCTTCCAACCTTCCCTAATCAAATGAATGCAGCCATAGAAGATAGGATCTGAGAAGAAGCTATTGTACCTTGCAAAATCTCCACTGGCTGTCTTCATGAGTCTGGAATAGCATGATAATATTATTCTTGGTGCCATGAAAAATGAAGAAACAATTTCTTTTTCTTTTGCATGCTAAAATACATTAAAGGAAGATAGGAATGCTATTATTCATGGGTTTTTCCCAACTGTTATAAGAATGACCATACCTCATATGCATAGGAAAAAAAAATCAGTTGTATTCATCTTCCTAATGGATGGAGTTAAAGCCTTTTTTGCTAATCTGGTTTCACCAGTGAGTACATTCCATTTGTTTCCACACTTAAATGATGCAGACTAAAACCCAGTGAAATTTGCATATCTTTTCTTTGGTGGGTCTTGCTACTTGATGATTGTGAAAATATGATGTTATTAAAGTGTCAGAATCATAAGGAGCATATTTGAGGAACTTTTCCAGTTATTATAATTCACTTTCATTTCTTGGCAATGTGAGGGTGGGGGTGGTGGTGTCCAGGGTGGTTGGTGGGGAGGGAGAGAAAGTGAAGAAGATCAATCCAGGCATAAGGAAAGTGAGAAAATGCAGTGGTGTGAGAACATTCAGAAATCTATTGTCGTTCTAGTTACCTTTCAGCAATGAAACCTCTTCTGATGAACATTCAGTGATGTGATCACTATGCTCACTTGAAACATTATTTGTGTGCTTATGTTTCTCTTGAACCTAAAAACTGTGAATTACAGCCCTTTACCAGTGTTCTCAGTATAGTGTTAAGGGCTAAAATTCTAGCTAGTCTGTCTAAAATATCTAATGAGTGTCCCAAAAATTATAAGCTTTAGCAAGAGTTAGACTTTTAAGCATTTATTAAGGAGAATAAGAATTTGGTAAAGAGAGAGAGAAAGGCCTAGATTCCTATCTATTAAAGGGAGAGCACATTTCGAGCTCCGCTCTCCACCAGAGTCCAAAGGAAAGAGAGCGAGACCGAGCGCCAGTCTCTTCCTTCCTCCTCCCACTAGTCCGCGTCACTTCCTGATGCCAAAGAAAAGACTCCTGGTCTTGCCCTCAAAGACCTTCGCTTCATGGGCAGAACTCTTCTACAGTAAGTATCCAGCAGGTGGCGTTATTCCAATCGTTACAATAGTTTTTTGTGGGTCACCACTGCCACAGCAGAGTAATATCACAGTGATAGCCACACAACGCCTAGATATTGGTAGCAACAGGCTCTCTCTAAAAAAGTACACGATAGACTTTAAGTTTAATCTGCATTTATAACATTTTCTCCATCATTTTCTTAAGTCTGGATAGTCCACAAATCAGTAAATCAAGCCCTGATTCCTAGAGTGGGGCATAGGTAGCTAGGTGGCACAGTGGATACAGCACTGGGCTTGGAATCAGGAAGACTCATCTTCCTGAGTTCAAATCTGGCTTCAGACATTTACTAGCTGTGTGACCCTGGGGCAAGTCACTTAACCCTGTTTGCCTCAGTTTCTTCATCTGTAAAACGAGTTAGAGAAAGAAATGGCAAACCACTCCAGTATCTTTACCAAGAAAACCCCAAATGGGGTCACAAAGTCGGATATGCCTGAAAAATGATTGAACTGATTTATATAGTTGGCATCTCTTTGAGGTGTAAATGCTCATGTTGAAATTTTAACAACTGACTTTCATAAATCCTATGAGATGGCTCCAGCACATTCTTTCTTACACCTTTCTAAATAGTTTTTCAAAAGGATCACCACATGGAGCTGAGAATCATCTACCACCAGTACCAAAGGAAACCTTTGATGATGAGTTGTTTTTTTCCTCCCAAGTTAGCTTTAATTCTTTTCTGGCATGAAACAGCTTTTGGGGAAGAATCCACTACATTTAGATGATGACAAGTAAAGAAAATCTTATTACTACTTTTATTCATTCTGAGTTAGGTATATACCTAATTAATATAAAATATGTAAAATATACACACATATACTTTTTATTTTAAAAACTATTTTGTTTTAATAAACAAAAATTTGCCTTCTCACCTTCCCATCCCATCTCATCTCACCTCCCAATTGAGAATACAAGAAAAAGAAAACCTATTACAAACATATATAGTCAATCATTGGACATGTCCAAAAAAACTTGTTTCATTCTTCATTCTTGTCCTTCACTTCTCTATTAGGAAGTATGGAGCATGAATTATCATTAATGCTCTGGAATCTTTTGGGTCATTGGGTTGATAAGTGTTCAGCATTATAATATTCTACTATGAGTATATACCCTAACTTGTTTATCCATTGACCAATTTAAAGGTACCCTCCTCTAGTTTCTCATTATTTGCCACCTCAAAAGAGAACTATAAATATTTTTGTACATCCTTAGAGTTTGTTTTGCTTAAAACTTATCTCTTTCTTAATCTAAGCTTCTTCTAATTCTCCTTTCTCTTCACCTTTTCTCTCCTTTTTCTATGAGTGAAATGTACTTCTTTGACCAGGTCAGATGAGACTGAGGTTCAAGTGTCAGCCACTTCCTCCACCCCTTTCTCCTTGTTTGTGTAAAGGTCTGTTTGTGCACCCTGATTATGTGAGATAATTTTCTCTCATCTTTCTTTCCCCTTCACTCCCCCACTTCTACCTCATCCTGTGTTCCTCCTTTCCTCACTTTCCATTCTTTTCTTAAGGTTAAGACATAACAGAACAATTCCAGGCCTGATGTAATTAAACCCTTTCCATGAATCCTGATCATGATAGGTTTCAGAGAGGATATGCGCATCATCTCTCCATATTTGAATTTAAATATTTTATCATTGTTTAGTCCTTTGTAATTGTTAATGTATATTTACCCTTTTATGTTTCTTTTCACTCCTGTGCTTAAACTTCAAAGTTTCTATAAAGTTCTGGTTATGTCATCAGAAATGCTTAAAAGTTCTCTATTTCATTGAAGATTCATTTTTCCCTCTGTAGCATAATACTTAATTTTGCTAGATAAGTTATTCTTGCTCATAAATCTATAACCTTTACCTTCTGAATACATTAAGATCCTTGCTCCTTTAAAGTGATTGCTGTTAAATTTTATTGTGATCCTGACTCTGGCTCCTTAGTACTTGATTTCCATGCCTCCCCCCCCCCCCCCCCCCCGGTAATGAGGGTTAAGTGACTTGCCCAGGGTCACACTGAAGCTGGATTTGAACTCAGGTCCTCCTGGATCCAGGGCCAGTGCTTTATCCAGTGTTCCACCTAGCTGTCCCCAGTACTTGAATTCTTTCTTTCTGGCTGCTTACAGTAGTTTTTATTTGACTTGGGTTTTGTCTATGACATTCCTGGGAGTTTTCATTTTAGGATTTCTTTCAGGACAGTGACTAGTGGATTCTTTCTATTCTCATTTTGCCCTCTGATTCTAAAAGACCTGGGCAGTTTTCCTTTAATATTTCTAGAAATACCATGTGTAGAATTTTTTTGGGGGGTGTGGTATTCAGATAGTCTAATGATTATTACATTTTTTCTTTTTGATATGTTTTCTAGGGCAGGTTTTTAGAAAACTATTTTCTTCTATTTTTCTCAATCTTTTGACTTTGTTTTAATATTTCTTGCTGCCTCATATAATCATTGGCTTCTATTTGGTCCATTCTAATTTTCAGTGAGTCTGTTGCTTGGGCAAGGTTTTGTACCTCCTGTACCAAGTTGTTAATTCCACTTCCAGTTCTTTCTTCCATAGCTCTCATTTCTTTTTCATTTTTCCTCCTCAAGTGCCCTCATTCCATTAAAAAGACATTTTAAATTCTTTTTTTTTAAACCATCACTTCATCTCACAATTTTAGCTGAGTATGTGTTAAAATTGTGATTTTCTCTGAACCCTTGCTTTTAAATGTTTTGGAGTCATTCTCTTCTGCATTTGTTTTTCTTGAGCATTCTTTTCTCATTGGTGATGTGCAATTTATTGTTTGTTCATTCTTCCAGGCTTCTTCCTGACTTCAATCCTGATGTCAGAATTAGGCTCTGTGACACTTCTGGAAGGAAGATCTAGTCTGGTCCTTTTGTTGTTTTCTTAGGGTATTTAATGTTGTGTTATTCTAGAATCTCAGGGATAGGCTGGGGAGCTGCAAGCTTTCAATGTTCCCAAAGTGAACAAGTCTGCTTGTTGCACCATGATTTGAGTTCTACAAGTTCCTCACCTGGGTTTGGGTTTGAGCAAGATTAGATTGCTGCTAGACCCCTACCCTATCAGCCAGCTGGAAAGCTTTATTGGTTCAAAGTGGTAGAAATGTAGGTGTCTCATTTTTCTGGTGTTCTTGTCTTCTTTAGTCCTCTGAAGGAAAGTGAGACCTTGCTCTGAGTTCAGAGTCTGAGTCACATGATTGCTGCTGCTGGCTTCTGAATTTCCTTCTTTCTCAGAACACTACAAAGGACTTGTCTAACTGGGAATCCTACCCTGCTTGGCAGGTCCCTCTGTCCTGAATCTGTGACCCAGAACTGTGTGATGAGTAACAAAACTGCCAGTTCATACTTGTCCGTGTTGTATACCTGGTATGGGTCTGGATCTGAGACCTATTCAATGCATAGCCTTTCCCTGGGTTTTGGAGTACGTCACATATTGCATGCCTTACCCTTTTCCCCAGTGTCCACAGACCTCCCTCTCTGTTTCACCAAGTTGAGATGGGCAAATGATTCACTGTGACTTTTTCTGGATTTCCCTATCAAGATCTGATTTGGTTAATTTTCTAGATCTGTTTGAAAGAGTTTGTAGAGACCAGCCCATCTCATTGCCTCAGATCACCTCGCCATTTTGGCTTTGCCTATGTATATGTATATGTATATGTATATGTATATGTATATGTATATGTATATGTATATGTATATGTGTATGTATATGTATATATGATACACATATCAATATACATCAATATATACATATACACATGCATATGTACAGGTATGTATATGATAGATAACCTTTATACACACAAGTATATCTATATCTACATCCATATCCATAGGCAAAGTCAAAATGACAAGGTGATTAGAAGCACGCTCTCTCCCTCTCTTCCCACCCCCCCCACACACATGTACGTGTAAAAGTTGTTGTTATTGATTAGTTGTGTCTACTGTTTGTAGGATTTTAAAAAAAATTCTTTATTTTTAATTTATGAAATAAAACAAGCATTTCCATAAGATAGTAAAGTAAAAAAGGTGATTGCACATTAAATTGAAAATCTATTATGTACAACTTGCTATTTCTTTTAAATATATCATAGTTAGATAATTTTCTTTTTCTCTTTTTTTCTTCCCTCTCCAGCCCCACCCTACAGATGGCTACCATTAGACACAAATATGTGTGTAGATGTATGTATGCATATGTAAAATCATTCTATATATACTTCTATTTATCAGTTCTTTCTCTGGATGTAGATAGTGTCTTCCTTCATAGGTCCTTTGTAGTTAATTTGGGTATTTATAATAGTCCAAAATGACTTAGTCACTCAAGTTGTTCTTAAAAAATATTGGCATTATTGTATACAACCTTCTTTTGGTTCTGCTCGTTTGGGGAAAGGCAGGACAATGAGGGTTAAGTGACTTGCGCAGGGTCACACAGCTAATAAGTGTCAAGTGTCTGAGGCTGGATCTGAACTCAGGTCCTCCTGAATCCAGTGCCACTGCTCTATCCACTATACCACCTAGCTGCCCCAATGTTCTTTTTTTTTTGGGGGGGTTCTGCTCATTTTGCTTTAATTTTGGAATTGAAACATGGGAAATGAACTCCTATCCTTGTAACAAATAAAAAAAATGAAGGGAAAAAATCAATTCAGCAACACTAACCAACATATCCATATTACAAGAAATATTCCACACCCACTATCTCCCACATCTTCAAGGTATCAGTACAACTTAACAAAGAGGGTGCCAAAGGGCAGCATGTGATCTTAGAGGAGAACATAGGGAATTGGGAAAGGACTATCAAGTCAAAGAATAATTCAAGGTGATAGACAAAAATACAAAGTGTACACATAATAGAGGGATCACTGAAGTGATATGATTACAGATTTAGAACTGCAAGTGACCTCAGAGGTCATCTAGTGTAACCCTTTCATTTTACAGATGAGAAATTGAGCGTCTGAGATGGGAAGTGATTTGCCAAAGGTAATACAGGTATAAATAACAGAATCGTTATGCAAACTCATGCACTTTTAAGGACTCCCAAATCTTTCTATCCAACATGCAGCTGAACCCTTTCATATGAGTTATCTCCCCAATTAGAATGTGAACTCTTTAAGAGAAGGTATTGTCTTCTTTTTTCAAAATTTGCATTCTCAGCACTTGGTATGTTTCTAGGTGTATAATAAATGCTTGATATTTTTTCCATCTTTTAAAAATTTGTTTGTTTGTTCATCTATCTATCTATCTATCTATCTATCTATCTATCTATCTATCTATCTATCTATCTACTATCTATCCATTCATTCACCCATTCATTTGAAGAGCTGTCATATGGAAGAGTGGTTAAATCTGTCTTTGTACCAGAACTGGAAACAATAGATAGAAATTGCAGAGAGATAGATTTTGGCTTGATTTAAAAAAAAAAACCCTTAAAATGAGAACTATCTCAAAGTAAAATAGACTGCCATAAGAAGTAATATGTTCCACCCCTCTCCCTCCACCCCCAATTGGGGAGCTTTTAAAGCAAAGGATAGATGATACTTATCAGGATTAAGTAGAGGAATTTCCTATCCAGGTATGGGTTGGGCAACATGGCCTCAGATGTTGCTATCAATTATGAGATTCTATGTTTGCATGGGGGTTCTTCTGTGATCATTTTTCCTGTGAAGAACTGAGAAGTGGATTAGTAGGCAAGGAACTGCATTTTAGTCTTGTGTCTTTCATAGCAATTTGAATGAAATTAGCGAGTTCTTCACCTTTTTTAAAATCTCATTTTCCTTTTCTGTCAGCTGAGGAGTTTGGGCTAGGTCATTTTTCCAGCTCTAACAGTCTATGATTCTATGATCCGGCAGACATATTGCCTTGATAAAAATAGATTTATTATAAGATGTAGGCACTAGATGGCAGTGAAGAGCATTTATCTACTATTAAAAAAAAAAGAATATTTTTTTTTTTTTAGTTCTGACTGTAATGGTGCTCATCACATAGTGATGGAATAGTGGCAAGAACATAGGCCTGATCTCACACTTATGTTCTATCATAGAAATCTTGGCTTCTTAAATATTCCAGGGTCACACAGCCAGTAAGTGTTAAGTGTCTAAGGCCGGATTTGAACTCAGGTCCCCCTGACTCCAGGGCCAGTGCTCTATCCACTGTGCCCCTAAAGACAACTTTTTAAAGTAACATTTAGTAACCGTCCTGTAATGGGGAAATATCCTCAAATATGCATAGCTAGTTTATGTCTAAATAGAGACACTTTAGGACCAGCAGTGAATTTTATGATTTATGATTATTATGATTATGATTATGATTATTTTTAGTGAGGCAATTGGGGTTAAGTGACTTGCCCAGGGTCACACAGCTAGTAAGTGTTAAGTGTCTGAGGCCAGATTTGAACTCAGGTCTTCCTGACTCCAGGGCCAGTGCTCTATCCACTGTGCTACCTAGCTGCCCCCCGAGCAATGAATATTTTTTCCATTTTTAAAATGTATTATTTATTTCTAAACATTATTTTCTTTTTGAGTTTTTAGTTCCAGATTCTCTCCCTCCCTCCCACCCTTCCCAACCCACTGAGAAAGCAAAGAATATAGCCATTTTACATGTGAAATCATGCAGAACATATTTCCATGTTAGCCATGTTGCAAAAAATATATATAAAGAAAATTCTACTTCAATTTGCACTTAGAGTTCATCAGTTGTCTCTCTGGATGTGGATAGCATTTTTTCATGACGAGTTCTTTGGAATCATCTTGGATCATTGTATTGATCAGAGTTGCCAAGGCTTTTACAGTTGATCATCATTGCAACATTGCTGTTACCGGGCACAAGGATCTCCCGACGCTTTATTCACTTTGCATCAGTTCATGTAAGTCTTCACATTTTTCTGAAATCACCACCCCCCTCAACATTTCTTATAGCAACAGTATTCCATCACAACCATATGCCACAATTTGTTCAGCCATTTCCCCAATTGATGAGCATCCCCTCAATTTCTAATTTTATATACCACCACAAAAATAGATGCTATGAATTTTTTTTGTACACATATGTCCTTTTCCTTTTCCTTTGATCTCTTTGGGTTACAGACCTAGTGGTGGTACTGCTGGGTCAGAGGTAGAGCTAGAGAATCTAGCTGTGTTAACAAACACTCAGGAATCACTTTAGGTATACCTCTAACCCACAGCAGTGAATTTTAAAGGGACATGAAACAGATTTGGGAGAACTTGATTTTTTTGCTTTGCTACTATCTTACCGGGCAACCCTGGGGACGTCATTTCCTGCCTTTAGATTTTATTGTCCTCATTTGCGAGCCCAGGTGCTCCAGTAAGGGATTCTGGACTTGGCCAAAGAAAGGTTTCTTTCTACCTTCAGTTTGTTGCCCTGACCTAGATTAATCCAGGAAAGTCTCCAAAATAAAATTTAGGTATAGCTTGTGTCTATGGTATCTCCAAATAGCAGTATCTCTAAGCCCTACAGAGACACTCAATGTTTAATATTGTTAATGAATATGGAATAGCTTTTGTTCCATACCACATACAATGAATAAAATGCTAAGGATGCAAAGTCAGGCATGAACAAATACAGAATGCAGAAAACATTCAGTAGCCCATCACATTCAGTATACTAACCATGTAAAATCCATTTGTGAGACTGCTAAGCAGATGTTTCACATTCACTTCATATCTGCACTGTATAAGAAATTCACTGGATCCAGATGTCCTGGTCAGTCAGAGCATGGCTTTCAAGTGAATATTCCTATTAGAAGGAAGGAAGAAATGAAGGAATGAAGGAAGGAGGGAGGGAAGGAAGGAAGGAAAGGAAGAAAAGAAGGAAGGTAGGAAGGAAGGAATAATGACGGAAGGAAATAAGCATTTATTAGCACTGTGTTAAGCACTTTACCAATATTATCTCATTTGTTTTTTGTTTTTTTTTTTGGTGAGGCAATTGGGGTTAAGTGACTTGCCTAGGGTCACACAGCTAGTAAATGTTAAGTGTCTGAGGCCGGATTTGAACTCAGGTACTCTTGACTCCAGGGCTGATGCTCTATCCTCTGCACCACCTAGCTGCCCCTCTCATTTGATCTTTACAACAACCTTGGGAAGTAGGTGCTATTATTACCTTCATTTTACAGTTGAGGAAACTGAGGCAAACAGAGGTCCAGTGAGTTGCTATGGGTCATACAGCTAGTAAGTATCTGCAGGTGCATTTGAATTCAAATCTTTCTAACTCCAAGTCCAGTGATCTATACATTGTGCCACCTATCTTCCTCTAAAAGCATTAGAGGTTACTGGAGGTACTCCACCTCTGAGAAGTATACTTTTTAAAAAATATATTTTTAGTTTTCCCAATTACATACAAAAACAATTTTAACATTCTTTTTAAAAAATCTGAGTTCCAAATTCTTTCTCTCCCCTTCCCTTCCATCCTCATTGAGAATGCAAGCAATTAGACATAGGTTGTACGTATATAGTCATGCAAAACACATTTCCATGTAAATCATGCTGGGAAAAAAACAGACAAATACAAACCCAAGAAAAATAAAGAAAGTAAAGAAAAAGTATCTTTGATCTGCATTCAGGCTCCTCTAGTTCTTTCTCTGGAGATGGACAACACCCTTCATTGTAAGTCCTTCAGAACTGTCTTGGCTCATTGTATTTCTGAGAACACCTATTCACAGTAGATCATCCTACAAAATTGCTGTTACTTTGTACAATGTTCCCCTGGTACTGCTGATTTAATTTTTCAGCAGTTCATGTAAATCTTTCCAGGGTTTTCTGAAATTGTCCTGCTTGTCATTTTTTATAGGACAATAGTATTCCATCATAATCGTATACAACTCGTTCAGCTATTACCCAGTTGATGGACATCCCCTCAATTTCCAATTCTTTGCACCACCAAAAGAGTTGCTATAAATATATTTGTACATATAGGTAATTTTCCTTTTTTTCCAGGGCAATGAGGGTTAAATGACTTGCCCAGGGTCACACAGCTAGTCAGTGTCAAGTGATTGAGACTGGATTTGAACTCAGGTCCTCCTGAATCCAGGGCTTTATCCACTCCACCACTTAGCTGCCCTCCTTTTTGTTTTTATATCTTTGGGATACAGACTTAGTAATGGTATTGCTTAGTCAAAGGGTATGCATGGCTTTATCGTCCTTTGGGCACAATTCTAAATTGCTCTCCAGAATGGCTGAAACAGTATACAATTTCCACAACATTGCATTAGTATTATAATTGTCCCACATCTCCTCCAATATTTGTCATTTTCCTTTTCCTAGTCCAGTCTGAAAGGTGTGTGATGGTAGCTCAGAGTTGTTTTAATGTATGTTTCTCTAAATAGTAGTGATTTCGAGCATTTTTATATGACTATAGAAAGCTTTGATTACTTTGCCTAAAAACTGCCTCTTCGCATCCTTTAATCATTTATGAATTGAGGAATGACTATTATTTCTATATATTTGACTCAGTTTTCTATATATTTGAGAAATGAAATCTTTATCAGAGAAACTTGCTATAAATTTTTTTTCCACAGGAATGATTACCAATATGTATTTCCTGCCATCCTATTTTTCCCATTTATCCTACTCCAAGAAATATATTAATGAGATCTCTTACTGGACAGCTAGCACTTGACTCAGGAACTAGATCTCTTCCAAAATTAGAAATATTCATTTCTCAGTATCACTAGTCATTGAACTATTCTCATAAAAGCTAACAGAAAGACAGAAGATGTTAATCTGACACTAAAGGTCCATTCTAAGCCTTGCCTAGACAAACATCTCATGCTACCATGAGCTGCTACTTCATGTTATTGTTGCTGGAAAATGAGGGCAAAATCCCTTCTCTTCCTTGGTGGAAATCCAAGACAGAGTTAGTGCTTGCCTCCAAGAGAAAGGAGTTGTTTTTCTCTGTTCCTCTTATAGAACAAAGAATGAGCAGCTTCTTCCAGTAAGATTCATTCTCTTGACTCTATCATCAATCTTCTATGTAATTGTAATCATGGAGAAACAACCAGGAATTCTCTGTCATCCAAGCAATGTTTATGTCTCTCAGTAAGGAAGCCAAATATGTGTCTACCTCCAAAGGAAGTGCCCCAGTCAAGCCAATCAGAGATTTCCCTGATCTCTCCCTGCTACAACTGTAAAAATGCAGAGATTGGAATAGATGATCTCCAAGATCCCTTCTAGTGTTGATGGTCTAGAAGTCTATGGAATTCATGCAGAAAAGTTTATAAAGGGTGTTTTAAAAGTTCTTTTAATACATATTTATAAATCATAGAATCTTAGAACTGCAAGGGACCCGAGACCACCTATACATGAGGAAAAGAATTGAGAGAACTGAGAGGTGAAAGAATTGGCTCAAAGTCAAATAGGTAATTAGTGGCAAAGCCAGAACTTTGATTATCAAAAGCTTTAAATATGCCAATAAATATTAATGTAAATATAAGTTTTGTGCTGAAGACTCCCTCCTGACCCAAAGGGTCTGAAGACATTTTGAGGACCCCTACTTCCTATGACTCAGTTTCCCCCTGCAGGTGGAAGCTAGGAATATCATTATCTATCACTCACACACTTCACCAAAGATTGCCGCTACCACTTCCTCCTGTAAACATTTAGGCTTATCAAGCTGAAATTACAGGATGATTTATTAGTAAATTGAAGGACTTTGACTCACATCTGATCCCTGAGGTAATCAAGTCCCCTTCTCCCTCCCTGAAGCAGGGGTGGGGGGAACAGCACCTTACCTTCTAGAGACCTGTACTGTCTTTATGACCAGCCTGGATGGAGCTTTGACAAGGGGAGAAACTAGAGTTAATCCCTCTGTGCTGTCATACTGCATGAAGGCCTCTTTGTCTGTAGAACTGGTCCTTGCCCATTAGTTCTCTTCAGGTAATACTGATCATTGGTCCCCAGCTCTCTGTGCTCTTTACTTCTGGTTTTCTTCTTCCAGCATGTAGGGTATTATCCTCATAGGTCCTATTTACTGTGCTCTTTAATTACTCCTTGGCTCAGCTTATTGCAATGTAGAAACTCAGTAATGTTGCTGGCACTTAATAAATTCTCTCTCTCTCTCTCTCTCTCTCTCTCTCTCTCTCTCTCTCTCTCTCTCTCTCTCCCTCCCTCCCTCCCTCCCTCCCCTCCCTTCCCCTCTCTTCTCTTCCCTTCTCTCTCTCCCATCTCTCTACATATCTATCTTTATCATCTGTCTCTAGGATTTCTATATGATATCACTTTCTATATCATTTCTATCTACCATCTATCTCTATCATCTCTCTATGTACCCATCTTTAGCATCTATTTCTGTCAACCGTCATCCATTATATATTCTTCTCTATCATTTATCTCTATCATCTCTTTTTCTGTCTCTATCATCTATCTATCCATCATCTGTTTATATTATAAACAGATTTATATAATATATTTATATTATCTATTTATCCTCTCTCCCTTCCCCTCCCCTTGCAGATAGGGCATGTCATCTCTAGGGAATTAACTCTGAAGCAGCTGGCTTATCTGCAAAAGGTTGCTCTGGAGCCTCAGTTGACAGTACTATAACACCAAACGCATCTTTGGGCTAAATTACCTATGTTCTTTTGAAATATTTTGGTTTTGTGCATGAAGCTTCTATTGCCCCTGATTGTACCTTCCAGAGAGTTTAAGATGTTCTGGGAATGCAATTTTGTAAGAATAAATAAATAAAAGAATTGCCTATCCTCATCCAACCTCCAGATTCTGAAGAAATAGATTGCTACCATTTTGAGATAAAGGAATACATTTTTTTTCTAAAATCAAATTTTGAGCTTTTTTGAGTGTTCAAGGATAATCAACTACTTTCCCATTTTCATATAACACCACCAGAATTATGATCCTCCCAATCAACTGAGTCTTCCTTATGAGGACCAACCTCCCTAAGTATTGAGACAGACACCAACAATATCCTGGCCACCTGTTGATGAATCTTTTGGTTTTAGTAACACGTGAAATCAAGAAAAATTCAAAACAGCCTTCAATTCTATGAGGCCTCCAGCACTTCTGCAAGTAGAAGAAAAGGGGGCAATGGATAATAAGGATCATACAGTTTTTAGAAAATTTATAAACTTTAACTCAGCTGTAGATGTTCTAAGTGTTAGATTGTACAATGACCAATGAATGGACATACCACTAAAGGAAATAAATGGTATTAATATTAGCATTCTTGTTATGAAAGAAATCTGAAAATGGGGTGAAGTTATAGCTAAATATGTGTATGGCTCAAAAAGTTTTTTAGAGAAGAATAAAAAGGAATTGGAAGAGTTGATTCTATCATATGTCAAAAGGTAACAAGAAAAGTCATTTAATGTGACATTTGGTCACCTTACAGTGCTCATGGTAAATATTTTGGGGAAAAGTATGGAAAGAATTGCAACTTATACATCAACATCTGTTGGAGAGGAAAAAGGGGTAGAATATTCAGGAAGAGCCTTCCTTCCACCGAATCAAATCAACATAAATAGTGATACTCATTGCTTTCAATACATAGGTAGGGATAACTGAGAATGGTGAAAAATATGATGGGCAATTTGGATCAGTAATTATAAGGAGCAAGATAGTCCAAAGGCTCAAAGACTATCCAAAAGTTTCAAACCTATGCGCAATGGCTATCATTATTATTATTTTTTGAAGCAGCTAGATAGTGCAGTGGACAGAGTGCTGAGTCTACAGTCAAGGTAGACCTGAGTTCAAGTCCAATCTCATTACACTTACTAGCTGGGCAAGTCACTTAACCTCAGTTTCTTTAACTGCAAAGTGGAGATAATAACAGTATTTCCTTGCAGGGTTGTTATGAGGATCAAATGAAAAGCATTTGTAAAGCATTTTGCATAGTACTTGGCACATAGTAAATACTTAATACATGCTTGTTTCCTTCCTTTGACAAAACAATCCAAAGGCACTGGACATGGCAATCACTAAATAATATTATTAAAAATGTATTTGATTATTTTAACACATAGGAAGTAACTTATTAGTGTTACAGTGGTCATTCTTTTTCTCCCTCTGACTTAATTTTTATTTATTTTTAATGTTTTATTTTTATTCAATTACATGTAAAACAAATTTAACAATTGTTTTTTTTTTTTAAATATTGAGTTACAACTTCTTTCTTTCTCTTCCTCCTTCTCCTCCTCACATCACTGAGAATAAAACAGGGGCATCTAGGAGGAGCAATCAGGAATATGTATCTTCTTGAGTTCAAATCCAGCCTCAGATACTTCCTAGCTATGTGACCCAGGGCAAGTCACTTAACCCTGTTTGCCTCAGTTTCATCAGATAGAAAATGAGCTGGAGAAGGAAATGTCAAACCACTCTAATATCTTTGCCAAAAAAACCAAATGCAGTCACGAAGACTCAGATATATGAGTGAAATGACGGAACAAGGCTAAATTGCTTTCAGGAAGTTTCACAGTTCTTTTAGTGACTCAAATTTCTTCCTGAAACAAAGGACTTTCTTTTCAATATTTGTGTTTTACCAGTGTTGTTATATGATGGAGTCACAGAACAATGTAGTCTCTGAAGAATTGAAAATGAGTATCACACAAAGGGCAATGGAGAAGCACATGCAGGAAATTCACTGGTAATTGTTTAACAACCAGTTCTCCCAAAATGCAAGACACACTTTTGAATTTGATCCTGCATTATTGACATTTTCCCACCACTTTCTTACATTTAGAAAGTCAAGAAAACAATAAAGTAAGACCTGATTTGTAGTATTTGACAGTTTCCAAGGTGTAAATGCTCATGTGGAAAATTTAACCACTGGCTCCCAGGTTGAGCTGGCTTCTGCATATACATGACACATTACAAATACATTGTAATATAACTTAAAAATTGTAAGTTGTAACACATTGAGTTGGAACATGTTAAAAATAAGAATTCCCCCAGGGGCGGCTAGGTGGCGCAGTGGATAAAGCACCAGCCCTGGATTCAGGAGTTCCTGAGTTCAAATCCAGCCTCAGACACTTAACACTTACTAGCTGTGTGACCCTGGGCAAGTCACTTAACCCCATTGCCCATAAAAAAAAAATAAGAATTCCCATTGATCAGAGTAAAAGATATCATTAAGGACATTTATAAGTGAAAAAAGAAGATAGTCAAGATGGTGAAATAACTGATAGCCCATATGCTCCATTTGTAGTCATAGAGCTATCAGGAAAAAGGAAGGAAAGGTACCAGGATCCTGTGTGGACCCTCGGTGGTGAAGTTAAGCAAGGATATGGAACTCTCAGAGGATGAGCAAGCATGGGTTGCAATGTGTATCATTGGAGAGATTGGCCACACCAATAATGTCAGAGATCCATTTTTATACATTAGGGAAAAGTCCAGTCCTTATGTTATGTTAAAAGAATGAGAGCACATCAGGAATACATTGGATCCTACACAGTACATTGTTTGTAAAGAGCAATATATGCTGATGACACCTAAAAACAGCCTGGCAACAAATGAAGCCAGACAAACTGCTTGGGTCAGATAAGCAATGGGGAATGATGACTAACATGACAAAGTATAGAATAAGCATTTCTGAGGGCAGTGAGTTAACGGGCTTCCTGCCAAGCATTCCTTTTAATAGAGGAAGCAGCCAGAGAGGCATTTTAAATGCAAACCAGACTTCTCTTTTCTCTTGGTAGTCTCTGTTTTGGTTCTGATGTGCATAGTTCCCCTTTTGTCCTTCCTCTGTCCTCAAAAAGATTTCAGGAACAGGTCAATGAGAATTCAGTTTAAACTTAGTGGTCTTATTTTGTTATATTTTGAATTGAAGATACAAAGAATCTATAGATACATATTTTTCCCCTGGGAAGGTATGCAGTTCCCAGAAGAGGAAGTGGGTGGATATTTTTGGCATAGCCAACAGAAGTGGGAAGCCACATAGTCCTGGGGGTCTGAGCTGTATCTGTTCAAAGTAGCAAACTTTGAAATCCCTCATCCCAAATACATTATCACATTGTGGCTTTTAAGAAAGAACCAGTTTAAAATTTTTCCTTTACTCATTTTAAAATTTATGTTTATAAAATTAATTTTTGTTTTCACAATTTCTCTTCTATCTATACCCTTCTCTCCATTACACAGCCTCCATCTTGGCTTACGTCTACATCAGCTCTTGTTTGGTATAAAGATGTGACCCTTTTAGCCTCTGGCATGTTTTTAATTGAAAGGGGTAAAGACAAAGACAAATGTGAGAAGCACCAAGAAAGCAGCTTGCAGAAACAATGAACTTATTCAGGATAAAGACTGTTTTATTGCCTTGTTTCCTAGATGCTGATTTGTATAAGGTTAATAGGAGAACTTTAGAGTAAAAAACTGGAGATCCCTGAACTCCAAAAGTGTTTTGTGATTATTGGGCAAATGTCAACTGCCTAGTTATGGTCTGGGCTTCAGAGATAATGATTTGATAAATGTCCTGGTTAATTACCATAAGTTAGAGTGAAGTTCCTCATTGAGAGGACTCAGCCCTAAACTAGAAAAAGTTGGTTTGAGAAGAGATCCTTAGTCTGGTGGAAGAAAACCTATACTCCTCTTTGCTGATACTTACTGGATTATGTGGTGGAAATGCTTCAGAGTCCAAGTAAGGGACAAAAATTACAGAAGCTTCTGCAAATACCAGGCTAAGGTACTCTGTCTTTTCTGAAAGAGGACAGCACTATGTCTGTAGTGAAGAAGAATAGAGCGGCCCCTTACCAGAAGAGTGGCCGAGTTCAGCAGTGGAACATTCTAGGCTAGCAATGGAAACCCAGAACAGCTATGAAACAACCCATCTTAGTGCTCCATTTCTGTCATAAGTTTGTGACAACTCTCTTTATGTGTGTGTATTTGGCCCTAGGTTAGCAAGTGAAATGTTGTGTAATGGTTATTCTTGCTTTGTCTTTTGATAAGAGTTAGTAGCAGTCAGCTGGATGATTTGTTAATAGGATTCAAACCAGTAAGGGATTAGGGTCTATAGTAGTAGGAGCTGACACCCATAGGATTACTTCTAGAACCCTAAGAATAGTAGCATTTGCCCCTCTAGGGACCCAATCTGCTAGTATAAATGGAAGTTAGGGGCACAAACTCAGAGATTATTGGAATAGCCTCTTAATCAGTATTCCTGCTCCAATCCATTTTCAACACAGGTGCCAAATTCCTTAAACAGATATGGGATCATGTCAATGCCAATCTACAAAAATCTTTAGTAAATCTCTATTGCCTTTATTGGGGTAGCCAGGAGGCATAATGGATAGAGGCCTATAGTCAGGAAGACTAATTTTTGTGAGTTCAAATCTGGTCTCAGATACTTGTTATTTGTGTGATCCTTGGTAAATCATCTTTTTTTTTTTTTTTTTGGTGAGGCAAATGGGGTTAAGTGACTTGCCCGGGGTCACACCGCTAGTTAGTGTCAAGGGTCTGGCGCCGGATTTGAACTCAGGTCCTCCTGAATTCAGGGCCGGTGCTCTATCCACTGCGCCACCTAGCTGCCCCCTTGGTAAATCATCTAACCCTGCTTGCCTCAGTTTCCTCATCTGTAAAATGAACTGGAGAAGGAAATGGCAAACCACTCCAGTATCTTTGCCAAGAAACCCCCAAATAGGGTCACACAAAGTCAGACATGTCTGAAAAATGAATGAAAAAACAAACTTCCTCTATGATAAAATAGAAAATTCTCAGTCTGACTTTTAAGGCCCCTCACAATATGACAACAGTCTATCTTTTTTAGCCTTATTTCATTACTCCCCTTCCCAAACTATTCATTTCACTCAAACTGACTTACTTGCTTAACAAAATATTTAACACTGCATTTCTCCTCCTCCTCCTCCTCATTATCTTTTGCAACTGGTCCTTCCTTCACCCCTCCCTCCAAGTCTGGGACATATTCCCTCCCCAACTATGTCTTTTATAAACCCTAGACTTCCTGAAGTTCAAGTATTGCCTCTGTTATCAGGCCTTTTCTGAACTTCATTTTCCCCTGTCCACATTGATGTAGATGTTCTCTCCCTTCTGAAATCATTTTTGTTATTTTGTATGTATTGCATTTTCTTATTTGTGTACATGTTGTACTGCCCCCTTTCCACCCAGTGGAATGGAAGGAAAGAACAAAACAAGCATTTATTAAGCACCTTTTATATCCCAGGAATTGTGCTTAAAGCACTTTATAAATCTCATTTGTCCTTACAACAACCCTGGGAGGTAGGTGCTATTAGTACCCTCATTTTATAGTTAAGACAGATTAAATGACTTGCTTAGGGTTATGCAGCTACTAAGTGTCTGAGGCTGGATTTGAACTCAAGTCCTCCTGAATCCAGGGCTGGTGCTTTATCCACTGTGCCACCTAGCTGCCCCTTTGACATTCTTTAAAGGCAGAAACTTTCACTTTTGCCTCTGTAGACTCCATTCCTAGCATAGTGACTTATAGTTAATAGGAGATTAAAAATGCTTGTTGGAATGAACTTGGTTGCTCTCAGGGAAAACTCATGCCACGGGCAGTGGCAATTCATTCAGTACTGGAAAACAAAACTCTCATAATAAGTATTCACAAGATATTCATATTGAAGCAAATGGTTCAATTAGTTATTCTCATGCTAACCTAACCTTTGAAAAAATGACATTACCCTTCTGTATTGAGTCTGACTTTTTAAATGAAGAGATTTATGAATATCCCTACATCGTGGTGATTGCAATTCTCTTCATTATTGTGATATGTGATCGGGAAGCTAAGTAGAAAATTTTCAGACAAGGGGCCTGCATCTCTTTAAAAGCAGGAAGGGTTATTGAGGAAGATTACCTCATAATGTGATATTTCATTCAACCATAGAATCAACTCTTTCATTAGCAGCAAAGAATTCCAGGTGTCCTCTATTGCAGATGTTCTCTCACTTTTTTGTATGAAGGCGGCCTCATTGCCTCTAAAAGAGAGGTATACTGTATAGTGTGGCACTTGTCTTATTTAAATAGCAAAATGCCAAAGTGCTGAAAAACAGTGAATTTTGTCTTAATATCATTTTTTTTTTTTGGTGTGAGGCAATTGGGGTTAAGTGACTTGCCCAGGGTCACACAGCTAGTAAGTGTTAAGTGTCTGAGGCCGGATTTGAACTCAGGTCCTCCTGAATTCAGGGTCGGTGCTCTATCCACTGTGTCACCTAGCTGCCCCTTAATATCATTTTTATTGCATTTCTGTAATGCATCATCTCTTACTAAATCTACAGCTTTTAGTTCCAGCACAATTAATCACTCTTACCTAATGGATCAAACTTCCTCACTAATAGGTGAATGCATAAACATTTATGGTATAGTCCTTCCCCTTGGGTCTACTTGCCCCCCTACCACTGCATTGACAGGTTAGGTTCTGCCTATCACTATTTCCCTGAGTTCTAGGGAGTCACCTTGAAGAGTTGTGGCTTCTAATATTACTGCTTATGAAGCATTCCATCATCCGATGTGTTCTACCTCCTCCATATCAATCAACCATCAATAACCATTTACTAATAGGGAATAGCAAAAACAGCAGATGCAGAAAAAGAACCCAAATCAGGGAGTTTGCATTCTATCTTGTGCACACCCAATATCCCTGGGGAGTATGGTTTCAAACAAAGTACAAAGGCAATGAGATATACATATAGAGGACATATGGGGATTGGGGTTTTTTCAAGACCCCCAGCCCTGGAGGGTCCTTTTCTCTCTTTGTGGAGTCCTCATGAAGTACCACTTAGGTGCCCCTCTGCAGGGCTCCAAGGATCAGTGTCTTTCTAGAATTGATAGCTGTCACTTTTCTCTATTAGATTTCCCCAAAGTGGCCCCATCCTTGGGTTACTGGCTTTCCATCTCCATCAGGAGGTGCTTCTTCTGTCATCTGCCACTCTGACTATCTCTGGGGGACTGAGCTAACCCATATGGGTGCCTGATGGAGATCTCTCATGATTCTTCTTACTTCTAGATTTTCACAAGGTTACAAACTGGCTAATTTCATCTCTGAATAATTACACATCTAAGATCTGGAAAGAATGAACACAAAAGAAATAGAAGCATCATGTGTTCGTGAGAACATGGTAGTCAGGTGGGAGATAGGGAAACCACTGCCACTCCCCAACCTGGGAGGTCATGGAAGTATTGCCTTATTTGATGCCAGGGAGCAAAAGGGCAAAAGGGTAGAGAGACGGGCATATTTATTCAAACTGAGTACTGGCTTAGCACCTCCTGAATCATTGGCTCCCCTGGGTCTGCAGGGACTATCTTGCTTGTTTTTAATTTATCTCCAGTATTTAGCACAATGTCTGGCAAGTAAATAAAAAATTGGTATCTATCTATCTATCTATCATCTATTAATCTGTCTATCCATCTACCTATCTATATCTATTTATCTATATATCTGCCCATCCATTCATCTATCTATCTATCTATCTATCTATCTATCTATCTATCTATCTATCTATCTATCTATCTATCTATCATCTATTAATCTGTCTATCCATCTACCTATCTATATCTATTTATCTATCCATCTGCCCATCCATCCATCTGTCTATCATCTATCTATCTATCTATCAACATGTGGAACATTTAATACTTATGCCCTTTTCATCCTAAAACTTTGGCTTGTTAGAGAATGTAGAGAAAGTGTTGATGTCCAAGTTCTCAGTGATTAAGTAGTCGTTATCAATTTTACATCTGCAAAAATGTAGAAGGAGCAAGTATTGATATATACATGAGACTGTATTATATTATCTGCTCCTCTTGGCAAGAAATCTGCTCTAATTATGTACTCCAGAAAGCTCACCAGAATGTCCAATATGGCAAAAATATAATCACTCCTGATAGTAGCTAGCTGGTCAGGTTTGGCTGGGGATTAGTACTGTAAATTTTTTTAAAGACCCCATATTTATAAGTTACTCCATTTAGAGTCCCAGCTGCTCATGTCTCTGGGATTGAGAGAGAGAGAGAGAGAATTGGGAAGTTGCACATTAGCCAATTACTCAGAAGTCACCTTGAACTCCTCCTTGCCATAAGAATGCTTGTTTTAATTATATATCCTTTCTTGAACAAACCTCAGCTTTGGAAAGCAAGAGTTTTTTGTCTGCCTCATTTTAGTTTTTTTAAAAAGAGACTAACACACAAAATAAACCCCATGCATAGAAAATTGAACTGTAAACCTCATCCCACCTCAACCCTAGGACCTCTTTGGAAATTTTCTTAAAGCGATGGAAAAATATAACCATGGATATAGCTCTTAGCATGGCTGGTACATGCACTTATTTCTTTTTTTTTTCTTTTTAAAAATTTTTTTTTAGTGAGGCAATTGGGGTTAAGTGACTTGCCCAGGGTCACACAGCTAGTAATTGTTAAGTGTCTGAGGCTGGATTTGAACTCAGGTACTCCTGACTCCAGGGTCAGTGCTTTATCCACTGTGCCACCTAGCTGCTCCCATGCACTTATTTCTTATCACAGGATGTCCTTTGGATAGTGCTTAATGTTAGGATGCCAGGAAATCAAACATGTTCAAGGTACATGTCTGGATGTAGACTTTTGCATGGTTGGCACCATGGATGTATTTCCTTGGATGTTATATCATCTTTCACTAGCTTCTAAAACAGATATTTAAACTTTTTTTGGTGCCTCATGAATCCTATGGACTTTATCTCATATTTTAAAATTTTTATCAGTAACATCATAATGAAATGAAATATGAAATTCAGTTAGAGGCTAGTGAAAATAAAATGTCATTTTTTCTCATCCAAGTTTACAGAACCCTTGAAGTTATAACCATGGATTCTTTGGGAGGGGAAGAGTCCTTGGACCCTAGGTTAAAAACCCTTGCTCTAAAATGATACTGAATGGGTAGCAGATATTAAATGGGAGTTGTAAGCACCTTCTGATCCTGAGTCAGATAATGGCCAGAGACAGAGACCTAATGCTTATTGAGCAGGTTAAAAAACCAACCAAACAAAACTGGACTTAAATCCTGAAGGCACTACTTAACTGATTAACTTTTTGTACCCATTAGAAGCAGTATGATAACACTACCAGAAGATGTTGGTTACCTATTACATCAGAGGTTCATGTCACCCATCCCCATATGCACATTGCTCAGTGAAGTCTTACAAATTGTTTTTGAGCAGATATGTATCCATGGAGTACTAGGGTAGCTTGTCTGGGCATACCCATGTGTAAGTTGAGGGATGTCAACTAATGTTACATGCATACATGTATATATACATAAGCAAACATGCATGCATATACATTGTATACATCTACAAATACATCTACACACATATTTATATGTTCGTACACATATAAGTATTACATGCATACATGTATATATACACATATAAGTGTTACATACATACATGTATATATACATAAGCAAACATGCATGCATATACATTGTATACATCTACAAATACATACACACATATATTTATATGTTCGTACACATATAAGTATGTACACATATAAGTATTTTTCTGTGCTAATTTTTTTTAATTTTTAATTTAATTTTTAATTTTTTGCTCCCCTATATGCTTTTTTCTGTGCTAATTTCGGCTAGAGAGCCGATGTATGTATATGTATATACTCTTGTATATTATAACACCTCCAGTAGGAATCATACACCCAACTCCAAGCCAATATAACAAATCCAGTCCCAGAGGAAAGAAGTTTCAAGATAGCTGCTTTGTTCATAAAAATGCTCTGTTTTGGCATATTTTATTTTAAAAGTAATTTTAAGTTGAGCAGCTCTTTAAACAGGTAATTCTTTTGTGCAATTTTTTTGTTTTTTTATTAGTATTTTATTTTATTTTTTCCAATTACATGTAAATAAACAGTTAATTCTAAATTCATCTCACCAATTTTGTGTTGGATAAGACCCTCTTCCCTAGAATGCCACCCTCACCCATGCATTTTATAATCAGAAATTCAGCTTTATGAAATTGGCTTTGTGAGCTTTCCTTGGTAAATAAAGTACTTCCTCATCATACTTATACATGCTTATACAAGAGTATATACATATACATACATCGGCTCTCTAGCCAAAATTAGCACAGAAAAAAGCATATAGGGGAGCAAAATCTCTAAAATGGAAAAGATAGAAGAGTTTAATTTGTTGGCAAACTTATGTTTCTGCTTCTATCCTTAGTTAATAACTTACACACATTTTTACTTGGCAGCTTCATAAACAAGCATTGGATGGTGAACGTATGTGTACTTTGCACCTGCTGGCAATGTTTGTTTTGAGAAATGCAGCATTTTTGCTTGAAAACATCCAGTGTGTTTTTGTTTTCCTTCTTTTACATTCAGTGAACCATTCACCATATTGATCTATCTGCATTGTTTTTTTCAGAACAATGCTTTGTTGTTCATTTTAAGCTATTGATCTAGTCTGTAAGTATATATGTATAGATATAGGTGTAGGTATAGATATGGGTATGGGTATATGTGTGTATATATACCTAGACACATGCCTGTGCACACAGGTATACCTCGAAAGAGTGCTACAATGAACTGGGATCAGAATTGAATAGGAGGAAGAGATCAGGCTTGATCACATTTAGATAATTGTTTAGGGCTTTCAACGATCCCAGCTGATTTCCAGATTCAAAAGTCTTTTTTTTAAAAAACATAATTATTCCCTTAGTGAAGCTATGTAGCTATGAGCTACACTTGCTAGAGGAGTTATCCAAGTCATTGAATAATAGATTCATCAGAGTACCGAAGTGTATCAATACTGTTATTGTTAGTTGTTTTTCAGTTGTGTCCATCTCTTTGTGACCCCATTTGGGGTTTTCTTAGCACAATACTGGAGTGGTTTGCTGTTTCCTTCTCCAGCCCATTTTACAGATGAGGAAACTGAGGCAAAAAGGGTTAAGTGACTTGCCCAGGGTCACACAGCTAGAAAATGTCTGAGACCAGATTTGAATTCAGGAAGAGGAGTCTTCCTGACTTCAGGCTTGGCACTCTATTCATTGTGCCATCTAACAACTAAGTCCAAGTTGTTCCAAAATTTTTAGTGCAAGTCTTATTAAAACTTAAAAACTTACTAAGATTTTTTGGAACACTTCTTATTGTATGAAAAGTTTATGCTCAGAAAAATTGATAGAATACAACCATTTCAAAAGATGAGACTATGTTTTATTGACAAAGGAGTTGTTCATCTTTCATTCTCAAAGAGGACCAATGACATCAAAATGGCAATGTTTTGACTTGTGTGTGAATTGGCTTTAAGTAAGACAGAGCTGTGTAAAGTTGTTAACCTCACACTCTCTTCCAGTCATCTAAGTCCTATGTTAGAAAAGAATGATTTCTTGCGATTCTATTAACTTTTTAAATTAGATATTTGGAACATATGCTTTTACGATTCCCATTTATGCAGGGTTTTCCTCCCTTCCTCTTTCAGTCTAGGTGTTTTTTTAGACAAGACTTATTTTTCCTTAAATTAGGCTGTGACTTCTTTCCTGTGAAAGTGAGAGATCTAGCACTAGGGATAGGAGGGGTATTGTATAGAAATTCAAGTCAAGTCCACAAGCATTTATTAATCACTATATACTAAGTAGTGTTGTAGAGCACTGGGCTTGGGATCAGGAACACTTATCTTGAAAAGTTCAATTCTGGCTTCAGACACTTAAGAGCTGTGTGATCCTGGACAAGTCACTTAACCCTGTTTTCTTCAATTCCTCCTCTGTAAAATGAGCTGGAAGAAAATGACCAACATTTTTGCTAAGAAAACACCAAATGGGGTTATGAAGAGTCAGACATGACTCTACTACTACTACTACTACTACTACTACTACTACTACTACTACTACTACTACAACAACAACAATGTGCTTTTTGGGTGTTTGTCCTTTGTTTTCCAAGAGGACCATGGTTTCAGGAAGGTGATGTCATGACTTGCAAATGAATCAGATTTAAGTGAGGGAGGGCTGTGCAAAGTCACCAGCTTCTTCTCTCCTCCAGAGCCATCTGGGTCTACTGGTAGGATAAAGATCAGGACATGGAAAAGGCCCCATATGTTTTGAGGCACTGGGTTAAGTGACTTGCCTAGGGTCACAAGCTAGTAAGTGTCAAGTGCCTGAGGCCAGATTTGAACTCACATCCTCCTAACTCCAGGGCCAGTGCCCTATCCATTGTGCCACCTACCTGCCCCCTTAAGGCTAAGTAAGAAATGAGGTAATGAATGGCCTCTTTTACCTAGGTGAAAAACAAAACCCCAAATCAACCTGGGAGGGGGAGATCCTTAGGATTTCTGGCCAAAATAGAAGCAATTGCTATTTATACTCACTCTAAGCCAACAAAACCCAAATAATGACCAAGCAGGGCTTGGGCTGTGACCTATTATTGGCCAATCAGGAATGATAATGCTAAACACTAAGGATACAAATATTTTTTGTTTGTTTTTTGGCAGGACAATGAGGGTTGAGTGACTTGCCGAGGTTCACACAGCTAGTAAGTGTCAAGTGTCTGAGACCAGATTTGAACTCAGGTCCTCCTGAATCTAGGGCCGGTGCTTTATCCACTGCTCCACCTAGCTGCTCCACTAAGGATACAAATAAAAGAAAAGAGATAGTTCCTGCCTTCAAGGAGTAATATGGGAAGACAACACAAGAGGCATCTAAAAAGTAGGGGTTGGAAGTGGAGAAGATCCCTGGGCACAATGGAGAAAGAAGTCCAGAAAATCAGGACCAGTCAGAGAGGAAGTGAAGGAGTAACTATGGCTAGAAGTCCTTCCTTTAAATAGATGTTCCTGGAAAAATGGACCAATCAAAGGAAAGGACTACAGGGGCCTGCTTCCTTGTTTTCACTGACATTTTCAGATTGGGCTGCATGGTCAATGAGATGACTGTATCTTGGATGCCTGATGTCATTCTTTGCTCACAAAGTATGATGAGGAAGTACTTTATTTACCAAGGAAAGCTCACAAAGTCAATTTCATAAAGCTGAATTTCTGATTATAAAATGCATGGGTGAGGGTGGCATTCTAGGGAAGAGGGTCTTATCCAACACAAAATTGGTGAGATGAATTTAGAATTAACTGTTTATTTACATGTAATTGGAAAAAATAAAATAAAATACTAATAAAAAACAAAAAAAATCGCACAAAAGAATTACCTGTTTAAAGAGCTGCTCAACTTAAAATTACTTTTAAAATAAAATATGCCAAAACAGAGCATTTTTATGAACAAAGTAGCTATCTTGAAACTTCTTTCCTCTGGGACTGGATTTGTTATATTGGCTTGGAGTTGGGTGTATGATTCCTACTGGAGGTGTTATAATATATTATATTGAGCTAAACATGAAAACCAGCTGGAAGATGTCTTTGCCTATATTTCAAGGCTGAATTTTTCATGAAAACTTCTAAATTTGTGAATATAGTTGCTATTTGTACATCTTAACACGTAACTGTTTTACAACCAAGGCTTAACTTTGCATCGGTAAATGATATCCGCATATATAACAGGCAACCTGGCATGATGGATAGAGAGCTGGTCTAGAGTCAAGAAGCCTTGGGTTCAAGTGACTTCTGATGAATATTGGGTGTATGGCCCTGAAGAAGTCACTTACCCTCTTTTAGTGTCCACAGACAATTCTCTATTCTTGTAAGTTGCAGAGTAAGTGCCAATATGCACTGGTAAAGAAAGTTTCCTTCACAGACAGCTTCCCACACCAATGAAATCACAGTTCTAGTTTAGAAAAAAATATATTTGCATATGAAAGTTCTGGTTTTAAATATGCAAAATTTTAATTATGAAAATCTCTAGTGAGAGAACAGACTTGAAGTTTTCAAGTAGTTTTACTTAATTTTCAACTATGCCAGACATGATATTTCAAAATAGTTCTGTGAAAAGCTGCATTGACAGTGAAAAGAGGACTGGCTGGGAAGTCAGAAGATTTGGTTGGGCTTTATTCTATTTGACAAACATTTATAAGTACCTACTATTACAAAGCATTACAGGGCTATACAAAGACAAAAATTAAATAGACATTACTCTTACCTCCTGGCTGAGTTCCAATTTTACTGTCACCCTTACTAGCTGTATGATCTTAGGCAACTTAACTTCTCTGAACTTTTTGTCTTACTTAACAAATGGAAATAAAAGATGCGGCTTGTCCTTCCTTATATCATTAAGTTGTTTTGAGGATCAAGGATTTTATATAATAGATAGATATACTTTACAAAATGTAAAATACAAGTAAGGCATCATCACTATTGTCAACAGAATAGCAATACCAGAAAATTTTTTAAAAAACCATTATTCCTTGTTCAATACATAGATATGCAGATAATATTTCCTTTCATGAAAACAATTGTTATATCGACACTGATGTGACTAATCTCAGGAATTTAATTAAAACTATTTTGACCTAGTAAATTCTGAAATGAATATCATTAGTGTCCAACGATGCTGCATATTAAATCATCATTAATACTTTATTAAGAGTTTCTGGGTCATGTGAGCAAAAGGATGGCAGACTAGACATTTTCTCCACTTCCCATGACGTCACAAACCTCCCCAAAACAGAAATTAAGCACCAACGATAAAGCAACTTCCATGTTTTCATGGTTTAGGACACAAAGAATCCAAAAGAAAGTTTTAAAAAATTCTATTAAGAATGAGGACAACTTTATGATATGAGAGAATTCATTACCTTTACATATATTAGCTACTGAATTGTAGAAAGTCAATTAGCTCATCAAATTTGATAGCTGCTTTAAATGTATTAAAATAAGAGAAAGGACCAACTCACCTCAGGGTTTGCTGAGACACCCAAATCACATTCAATGCATGTCTATTGGTTCATAGCAATGGATAGAAAAGGCTAACATATGATCAATTTCATGAGTAACAGACATAAGAACTAAAGCTTTGACTTCCTTGTGGGGAACTAACTCCCAGTAAGGAACTTCCTCTACCAGTAAAGATGCATCTTCCCTGCAATTTATAATCTTATAGATTGCCAAAAGAGATGAAGTGATTTGCCCAGGGCCACACAGCCAGTATGCATCAGTCAGGGCTTGAACTTAGGTCTTCCTAACTCCAATGCCAACTCTATCTACTACTTTTGCACAGCCTCACACTTGAGTATCCAAACAAGTCTGGTTGGGCTTGTGGTATTTAGGGTTCACTCACAGGAAGATTAGAATAAAATTTAAAAAAAATATTAGGGCCCTGCTATACAAAAATTGAATCCAAGCAAGTGGTAAGGTCAACATGAACACATACCTATTTTTTTAAAAGTTGCTGTTTAAACAAGCAATAAGACTGTTGCTTAGAATCTTCTAACACAAAGAACAATAATGCAAATATTTTGAGAACTGATGCAAAGATAATCACAACTTACCTTTATGTGTGGTACTTCTTGGTTCACAAAGATTATTCTGATGGGGTGAGCTTATCTGCCTGAACCATCCTAGAGTCATTTTGGAAGGAAAGCTGCAGCTCATCTGTTTTCTTTTAAAACTTGGGATACTCAAACTCAACCACACTGTTTGGGAAGTTAATTGGTAACTTTACTAGAGTTGGCTCACATAAAGAGGCCACACAAGAGCTGGTGAGTTAGACTTTTCTAGGAACCTTAGGCTAATTTGCCTGAAGGTTGCTTAGGGTGTCAAGCATATATTCATGAACCACAGTATATTAGGCACAACCTGTAAATTAGTCACACCTAATTCTGGGGCACTTCTGTAGGACCAGTCCAAATTTGCTCTGAAGGGACTGGTAGTTTCCAAATCTAATGATACATAATTTAAATTTATCATCAATTATGTACCTTCTTCCCATTCATTCAAAAGTTGTATATATGCAATAGGAAAACCCAAGGTCACCCACTGCATCTTGGGCCATCACCAGTTGTCTTGACCTTTATCTTGCCACTGGACTTTGATGACTGGAGGAGAGAGTGAAGCTAATGACTTTGCACAGCTCAGCCCCACTCATATCTAATTTGTACACAAGTCAAGATATCACTCTCATGATGTCATTGGCCCTCTTTGAGAATTGTGAGATTTAAAATTGGATATTAGATCATAAATCTCCCCTACTTAACCTTTCCCTTAATTTATCTCCCAGACTAGTAAATGGAAGAAGCTTTTGGTTTTCTAGATAGACCTTTTATTGTATGGTAGTCACAAGGTGATGTTAATTAGAAGGATAGGAAAGTAGAAAGACAATACAAATCGTCTTAAGTCTAAGCTTAGTCTATATTCCTTATAAAAACTCACCAAAACCAAAGGCCACCTTTGGAGAGATAGAGACCGTCTGTGCAGCGCAGTCAGGAGACCAGCAGAGCAGGAAAAAAAAAAGCCCACTTCGTTCTCTCCTTGCCTTTTAAGCTCGCACCCCGGAAGTCGAGTACGTAGTAGGCAGTCTGACGTGTGCAGCAGGTGGACTGGCGTGCGTAGCTCATGCCCTTGGTCTCCTCCCCGAAAGGGTGTTCCTTAAAAAAACTGGCATCTCTCCATTATCGCTAACCGACTGTTAAAACTTTTTACCACATTCCCCACTTTTGTTCCTCAAGAAACAAAATATTTCCTTGACGGAACAGTAAAAAGAATATAATAACTATTGCTAACTAATAATATGTGAACAACAATATAGAAAAGGAAGAGAGGAAAGTTTTTTTGTCCTCATGAACCGATGCTTTGACATTAGTCTTGCAAAGGGAGAGCCTCTGCAGAAGCATCTGTTGCCTAACAGTTTTGTGTGTTTCCATAAGTATGGTTCCATTTGGTCCTGGGACTGAAAGATTAACAACAATATCGGCAATAATTGAGTCAATTGTCAGGATCATTAAGTTCATGTAAACACTATTTCCTGAGTGGTCTAACTAATTAAAACAAAGATAACATACCTGAATAATTTTCCTTCTTTCCCTTTGCTGGGCAAATCCCGATATAACTTATATTTTATTTCCATTATCCAATTATTACTATTATATTTTTCTTTACTGTGGAGTCAGCTATATTAAAGTATGAAGTTATGGATGCCACAAAAATAACACTGCATTCCAATACTCCCCTTCACTGTTACAGGAACAAAGGCTTATCAGAGACATAGCCAGGCTAATTGACAGGTGGCAAGAGAACCCAGAGTCTGCAGATACAGACGATTGCCTTTTAGCCACAATGGCTTAAATTTACACTGGTGCTTCAAGGTTTACAAAATGCTTTCCTCCCAACAACCTGATGAGGTAATCAATATGAGTATTATTCTCCACCTTTATTTCTACCTATGGTGCCTGCATAGCTGCCTTCATTTAATCTGGTTGCAGTTCAATGCCATCTGCTGGATCCTGTCCAAGTCAATCAACCTCAACCAATCTCTGGACTTGTCTCTGGGATTCTGAAACATTAGTATACTGAAAATATTAAGTATTTTAATTTGGCAAACTTTTTTAGATTATTTTAGAAAAAGTATCAGAAATGTACCTCTATTCTACATAAATACATAGAATTAATTTTTTTTTCCTGGACCTGTGTTTTCATTGGTGTAAAGAGTTCACAGGTAATGAAAACTTCTTATACCAAAACAAATTGGCAAGGATTCTACTAATTATAGTCTTAGGGAGTTGCTAAGTTGCACTGAGAAGTTAATCTGTCCACAGACATAAAGTCACTAGGGTCAGAGGCAGGATTTGAACCCCACATACCTCTACCCATTCTCTGCCATATTACTGAGTTACTTTTTGGGAAGATAAAATATAAAAGCAAAGTTCCTAACCTATAGAGAGTTATTTGGAACCCATCTATTTAAAATTTTCTTTTTGCTAGAATAAGACCATGGGTCTCCAGAAACTTTTAGCTAGCTAAGTTTTCAAGATTGCTGAGAATTAATATCCTCTTTATGTAGTAAATTGTTTTATAATTGGATTATTTGGGACAAAAATCTTTCTAAAATGTATTGTTTGCTTCTATGCCTTCTAAATAAGAGAAAATTAAACTAATCCAACTGCTTTTTTCTGATTTAGGGTCACCATTATGTACATCACTTAGTGTCCTGTTGTACAGTGATGTCTCAAAGATGCCACCAGGTCTATAAAGCCATTTGTCCTTGAACTAGATGGGTCCAGGATCTTTTGCTCTGGTATTCATAGGTTTGATTGCTTTTTATTGTTTTTCTGCCCTTCTCCCTTATTGCCAGTGTGGCAGTTTTCCTTGTCATCAGTGTATCTGCCCAGAGCAGCTGTTTCACTCCATTCTATTCTGCTGTGGAAATTAGATAACTATGCTCTTTTGGTAGAGGATCCCAACTGTCTCATGACCACTCCATCAAAGTTCTAAAAATGGACCAGAAAGATGATGATAAAGAAAACCCAAGTGAAATGCCAATAAACTCCCCTATTCAGTCCAGGTCTAAAACAGAAGATAGCCAGAAGTCTGTGGAAGTTCTGGTCAGAGACAAAGCAGGGGAAGAGGAAACCAGACCCTTGAGCAGGAATCTAAAACCAGCGGGATCTTGGCTCTGGACTGTTTGAGCATCATCAGACTGAGCCAGCCCCTGTAGCTCATTGCACAGGGAGACAGGGCCAACAGTGCACACTCCTCTGGGACCCTCAAGAGCCCTGAAGCTAGCACCCAGATAGCCCCCACTGTAGTCCCAGCAGAAGACAGAGTGACTATAGTTCCCAGACAGTCTACTCTGCATCCACAATAGGAAACAAAGAGAGAGAGCCAGCCCTATGTTCAGGTAAACCATGTAACCCACCCAGAATCCTGAAGCCAAGCTCTCTGAACTTTGTCACTGACATTACCCAAATGAGAGACACAGTAGGATACAGGGCTAACTTAGGGCCCAAATGGTCCTTGTTGAAACCACATGTGAGAGTACATTGCTTAAGCAGCCCCAACAACAGGGAAACTTATAGGAGTCCTGACACCAATGATCCTATGAAAGCCACCACAAAAGACAGGGGCACCACAGCAACTGGGCAGCCCTAGCACCCAGAGGTCTTGAAAGGGGTCTCTGACCAGAGATTTCTACATCTAATTTGAGTCTCTTAGGTGTGTAGTAGAAGATGAATGTGCTTCTTGGTTGTTGTTTGTTCAAGGAGGAGGACAGAAAAGGGCTGAGGTCAAAAACCATGTTAAACATTCAAGAGACAGATTCAGAAGCCAGGGATTCCAGTAGTGGCTGGCGCCTAGTCCTAGTCCTGGTCACTTACTTTAGAACTACAATGGCAGCTGCATCAAGATCTCAGAGGGAACAGGACAAAATAGGGCCTTCCCAAACCACTCAAGAATGCAGCAGGGAGCAGAGATTGACCTTTGCCCAGAATCTCAGTTTAGAAACTGAGGCTAGAAATATGAGTAAACAGAAGAAAATAACTCTGAAGGAGGATAGAGAAATTTTGGGGGTATTCTATGTGGTTACAATAAGTCCTACAAAAATGTAAATTGTAAAAGTCCAGCAGCAAGAGATAGAAAGAGAAATTCCATTTAAAGTAACGGTAGATAATATAAAATACTTGGGAGTCTACTTGCCAAGACAAACCCAGGAACTCTATGAACACAACTAGCAAACACTCTTCACATAAATCAAATCAGATCTAAATAATTGGAAAGATATCAATTGCTCATGGATAGGCAGAGCTAATATAGTAAAAATGACAATACTGCCTAAATTAATTTACTTATTCAGTGCCATGCCAATCAGACTACCTAAAAATTATTTTATAGAGCTAGAAAAAATAATAACAAAATTCATCTGGAAAAACAAAAAATCAAGAATATCCAGGGAAATAATGAAAAAAAATTCACAGGAAGGTGGGTTAGTGGGCAGTCATCAAAACTATCTGGTACTGGCTAAAAAATAGAGTGGTAGATCAATGGAATAGACTAGCCACAGGAAATGCAGTAGTAAATGACAGTAGTAATATAGTGTTTGATAAACCCAAAGACTCCAGCTTCTGGGATAGGAACTCAGTATTTGACAAAAACTGCTGGGAAAACTGGAAGATAGTATGGCAGAAATTAGGCATAGACCAACATCTTACACCTTATACTAAAATAAGGTCAAAATGGATACACGATTTAAACATAAGAGGTGATACCATAGGTAAATTAGGAGAGAAAGGAATAGTCTACCTATCAGATCTTTGGAAAGGAAAACAGTTTATGACCAAACAAGAGATAGAGTATATTATAAAATGCAAAATGGATGAATTTGATTACATTAAATTAAAAAAATTTTGTACAAACAGAAACAATGCATCCAAAATTAGAAGGGAGGCTGAAAGCTGGGAAACAATTTTTGTGGCCAGTACTTCTGATAAAGGCCTCATCTCTAAAATATATAGGGAACTAAATCAAATTTATAAGAATCCAAGTCATTCCCCAATTGAGAAATGGTCAAAGGATATGAACAGGCAGTTTTCTGATGAAGAAACCAAAGCTATCTATTCCCATATGAAAAAATGCTCTAAATCTCTAATGATTAGAGAGATGCAAATTAAAACAATTCTGAGGTACCATCTGACACCTATCAGATTGGCTAAAATGACAAAAAAGGAAAATAATAAATGTTAGAGAAGCTGTGGAAAAATTGGAACACTAATGCATTGTTGGTGGAGCTGTGAACTGATCCAACCATTCTGGAGAGCAATTTGGAATTATGCCCAAAGGGTGATAAAGCTGTCCATACCCTTTGACCCAGCAATACCACTTTTGGGTCTTTTTCCCAAAGAGATCATGAAAAGGGGAAAGGGACCCACATGTACAAAAATATTTATAGCTGCTCTTTATGTGGTGGCAAGGAATTGGAAGTTGAGGGGGTGCCCATCAATTGGGGAATGGCTGAACAAGTTGTGGTATATAAATACAATGAAATTACTATTGTGCTGTAAGAAACGATGAGCAGGAGGAGTTCAGAGAAACCTGGAGGGTCTTGCATGGGCTGATGATGAGTGAGATGAGCAGAACCAGAAGAACATTGTACACAGTATCATCAACATTGAGTGTTGATCTGCTGTGATGGACTATATTCTTCTCACCAATGCAATGGTACAGAAGAGTTCCAGGGAACTCATGATAGAAGAGGATCTCCAAATCCAAGGGAAAAAAAAAGAACTGTGGAGTATAGATGCTGAATGAACCATACTATTTCTTTTGTTTTTGGTGCTGTTGTTTTGTCTATTTTGAGGTTTTTCATCATTGCTCTGATTTTTCTCTTATAACACGACTAATGCAGAAATAGGATTAATGTTATTATGTGTGTATATATATATATAAAACCTATATCAGATTACCTGCTGTCTAGGGGAGGGGGGAGGGAGGGGAGGGAGGGAAGAAAATCTGAAATTGCAAAGCCTGTATAAACAAAAGTTGAGAACTATCTTTACATGTAACGGGAAAAAAATAAAATACTTTATTAATTAAAAAATGTAAATTGTATCAAATGTAAAACAGAAAGCTTATGTACCTATGATATAATGAAATGAAATGAAATGAAAAAAACAGAGTGGTTGTGTCATGACTAGTAATGGAAACTCTAGTTCCTCTGCAAAACTGGAAAGCAGCGGGGCCAAACATGAAGTCTATATTTTTGGCTCAAATGTTTTCAGATAAATTACTTTCATATTTTTTCCTCCAAGACACAAGATTGATGTCACCTTTTTAAAAAAAGAAGCATCATATATCTGATAAAACTGATTCTTTTCGGGGGGGGCAGGACAATGAGGGTTAAATGACTTCTCCAGGGTCACACAACTAGTAAGTGTCACGTGTCTGAGGCTGGACTTGAATTCAGGTCCTCCTGAATGCAAGGCTGGTGCTTTATCCACTGTGCCACCTAGCTGCCCTCGAAACTGATTCTTACATGTGCCAATTATATATTTATGTAATTTCTGCAAGACATTCATAGTTTGCATCACTGAAACAATCTATAAACATCTAAAAGAAAATGAGTTATTGGCTAAAGAGAAAGAAACGTGTACCTAATATACCTAGGGAAGTACAGTGTCATAACATGTATATTGCCTTTAGTCACTTACACAAAGCCTTTGTTTCAATTCTACAGTCAGGGTTTATTCATGCACTGCAAATATATAAAACTGATGTCCTGTGCTATGAATGAAAGCACTAGAATACCTTATGTCCACATGAAAAACTATTCTCTATTTAGATTATGCCACCAACAAAATGATGTCGAGATGATTCATACAAAATGTGGGATCTTTAAAGAAGACAGCTGAAGCACTTTACCATAGCCTCAAACCCATGATCATCTCTTCTAAATAGAACTAAGTTGGCCTTTAAAATTCAAGAGGAAGTCATTCAAAAAACATTTTGGTAATCACATGAAATTAAATGTTTCTACTGGAAAAAAATATATTATACAGTTCTTCCATCTTGTGGAATCTTTTTTCCCCAATGGCATGATAATGTCATTTGAATTCAATAAATGCGAAATTCTGAATTATGCCAAGGAAAGAAAGGGACTGAATGCTTTGAATTTGAATCTAGAGGTCAAATTTAACCAAGGAAGAAAGAGGTAGCTACAAATATCTTGGTTTCCTCTGGGCAAGATACACTGAGCACAAACATGAAGTTATCATGGAGAAAACCATGGCTTTGTAAATCAAGAGATTTACTGGCATTCTGAAATCAAAGCTTAATGAAAAGAACATGTTTAAAGAAATGAAGACTGGGGCAGCTAGGTGGCGCAGTGGATAGAGTACTGGCCCTGGATTCAGGAGGACCTGAGTTCAAAGCCAGCCTCAGACACTTAACACTTAACTAGCTGTGTGACCCTGGGCAAGTCACTTAACCCCAATTGCCTCACCAAAAAAAAAAAAAAAAGAAATGAAGACTTATACATAGGTAATACCAATGTTAACATACAGTTTTAGAAATGTAAAATGGACCCTAATGGATTTTAAAAGTATACTTTAAAAGACACAAATATCATTAACAAAACATCAGGCACACCTAAGACAGCCTACATATTTTTTGTTTTTGTGGGGCAATGAGGGTTAAGTGACTTGCCCAGGGTCACACTTGCCTGTGGTCAGATTTGAACTCAGGGCCTCCTGAATCCAGGACTGGTGCTTTATCCACTCCGCCACCTAGCTGCCCCCATTGTTTTTGTTTTTTAAAGAAGAGAATTGATTGATCTTCTCAGAGAATTTTATAAACAAGTTAAAAACTTAAAGAATTTCTTTTGGAACAAGCAGATGTCACTTAGAGAATGACAATAGTTATATATTACCAGCTTAGTTAAATATACCTAAAGGTGGTCTACCTCTGAATGAAGCCTATGAAATATTTAAAATCTAAGAGAAGAATCACAAGGCCCTCCCTGGGTGATAACCACATAAATCCAAACAATGTGGCTAACGAGAAGTGTTGAGCATTTGAGTTGTGCAAATTTGTGCATAGAAATGGAGAATTTTATGATGACAATTCAGGACTGGTATATTATTGTCAGAAAGCACAGATGAGCTGTTCATAAGGAGTCCAGACTTATTAATCAATGCAGATTATGCAAGGAAATGATAGAAACCAAAACATATCACTTCAAAATGAGAAAGTTTAGCATCTACCATATACCTAACAAAATATGACCTGGTAGCTAAACTTATATATTAGAAGCTTGCTAACTTTCATTAACTAACAGGTTAGTTATCCCTACATGATAAATATAGACCTCAAACTATCCAGGAGAATTCAGCAAATGAACTGTACTGGAACTGTACCATAATTGCAGATTGAACACAACCACCTAAACATAACATTAATGCATAAAAATTTAAGAAGAATATCTCATTGATGTTGCCATACCAAATAGTTATACTCTCCAAGCTACATGGAATGAAAAGTTTCAATGTACCTAGCAGAAGAAACCAAAATTATGTGGGAAAAAGATGAAGAGTTGGCAAAGAAATGTCAAACCAATAGCTTAAGTCATGTATTTGTTTAAAAGATTAAGAGGTTTATGGTAGCAATAGAAACAAGGTCATTGCAACCAGAAATTAAAGATGGGTCATCCTTAAGATGTCGAGACTTATTGATCAATTCAAATTGTGCAACAAAACAGTATAAATGACAGCACAAAGATTGAAAACTGCATAAACAAACAACTGAATAAGTAAATAGATAGATAGATTGATAGATAGATGAATGGATGAATGAATGAATGAATGAATGAATGAATGAGCAAATAAATAAATAAATAAATACACTAGCATCCAGTGGATGACTAACAAGATAAAAATCAACCAGCAAGAATTTGTACTGGACATTTGATATCTACAAACTAACAGATGGCAAAACTCTATGTTACAAACTAAAACCAAAAACAAAACCCCTAAATATCCCTGAGAATTCAATAAATAATCTCTATTGAAAGTAGATCATCATTATAAACAAAAATGTTGTCTACTACATTTTGACCAAAAATATTGACCAAAAAAATTCAAGAACAAATTTCTTAACAAATGTTGCCACACTGAATATTCATAATCTCCAAACTACATAAAATGAAAGGCTCTCAAAAATAGAGACCTAATGGGAAAAAAATCAAAATCACATGGAAACACATGGGTGTAAATGTTATTATCCCTATCTTCTTTGCTACTTTAGTTGTTCTGAGGATGTTTTCAGTAAACTTACAGAAGATGATTTTGCATCTTCTATGGTATAATTTAATGTAAATGTAAAAATATAATTGTGTAAATATTAAAATAATTATTTTTCAGCTACAAAAGAGCAATCATTTTCTCCACCCAGGCAATATGTGGCCCAATGTTAAACACCAAAGAACAACAGTAGGAAAGCAATTTGTCCTCAGATCACTTCTTTCTGATCTTTATCAAGTATAGAGAATGAGAATAATAATAATAAAAACATTGAAAACAAAATAAATTACCCCTCAAATTAATATAGATGTATTTTAAATTTAACAAATCAACTCAGCTTTTTTATGTACAAATGTATTAATTATTGATAGCAAATATATCTTTCATGTCATGAGGTAAAATAGATTTTGAGGATTCTCAGGTTTGCACAGATAGTGTGTCAGCTGTGTCTACTTGGCACTAAACTTGTTCCCAATTTATTCAACCAGTTGAGTTGGAATTGGTCAGACAAGATGCATGTTGTCATGTGAACAAAACATCTGGTTCATTCAGTTTTTAACCTTTTAGCTATGTATTGTGTTTTGTTGAAGAACTAATGATATAATTATGATTTAATTATCTTGTGATTATTCAGCTATTCACTCTGTTTTACCTTTATAAACAAAAGTTACCATCTCTAAAGGTATAATTTTTGGCCTTAAGAAAAATTCTGTAGATAATTCTCTTTAGTCAAGAAGCCTGAATCCAAACGAGAGGAGGAGATTGCAGTTCTAATGTAAAGTCTTTGGTAAACAAAGATGACTATCACTTTTGATAAAGGTTACAAGAAATTAGTAATAAGTTCTAGAAACATGACTGTATGGCTCTGAGCCAAAGAACAGAGTAGGAATTCAGTCAGTTCTAACTTTTGGCCATGCACAGAAGCCTGCAATGTAATAAACCAGGTCAGAAGACCAAAACCAAGGGAAAGCCAGTAGTTCAGTCATTCTTAACCTGTTGAACCTCCCAGTGAGTTAACTATGATTAAGCCCAGCCACACACAAGTGAGCAGACCCAAACTGGGTCAGGAATTTGCAGAGCAAAGACCTGGAGAGCAGTGAACAGACCTCTATCTTGATCACACCACTTTGGAAGCATTAAAAACCTACAAGTCAGGGCAGCTAGGTGGCACAGTGGATAGAGCACCGGCCCTGGAGTCAGGAGGACCTGAATTCAAATCTGGCCTCAGACACTTAACACTTACTAGCTGTGTGACCCTGGGCAAGTCACTTAACCCCAATTGCCTCACTAAAACAAACAAACAAACAAACAAACAAAAAAACCTACAGGCCCCTATACTTAACTATGAAAGCAGCAGAAGGACATAAAAGACAGAAGTTCAGGCCAGACTTGCCCCTGCCCACCCCTGCCCAGAGCTTACCAGGGTTCAACACTAACACAAAATCCAAAGTTAAGAAATAAATTGGAAAAAATGAACAAACAAAAAAGGAACCTAACTATGAAAAGTTACTGTGGCGACAAGAAATCTGAAGACACAGAGAAAGAAACAAAGCCTCAAAAAATATTACAGATTATATACAAACCCAGCAAGAATTCCTAGAAGAGTTCAAGGAATAGATAGAAAAGATCTTAAAAATAAAATAAGAGCAATAGAAGAAGAATTGGGGAAATAAATAGCAGCTGTGTAAAAAAAAATATGAAAAGAGGATTAACAGCCTGTTGAAAGAGGTACAAAAATACTGAAGGACAAAATTCCTTAAAAATCAGAGTTGGCCAAATGGTAAAAGAGGTACAAAAAATGCTTAAGAAAATAATGCCTTAAAAATCAGTTGGCCAAGTGGTAAAAAAAAAAAAGATATAAAACCTCACTGAAGAAAATAACTCCTTAAAAATTAGAATTGGCCAAATGGAAGCTAATGCTTCATCAAAATCTCATAATGAGACATAAAGAAACAATAAGATAAAGTCAAAAGAAAGAAAAAGTAGAAGAAAATGTTAAATATCTCATAGGAAAAACAACTGACCTGGAAAATAGATCAAAAAGAGATACATTTAAGAATCATTGGACTATCAAAAAAAGAGCCTAGACTTCATATTTCAAGCAATTATAAATGAAAACCATCCAGATATCCTACAACCATAGGGCAAAGTAAAAAATTGAAAGACTCTACCAGTCACATCCTGAAAGAAACCACAAAACAGAAACTCCAAGGAACACTATGGCTAAAATTTGGAATTCCCAAGGAAAGGAGAAAATATTGAAATCAACCAGAAGGAAATAATTAAAATACCTAGAGCTACAGTGAGGATCACACAAAATTTAGTAGCTCCACCATAAAGAAACAGAGGGCTTAGAATATGATATTCTGGAAGGCAAAGGAACTAGGATTACAACTAAGGATAACCTACCCAGCAAAACTGAGTATAATCCTACAGGGAATGGATATTTAATGAATTAGAGGACTTTCCAATATTCCTGATGAAAAGACCAGTGATGAATAGAAAACTTGACATTCAAACACAAGACTCAAGAGAAGCATAAAAATGTAAATGTGAGTTAGTAATCATAAGGACATAAAAGACTAAACAAGATCAGACTGTTTGCATTTCTATATGGGAAGATGATCCATGTAACCTCTTGGAACTTTATCATAATTAGGGCTGATAGAGTTGACTTAGACAGGGGGTATAGGTGTTATTCTATTACATTGGAATGATCTCAAAAGAAAAAATAGAAGGGTGAGAAAGAGGGATGCAGTAATGGGGGAAGGGCTGGGAAGAATGGGGAAAATATCTCACCTAAATGGAATGTGTAAGAAAGAATTTATATAATGAAAGGGAGAATGGGGTAGAGTGGACAACACTTGAACCTTATTCTCATCTGCCTAGTTCAAGGAGTGAAGCATGTACATATTCAAATAATTGGGTACAGAAATTCATCTTAACCAATAGGGAAGGAGGAGGGAAAGGTGTTAAGAGAAAGGGGGTGGGCAATTTGAGAGAGGGTATATTAAGGGAGGCAGTTGTCAGAACCAGAAAACTCTGTATGGCATGGTAGTGACAAGAGCATCAGCCCTTGACTGATGGCATACTTTTATTACATAAAAGGCTGGGGAATTTGTAAGACAGGCTGCCTCAGGGCTTAAGCAACAGGAAATATGGCAGACGCATTTAAGCTATAGAAGCATCTCCATTGCCAAAAGTTATCGGTGCATAGTAGACTGCGATTGCTACACCAAAGGAAATGAACAATGTTCTTTAATTTTGTGCCAAAAAGTCATGGCTTTTAAGTCTGCTATTGGGGTGAGTTTTCTTAAGAGTTTCTGTGAGTAGTGGATTTCTCCCTCTTCCTTTAGGTTAAAGGGACTAAAGTGTTGGGAGCTGATAGTACTCTCAGAGACACATGGGTTTTGGTGGTAGTCATTTGGAATGGTTAGCTGGAACAATTATAACTGATTCAATTCCTTGTTAATATCTTGATACTCTAAGTCAGTAAATACTTGGTTTAAATCTGTGTGTCATCAGGCTTAGTCTTGTATACGGATGTACATTGGCAAGGGACTGGAATTATGAATTTGAATTTGCTATTACACCAACCGTACTATGAAATTGAGTGCACTTAAGGAGAGGGCAGTGTCAAGAGAGCCTTGAACTACATTACTTTTAATGGGGGAACAGAAAGGAACTTGAGGGGTAGTATCAAATTCCTGGAAAACTTCCAAGTTCAAATGGAACATCTAGGAGAAAGTCTTCTGAAAGCAAAGATTAGGGGACTGGGCAGAAAGAAACATTTTTACTTAGCTGCTTTCCGCCCCCCCCTTTTTAATAATGAAAGACTCAAATTGGTTGGCTTTTATTTGCAGTAACTTCCATTTGCAACACACAATTACACTAGTAATTAAATTCTCCTTTGTGGCTTTCATTCAGATTGAATCTAAGATGCATGTTTGGGTCGATTCTAATTTTATCCCAACCAATTCATATGCCACTAACACTGAATTGTTTATATTTTGTTTTCTCACATGTCCTGGTAAAAGCAGTTTTTTCATTAGATCTGGGCACTTTCTGAGCTTACTTTAAATTCTGGATTTTATGCCATGCTAGCAAGAACAAACTCACTTGCACCAGTTTGTCTATATAAAAACTGTGGTTTCCCCCCCCTCCCCCCACTTACCCTGAGTCTAAAATGACTCACAGGGTTTGGTGAGAAAAACATGCAGAATAAATCATGATGCAAACCATACCAAACTGCCCCCAACGAAGGCTCTGCCGCTCTGAAATGATCTTAATTTCTGACAATGATGAAGCCATGTTTTCTTTCCCTGCAGTGATATACTACAGCATACAGTGTGTTCGACCCACCAGCTTCTGGTAACCCACCCACCAGCTCTCTATTTGACCTATATAGAGTATTCACTCCAGTTATCTTAACCAGGCTATGTCACATGTTTCATGAATTGCCATGAAATGACCATTTCAATGATGGTTTCCATATTTCTATTGGGAGTCTTTCACTTACAGCTGTTAATTTGCAATCTTTCTCACAAAAACTAAAGAGAATATGAAACAGCAGAGGGCGCCCTCGGCCCTAGTGAGCAGCATAAATTGGGTTTTCCTCATGCAGGAAGAAGCTTTCAGTCCTTTCTATTTTGCTTGTGTTTCTGTTTCTTTGGTTACTGAGGGGGTAACGAGGGACAAAACATTCCAGCATTACTACTTAATGCCCTCAGCCCGTCCCGGGTCTGCATCTCAGAACGGGGTGACCTCATTATTGAAGAGATGCAGATGAAAAGCAGCAGCAGGCAGACATGAGCAGGCTACTTGTGGGAGCCTGGGCTGCGGCACACACTGCAGAGAATGGATACCTGAGCAGGCGGCCCCGCCCTTTGCCTGCCAACAATGTCGGCCTTCTCTGCAGAGGGCTTTTGAGCGCCTCGGGAAGGTTGCAACGCCTGCTTTGGCTAAGGGGGTTCTCACTGGGGGCTCTGCTCCCCTGAAGCATGGGAAAACACACAGGAAGATTTAAAAAATAGCCATCAAGGTGTGGGTGGTTGGGGAGGGGGCGGCATCCATTTTTTCAGCCTCCCAGGTGTTTTGTGCAACTTCTTTGTCGCAGTCTGACAGTGTTTTTGCTGCTTTTGCGCAGTTGTGAAGGTGGTGCTTTGTATATGGGGGTCATAAGGAAAATGGGTGGAGATGCATCTGCAGAGAGAGCCGGAGCTGAACACAGCCCGCATGATCTCCTGAAGAGTAGTTTCTGTAGCTGAGAAATACAGGCAGGGTGTCCTGCAGCCAGTGAGAAGGGCAGAGAAAGAGAGAGAGAGAGAGAGAGAGAGAGAGAGAGAGAGAGAGAGAGAGAGAGAGAGAGAGAGAGAGAGAGAGAGAGAGAGAGAGAGAGAGACCGAGACCAGAGCAGCAAATGAAAAGAGACAAAGACAAGGTGGAAAGAGGCAGAGGAATAAAGATAAATCTCTAGAGCAGAGAGAAACATAAAAGAGAGACAAAAAGAGATGGAGGAAAAACAGAGAGACTGACAGAGAGGAATAAAGACAGATGGTGCGAGAAGAGAGAAGAGATAGATGAAGAGAGACAAGAGACAAAGAGAGAAAGACAGGAGAGACAGAAAGAGACAGACACAAAACAGAAATGAAGATAAATGGAGACAGGAGAGATGAAGAGAGACAAGACAAAGATACAGAGAGAAAAGACAGATAGGAGGCAGAGAGAGGTAGGTAGGAGACAGAGATTAATGGAGAGAGGGGAAAGAGACAGAGACAATCACAGAGAGAGACAAAGATTTTTACATCAAAACTAAGTGATTCTAAACACATTCCTGGGAATCTTCTTTTATTAAGATATTTATCCTGTGAAATAAGCCAGTTTTCTCCAAAGCACCTACTCACTTCCTCCAATCCTGCTCACTTTTGTAAGCTATTGTCATTTTGTCCAATTTGCTCTGTTGGCAGTGTGCCTGCCCCCCACCTCCTACCCCGGACTCCCACCCTCTTTTTCCCCTAGGAAGGCTAAATAATATCCATATAAGGCAGCAGGTTCCTCCTTGTCGTCATGTGTGGTCATGGCTGGATTGTATACCAGCAAGTCAGGCAGGCAGAAAAAACCACAACCCTGTTAGCAAAGATTTTGCTTTTCTGCACAGAGAAAGGTGAGGGCTGCTTTGGTAACTGAGTACCAACAGGTTGAAGAGGGGAAAAAATTTTGGCTTCAATTCCTTTCAACTTTTAGGTTCACTGACTATATCTGCAAATCAAAGCTGCCTGTTTATTCACTATAGTTCATTAAGATTCCTTCTGGAGAAAAATGTAAGAAATGCATTCCATCCTCCATTTCTACCCTCAGAATTCTTCATAGTCCCTTTCTTAAAGTGACATCACACTTTCCCTCAGGATTATGGTCCTGCTATTTTGTCACCTGCTACAATTCATTCCTCCAAAGTCCTTAACCCTGTTAAGAGATCACAATGTGGGCTGACATCTAGAGATTAAGACATTTTTTAGAAGAGTCCTAGAACACTGCCTCTAAAGAAAAGTACCAATTAAATCAGGGGGTCTGAGAAGGGTTGTAGAAGGAGGAGAGGTAAGGAGGAAAAGAGGGGGTGTAGCTATTATTCAGGCTAGCGTGAGGATTGGATAGCACAGGGCTGTGGGCCATCAATAAATACTTGTTGACTAACTTGAGGTATGTAGGGTGAAATTTGATAATACATTGGATCGTTTTCAAAGCCACAACTCAGGTGAATTAGAGGCTCTAATGGTATTCTCTCTCTCTCTCTCTCTTTCTCTCTCTCTCTCTCTCTCTCCCCCCCCTCTGTTTACCCCCCAACACCCCCAACTTTTACCTTTACCTGTATCCATTATTTGCATTTGCTATGATAAAAGGATTCTTTTGAACAAGAAAGCAATGCAGTAGCAGGAGCAAAGTTTTTAAGGATAAACAGTTCTCATTTCTGTAGCTGGCTTATACTTAATTATCCCCAACTGTATCTAGTACCATTACCTTATTTTTTTGGAATCTT